>NC_037344.1:14036467-14661467 GCF_002263795.3 Bos taurus | reverse complement strand
ATCCAAATTTTTATCTTATGGTGTTTTGGTCACACACATGTTGATTTTTTTTTTAATGTAGCAAAATGTAGTGATACTTTTTTATGACTTATAGATTTTGTGTCTCGGTTAAAAAGATCTGGTGAAGAAGAAAACTGATTGTGCCTTGAAACCCTTCAGTAAGTCTTGAGCAAAAGAAATGTTTAAAAGACTGGGAAACATTGGCAGATTATGGAAAGTTCAGAAAGCCCCACCTTCAAAGTGTTGCCATAATAAACATCTAGCAGGGAGGGCCAGGGCCGTTCTTTTGCCAGTTTTGGGCAGCGATAGAAACTGTCAAGAAATTTAAGGCTAGGGTTTTTTTTTTTTTCCAATTGAAGTAAAACACATGTATACACATTGAATAAAGTGTACTAGCCTTAAGTATACAGTTCAGTACATTCTCACATACATCATTTCCTGTGTAACCACCACCCAGATCAAGACAGTGCAGCTGCCAAGTTCTCGGGGACCTAGCAATGGAGGATGAAGACATGCTTAGTTTTGAGGGTTAGAGAAATGTGTTCTCAGTGCAATAGAATGAGAGGAATAACAGAATGAAGATTGGTGGGCAAGGATCAAACAAGTACAGTTGGGAGTAGCCCACCTCAGTCTAATCTCAGGGCCAGAAGGTCCTCCCTGAACTCTCATCTTGTTAGAATTGATTCACATGGAAGAAAAGAAAACAAGGCTATTGTGTATCCCACAAGCAGAAGAAGTGGCTGAGATGTCTATCTAATGCCTACGTCTTAATGAAGGAAATAAAGGTAACTCAACAGAAGTAGCTAGAGATATAGCATCCATGTTCAAGAGGATGAAGGTTGAAAACATATGTCCAGGAGAACCAACTTAATGGTATTGAGCTGGTGTTTGCTCCTTTCTCCTTTAATTTTGTCATCAACTCTTCTCAGGTGTTTCAACCAAAATCACCAGGGGGATGAAGGAGAGGCAAAGTAGCAATCAAAATCGGCCACTTCCTACCGCTATTTCTCCCATATAATGAAATGTGAAATTCTTCAACAGTCCACACTACACTCAGAACATGTTCAATTTCCCTACAGGCAACTGTTAAGGAGAAAATGTTCCTCATCTTGAAGTTCCTTCCATATGTGTCAATCTTGGCCTCTTTTCATTCTACCATGAAATTCATTTAAAGAATGGCTTAATCTGGGACTTCCCTGGTGGTCTAGTGGTTAAGAATCTGCCTTCCAATGTAGGGCATGAGGGTTCAATCTCTTGTCAGGGAACTAAGATTCAATGTGTCCTGGGGCCACATGCTGCAATGAACAATGACCCCACTGAGACCCAACACAGCCATAGATAAATTAAAAAAAAAAATTTTTTTTTAATGGCTTGATCTGAGTGGGAAATTGGAGAAAAATAAATGGTGAGTGTCTGGCTCAGCTTCCTTCTTTCTTTCTCCTGGGGCTGGAACTTTTCCAGGGTGGGGGGCTCTTCCCACAATGTGGGAAGGGCTGCCCTGGTCCAGCAGTTTTATGATTCCTGGAAAAAGTTCCCCTTCCTGGAGTGCATCAAACAAGCCTTCCAGAGAGAGCCATTTACTCCAAGTTAGTCTTTACTAATCATCAAGTAAGCCTGAATTTCCCATCAACCTTATTCCTTGCCTTACTTATTCCCTGATTCATTCAGAAACTGGATGGGAAAGGGGGGCTCCACTGGTAGGTATTCCAATATCATCTACTTATGATTGCGATTTTAGTTCCAAACAATGTAGCTATACTTCTGTTTCCTAATATGTCAGTTTTCCAAGTAGTTATTGATCTGATTTCATAAATAACACAGAATCTAGCTCACAACTAGCTCCTTTCCCTCCAGGAACTTGTTGACCATTTATATATTAGTTCTACTACTAGTGAGTTTTGTAACTTTAAAAGAAATGTATCCTCTGTTTCTTAATCCACCTACCTCAGATGGAATTGCTCAATCCTCTAATTTAAAAAAAAAATTAACTTTTTATTCTTTATTGGAGAATAGCTGGTTAACAATGTTGTGATAGTTTCAGGTGGACAGCAAAGGGGCTCAGCCATGGATACATGTATCCATCCTCCCCCAAATTCCCCTCCCATCCAGGCTGCCACATAACATTGAACAGAGTTCTCAGTGCTATATAGTAGGTCCTTGTTGATTATCCATTTTAAATATAGCAATGTGCACCCCCAAGCTCCTTAACTATCCCTTATCCCCATCCTTCTTCCCTGGTAACCATAAGTTCATTTTCTAAGTCTGTGAGTCTGTTTCTGTTTTGTAAGTAAGTTCATTTGTATCATTTCTTTTTACATATAAGGGATGTAAAGGGATGTATTTTTACATACAAGGGATAAGAGTTAACATATAAAGGATGTCATAGGATAGTTCTTCTCTGACTCACTTCACTCACTATGACAATCCCTACACCTTACACCTTACATATGCTGCTGCAAATGGCATTATTTCATTCTTTTTCAACTCTCTAATTCATAAAATGAGGAATTATCTCCCTCCATTTTGCTCTAACCCTCCTTTTATACCACTTTCCAGCTTACTAGCTCTATTTTACACTATTGAAATTTATATTTTTATTTTATGTAGTTTACAAATGTGTGTACATGCCATCTTACTAAGCTCTACCTAAAGGTTAACTCATGAAAACTGGAAAACATTTATGAACAAATAAAATATTATGGCAAAGAAAATGCTGTTCTCAGCAGAGCAAAGGGTGTTACTGAACACACACAGAGTGAAACATACTCCTATGTCAATAGGCTGTGATGTTTGAAGGAATCTTTTCCAATGTCAAGGTCAAGTGGATAGTTTTCTTATATCCCATCAATTGCTCGATATCATGCCATATTTTTTGTTTCATTGGCTTCATTTTCAGACAATGAGTTTTATATAGATGATTGTTTCCCTCATTGTATTAGTCTGCTTGGGCTTAAATAACAAAATATCGCAGACAGGGTGGCTTAAACAATAGACACTGATTTTCTCACCATTCTGGAGTCTGGAAATCCAAGATCTAGGTGTCAGCAGGGTTGATTTCTGGTAAGATCTTTCTTCCTGGCTTGTAGACAGCCACTGTGTCCTCACAGGGCCTCATCTCTGTGCACAGGTAGAGAGAGAAAAACTGCCAGTGAGATCTTATTTCTTATGAGGACACCATCCTATAGGATTAGGGCCCCACTTTGATGACTTCATTTAACCTTAATTACCTCTTTAAAGACCTCATTCCCAAATACAATCACATTGGGGGTTAAGGTTTCAACATAGGAATTTCGGAAAGACATAAATTCAGCCTACAACACCCATGTTTATTTAAAATCTATAGGGTTGGCCAAAAATCTTCTTCATGTTTACTGTACAATGTTATTGAATTTTTTGGTCAACACAATATTTAGTAAATACTACAATACATACTCCCCTATGTCTATAAACAAAGAAGTATAATTTACCAAATGTCTAGGCACTCATCTAAAGATGACCTAAAACTAAACCATGGGCTTATCTGCTCTAGAAAATATGCAAAAATTATAAAATTCCAAATTACATTTGTACTCAGAGAAAATATCAATTTTTAAAAGATTTTTTTTGGTGTGAATCATTTTTAAAGTCTTTACTGAATTTGTTACAATACTGCTTCTGTTATGTTTTTTTGTATTTGGCCATGAAACATGTGGGATCTCAGCTCCCCAACCAGGGATTGAACTTACAACCCCTGCATTGGAAAGTGAAGTCTCAAACCCTGGACTGCTACAGAAGTCTCCCCAAATTCTTACCTAAAGCCGAGAGTTCCCCGATAGCAATCTAGGACAGGGTGAGTGAGTGAGCGAAAGTCACTCAGTCGTGTCTGACTCTTTGCGACCCCATGGACTATACAGTCCATGGAATTCTTCAGGCCAGAATACTGGAGTGAGTAGACTTTCCCTTCTCCAGAGGATCTTCCCAACCCAGGGATTGAACCCAGGTCTCCCGCATTGCAGGCAGATTCTTTACCAGCTGAGCCACAAGGGAAGCCAGGGTACTTGTTCCTAAAGGCTTGCCTTAACTTCCTCCCACTGTCACTCCCACATCCCGCAGAGGTGAATGATGGACACTCTGACCTACATCAAGGAATGAAGAGGTGATGGCTCTGGTGAGCATCACAGTGAAAGGCATCTTCAAAATCCCCCTGTCAGAGTTCCTCACTTCATAGTTTCGAAACTAAAACCCAGAATATTTGGATGATGTTGTGTGCCCAGATTACAGAGCAAGGGACATTTTAGAACCCAGGACTTCTGGCATCTCATTCTGTGCCCTGTCCATGAAAGCATGATGCTTTTCAGTTCCCCTCACGATGGACTCTGAAATCCAGGGAAGATGATCGTCCTGAATAAATATCCATTCAACCCGAAGAACCATAAATTTTCTCTCTGTTCCTTGGTTTGATATCTAGTTACTGTCAGGAGCTGAACTGGAGAAAGCCGAGCTGCCAGGTATTAAGGTGGTCAATTAAGACAACGGGCCAAACAGAGATGAACAGTTAAGGCTTTGTGCACTCACGGCAATAGTGTAATCAAGACGCAAACAGGAGAAAGCACTAGCTGTCTCAAGTGTTTCATTTTCCCTCCCGGAGCAGCTACAGGCAGGGTGAGATGTATTAGCACTGACTGGCCAATTGTGTCCCAGCCAGGGAAGTCCTGGGGTGGGTTGGGCAGAGGACAAGGAGTGGAAAAGTACTGAGTCAGGGGCTAGAAAAGGAAGGTCCCTTGATAAGGAGGCCTCTGAACTGAGGCATCTGGACGAGGACTGTAGTTGTAAGTGAGCCTGGCCGGCCTGTGGGGACGTGAGTCTGACTGTAACTCCCTCCAGACTGTACACAGAGGGCAGATGTTCCCCCAAGAGCCTGCCAGCTAAAGCCTTCACAGTTGCCTATGGTGGGGCCTCAGACACCACACCTGGGACTTTGGCCTCAGTTACGTATGGTGGCAGCACCTTTGCACATCCCTAGATATGTTTTACAAAAAGTCTATAACTCCCTAGACGTGACATATTAATAAAATTTGGGCCACACCCTGCAGCATGTGTGACCTTAGTTCCCTGATCAGGGATCAATTCCGTGCCCCCTTCAGTAGAAGTATGGAGTCCTAACCACGGGACCTGACTTTTGCTTAATGCATGTTTTGATAATCACAGTTAACTATCGTCAGAATAAAGCTGCTGCTGCTGCTAAGTCACTTCAGTTGTGTCCGACTCTGTGAGACCCCATAGACGGCAGCCCACCAGGCTCCGCTGTCCCTGGGATTCTCCAGGCAAGAACACTGGAGTGGGTTGCCATTTCCTTCTCCAATGCGTGAAAGTGAAGTCGCTCAATTGTGGCCGACCCTCAGCGACCCCATGGACTGCAGCCTTCCAGGCTCCTCCGTCCATGGGATTCTCTAGGCAAGAGTACTGGAGTGGGGTGCAATTGCCTTCTCCGCAGAATAAAGCTAATCATCACTAAATTTTCTCCACAGTGAAGACACCAAAGGTACTATTGTTTTGACATTATTATGCATTACTTGAGTGCTTTTCTGTGTCTAAACCCAGAGCTAGGTAAACTGCAAGACCTCACTCAACAATTACATGCTTATATTTCTTCTTTTGCTTTGGTTACTGTAAAGATTTGAATATAAATTAATGGTCCATTACAGGTTTCTTCCCTCTGCCTGCATATATGACTTTTAAATTTCCTTTCTGATCTTATTATCCTGTTCATTGTATATGATTATAGTTATAATCCCCTCAAATTTTTCTTGGTGGAAATAATTTTGGTAGAAATAATCTCAGTATAAATGAAGATAATTTGATAAATATACTAAAGATAGGTCAACTCGTATGTAAAATCTGTGGCTCCTCCCTGATGAGATTTTATCCAAAAAAAAGATATTTCTGATTTCTGACAGTATATATGAACCCCCTTCCCTCTTCCTGCTTCCAAACCCCACCTATTTTCCTGACCTCACACATTGCTTAAACTAGGACAGAAGGATCTGGAGAAAAAGAAATGGAAAAGAGAAGAAATTCACAGCCTGTTTCCACTCATTTGGTAGAACTTTTCAAAGCTTGCTAATGCCAATTTAGCTCTGGAAATGTGTCTTTTAAAAGGTTGAATATTGAACGTGGAAGGGAAATTGAACTACAGAGCAAAATTGAAGTGCTGTGTGAAATTTCAATAATTGTGCCCATTAACTGCAAAAATATTTGCTTAGGATGTCTTTGCAGGACGGCCCCTGGGTCAGCCAACAAAGCTGGAATGTTCTGGCCAGGGCACTCCATGGCCATTTCCCCACCACATTTGTAAAACTGGAACATCCCCAGCTTTGCCTCCCTATATTTAGTGTATTTACATACCATCTTCCATTTAAATAAATAGCAGAATGTTAACAGGCTGGATTAAAGTAGAGATATGCTACAAAGGAGAGAACAACCATTAAGCATCATCTTCCTCTTTCTTTCTAACTGTGCCTCAGGCTTGGAACTTTATCCCCCTAGGTTTAAAAGAAAAGAAAATAGTATTATTATTTTTATTTGACATTCAGTAAAATTAACTTTTCTCTCCGGGTTCTGCCCTCTGAGGTTTGCTTATTGGTTTGGGTTTATCAGAACATTTTAAATGGGTCTCCGTGGTGGCTAGGCAGTAAAGAATCTGCCTGCAATCCAGGTGACCTGGGGTTCAACCCCTGGGTTGGGGAGATCCCCTGGAGAGAGGAACGGTCACCCACTCCAGTATTCTTGCCTGGAGAATTCCAAGGACACAGGAGACTGATTTGCTACCTTATGAGGTTTGTTTGTTGGTTTGGGTTTTTCAGACATTTTAAATAGGCTTGGGTGGAAAAGATATTAAAATTAACTCTTAATTTCCTAGTTTGCTGTTGTTGATGTAAGACAACTCATAGGCATTATTTAAAAGTAAGGATCCAGTTATTTCCACTCCTCATATTTTTTTTGATAACTGATCTGAAAGTCTTCCCCACTCATTTCCTTTTTCTCATTTTTTCCTCTCCCCACTCCCTGCACAATTTTTTGTCTTTCTTCAATCCAGCTCAGACTGCTTCTGTATGCAGGCAACCAAAAAGGTACACCCTGTAAAATCCATTTGGCTTGACTCACTACTATCTATCTTCGTATATGGACATAGACAATAGGAATCTGGAAGCATAGGTTTTCCATCCTCTTGGTGGGGTTGGGGGTGGGGGTGTGTGGGGTGGGGAATCTGTGCTGTACTGATTGGCCTAAATCTTAAAAATGTGAGTTCAGCTAGCCCATGCTATGATTTAATCACAGGTTCTTTTGTACAGAGTCAAAGCCCAGCTGCCCAAATGTCTTTTAGGCTGGAAATAGGCAGTGCCATTGCCTGGACCCCCACTACTCTCCTGGCGCCGTCAGGAGATCTGACCACTACTCTCTGGGCGCCATCAGGAGATCTGACCACTACTCTCTGGGCGCCATCAGGAGATCTGACCACTACTCTCCCGGCGCCGTCAGGAGATCTGACCACACCCACTTCCAGCCCTGCCCTGCAATGGTCAGAGTAACGCCCTTTCCATGTAAGGCAGGGAACAGAGCCTAAATCAAGTTAAAAGTCCTATCTCAGTGGCCTGAGACTCTCCATCGACCAGAACCACTAATGGTTCCTGGTCTCCTTCCAGCCATTCTTTGGGATCATCATGAATACAGTGAAAGCTTCAGCCTCCTTTAGTAAAGGTACCCTAAGTGATATGTAGGTGAATTCTCCCTTTGTACTAAATTTACTAAGAAGGACAAACGTATCTATATTGGGTTGGCCAAAAAGTTGGTTTGGATTTTTCCATACCCATTGTTGGAGAAAACTCAAACGAACTTTTTGACCAACCTAATACATGAAGTCAATACATTTCCATCTTTTACCCACAGGTATATTACTGTATATTACTAAATATTTCAGAATGTTCACATAATGTGTTACAATAAACTGTAGAATTATCCTGTTTAGAGGAAATTGCTACCAAACTTAGTCATAAGCCATGAGTCAGTCTCATTCCAGAAATCACTCAGAGGTAGCATGTGAGCAAAGATAATGAGGCCTTCTTTGAGGAAATATGCCAAAAACAACATATAGAATAGGAAACCTCTCCAGACTATTTGATGTCTAAATCTAAATAACAAGAGAAATACTATAAACCATTGGCAAGAAGAGACTTGAATGAGAGTGCTACTAAGTGTCATCAATCCCGGCAGAACAACGAACTTGCCAAGGCTTGAGGAGACACTGTGCTTAACTGCTATTAATAAAGAGGGGAAGTCTGAATTTTCACACAGGAAGGAACTGGGGCCACATATGTGTGTGATGCCACTTAGCAAGACAGGGAGTGTCATCCCTGGATTAAAGTGTCCCAGGAAGATAAGGTTCACAGACAGGGCCTTGGACTCTGTGCTCCCTCCTAATGTGGAGAATCAGTTTTCCATTTGGACCTGCCATCAGGGACACTGATCATCCCACCAGAATAATTGTCACAGTCACAATGAGACGCTTAACACAAAGAAACAAGGGAAGCAGCATCCGGTCTCAGGTTTCAAGATCAAATCAAAGCAGGGAGATGAATAGGGCAGAGATTTCTGCATGTTTTGTTCCCTCATGTTTCCCAGTATCTTGACACATAATAGGTGATCAATAAATATTTACCAAGTAAATGACTACTTGCAAGAACAAATAGGCAGTGATTCAACATTATTCACACTGAGGGATGAACTGTTCCTTGGTGTATGTAATCATTAGACATTTTGCACAATATCCTGGAAGTAGAGTAGCCCCCCTTTTGCCATGCAGCTACCAGATATTGTATCTAAAATGAATGTACAACCAGGGCATAAGCATAGATTATTTTAATTCAACAAATACATACTGTGGACCTACTGTGTTCAAACCATTGTAACATATAAGAGGAAAAGAGCTCTTTTATGCAAAGCAAATCACAATACAAGTAGAAGACAAAACAGGAATGAAACATAAAAAAGAGGATGAACAGTGGGTGGCATGAGAAAAAAAAATAATAACTCGTTTTAATCATCTGAACCTTGATGAACAAGAACCAAAATCTCATATCAAAGATTCACCCTATAGCCCTTATCTTTTATAATCGATTATATAGATTGTATCAGTCAGAGTATGGCAGCGGAAACAGACACCACTGTAGGTATTTCAAGCAGGAGGGGATTTAATTCAGAGAATTAGAGCCCTTATATTAATGCAAAACTACCATAAGAGCGGAGCAGAACAAAGACCAGGGCAGCTCCTCATAGGAAGTCCAAGGATCAGAACAAATCTGAGCTGATGATCTCAGCTTCCTACTGCACCACAGTGGGTGATTTTCAAAAGAATACCTAGAAACTTCTGGCAAAGCCTCATGTCTGTGCGTTGCTAGACCTGACATGTTTGTCCACAACTGCTGAATCAATGATAGCTTCTCCTTTGGTTCTGTTCTAAATCTCAGAGGGGGCTCTCATTTCTGGAACCTAAACTAGACACCTGATGACAAGAAATTTGGAAAATGTAGTTTCCAGGCTTCTAGACCCTATAATGAGAAGGCACTGGCACCCCACTCCAGTACTCTTGCCTGGAAAATCCCATGGATGGAGGAGCCTGGTGGGCTGCAGTCCGTGTGGTCACTAGGAGTCGGACACGACTGAGTGACTTCACTTTCACTTTTCACTCTCCTGCATTGGAGAAGGAAACGGCAACCCACTCCAGTGTTCTTTCCTTAGAATCCCAGGGGCAGGGGAGTCCAGTGGGCTGATGTCTATGGGGTCGCCCAGAGTCGGACACGACTGAAGGGACTTAGCAGCAGCAGACCCTATAATAGTTGCGGGGAAAGGGGGCACAGATGGGAGTTGAACCACTGCTACTATCCCAACAGGAACTCCAACAAAAAGATTTAAATTAAGTCTATGTGCTGTGTGCTCAGTTGCTCAGTCATGTCTGGCTCTTTGCAATTCCATGGACTGTATGTAGCCCACCAGGATCCTCTACCCATCGAATTCTCCAAGCAAAAATACTGGAGTGGGTTGCCATTTCCCTCCTCCAGGGGATCTTCCAGAGCCAGGGATCAAACTCATCTCTCTTGAGTCTTCTGCATTGGCAGGCAGATTCTTTACCACTAGTGCCACCTGGGAAACCCCAATTAAGCCTATCAGTTCAGTTCAGTTCACTCGCTCAGTCATGTCCAACTCTTTGCGACCCCATAAATTGCAGCACACCAGGCCTCCCTGTCCATCACCAACTCCCAGAGTTTACTCAAACTCACGTCATCGAGTCGTTGATGCCATCCAGCCATCTCATCCTCTGTTCTCCCCTTCTCCTCCTGCTCCCAATCCCTCCCAGCATCAGAGTCTTTTCCAATGAGTCAACTCTTCACATGAGGTGGCCAAAGTACTGGAGTTTCAGCTTTAGCATAAGTCCTTCCAAAGAACACCCAGGACTGATCTCCTTTAGAATGGACTGGTTGGATCTCCTTGCAGTCCAAGGGACTCTCAAGAGTCTTCTCCAACACCACAGTTCAAAAGCATCAACTCTTCGGCGTTCAGCTTTCTTCACAGTCCAACTCTCACATTCATACATGACCACAGGAAAAACCATAGCCTTGACAAGACAGACCTTTGTTGGCAAAGTAATGTCTCTGCTTTTGAATATGCTATCTAGGTTGGTCATAACTTTCCTTCCAAGGAGTAAACGTCTTTTAATTTCATGGCTGCAGTCACCATCTGCAGTGATTTTGGAGCCCCCAAAAAATAAAGTCTGACACTGTTTCCACTGTTTCCTATAGTCAAATGTAAATGGTTTTCATTCGTCACGTGAACTAAGTAGAGTTGTTGTTGTCATTGTTATCTTCCTAGAAACCTCAAGTTCAAGATTCTCTCTAGATACCATCACAGAAAGACACGTGGATTAGATAGACCTGACTGCCAATCTATTCTGCCACCGAAGGAACAAAGCCTGGTGAGTAGCTTGCCTGTGACCTGCTTAGAGCATGATGTTTTAATAAAAGTTCATTTCCACCAGGGTGTGTTACATGATGCACTGAGAGGGCATAAAAGCTGGGGAAGAAAAGGCAGATGCTTTCAGGGAAGGTTTTACCCAAGAGGGTTGAAAATTTAGCAGCAGTTCTCTGAACAGACGAGAAAGCAGCAGGCATTTAAGGCAAGAGAAACAGCTTGTGATAAGCCTCCACTAGAATTTCACAGAAGGAGGAAAATGTTGTCTCTCCTGACTGCCTTGCAATGTTTTCTCAAGAGACCTTCATTATAAACCCTTTTTAAGTGAGTGATATCTGTTGGGAAAAGAATAGCATACTTGAGAAGTAAGGCCAAAGTGAGGATCAAGAGTAAAATACTATAATCATATTCCTCTCATTTAAAACAACACAAAAGAGAAAATTGTTTCCATCAGCCCTCCCAACTGAAGCTCCCAGTTGAGGACCCTGGGTGGCGTCAGGAAGAAGAATGAACACAGAATGCTCACCTGCCCTCCTGCCCTGACCACTCCCTTGCTCTTAGAGCCTCTCTCCCGTAGGAAGCTCCGCTGGCCACCCAGGCTGTGAGCAGCCTTCTGCTCTGGGGGGAATGCCTCTGGATACAAGAAGGATTCCTTGGGTTAGGGAGTGCTGAAAAACAAGACCAAAGATCAGGTTCCCATTTTGATCTGGAAACTAAGAAAAACACTCTTTTATCTTTTTTTCCCTCCAGTCCCTAGAGAGTTTTCCTCCTCTCAGTGCAGTGGAAGTTCAGGCTCCTAAAAGCCACCTAGGAAGATGACCCAGGGCCAACCTAAGATCCCCACCTCATCTCTCCGGTAACTTAGCAGTAACTGTCCTGGTAACTTTGCCAAGAGCAACATGGCAGATGTTGTGCAAGGAGAGAAGAGAAGGGGTGAGAAAGTGTACAAAGATGTTAAAGTTACTTCTTCACTGGGTTCTGTTACTCAAGATGAGTCAAGAAAAAGCACTCAGAGAACAAAATACATTAAGAACTAGCCAAAGCACTAGAGTCCTTTTTATGAGAGGGAGAGAGAGAGAGAGAAGCAGGGGGCATATTCTTTTTTTTTTTTTAAGGGAAACTAAAATCTCTGATGTGGGAAAAACCAGATTTAGGGTTGTACTTTCAAATATATTAGAAGCCTGTAGAAAAGACTGAAAATAAGTTTATAATACTTCCCTTTGCAGTGTATCCACTTGTCCTTAGTTTCATGGGTGATGTGCTTCAACCGGGGAATTAAAAAACGCTTGCTCCTTGGAAGAAAAGTTATGACAAACCTAGACAGCATGTTAAAAAGCCGAGATATTACTTTGCTGACAAAGGTCTGTCTAGTCAAAGCTATGATTTTTCCAGTAGTCACGTGTGGAATGGATGTGAGAGTTGGACCATAAAGAAAGCTGAGCACCGAAGAACTGATACTTTTGAACTGTGGTGTTGGAAAAGACTCTTGAGAGTCCCTTGGACAGCAAGGAGATTAAATCAGTCAATCCTAAAGGAAATCAGTCCTAAATATTCATTGGAAGGACTGATGCTGAAGCTGAAACTCCAATGCTTTGACCATCTGATGTGAAGAATGGACTCATTGGAAAAGACCCTGTTGCTGGGAAAGATTGAAGGCAGAAGAAGGGGACAACAGAGGATGAAATGGTTTAATGGCATCACCAACTCGATGGACATGAGTTTGAGCAAACTTCAGGAGTTGGTGATGGACAGGGAAGCCTGCTGTGCTGCAGTCCACGGTGTCGCAAAGAGTTGGACAGACTGAGCGACTGAACTGAGCTGTGCTTCAATTTATTTTTTTTCCCCGTCTACAGAATGCAATTAAGGAAGGATCACTACTCGACTGAACCTTCCCTTATATTAATCCTCTATAATAATGAATAAGCAGTCATAGGGAAAAGGAGATTAAAGTTAAAAGGCTTAGTTAAACCCTAAAACTACAGGTTGAGTAAACATAACTACAGTTCTGTGACTGAAGAAAGACATTTGCATGAAGCTAATAGATGAAGATGTGTTACAGAAACTTCCTAATGCTCAGTCAGCTCATCATGCAGTAGATTTAATTAAAAGTCTATCATGCTGCATGACTAAACATATTAGCACAAACGGAACTATCCCCAAATTGGAAAAAATATATATCAGGCCAAAAAAATTTGGATAGTTTTCACAAAGAATTAGGCTCAATGTGGAAAATCTAAGTAGAAAGTATTCTTTCTTTATCTCATTTTTGAATATTCTCTGTCATCAGAGTTTCCGTCCCAGAAGTCAAGGTGAAATTAGAAAGCTGAGAACAATTATAAAGGTTGGTAAAATTTCCAGCAGGTATATATTTTCAAAACCTGATTTTTGTAAGCTCCTCTCTCAAAACAATCTCTCAATGTCACCACGTTTATAATACATCTAACTGGAGAATTCCAAAACAGCTGGTTTTCCCTGAGACAATGATGTATAAGGATCTCCGATAAAGCTTTCATAATATACTAGATACATTCCTGAATTGTTGACTCATTACCATCAAAAAAAACAACTCAGCACTCAAGAGACATAGGCTTTTCTTCTGTAGTCTCCCCTACTCTTTGAATTTTTGATGACTATCTTCATGATTATTCCCAGCTTTGATCTTCCAGGGTTTTCCTATAGGAGCATTATTGGAATTTTATGAAAGATGATTCTTCACTGTTCAGGACAGTCTACAACACTGTAGGAGATTAGTAGTCCGAGCCCTTGCTCACTAACTTGAGTAATATCTCCCAGTTATTCTAACCTTACAAATTCTCCCCGACATTTCCAAGTGCCAAGAACCACTACACCTCAGGCATATGTGTCTATATGGACGCTGCTCTGTCTTATAGCCCTAAAAGGCAACTTACTTTCTTGTGGCTGGGACACCAGACTTCTTACTCATAAGACCAAGGTTTCTCTCCAGGGCTGTATTCATCTCTGCTAAAGGCATGTTTCCTTCCAACAGGGGTCCATTCTTACCACTGAAAGGGACTGTTATTATGTAGTATTTTCTTATTTGGATTCACAAATAAATATGGAAGAAGGGGATTCCCTGGTGGTTCCCAGTGGTAATGAATCCACCTTCCAAGGCAGGAGACACAGGTTGGATCTCTGACGGGGAGGATCCCACATGCCACAGAAGAACTAAGTCTGTGTACCACAACTATTGAGCCTGTGCTCTAGAGCCCAGGAACTGCAACCACTGAGCCCTTGAGCCACAACTACTGAAGTCTGTGTGCCCTAGAACCTGTGCTCTGCAACAAGAGGAGCCACTGCATCGAGGAGCTCATGCACCACAGCCAGAGAGCAGCCCCGCTCCCTGCAACTAGAGAAAAGTCTGCATAGCAACGGAGATCCGGCAAAATCAAATAAATAAATACACCTAATATTTTTAAAAATAGAAGTAGAATTTAATGTGTTTGCTTCAGCTCATTCCCAGATCATCTTAGCCCAGTCCTGCCCATACTCATCATATGCTGCTGCTGCTGCTAAGTCGCTTCAGTCGTGTCAGACTCTGTGTGACCCCATAGACGGCAGCCCACCAGGCTCCCCTGTCCCTGGGATTCTCCAGGCAAGAACACTGGAGTGGGTTGCCATTTACTTCTCCAATGCATGAAAGTGAAAAGTGAAGGTGAAGTTGCTCAGTCGTGTCCGTCTCTTCGTGACCCCATGGACTGCAGCCCACCAGGCTCCTCCGTCCATGGGATTTTCCAGGCAAGAGTACTGGAGTGGGGTGCCATTGCCTTCTCTATGCCAGCATCTCCTAACAGAAGGACCAAACGAAAGTATTTTCTGGATGTTGCTATTATACTAATTCCATTCTTTGCAAGAAGAGGACTGTTACATTCTAGTAGGAGGAACAATTTTAGTGAGATCTTTCCCAGGCAATATATGTGGTATGTCCTTGAACCCGACCTCAGCCAAATGCATCGACTTCAGAAGGCCTAGAGAACTTCTGAGGCTCAGAAAACTTTCCAAGGAAAGAGACAAATAGCCACCCAGTAGACCATAGGGAGAAATTAAGGATCAGGAAGAATGTAGGCCACTCTGATACCCCTTAGACCATATGTCATCAATCCTTCTAAGGCCTTGGAGAACTTGTTTTGTACATTCAAGTCGTTTATGATGGTGGGCCTGTCAGTTCTCAGCTACAGACTACTCAAGAGTTTTCCATTGCTCAGTTATTCAGCTTGAGAACACAGAATAAGAATATTCTTAAGTCCCCATGAGGTTTGGAAAGAGGGAAAATTTTTTTTTCCATGCACAGGTGATTATCTTGGCATGACACAGGCTTGGCATTAAGAATAAAACACAAATTAGAATAACACTGAAAAAATGAAAGAAATCATCCTCAGTTCCACTTAATTCCAAAAACTATTTTTGAATTTTTTCATGTACCTTCCAGATTTTATCTATATTCACCATTGTAGTTTACATATCACTATGCTTTTGAACTGTGGTGTTGGAGAAGACTCTTGAGAGTCCCCTGGACTGTAAGGAGATCCAACCAGTCCATGCTGAAGGAGATCAGCCCTGGGATTTCTTTGGAAGGAATGATGCTAAAGCTGAAACTCCAGTACTTTGGCCACCTCATGTGAATAGTTGACTCATTGGAAAAGACTCTGATGCTGGAAGGGATTGGGGGCAAGAGGAGAAGGGGACGACAGAGGATGAGATGGCTGGATGGCATCACCGACTCTATGAACGTGAGTCTGAGTGAACTCCGGGAGTTGGTGATGGACAGGGAGGCCTGGTGTGCTGCGATTCATGGGGTCGCAAAGAGTCAGACACGACTAAGTGACTGAACTGAACTGAACTGATGTACTGTGTTTTTTAAAAAGTCACATTTTCTCTAGTCTTACCTTGTTTACATAATTATTATATATCTAATGGTTGAACTGCAGTCCCTCTAGTTGATATACTGTAATTAACTACATTATCTTCTTATTGTTGAATAGTTAATGTTTTTCTTTTTCAGTGTTTTTTTTCCCTATTACAGATAGAAACATCTGTCCTACATCTGTCAAAATATTTCCTTAGGAAAAATTCTCTAGCATGGAATTGCTTGGTCAAAGGACATGAATGTCTTTGGAGCTTTTACCAAATATTATTTTATCTGTTTGAAAAAGAGATATGCCAATTTGAAATGCTCTCTGCTACGTATTTTTATCTAAACTTTACTCTCACCTCAGGTAACATAAAATGGTTACGTTCAAACCACATTCTAGGTTACTAGCAAGAGCATCTATCTTTCATTAAGCTAAGCTTGAATTCTCTCATCTCTCTTTTGCAATTCTCTCTCAAAGTCAAGAGCATAACAGCAACAGTAGTTTTTGAGTTGATTATTGCTTTCATCCAGAGTTATGTCAAAATGCAGAGGAACACACTCAAGGAAGCAGAAGAAATAAATGCTCTCTGCATTTGGATGATCATTTTTCCTGACTTCCTCCTATGATATAAGAAAAAAAACCCTTAAGTATTTTGCAAAAAGCCTATGTAATAGTTTAATAAGCCGACATAAGAAGTTAATGCTTCTTTGGCTTCACAAAATAGAAATTTACTCTGGTTACCCAAAGGTGAAAAAGCATCTACAGGAAGTGTATTAGTGAATCAAATGAAATTCTAGGACGATCTGGGTCATAGAGTCTATCCTTAAGATACATTTTATTGCAAACAACCAAAAATCTGACTAAGGGTGGCTTCAGAAAAAAGGACATTTAATTCTCTAACAAAATAACATTCCAGATAGTCCAGGGCTGGTTCAGCCACTTAACAATGTCATCAAGGAGGCGGATTCTTCTCATCCTTTCATTTTACCAGACTCTATGTGCCCATCACTCCTGTGCTTGATTGCCTCATGGTCACAAAATAGCTGCCTTAAGACCAGGCTCTCCAGTTAAAGGCAGGAAGCAGAGGGTAAGGATGGCAGCAGATGGTGGCAAAGGCAGAGAGAAACACTATTTGTTCTCATTTTCTCAAAGAGCAATAAATACTTTACAGAAGACCCTCAGCTGACTTCCTACTATGTCTCGTTAGAACTGAGTTTATGATTGTAACTGAATAGAACTGGGTTGTAGGTTTATGATCATCTCTAGACTGGAACCTCATGTTTCATGCACTCAAGGAATCGTCAGCTGATGCTGGTGGGGAACTGTGGTGTGTGAAGTGGATACGAATGGAAACTATGCCTCTTGATGGACAAGCAGAGTGGCTGCCTCACACAGGAACCAGGAGTTTGTGAACCTCACTCTCTTCTAACAATAGGTTCCCATTGGCAGGAAACTCTAATGTCTTTTTCCTCCTTGTCTCAAATGCCAGAGGTCTAAGAGAAAGACTCATCGGCTCTACTTGGCCTATCAGGTAGAATCTCAAAGTGAAGGCACAGCTCTGGTGTCTATGCTGGTAACATCAGTCCTCAAAAAGTGGGAACTGGAGACATCCCTGGTGGCCCAGTGATTCAGATGCCTCACTTCCAATGCACAGGGCCAGGGTTCAATCCCTGGTCGGGGAACTAGATCTCACATGCTGCAACTAAGAGCCCACATGCCATAAACTGAGACCCAACACAGCCAAATAAATAAATAAAAATTTTTTAAATGGGAATGGCCTCAGCCTGGAGATAAACACAATGGACATCCTTTATGTCTATGTTAAATGAAATACTATCAAAAGGTACCTACTGACTTCTTAACTTGTAGAAGGAATTGTGCAGAACCCTATGGGGATACAATCTGTAAGCTTTGGTCCTTGCCCAAAAGAGACTGTGCTCTATTTCAGGAGAAGTCAGGGTAAGTAGCACAACACGGAGAAGATGAGAGCTGATGCTAAGGTAAAGACATTAAATGTTTCAACCCCAACAAGTTCTGCTGAAGATAATCAGATAGAAATTACTTCAGGAAAAGGAAGGAAAGGCCTGGAGATGTTTAACTAAACCAAGTTGGACCATAAAGAAGGCTGAGTGACAAAAAATTGATGCTTTCGAACTGTGGTGCTGGAGAAGACTCTTATGAGTCCCTTGGACAGCAAGGAGATCAAACCAGTCAATCCTAAAGGAAATCAAACCTGAATATTCATTGGTAGGACTGATGCTGAAGCTGAAGCTCCAATACTTTGGCCACCTGATGCGAAGAGCTGACTCACTGGGAAAGACCCTGATGCTGGGAAAGATTGAGGGCAGGAGGAGAAGGGGATGACAGAGGATGAAACGGTTGGATGGCATCACTGACTCAAGGGACATGAGTTTGAGCAAACTCTGGGAGATAGTGAAGGACAGGGAAGCCTGGCATGCTGCAGTCCATGGGGTTACAAAGAGTCGGACACAACTTAGTGACTGAAAAACAACAAAAACCTTCATGTAGTTAGCTCTGCCACAGCTCTTTATTGGTCACCCCTGACCCCAGGGTCACAGCCTCTTCTGATGTTTGATAGCCCATCATTTTGGTGGCAAGGCCCAATGGTGTGGCCTTACCAATTGCATCCAGAAATGGTGCTTTCCTCAGACAACGTTCAACTTCTCCATCTTGTGCCTTTCTCAAGATGTTCATTTCTAGCTCCTTCATCCCCACTCCCACACCCTCACTTTCTGAGTGTTAGTGAGTACCCTAACTACTACTAAGGGCAAAGGCTTTTAAATCTTTTTTCTAGCCACAAAAAAAGTATATCATGTAGGATGCAGTTAATGATTCTGGCTCCTGGTCTGCTGTGTGAGAAACAGCAAGCCACCTAACCTTTCTGTGCTAAAGAAATCATTTAAAGAAAAGCAATATGATTTGTCTTCCCCACCTTTTCAACCAAGTTCCTGAGGAAAAATCAGTGAGGTGGCCGCAAAACACTCACTAACATTTTAGCAAAATATTTTATGAAAATGTGTCGCCCTTTTATAAGAAAATAACCATTCAATTGGATTTGTTATATATTCTCTCTTCTTGAGAGAGTTAATAGCCCTTCAGTTGGAAAATCAAATTACTGAAGTTTATACGGTTTCTCTTCATCACTGGAGAATTCAGTAACACTGTGAATCCAATTAAGAAAAAAGAATGTTCACACCCTTAAATGAATTACAATCAGCAAGACTAAGATCTAATTAGAAATGCTGCTACCATCTGAGAGATTACTTAGGAGCCCAAAACACATTGCTTAAACCAAAACAAAGAGGCTCCCAAAGGCCCTGGAATAGTATTTGGGTTGAAAACTTGGTTCATATTTTCCCTCCAGACTTACCACCCAGAGCTGGATCTACTATCATCCCAGAGAGGTTCTTGCTTTTAAATCACTGGATGGTATTCAGGACTTTCTGCAGGAAGCAGACCCTTAGTAACAGGAAGATTTTGTAAGAATTTCTCCTTTAAGGAAAAAGAATATAAGTCAGGAAAAAGGGGGGTGCCCTCCAGAGAAGGAATCTACCATCTACTAGATTGCATTATTTCCAGATGAGCTAAAAACCACTTCCTGTGTAAAGTCTTCCTTGATCCCATAAATTAGTAATTAACTTCTCTTTGATGGGGACCACCAGAGCTGATCATTTTAATCCTTTTCTATTAATAGCATTTATCTGAAGGACTTACACCACCATTAGTCAGTTCCCCATGAAACCTCCTCATCAAAGGTGTAAGTTCTTGGGAAGACAAGCAGTTCTTCCACATTCAGGACTCATTCTCATCCCTACCAGTATCTGCAGTAGTTAATTATTTTTTTTACATATTTACTTTTCTTTTAATTGAAGTATAATTGATTTATAATACTGTATGTGATAGGTGTACAATATAGAGATACACAATTTTTTTAAGTTATATCCATTTATAGTTCTTATAAAATGTATATTCCCCGTGTTGTACAATACATTCTTGTAGCTTATTTTATACCTAGTAGTTTGTTTATGGTCTATTTTCCCACTAGAGAGCGAGTAAGAGTGTTAGTCACTCAGTCGTGTCCGACTCTGCAACCTCACGGACTGCAGCCTGCCAGGCTCCTCTTTCCATGGGATTTTCCAGGCAAGAATACTGGAGTGGGTTGCCATTTCCTTCTCTAGGGGATCTTCCCAACCCAGGGATTGAACCTGGGTCTCCTGCACTGCAGGAGAATTCTTTACATTCTGAGCCACCAGGGAAGCCCTCTCCCACTAGAAGGTAAGCTTAGTAAGAGAAGGAACATGTTCTACTATTAGAAGAGTACAGTACAGTGGAATAGTTAATTATTAAATAAGAATATCCACTGTGTATCAGGCACTATGATAGCTACAGAAGAGAAAATGGATAGCAAAATTATTAGTTCTCTTCCTCCATTGCTTAAAGTCTAGATGAGTAAGCAATAGGATTCAATGAGCAACAACAGCAAAATGCCACGCATCCTGTGGTTGCACTTGAGGTTTCCAGGGAGGCTTCATTTCGATGGCTTGCCTGCATCACGAATGCCTCAAAGTAAAATGAAGGGTGGTTTATTTGGTGGAGGGTGGTCTCCAGGCCTGGGTGTTGAGTGAGTCTTGGTGAAGAGGGGTGTGGTGGGATGCCCCTGTCAGTGCCCCTGGTGGCCTTAGTATCTCTGGGCAAAGGAGAGATTGGGGCCCATGGGACTAAAGAGGCTTCCCAGGCAGCTTGCCCCACACACTTAGCCAGCAGAAAGCATGGGGAATGCCAGGGCACTGATAGACCAGGCCCACTAAAATAACGCCATAAAGGCTAGAGGAATTAACTGTCACTGGGCCCACAGACCACAAAAACAGGCCAAAAGCTGCATGCTAAACCCAAACAGGTGGTGCTGGTGGTTTAGTTGCAAGTCATGTCAAACTCTTCTGGCTCCATGGACTGTAGCCCACCAGGCTCCTCTGTCCATGGGATTTTCCAGGCAAGAATACCGGATTGGGTTGCCATTTCCTTCTCCAGGGGATCTTCCCAACCCACGAATTGAACCTGGGTCTCCTGCATTGCAGGCAGATTCTTTACCAACTGAGCTCTGAGGGAAGCCCCACACAGGGTAAATGCCTGCTAAAACAAAAGATTTAAAAGGGATCCGGAGGATTACCAACATAATTGGCAAAATGTCCAGGATACAACTGAGAATCACCGTCATACTGAGAACCAGGAAAATGACAACTTAAATAAGAAAGGGCAATCAGCTGATGCTCACACCAAGAGAAATCAAAGGTAGGAGTTATCTGACAACGATTTTAAAACAGAATCATAAAAATGCTTAATCAATAACAAATTCTCTTGAAATAAATGAAAAAAATAGGAACCTAAGCAATGAAAGAAGTTATTTAAAAAGGACTAAATAGAAATTGTAGAACTGAAAAATACAATAACAGAAATTTAAAAACCCATTGGATGTACTCAATAGTAAAGATGACAGAGGTCAGAAATAGTGAACTTCAAGCAACTATTCGTGGAACAATAATAAAAAAAATTCAACATTCTTACTGTCGTAGTTGCACAGGGACCAGAGAAACACTGTAGAGCTGAAACAGCATCTGAAGAAACAATGAATGAAAATGTACCAAGCTTGGTGAAAAATGCAAGTCTTCACAGAGGATGTAGGGCTAAGCCAAGGGTTCTTAGACTTGACACCATTATATAAAGCACAATCCATTATAGGAAAAAGTTGGTAAACTGGACCTCATGAAATTTAAAAACCTGTTCTGTGAAAACCTATATGAAGATGAACAGACAAGCTACAGAATCGGATAAAATATTTGCAATGTACATATTCAACAAAGGACTAATATCTAGGGTACATAAGGAATTCTCAAAACTCAATAGAAAAAAAAAACATGCATCAAGGAAATGGGTGAAAAACATGAACAGACATTTCACAGAGGAGGAGAAACAGATGCAAATAAACACATGAAAAGATGCTCCACACCATTAGCTTTTAGGAGAGCATAAGACCACAAGGAGCTGTCGTGGCTGCCCGAACAACTGAGATACAAAACGAAATAGTGACAACATCAAATTTGACGAGGATGTGGAGAACCGGATCAGGCAAGTTGTGCTGTGCTAAGTCGCTTCAGTCGAGTCCAGCTTTTTGCGACCCCGTGGACCATAGCCCACTAGGCTCCTCTGTCCATGAGATTCTCCTGGCAAGGATACTGGAGTGAGTTGCCCTGCCCTCCTCCAGGAGATCTTTCCAACCCAGGGATCAACCCTGTGTCTCTAAAGTCTCCTGCACTGGCAGCCAAGCTCTTTACCACTAGTGCCACCGGGGAAGCCTGGATCAGGATCAGTCACTCCGTCGTGTCAGACTCTTTGCAACCCCGTGGACTGCAGCACACCAGGCCTCCCCGTCCATCACCAATTCCCGGAGTTTACTCAAACTCATGTCCACTGAGTCAGTGATGCCATCCTACCATCTCATCCTCTGTCATCCCCTTCTCCTCCTGCCTTCAATCTTTCACAGCATCAGGGCCTTTTCAAATGAGTCAGTTCTTCCCATCAGGTGGCCAAAGTACTGGAGTTTCAGCTTCAGCATCAGTCCTATTTCCTTTAGGACGGACTGATTGGATTTCTTGGCAGTCCAAGGGGCTCTCAAGAGTCTGCTCCAACACCACAGTTCAAAAGCATCAATTCTTTGGTGTTCGGCTCTCTTTATAGTCCAACTCTCACATCTATGCATGGCTACTGGAAAAACCATAGCTTTGACTAGACAAACCTTTGTTGGCAAAGTAATGTCTCTGCTTTTTAATATGCTGTCTAGGTTGGTCATAACTTTTCTTCCAAGGAGCAAGCATCTTTTAATTTCATGGCTGCAATCACCATCTGCAGTGATTTTGGAGCCCAAGAAAATAAAGTCTGTCACTGTTTCCATTGTTTCCCCATCTATTTGCCATGAAGTGATAGGACCAGATGCCATGATCTTAGTTTCCTGAATGTTGAACTTTAAGCCAAAGCTCTCCTCTTTCACTTTCATCAAGAGGCTCTTTAGCTCTTCTTCGCTTTCTGCTTATGGCAGAACAACACCCTTATGGGGTGTTGTCATCTGCATATCTGAAGTTATTGATATTTCTCCCACAAATCTTGATTCCAGCTTGTGCTTCCTCCAGCCCAGCATTTCTCATGATGTATTCTGTATAGAAGTTAAATAAGCAGGGTGACAATATACAGCCTTGACATACTCCTTTCCCGATTTGGAACCAGTCTGTTTTTCCATGTCCAGTTTTAACTGCTGCCTCCTGACCTGCATACAGATTTCTCAGGAGGCAGGTCAGGTGGTCTGGTATTCCCATCTCTTTCAGAATTTTCCACAGTTTGTTGTAATCCACACAGTCAAAGGCTTTGGCATAGTCAATAAAGCAGAAGTATATGTTTTTCTTGAATTCTCTTGCTTTTTCCATGACCCAATGGATGTGGGCAATTTGATCTCTGGTTCCTCTGCCTTTTCTAAATCCAGCTTGAACATTTGGAAGTTCACAGTTCATGTACTGTTGAAGCCTGGCTTGGAGAATTTTGAGCATTACATTGCTAGCATGTGAGATGAGTGCAATTGTGTGGTAGTTTGAACATTCTTTGGGATTGCCTTTCTTTGGGATTGGAATGAAAACTGACCTTTTTCAGTCCTGTGGCTACTGCTGAGTTTTTCAAATTTTTGGCTATGATCAAGTGTAGGATCAGGCATACCTTAATGTAAATTTAGGGAGTATTGTCAATATGCTGATTAGTAGCCTCAGCTGCAGGAAAAAAGTGCTGGTTAGCAAGAGGAAGCCGCAATTAACTTTCTACCACGCCTGTTAGCCAGAGTAGGAGAGAATAAAGTTAAAGAATGTCACCTTCCCTTAACCAAGCTGCACTGCAAGTACAAAAAGCTGCTCAAGTATGCAGGAAAGACCTTAAAACAAAAACAGACAGGAAAAGGGGTACAGAAATGCTACGCTATGCTAAGTCACTTCAGTCGTGTCCGACTCTGTGTGACCCCATAGACAGCAGCCCACCAGGCTCCTCTGGCCCTGGGATTCTCCAGGCAAGAACACTGGAGTGGGTTGCCATTTCCTTCTCCAATGCATGAAAATGAAAAGTGAAAGTGAAGCCACTCAGTCGTGTCCGACTCTTAGCGACCCCATGGACTGCAGCCTACCAGGCTCCTCCATCCATGGGATTCTCCAGGCAAGAGTACTGGAGTGGGGTGCCATTGCCTTCTCTGAGACAGCATGAGGGATCTCTATATTTAAAACTAGACAAT
Organism: Bos taurus; assembly: GCF_002263795.3. Lineage (NCBI taxonomy): Eukaryota > Metazoa > Chordata > Mammalia > Artiodactyla > Bovidae > Bos > Bos taurus. The sequence continues at coordinate 14,637,260 of NC_037344.1, read as the reverse complement.
CTGCTCATTAGCAGCCAGCCTTTGGGAAACTACAACAAAGTAGCAGAAGGCAGACCTAAGGAAGGCTGGCCCAAACTTTAGAAACACAGTAGTAAAACTGAGTCTAGGGATTTCCCTGATGATCCAGTGGCTAAGACTCTGTGCTCCCAATGCTGGGGAACCGGGAACCGGGGTTTGATCCCTGGTCAAGGAACTAAGAGTTCGCATGCCACAACTAAAAGATCCTGTGTGTGGCAATTAAGATTTGTTGTAGTCAAATAAATATATAAAATAAATAAAAATAAATATATATTTTTTAAAATCTGAGTCTATATAAGAGATACAATCTCTTTGAAAATTTTGAACCTTTGAAAATTTTAGGCTTTTGGCCTTAAGCACTGTTGCTGCTGCTTTCCTAACAAGTCAGATTAATGCTTTCATTCATGGTCCACTCTCAAACGACCTTTAGTAATTTAAGAAAATTATTGTTACATTTTCCATACATTTTTATAATATAGAAAGGAAATACAGGATTCCATAATTGATCAGAATTTTCGGATTTGTTCTAATGTGTACCAAATCTTGTGCATCTTAACACGCTGCTGAATGCAGACTGAAACACGACATCTGAGGACAGTGACTTCTCCTCCTTTCTTGGAGCTCTTGGTATAAACTTGATCTGCTAATGTGACTTCAGGTTTCTACACAGTTCATTTCCCGCTAGTTATAGAGATAGTCTGTTAGTGTTTGCATGAGGTGTGTCTGGATCTTCAGCAGTGTTCATTGTTCACGCACCCTCCCCTAAACAGAATGCTGAGCTACATGCTACTATTTCCATGTGTATTTCGTTGCCTTGATGTACGATACTTGTTGCATGTATATTAAACATTTTGTACCATGAAAAAAAAAAAAAGAGATACAATCTCTATAAATTATTCCCTGGTGGCTCAGATGGTAAAGTATCCGCCTGCAATGCAGAAGACCGGGTTTGATTCCTGGGTCAGGAACATCCCCTGGAGAAGTGAATGGCAACCCAATCTAGTATTCTTGCCTGGAGAATCCCAAGCATAGCGGAGCGTGGCAAGCTACAGTCCATGGGGTCACAAAGAGTCGGACACAGTTGAGTAACTAGCACTTTCACCTTCTTAAATGATTTGTAATTTCCTGAGAATTCTAGTAAAAGTAACTGTACACACAGAGAGAACACATAGAGAAGACATGCAGTGGCAGCCTAGCGAGCTGAAGGCTGACCCAGACACACCAGGCTCTGCACTTGGCAATCTTTGTCTGCTCCTCAGCTTTCCTACAAAAAGCAACCAGACAGGGCCCAGCTCTGCTGCATGTTGATTCAGAGCCTCACTTAACCATTTCATCTCCTGCTCCCTCACTGCAGGGAGAGTCCTGATTATATGTGTACATGGGACCCAGGAGAACTGGAAGAAATAGGAGGGGGAGATTAATCAACACATCTTCTGATTGCCGTGCCCAAAATATAAATATGATTAGAACAGTTTGGGTGGGGCTTCCCTGGTGGCTCAGTGGTAAAGAATCCACCTGCCAATGCAGGAGACACGGGTTCAGCTCCTCTGGGAAGATCCCACATGCCGCGGGGCAGCTAAGCCCGTGCACAGCTATGCAGCCTGTGCTCTAGAGGCTGGGAGCCACGACTACTGAAGCCCGCACACCCGAGATCCCGCGCTCCACAGTAAGAGAAGCCGCCACAATGAGAGGCCTGCACAGCACAACTAGAGAGTCGCCTCTGCTTGCCACAACTAGAGAAAGCCTGCATGCAGCTATGAAAATCCAGTATAGCAAATTAAAAAAAAAAACATCAAAAGAACAGTTGGGGTGTTGACTGCTTCATTCAAGCAGCCTAGCACAGTTTAAGAGGAAATTAGAATTAGAAATCAGAGGGAACGTCCTTTGCTTCGCCCTAAGCCAGACCATCTGTAATAGGACTTACAGTTAGATTGTGACCTCGTTGTTTTCAAGATGAGGACATTCACAGGTGTGGCTTACTGGGATGAAGATCTTAGCACATTCTTCCACCCAATCATGCTTCTAAAAACCATCACCATAACAAAATAGAGCTCTTCATTTAGGGGAAAAAAAATCTAGGGTAATGATTAACTGTTATTTCCAAATGCCAAATTTATATTGAATGCAACATCAGTATAACAGTTAAAGAACGTGGGCAACCAAGATCTTTTCTCAGTTTTCCTTCCTTGTTATTACTGGTTGGCTGAAATATACTTACGGTCATCAGGCTTGGTTTCTCCCTAACTGGCCCTGAGTCTTCTTTCCACTTTAGGCCCTCCTAGGCCTTCTCAGTGTCAGGGTGGTGACAAAAGCCACAGCACTTTCCACCTGACCACAGCCTCTTTGTCTTATCCTGAAATGCAGGCCAGGAGGCCTGAGAAAGTGACTGGTCTACCAGATGTTCCTTTTAAATGGCTGTTCCATTTTTGTCTCCCTTGAGGTGCTTGCATGTGGCTGGATAGAAAAAAGGGAGAAACTACTTGACTGCACAATACCCTGCATTCCAGATATTTCCTTCTGCCTTTTCCCCCTAGTCCCAGTCTTCCTGACATTGCCCCTCTTCTATACCTTTCTTTCTTTTTTATTTTTCTTTTTTGGGCACACCACTGGGCATGTGGGATCTTAGTTCCCTGACCAGGGATCCAACCTGTTTCCCCTGCAGAATCTTAATCATTGGACCATCTGGGAAGTCCCTCTGCTTTATGATGTTCTAATCAGAGAACACTGCCAAGAACCTCCTTGCCTTCTTCTTGACTTTTTAAAACATTAGCAAAGATGTTCTTATGATGCAACAAGCCATCAGCACTTTCTCATCTTGTTTTTAAAGTTCTTAAAAAAAACTATTGCTTAATTTGCTTTAGCAAAATTTCTTAACCAATTACTGAAAACTATATTTAAATAAACACAGAGATTTTCATTAGGGGGGCTAGTGGTCTACACATGGAAGTCTAAAATTTGTAAAAACATCTCTGCCTTTTCCTTTACTTTCAACTGATATTTATTTCTATTTTCCTTAAAAGATTAGATTTTTACATTTATCTCTAAATTCTCTGGAGATAATTTTGGCATATGATACAATTTACTTTGGTATGCTGCTGCTGCTGCTGCTAAGTCGCTTCAGTCATGTCCGACTCTGTGCGACCCCATAGACAGCAGCCCACCAGCCTCCTCTGTCCCTGGGATTCTCCAGGCAAGAACACTGGAGTGGGTTGCCATTTCCTTCTCCAATGCATGAAAGTGAAAAGTGAAAGTGAAGTCACTCAGTCGTGTCCGACTCTGAGCGACCCCATGGACTGCAGCCTACCAGGCTCTTCCATCCAAGGGATTTTCCAGGCAAGAGTGCTGGAGTGGGGTGCCATTGCCTTCTCTTTGATATGATGAAGGTTTAAAATCTTTGTTACATTTTTCATTATAAAAGCTATATGCACTCATCACAAAATGTAACACATAAAGAAATTTACAAAGTAAAAGGGAAGGATGCTCCTTTTCCCATCTCCCAAAACCCCATTAAAAAAAAAAAAATTTAAAAAAATTTAAGTTTCTTAAAGAAAACTTAACCTAAAGTATACATAATTACTTTTACTATTATTTTTACCTTTAAGACATTTTCCTATGCATATACAAATCTAACATGTATAAATGCATGTCTATGTATCTATTAAAGAAATAAAATGTATATGCATATATAAAACATTTTAAACAAAATACAATTAGGTAACATTCCACTTAATAGTTCATGAATATTTTATCTCATGGGTACTTTGAGGTCTACTTCATGCTACTCAGCTTCAGAGTTTTACATATTACGGATATGCTAAGACTCAACAAGCAACTTCTGAATGTACCTTTATACTGTTGATAATATGGAGCTATTACAAATACCATTACAATCACTGTCCTTATACATGTATCCTTATTCATCTGTACAAACATTCCTTTTGGATAAATTCCTAAGTACAGAATGTGAGTCAAGGGCATACATATTTTAAATATTGATAGATGCTTTAAAAATTGCCCAACAAAAAAGATGACTTCAACATACACTACCAGCAACTAACCATGAGAATACCTGAAGAATAAGGTTGTAAATGAGTCTTTACAGAGGGAAAGAATAGATAAGCATAAAACTAGAGGCTCTTATAAAACTACTTTTGAAAATACAAAATGATGTAAAAATAAAAAATATGATTTTTTATAAAAAATCATTAAAAATATGATTTTAAAGGTATAGTATTTGAGTAAATATGAATTTCTTAAAAAAAATAATGTAGGTACTACACATCTATTTGCCAACAAGATACAGTTTTGTACCATTATAAAAATAAATGTTATAAGTAAAAAGGACTGACAGAGGATACTGATCTAGATTTTGAAAGACTAGAGACTAACCACCAATTTCAAATCATAAAATTTATTTTGGATCCTGGTTGGAAAAAACAGCTAAAAAAGATGTTTTGGGTGGCAACTGAGGAAATTTGAAAATAAACTAGGTATAAGACTATATTAGGAGAAGGCAATGGCAACCCACTCCAGTACTCTTGCCTGGAAAATCCCATGGGTGGAGGAGCCTGGTGGGCTGCAGTCCATGGGGTCACTAAGAGTCGGACACGACTGAGCGACTTCACTTTCACTTTTCACTTTCATGCATTGGAGAAGGAAATGGCAACCCACTCCAGTGTTCTTGCCTGGAGAATCCCAGGGACGGGGGAGCCTGGTGGGCTGCCGTCTATGGGGTCACACAGAGTCTGACACGACTGAAGTGACTTAGCAGCAAGACTGTATTATAAAGCTACCGTTAATTGTCTTAAGCACAATAATGATATGATGGAAGAATGTCTGTGATTCTCAGGAGGTCCATGGTAAACAATTACGGTCATGATGTCTGAAATTACTTTTAAATGGTTCAGTGTGGCAAAATGTATCCTTGTTTGAATCTAGAGAGAAGTGTTCACTGCCCTACTGTTTCAACTCTTCTGTGGGATCTAAAATTCTTTAAATAGAAAGTCAAAGAAAAAGGGAATAAAAGGGTGAAGTTGTGGATCCAGTTTTACAATTTAATTTCATTATGTTAGATTCTCTGAGGAGAAAGAGAGGTGTCTGGGGGGAACCCATATTGATTTAGATCTCTAAGGTTATTTTTTTTAATTACCATTTCTGTGTCCTCAATATTAGGCCAACTTAGGTTTGCAAGGAACAAAACATCTCCCTGACCACTAGCTGTGCCTCCCAAATAAACAGCATAGAGGGAACTCCCTCATGTCCAGTGGTTAGGATTCTGTGCTTTCACTGCCAAGGGCCAAGGTTCAATACTTGGTAGGGGAACTAAGATCCTGCAAGTCTCACTGTGCAGCCAAAAAATAAATAAATAAATTTGGGGTTGACCAAAAAGCTCGCTTCAGTTTTCCATAAGATAGTATGGAAAAATCCAAGCAAGCTTTTTGGCCAATACAATACACAGCATTTATCCCAAGGGGGTCAACCTGCAGGAGAGCAGACCACCACGGCTGTCATCATATACAGAGGCAAAATATTGTGACTTCTAATGACTCCTCTAAATGCCAAGCCTAACTCCAAAAGTGGTCCTAGCAGAAGATGATCTAGCTCATCAGCACTCAGGCCAAAATTCTTAACTTGTCCAGACTATTTTCAATGTCCATTTGTTAGTGAATTTGATGGGTTGATGATGGTTGCATCCAGTCCTGGCTGAGTCAACTTTTTGGCTTTTCAGACACTTAACGGCAATACAGTAGGCAATCAGCTCTTAAAATAACTCTGACAAGCAACCTGCCACAAGATTAATAGCATTTTGTTATGAACACAAAACTTGGAGAGTTTTGTATATATGTGTATATATTATTTATATATATATGTATATATTATTAATTAAGGGCTTCCCAGGGGACGCTATGATAAAGAAGCCACCTGCCGATATAGGAGACATAAGAGATGCAGGCTCAATCCCTGGGTCCGGAAGATCCCCTGGAGAAAGAAATGGCAACTCACTCCAGTACTCTTGCCTGGAGAATTCCATGGACAGCAGAGCCTGGTGGGTTACTCCATGGGGTTGCAAAGAGTTGGACACGGCTGAAGCGACTTAGCACAGCATTCAGCACATTATTAATTATGCATTTATATATGTATTACACATGTATATAATGTACATATGTATACATATATATGCATACATACACATACATCTGTATTACATTTTGCCTTTGCTATCTTTACTTAAAAATTACTTTTAATATTTTTAAAATTTATTTTCAGGTAACTAGTTCTTTCTTAATTATCTTGGTAGTAAGAAGTATCAGAAATATTCATACTGTAGAGTGATGACATTTGGTACAGCAGTCATTTTTTTAATTCAGAAAATTTACTTATTTTTCTTAATTATCACTGTACTTTGAAGAGGTAATAACATTTTTCAGCAATATTTCTAGACTTATTTATAGCTAAGAACCCGGATGGGTAAGGAAAAAAAAAAAAATGATTTGCCAAACAAAATTCTAGGGGCAGCTAAACATTCAAAAGAAACTTAAAACTCAGATAACATCTGTCCACATGACAGGAAATGACCAAATACGGAGACAAAGGCAAAGGGTATCTGACTCCTATTTCATTAGCTTTCATATATATCTACCATCATGGATACTGGACTTCATTATACATTTTTTTCCATCAAAAAAAAGATGCAGTGGCCTTAATTCTATTTAGTGTTGATTTGAATTAAACTCTGCAGGAAAAGGTAAATAAGCAAGGTGACAATATACATCCTTGACATACTGCTTTCCCAATTTGGAACCAATCCGTTGTTCCGTGTCCGGTTCTGACTGTTGCATCCTCACCTGCCTACACATTTCTCAGGTGCAGGCCAGGTGGTCTGGTATTCCCACCTCTTGAAGAATTTTCCACAGTTCATTGTGATCTGCACAGTCAAAGGCTTTGGCATAGTCAATAAAGCAGAAGTAGATGTTTTTCTGGGATTCTCTTGCCTTTTCTATGATCCAACAGATGTTGGCAATTTGATCTCTGGTTCCTCTGCCTATTCTAAATCCAGCTTGAATATCTGGAAGTTCACAGTTCACGTATTGTTGAAGATGGCTTGGAGAATTTTGAGCATTACTTTGCAAGTGTGTGAGTTGAGTGCAACTGTGCAGTGGTTTGAGCACATTTTGGCATTGCCTTTCTTTGGGACTGGAATGAAAACTGACCTTTCCTAGTCCTGTAGGCACTGATGAGTTTTCCAAATTTGCTGGCAAATTGACTGCAGCACTTTAAGAGCATCATCTTTTAGGATTTGATTCAACTTATATGCAGAGTCAATACAAAAATCAGGTTGATTATATTCTTTGCAGCCTAAGATGGAGAAGCTCTTTACAGTCAGCAAAAACAAGACTGGGAGCTGACTGTGGCTCAGATCATGAATTCCTTATTGCCAAATTCAGACTCAAATTGAAGAAAGTAGGGAAAACCACTAGACCATTCAGGTATGACCTAAGTCAAATCCCTTATGATTATACAGTAGAAGTGACAAATATATTCAAGGTATTAGATCTGATAGAGTGCCTGAAGAACTATGCATGGAGGTTCATGACATTATACAGGAGACAGTGATCAAGACCACCCCCAAGAAAAAGAAATGCAAAAAGGCAAAATGGTTGTCTGAGGAGGCCTTACAAATAGCTGAGAAAAGAAGAAAGGCTAAAGACAAAGGAGAAAAGGAAAGATATACCCATTGAATGCAGAGTTCCAAAGAACAGCAAGGTGAGATAAGAAAGCCTTCCTCAGTGATCAATGCAAAGAAATAGAGGAAAACAATAGAATGGAAAAGACTAGAGATCTCTTCAAGAAAATTAGAGCTACTAAGGCAACATTTCATGCAAAGATGGGCACAATAAAGGACAGAAATGGTATGGACCTAACAGAAGCAGAAGATATTAAGAAGAGGTGGCAAGAATACACAGAAGAACTATACAAAAAAGATCTTCATGACCTAGATAACCACTATGGTTTCATCACTCACCTAGAGTCAGACATCCTGGAATGCAAAGTTAAGTGGGTCTTAGGAAGCATCACTACGAACAAAACTAGTGGAGGTGATGGAATTCCAGTTGAGCTATTTCAGATCCTAAAAGATGTTGCTGTTAAAGTGCTACACTCAATATGCCAGCAAATTTGGAAAACTCAGCAGTGGCCACAAGAATGGAAAAGATCAGTTTTCATTCTAACCCTAAAGAAGGGCAATGCCAAAGAATATTCAAACTACCACACAATCGCACTCATCTCACATGCTAGCAAAGTAATGCTCAAAATTCTCCAAGTCAGGCTTCAACAGTACATGAACTGTGAATTTCCAGATATTCAAGCTGGATTTAGAATAGGCAGAGGAACCAGAGATCAAATTGCCAACATCTGTTGGATCATAGAAAAGGCAAGAGAATTCCAGAGAAACATCTACTTCTGCTTCATTGATTACGCCAAAGTCTTTGATTGTGTGGATCACAACAAACTATGAAAAATTCTTCAAGCAATAGGAATATCAGACCATCTTACCTGCCTCCTGAGATATCTATATGCAGGTCAAGAAGCAACAGTTAGAACTGGACATGTAACAATAGATGGGTTCCAAATTGGGAAAGGAGTATGTCAAGGCTGTATATTGTCACCCTGCTTATTTAACATATTCAGAGTACATCATGTGAAATGCCAGGCTGGATGAAGCACAAGCTGGAATAAAGATTTCTGGGAGAAATATCAATAACCTCAGATAGGCAGATGACACCACCCTTATGGGAGAAAGTGAAGAGGAAATAAATAGCCTCTTGATGAAAATGAAAGAGGAGAGTGAAAAAGCTGGCTTAAAACTCAACATTCAAAAAATGAAGATCATGGCATCCGGTCCCATTACTTCATGGCAAATAGATGAGGAAACAATGGAAACAGTGAGAGACTTCATTTTCTTGGGCACCAAAATCTCTGCAGATGGTGACTCCAGCCATGAAATTAAGACACTTGCTCCTTGGAAGAAAAGTTATGACCAACCTAGAAAGCATATTAAAAAGCAGAGACATTAATTTCCCATCTAGTTAAAGCTCTGGTTTTTCTAGTAGTCATGTATGGATGTGAGAGTTGGACCATAAAGAAGGCTGAGTGCTGAAGAATTGATGCTTTTGAACTGTGGTGTTGGAGAAGACTCTTGAGAGTCCCTTGGACTGCAAGGAGATCAAATCTGTCAATCCTAAAGGAAATCAGTCCTGAATATTCCTTGGAAGGACTGATGCTGAAGCTGAAACTCCAATACTCTGGCCACCTGATTCGAAGAACTGACTCATTTGAAAAGATCCTGATGCTGGGAAAGATTGAAAGCAGGAGGAGAAGGGGACAATAGAGGATGAGATGGTTGGATGGCATCACTGACTCAAAGGATATGAGTTTGAGCAAGCTCCAGGAGTTGGTGATGGACAGGGAAACCTGGCGTGCTGCAGTCCATGGGGTCGCAGAGTCGGACAAGTGTGAGCAACTGAACTGACTGATGCAGGAATAGGGGCTTCCCTGATAGCTCAATGGTAAAGAATCTGCCTGCAATGCAGGAGACCCGGGTTTAATCCCTGGGTTGGGAAGATACTTTGGAGTTGGGCATGGCAACCCACTCCAGTACTCTTGCCTAGAGAATCCATGGACAGAGGAGCCTGGTGACCTATAGCCCATAGGATCACAAAGAGTCGGAGACAACTGAGAGACTAAGCACAGCAGAGCCCATTCAGGAATAACTCATAGATGATTTCTTTCTTGGGACCTACAGTGTATTATTTTGGTGGAACTCTCCCTGCTATGAGCCTGCTTCACAGAAAATGGAAGATGTAAGTATAACAAAAACAGGGTCTTTTTGTATATCTAACATTTCAGAAGTGTGAGTAGTATCATTAAGTCACACAGTCGTCTCCTCAAATCTAGTCTCGCAAGCAGAAAGAGTAGCCTTTGAGTCATGAGAAGTGTAAGGCAAGGCCCGCTTCTATGACTGCGTCTCCCCCCGCCCCATTTCTCTTTCAAAGCACATGGCTGACATGAGAGTAAGTTCTTACCAGATGCTTTCAGGGGGAGTTCTTATCTTGTGTAGGGTCTTCAGAACCCATGGACATACTTAATTTCACACATAAAATAGTAAAACTTTCGCTATTGAAAGATAGCCTCCTAGAACCCTAAGGTTTTCAAAATGGACTTGAACCTGGAAGTAACTCGGACCCCTCCATTTCTGCACACACACAAAATAATGACAATAAGACAATAGTAGTGATCATACCTAGACAGGGAGCAAAATGAAACAGAACCAAGAACTCACTCAACCTACATGTATCACACCTGATACTCTGATGTGCTGTATATGAGTTAGTCATTCATTCACTTGTGAGTCATCTAACAAATACTTATTTACCATCTATAATGAGTTCCTTTCGTGGGGTGGTGGTCAGGGGATGGCTATAAATAATATGACAGACAGGGCCTTATTTGGATGGTTGAACAGAGAAGGCCTTCAGGCTAAGTTGTGGAAGGAAAAGGATGCAAGGATCCAAGGACAAGAATCCCAGAGACAGACAATCCGAAAGCCAGGGCTCCCAAGTTAAAAGTAAACTTAATGTGTTAATGGACAAAGACTAAAGCATGGGGGCAAGTGAGTGGTAGGAGGGAAGACTGGAGAAGTAGCCATAGGAAGAAGTTTTATTTTTGTTTTGTGTGCAGTCAAATATCACTGGAGGAGTTTAAGCAGAAAAGTCACTGATAACTTCCTTTTTTTTAGTTATTCTGGCTGCTGTTAAAGAAATGGTTTGTAGGAGACAAGATGGAAACAGAGGACAAGATAGAAGGCTATTTTAGAATAAAGCTTTGACCAAGCTTTTATGGCATAAATGATGTATTTTGATCACCTGAAATACATATTAAGGGCCACTCTGTCAGCACAATGGATGAAGTAAATGGGAGAATCAAGAGGAACTAGAAACACCAAGAAGAGAAGATGAGGGAAGAACTTAGGAAAGATCTGAACCTAGGAAATGGCGGTGTGTAACAAGCAGAGACAGAGGACGTGATACAGGACCTCCACGAGCCTGGAGCATCTTGTAGAAAAAAAGGAAGGAAGGAAATGCGAGAAGGATGGTGTTCCAACTAATGAGGGCAACTAACAAGGGCACGCCAAAAGACTGCAGGAGTCTGCATGAGGGGACAACCACGGTCAATATTCTAGACCGTGCATTCATCAGAATGAATACTGATTGAAGTGGATAGTACAAGTTGAAAAAAAAAGAGGGGGGTGGATCCAAGAAGGTCATGCTGATAAAAATTGCTGAGAAAATTCAAGTGGAGGAGGAGTTATTCTTTACAGAAAAAAAGCCAATAAATAAATGCAAAAGCATGATGGAATGAGAAAATCCCCATTTTTACAATCATGACAGTAATAACTGATTCAGCAGGAACCAAAAATGGGTGCCAACCTTATTGGGTAAAAGATTATTTGGGAAAAAATATGTACACAGTCACAAGGCTGAAGCCTGATACTAATTATTAATTTGAGAAGGAAAAGGTGCTTTTGCACCTCTGGCAGAATTCTGGTAGAAATGAAAAACTGATCAAATCCAATGTTACTAATAATGGGAAAAATCCACATTGCGTTCCTGTGATGTGACTTGCTGAGAAGGACCCACATCATCTATTCAGTACTCCTTCCAAGAATGTGTTACCTGCATCACATTAAAAGGAAGCAATTACATGCAAATTGAAGGACAATCTAGAAAAATATGGCCTGGACTTAAAAGGAAAAAAGTCAATGTCATTAAATAAAACAAAAAGGAAAGGAAGGCACTCTACTTAAGAACCAAAGAAGCACAATAACCAAAGGCAGTAAATTATCCTTTATTGGACCCTGGATTTTAAAAAACTAAACCTATTAAGGGTAGTATTCAAATAATTACAGAATTTGATAATGGACCATACATGAGCTAAAAGAATATCCTTGCTCATAGGAGCTACAAGCTGTATGTCCTAAGGGTTAAATGATTATGACCTCTGCCAAGGGCTCAAAGAGAAATAAAGAACAAAAACATTAAAAAATTAGTCTAGATGAAGAACATATACAGTGTCTTATTAGCTTCATCTTGTAATCTTTCTGCAGCTTTGAAATCGTCCCCAATAAGTGAAGTGAGGAGTTAGTAGCTCAGTCTTGTCTGACTCTTTGCGACCCCATGGACTATAGCCCACCAGGCTCCTCTGTTCATGGGATTCTCCAGGCAAAATACTGGAATGGGTTGCCGTGCCCTCCTTCAGGTTCCCAATAAAAAGTGGTGAAAAGAAAACGGTACACGTGTTCTGCCTGCAGAAGCAGAGAACAGCTCTCTCCATCTCCACACTGTGTGGAAGAGCCCTGTGTAAAGCAGCTAAGGGTGGTGTGACAGGCACGCACTCTGAAGCCCATTTCCTGGGCTCATACTTCAACTTTTTTATATATTAACTGTGTGGTCTTGAACCAGTTACTTGACTTCCTTGTACCTCAGTTTCCTAACTATAAAATGTAAATTAAAAATAGTACCAACCATATATATTGGAGAAGAGCATGGCAACCCACTCCAGTATTCTCGCCTGGAGAATCTCATGGACAGAGGAGCCTGGTGGGCTACAGTCCATGGGGTCACAAAGAGTCGGACATGACTAAGCACACACACACACCAATCATATAAAGTTTTTATGAGGCTTACGGGCTTCCCTGATGGCTATGGACTTTGCCGATGGCTCAGTGGGTAAAGAATCTGTCTGAAAAGACACTGGAGATGTGGACTCCAGTATTTTTGCCTGGAAAATTCCACAGACAGAGGAGCCAGGCTGGCTATAGCCCAATAGTCTCAAAAAGTTGGACACGATTGAGTGACTAAGCACACACACTACACTGATAAACATAAGCACTCAATAAATGTAAGCTGTTAGTATTTCACTTCAATGGTTACTAAAGTCAACACTGAGTATCCTAAAAACAAACCGAAAACAAAAACACGATGAGAGAATGCAACTGGAATATTGACAATTATAAATCTCACCCAAAATCAAAATTATCAATTGAAATGTTTGTATCACTTCTTATTCCCTGGCATGCTCCAAACTTCAACTTAATGTTTTGTAGATTTTTTAATGAATAACTTTTAGTAATATCTGCTTGGTAGGATTATTATGATCAGAAGTTCAAGAATGCTCAAAATGGGCTTCCCTGGCAGTCCACTGGTTGAGAATCTGTTTTGTAATCCAGGGGATACCAGTTCAATCCCTGGTCCAGGAAGATCCCGCATGTCATGGGGCAAAAAAGTCCAAGAGCCGCAACTACACAGCTCTTGCGCCTAGAGCCCCTGTTCTGCAACAAGAGAAGCCACTGCAGTGAGAAGGGGCTCACCACACACGACAGCTAAAGGGTAGCCCCACTTGCCACAATTAGGGAAAGCCAGCCCACGGCAACAAAGACCCAAAGCAGCCATAAATAAATAAACACTTTTTTTTAAAGTATACTCAAAATGATTATTCCAAGTACACACAAAAAAAGTTAAATTATACCTGACATTCTCTATTAAAGATGATAGGGAAATAGGAAATATTTGATCAAAACTGACTATCTAGAGCAAAAATGACAATGTATTATGGGTTTTAAAACATGTAAAAGTAAAATGCATGACCAAAATTGTACAAAAAGTGGGAGGAAAGAATTTGAAGCGTAGCCTTGAAAGATTATTACAATATGTAGGAGTAATATAATGTTAGCTGAATGTAGACTGTGATGAGTTAAAGACGGACACTGTAAATTCTAGAACAATCACTAAAAAAATCAAAAAGAGATACAACTAATAATGCAAATAGTAGTAATAAAATGAAATCAGAAATGTGTGACTAAATCCAAAAGAAGGTGGTAAAAGAGGAAAAAGAAAACAAGGAACTGATAGGAAAATAATAGCAAGATATTAGATTTAAATTCAATCATACTAATAGCCACATTAAAAATAAATAATCTAAAACACAAAAGTCAGAGACGGACAGATTGAATAAGCAACAAGATCCAACTAGGGGTTGTCCATTTCCTTCAAATAAAAACAAAAGTAAGACAAATAAGAAAACAATTGCATGGGAAAAGAAATTTCTCTAAGAGGCATAAGCATATTTAAAAATGAATCAAATTGACTTTCTAAAAATTAAAAATTTTTTAAAAACAAAATAGATAGATTTTAACATACTACCAAAAAGAGCATTAGTGGACAGGAATAGATTGGAAAAAATTATCCAGGAATCATCATAAAGAAACAGAGGATAATTGTGAAAGAGAATTTAACAGAAGTTATAAGAGTACAACGAGAAAGACTAACATAGATCTAATTTGATTTCCATAAAGATATAAGGGAGAGAATTTGGCAAAGAATATATTTGATGATAGAAGAGTTAAAATTTTATTAAAAGATAGTACTCACACACAGATTCAAGAAGTCTCACAAATTCAAGCAACATAAATAAAAAGAAATCTATCACCAGGTACTTCAGAATAAAACTGCAAAAAACTAAAGTCAGAGAGGATTTAAAAAGTGGTCAGGAGTGAAAAATTAGACTGACATATAACTATTCATCTATGGAAAAAAAAAAGGAAGCTGGAAGACAATGAAATAATAGAGTACTAAAGAGCTAGTGTCTTCAAAAATACTTCAGTTAATATGTCAACAGTGAAATGTTATATTTCCTTTGAGATTGGGAACTAAGATAAGAGTGCTCATTATCACCACTAGTATTGAATATTATGCTGAAAATTTTAGGTCAGTGCCATAATTAAGGAGAAACAAAATTATTATTATAGATGGCATGGCTATAAACACAGAAAATACAAAAGAATCTATGGGAAAATTATGACAATTAATGAGAGCTCAGCAATGTAGCTGAATATAAAATTAACATACAAAAATGAGCTGCATTTTTATAGTTAGAACTGGACGTGGAACAACAGACTGGTTCCAAATAGGAAAAGGAGTACGTCAAGGCTGTACATTGTCACCCTGCTTATTTAACTTCTATGCAGAGTACATCATGAGAAACGCTGGACTGGAAGAAGCACAAGCTGGTCAAGGTTGCCGGGAGAAATATCAATAACCTCAGATATGCAGATGACGCCACCCTTATGGCAGGAAGGGAAGAGGAACTCAAAAGCCTCTTGATGAAAGTGAAAGAGGAGAGTGAAAAAGTTGGCTTAAAGCTCAACATTCAGAAAACGAAGATCATGGCATCCAGTCCCATCACTTCATGGGAAATAGATGGGGAAACAGTGGAAACAGTGTCAGACTTTATTTTTGGGGGCTCCAAAATCACTGCAGATGGCGACTGCAGCCATGAAATTAAAAGACGCTTACTCCTTGGAAGAAAAGTTATGACCAACCTAGATAGCATATTCAAGAGCAGAGACATTACTTTGCCAACAAAGGTCCGTCTAGTCAAGGCTATGGTTTTTCCAGTGGTCATGTATGGCTGTGAGAGTTGGACTGTGAAGAAGGCTGAGCGCCGAAGAATTGATGCTTTTGAACTGTGGTGTTGGAGAAGACTCTTGAGAGTCCCTTGGACTGCAAGGAGATCCAACCAGTCCATTCTGAAAGAGATCAGCCCTGGGATTTCTTTGGAAGGAATGATGCTGAAGCTGAAACTCCAGTACTTTGGCCACCTCATGCGAAGAGTTGACTCATTGGAAAAGACTCTGATGCTGGGAGGGATTGGGGGCAGGAGGAGAAGGGGACAACAGAGGATGAGATGGCTGGATGGCATCACTGACTCGATGGACATGAGTTTGAGTGAACTCCAGGAGTTGGTGATGGACAGGGAGGCCTGGCGTGCTGCGATTCATGGGGTCGCAAAGAGTCGGACACGACTGAGCGACTGAACTGAACAAACAGATGAACTTTTTAAAATGCCATTTCTAATAGTATTTTTTAAACATACCTAAGATTAAGCTTACAGAAGATGTAAAAAACGTTTGTGGAGAAAACCAAAAACATTTTGCTACATATTAAAGAAGGCCTAAATAAATCAACCTGTACTTCAAATTCCTGGATTAGAGGACTTACTATTGTGGAAGTGTCAATTCTTAAGAAAGAAGATAGAATTTGCCAACTATCAAGTTTACAGTAAAGTTATTATGATTAAGACAATGTGGTTTTGGCACAGGAGTAGACAAACTACAGAAGAGAATGGAGACCTCTGCATAGACAACCATCTGATAAACGATAGAGCTGGTATTACAGTTTAGCCCAATGTAATCATGCAGTTCAGTTTCAAGTGGAAAACTGATCTAAGCATGAAAGGCAAAAAAACAAAGCTTTAAGAATATCACAAAGGAGAATATATTTGTGACCTTAAGGGTAATAAAGGATTTTTTTTTTTTAAGATTTTCCTTACTGGACAATTTTAAAGGGAAAGAAAATAAACTCAGCTACATAAAAATTAAGAATTCCTCAAAGTGTATCATGAAAGTACAAAAGCTAACTGTGAAGAGTTATTTGCAACACATACTAGCACAAAAGACTAGCATTCAGAATATATGAATACTATTATATTAACAAATAAAGGGGGGAAAACAAGATAAAACTGGGCAAAAATAGATAGATGATAGATACTATCAAACAAGAAACTCAAATATAAAATACTCAACTTCATTAGTAAAGAAATGCAAATGAAAACCATAAGTTACCATCACAAACCTACCAATTTTGCAGTTTATATATATGGAATTTAGAAAGATGGTAATGACAACCCTGTATGGGAGACAACAAAAGAGACACAGATGTATAGAACAGTCTTTTGGACTCTGTGGGAGAGGGAGTGAGGGATGATTTGGGAGAATGGCATTAAAACATGTATAATATCATATAAGAAAAAAACACCAGAATGCAACTATTAAAAAAAAAAAAAAAAGGCATGGCAATACAAAATATAGAAGCAGTGAATCAATGAGAATTCCTATGTACTTTGCCGGGGGTATAAATAGGAATGACTGCTTTGAAAAATAATGTTTCATTACTAGTAAACTTGTGCATACACACAGTTTCAGTAATTTCACTCCAGCATACATGCCCTCAAACAACTCATGTACCTGAACACCTAAATACAAGTATAAGAATAAACAAAGCAAACTGTGCTCACTAACTCCAAACTTAAAACAACTTAAAAGTCTATTAACTGCAGAATGCTAAATAAAATGTGGATACAACCAATGAAAATGAAGGAACTACATCCACATGCATAAATATCAAAATTATAATGTAGAATAAAAAAGGCAAGTTCAAAGAGTATATAGATGATCGTTTCATTTATAGAAAATACAAAAATAGGCAAGACTTAAAAAATAATTGAGCATGCACATATGGATGGCAAAGATACTTTTTTAAGTGAATGATAGATAGACATAAAATTCAGAGGAATTGTTTTCTTCAGGAAGAAAGGAAGGGAATTGAGAACAGGCATAGATAAAAATTTAATACACTGTCAATATTCTTAACTTGGTTGATATGTGAAAGGGTGTTTGTTTTATTATTAAAAATTTATATATGCATTTAATGGAGAAGGAAATAGCAACCCACTCCAGTATTCTCCAGTATTTTTGCCCGGACAATCCCACGGGCAGAGGAACCTGGGGAGCTATAGTCCATTGGGTCGCAAAGAGTGGGACATGACTGAGCGACTAACACACATATGCATTTTAAATGCTCTTACATTCATGTGATAGATCTCAAAAGAAAAAAAAAAAGTTAAAATAATAAAAAATCTTTACTTCCAGACAAGATAGAGTAACAGAGAAAAGACTATTGCCTGAAACAATGGACCGAAAAATGGACAAAACGTATGACACAATGATTGCAAAACACCGAACACCAGGCACAGAAGGAAAGTGATCCCCGAGAGGTGAAGCTGACCACTGGCCTAGCTTATTGCTTTGACAGAGTTGCTAGCTGGAGGAGCAGAGCGGGGTCTCAAGCAGAGTCCAGGAAGAGCCCCTGAGTTGAGCTGTAAGAAAGTCCCCAGAGACCAACATTGCCAGAGTTCCCAGGGCCAAATACCAGGGAGAGCTGCACGGAGACAGAACTCCAGAGATCTGCAGAGTCCCCTCTGAGAATTCATTCCACATCTGATGAATGCATGCAAGTGAGGAAATCATCCAATTATGGGCAAAGAACCACCTGAAAGGATCAAGGGAGTAACACTGAGCATGGGAAAAGTTACACCCGGCAGGATGTTGATTGAGTGTCCTCTATGCTAAAGGAGTTAAAAAAATAAGTCTTATCTTTACAAAGACCTGTCAGATAGATAACACTCTCATTTTACAGAAAAGGAAGCTGAAGCTCCAGAAGGGAATAGCTTTCACAGGATTACCAAGCTAATAAAAGTCAGCATCTGCATCCAAGATTTAAGTCTTCTGACCAAAACACATGCCTTTCTGCATTTTGCTAGACTTTCTTTCTCTGCACCACGGCCGTGGCTGCAATATGCAAACAGAATGAGCTTTTTTTTTTTTTCTTTACTTACTTGCTGGAAATCTCTCTTCTTTTCATAATGACTTGAAAAAAAAAAATGACTTGAAACTGGCACTCAGCACTTACAATGCATGTACTCAAAATTTCTCATAAATGCTTCAGTTTTCCGTCATCCTTTCAAGGTCAACTTTCTTTAGAGGAGGGTTACAGTTTTATTCAAATTATTTCAAAATGAATTGAGTACCCACGGGGCACCAGAATAAACTTTGTAAAAACATGTACACAGAGTCTTAAATATTGGTTGCTTTTCTTTTTTTTTGGCTTTTGCTTTTCATGTTTTGGCTGCACCACATGGCATGCAGGCTCTTAGGTCCCCAATCGGGGATTGAACCTACTCCTTCTGCAGTGGAAGCGCGGAGTCTCAACCACTGAACCACCAGGGAAGTTCCAGAGTTTTAAAAATGATTTGTTTTCTACAAAACCCTTTCTGTCTTCAAGAATGTTAGTTAAATCCAGAGGTTTTAATTAAGTCATCCCTAAAAGCAGGCTTCCCTGGTCGCTCAGACGGTAATGAATCTGCCTGCAATGCAGGAGATGTGGGTTTGATCCCTGGGTTGGGAAGATCCCCTGGAGAAGAGAATGGCCACCCATTCCAGTTATTCTTGCCTGGGAAATCCCATGGACAGAGGAGCCTGGTGGGCTACAGTCCATGGGGTTGCAAAGAGTCAGACATGACTGAGCAACTAACACTTCAAAATCAGCATCACTCAAATCTTACAAGGTTTGGTGGAATGAACATATGAAATCTCCAAATGAAGAATCATGGAGTTGGAGATAGCAGGAGCCATCTCAAACTGAGTGATACTGTGAGTTAAAAAACACTGCCTGCCATATCAGTAAACAACAGGTGTGCCAGCCATTAAGCCGTCACATTACAGCAGCCCAGATGATGATCCCTGAGGGAACTCAGGTTAGAAATAATACGGGCAGCTGCAGCCACCCTCAAAGGTGCACTCTGAGATGACTCAGGATGAGAGAACACAGGATACTGGCCCCGGATAGCTGAGGTGCGTATCAAAGGAATGATTGCAATGAGCCCAGATCTTGCATCTTCCCATAGAAAACACCATACATAGCATCACCGACTCATTGGACATGAATCTGAGCAAACTCCAGGAGATAGTGAAGCACAGGGAAGCCTGGTATGCTGCAGTCCATGGGGTCGCCAAGAGCCAGACATGACTTAGCAACTGAACAATAACAATATATAGAAAAGCACTAAATTCCTTAACTTGAGATATCTGCTTTTCTTTTAACAGTAATCTTTTGGATTCTGACTACCCGGGCTTTTGTTGCAAAAATTCTTTACATATCCTGGCTCCCATCCTGCCTCTTCAGTGCAGTCTTCCTGAATTATCTGAGATGCTTAAAGTTCTGAGTTTTCTCCACCAAATAAAATGTAACTCTCAACTTTCAGGTTGGGCATTGTTTTTTCAATGGACAATAAATACCTAGGAAGTATCCTTAATCTGGATAAATGAATCCTGAAACTAGACTCAAAATTTCACATTTTTGTTTGTACAGTTTTCCATGGGAACTCTAACAGCTTTCTTTGGATTTCCAGTGGGGTCTGTAATACAGTTAAGATAAACTTTGACTTGATACTAGTCTCTGGATCAGCAGCAGCATCACCTGGTATCTTGTTAAAATTCCAAGTGCTCGAGCCTCACCTGGACCTGCTAAATCAGAAACTTCAAGGGTGGGGCCCAGTGATGCTTTTTTTTTTTTTTTAGTTCTACCAGTTTATTGCTACCAACCCATCTCCCTCCACCCTCATGCATATGTGCTCAGCCATGTAACCCCATGGACTGCAGCTCACCAGGCTCCTCTGTCCATGAACTTTTTCAGACAAGAATACTGGAGTGGGTTGCCATTTCCTTCTCCACAGCAATGAATATTTTAAGAATCACTCCAAGAGGCATCACTTTGCTGACAAAGGTGTGTATAATCAAAGCTATGGTTTTTCCAGTAGTCGTGCACGGATGTGACAGACCATAAGGAAGGCTAAGTGCCAAAGAATTGATGCTTCCCCAGTGTGGTATTGGAGAAGACTCTTGAGAGTCCCTTCGACAGCAAGGAGATCAAACCAGCCAATCCTAAAGGAAATCAACCCTGAATATTCATTGGAAGGACTGATGCTGAAGCTCCAATACTTTGGCCACCTGATATGAAGAGCCCACTCACTGGGAAAGACCCTGATGCTGGGAAAGATTGAAGGCAAAAGAAGGCAGTGGCAAAGGATGAGATGGTTAGATAGCACCACTAACTCAATGGACATGAATTTGAGCAAACTCTGGGAGATAGTGGAGGACAGAGGAGCCTGGCATGCTGCAGTCCATGGGGTTGTAAAGAGTCGGACATGATTTAGCGACTGAACAACCACCACCAGGTGACTCTAATGCATGCTCAAGTTCAAGTACACTGCTCGCAACTTCCCTTGGATTTGCGTCTGAACACCACTAGTTCTCATCCTGCTGAAAAAGTTTCCCATATCTCCTCAGAGAACTCCTCTTTTTTTTGACCTTGTTCAAGCTCATCTTTAATTCTACTTAATGCTGGATGCTTTCCAAGCCTAGAAGAACTAAATTTGATTTCTTTCGTCATCTGAAAAATAGCCATCTCCCCCCACTCCCAGCCTAGCCCAGCGCAGGATATTCACATTGTTTCTTCAAAGAAAAATAAATAAATACAGAAAACCAGAATCAAAACTTCAAACGAACCACAAAAAGTACTTGGTATGTGTTTAGATAACATGTGCATAAATATGTGACATGTTTATTTTATTGTTTTAGAACTTAAACTTCTGGACAAAAGGAACTCTCACTTGTATATATTCTTGGGCAACAGAGCAGCTAACAACATTTTTTAAATACTGGAGAATAGCAAAAGTATCCCCAAATCATGACTCTGTCCGGTTATCTGCTATAAACTCATAGGGCTGGGCTGAATCAGTGTTCATGTAATTGCCTGCATTTAAAATGTTCATCAGATGTTGTGTCCCCATGGTGCGCTAGCTATCGCATGGAATATATGACAGCTCTGACCCCCTCTTCCCATGGTCGCTTCCCTGTGGCATTCTGGCTTCTGACTTAGCTTTCCTGGGAAGAAAAACTAAAAACTTTCTTGGTCCTGAGCCATGCTCTCATCTGGGATAAAGATTAAGAAAGAGGAAGGGAGTTTTGTTCAGATTATAAATGCCAGATGCTGCCACATTAATAGCCCAACACATCGCCACATTTGCTTTCTTTATACATTAGGTTCTCAAACCCTCCTCTCTAAAGAATGGGCTGGTAACTACCACACATCACAGGGGAGTGGCCCCCTGAACTTGTGAACACTTAACTCTAAGACTGTCACCAATAGAATACAGGGAACTCTTCTACCCTTCTTGTGGTTTATCAGCTTTCACGTAGCTCAGAGTTTCCCAGATTGGAGACTTTTATACCCCAGGGAGCCAGGAGAGTTGTGAAAGGGGCCACCATGGTGGCTTCAAGCCAAGAGAACATAAACCACCATCAATGAAAGGCATTTGGCCTCAGAGTGAGTATTGACTGGTAGGAAACCATCCAGTTATTATAAATGAAAGAGCTCTTTGATTGTTTTCCCTCCAAAAACTGAGGAAGAGTAAATGGGTCAAAGCTGATGTGCAGAAAGAAAGTAACAGAAATGTGAGTGAGTGGTAACAAAACAAAAAAGAGAAACAAACAGCCCAAGGAGAGAATGTGGAGGAAGTAGGCAATGAAGAAAGGAAAACAGTGCAACAGAACCAACTCAGTTTCTAAACCAGTGTTTTTAACTACAGGAACAATTTTAGGCATGGCTCCAAGGGAGAAAGAGTTTATAAAGGAGTCTAAGTAAGATGTATTGGGTCAGTATTACTTATCTTTCCTTTGGCCTTAAGCTCAAATACGGTTTGGCCAGCGCTGTTTCTGATTCTGTCTCTAGGTAAAACTTTGAACTTTTGTTCAGTTGGATTTTGTTCAAATGGATTTTAACTTTTAAAAAAATATTGCATCAAAGTATCATTTATCTTGATTACTAAGTTTTTGGTGCCCTTTAAATTTTGCACCCAAAGCCAGTGTCCTGTGTATCTTTCCCTAATGCTGACCCTCTAGGTCACACTGTTCTTCAAAATTTGATTTGATACCGTAAAAGAAGAGACAAAGAAACAGAGATACTTCTTTCAAGTGGAAAGTCTAATTAAAAAATGTTCTGGGTTCAGGAAAACATAGATCTTGGGAAAGTATTTTCACAAATTATACGGTTGGAGAAATGCTTGTCCCTTGAAGAATTAGATGTGATGGCTTATTCTGAATAAAGTTTCTTCTGAAGGTTCACTTACAGCATCGAGCGAAAGCCAGGCAAACACTCGTCTCTCGGCTCTCTTGCTCTGTTACAAATATAAGGCTCTAAAGTGAAACCAAAGATGCTTGTCCTGCCAAGTCTGATGAGAAAGGCAAACCAGGATGTAGCAGCTCCTAGGTTTAAACTGCAATGTGAAGCTGACAAGCTTCTCTCAGAAGCCATATAAGAAGGTTCAAGAAAAACATGCTTTGAGTGTTTGTTTATCTGTTCGTGTGAGACAAGAGCTACAGATTGGGGCGGGGGTCGGGGGGGTGTTCATACATACTGAGTCTGGATCTATAGACTCCAGGAGGAAACCAAAGAAATCCATTTGGATGAAGAAAATCCTTGTAGAGTTAGAGTGATCAGCTTGAAAAACTTTTGATATCATGTTCCCTTTAAAGAAATGTACAATATTATGTTCATATTGCAAAGATGGGTGACTGAATTTGAGTACATGCAATTAACAATAATAGTGTTTATTATCTTGTTATCATTTGTTAAGGGAACACCAACAGAGTATCAAGCATTTTACTTATGTTATTTTTTTATACTCATAATAACCATGAATGAGAGACTAGACTATCTTCATTTTCCACGTGAGGAAACTTAAGCTCAGAAAAATGATCTGCCTGCAGTCAAATCAAGCAGTGTGTGAACTGTAGGTGGAGCCAGATTTTTAACCAGAGTCAATCTAATTCCAAAGTCACTGTTGTTGTTCAGTCACCCAGTCATATCTGAGTGCTTGTGACCCCATAGACTGCAGCACGCCAGGCCTCCCTGTCCCTCACCATCTCTAGAAGTTTGCCCAAGTTCAAGTCCATTTTGTTTCCCTCTAAACCAGGGGTCTGCAAAGTATAGACCACATGTCAAGTCTGCTATGCCACCTCAGTCTGCAAACTAAGAATGGTTTTTACATCTTTAAATGGTTGACAAAAATCGGAAGAAGTTTATTTTGTAAAATGTGAAAAATTACATGAAATTCAAATTTCAGTGTCCATAAATAAACTTTTATTGGAACACAGCCATATTCATTCATTTTCCTGTTCTCTGTGCTGCATGTATACTACAATGGCTGAGTTAACTAGTTGCTACAGAGACCATACAGGCTACAGCCTAAAATATGTACTACCAGGTCCTTTAAGATAGCATTATCCCAATTTAGCAGTAACATTTTTTTAAAGGTCTTAAAAAAAAACAAACCCAGCCTTCCCCCTCCTCCACCCACACACACAAAAACAATCAAAAAATGGGCAGAAGAACTAAACAGACATTTCTCCAATGAAGACATAGATGGCTAACAAGCACATGAAAAGAGGTTCATCGTTATTAGAGAAATGCCCGTCAAAACTACCACTGGTTAGAATGGTCATCAATAAAAAGTCTACAAATAACAAATGCTGGAGAAGGTGTGGAGAAAAGGAAACTTCCTACACTGTTGGTGGGAATGTAAATTGGTGCAGCCACTGTGGAAAACAGTATGGAGTTTCCTTAAAAAAACAACAACAAAAAAAAAACAGAGCTACCATATGATTTAGCAATCCCACTCCTGGGTATATATTTAGATGAACCTATAATTCAGGGAGGCCTGGCATGCTGCAGTTCATGGGGTGGCAAAGAGTCGGACACAACTGAGCGACTGAACTGAACTGAACTGATAATTCAAAAAGATACATACACCCCTAGGTTCCCAGCAGCACTATTCAGGATAGCCAAGACAAGGAAGCAACCTAAATGTCTATCAACAGATGAACTAGCAGAGAAGATATGGCACATATATACAAAGGAATACTACTCAGCCATAAAAGAGAATGAAATAGTGCCATTTGCAGCAACACGGA
Organism: Bos taurus; assembly: GCF_002263795.3. Lineage (NCBI taxonomy): Eukaryota > Metazoa > Chordata > Mammalia > Artiodactyla > Bovidae > Bos > Bos taurus. The sequence goes on along the minus strand of NC_037344.1, from coordinate 14,612,479 downwards.
TGAACTAGCGATTATCATCCTAAGTGAAATAAGTCAGAAGGAGAAAGATAAATACCATATGATACCACTTACATGTGGAATCTAAAATATGACACAAATGACCTTATCTACTGCAGCCATGAAATTAAAAGACGCTTACTCCTTGGAAGGAAAGTTATGACCAACCTAGATAGCATATTCAAAAGCAGAGACATTACTTTGCCAACAAAGGTTCGTCTAGTCAAGGCTATGGTTTTTCCTGTGGTCATGTATGGATGTGACAGTTGGACTGTGAAGAAAGCTGAACGCCGAAGAATTGATGCTTTTGAACTGTGGTGTTGGAGAAGACTCTTGCAAGTCCCTTGGACTGCAAAGAGATCCAACCAGTCCATTCTGAAGGAGATCAGCCCTGGGATTTCTTTGGAAGGAATGATGCTAACGCTGAAACTCCAGTACTTTGGCCACCTCATGCGAAGAGTTGACTCACTGGAAAAGACTCTGATGCTGGGAGGGACTGGGGGCAGAAGGAGTAGGGGATGACAGAGGATGAGATGGCTGGATGGCATCACTGACTCGATGGATGTGAGTCTGGGTAAACTCTGGGAGTTGGTGATGGACAGGGAGGCCTGGTGTGCTGCGATTCATGGGGTTGCAAAGAGTCAGACACGACTGAGCGACTGAACTAAACTGATGAAACAGAGAGAGCAGACTTGTGGTTGTCAAAGCAGAGGGAGGGCAGGGAAGGAGTGGATTGGGAATTTGGGGCTAGCAGACCCTTTCTTTCCTCATCACAGAGATAACCACATCCCTGTTGTGCTCCTACAAGAGTTAAACCTTCCTGCTCGCACCTCTAGCCTGCAAGAGAAATTCCATTCCTGCTTAATTATTCTACCTATCAAGCTTCATACTTTCTTCTTTAATTCCAGTCTACATAGAAGAGAAAAATCTAAACAAGCACATAGATGTGACTGCTGGTTTCTTGATAAGTCATGGATTTTTGCCAATCCCGTGACTGATTATAGGAATTATAATGAAGCCAAGAGTGATCACACTTAACAGCAGTGAGAGAATATTTTTTTCAAGCTATATAGTTCTATGAATAAAAAATAACAAAATTATGGCAAGGTAAACACTACCACACCACAACACAAATGAGACGAAGATGCTATTGCAAAATTCTGTTTAAATACCTAGTTTTGAATGTCTTCTTCCAATGAATTTCTGCTGCCTCCATTTCTTCTGACAGTCACTCTGCTGACACAGCATCCCAGACATTGTGCAAAATGTTCTGAGAAACCAACAGTCAGTTCTCAGCATCCTAGGTCTAGCCCCCAAGCATTATTCATAATGCCAGTGTCATCATCAGGAGCCAATTGTATTCCTATAATCCCCTTCAAAGAGTGGAATGAAGAAAAGCAGAGAAACGTCGATCCCAGGGACATCAAAGGTCCCTGCAAGCAAAGCTGTTAGTCCACAATGGCCACAGCTAGGGAATCTGTTTCTCTGGCTCTTGCCCTGACTCTCAGAGCATCCTCTTTGGATCTTCCTTCACTGCTTTCCATTGGCGCCCTCCAGCTCACAACATTTTTTTTTTTTTTTATGACTCTTGCCATACACTAAAGGAACTGACTGAACAATAATGAAGTATTATTAACAGAGCTGGTAGAATGCTTTTCCTTGGATAACAAAATAGAAGTTTATAGGCCAAAATAAATTTTCTTAGGTAGAAATTCTATTCGTTTGCCTAATCTTCAGTGGTTTAATTTTTCCCCCTAATCTTCAGCCTTCATTCAAATCATCCTTTCACAGGGAAAATATTCTCAGCAACCTAAGTACACAACCAACTTTCCATGAAAATAAACTCCAATTCTCCATTCCCCTGGGCTCCCAGATTTCTGACACATTTGATATTTTCTAGAGCCTGCCAAAGTCCAGGGAGTACCAAAAATACCTCATGTGCCAGTCTGGTTTTCAGACTGACCTGATAGGATGCAGCTGAATTTTGACAGGCTAGCAGAAAGGAAATGACTTAAATCAGAAGCAGGCTTGGTTTAAAATTGTCTTGTCTGGCTGTTTTCTTTTTTTCCTAGATGGTTCCAGAAAAAATAAAGATGATTCTTGTGACCGTCTACTCTGGAAATTGTTTTTTCCCTTCTTTGTCATTCTCTCTGTGAATCCCACAAGGCTGCTGAAGAGAATTTTCCAGGAGCAAAGGGAAGAGAAGAGCCAATGAAAAGACTCAGTCTGCTCTTACTAACCTAGCTCTTTGGCTGTTGGGTTAGACAGTAATAGGATCATTGTTGAAGCCTCACTAGGTTCCTTGGCCTCAGGAAAATAAGTTTCCTTTCGTCTAGAACCAAGACCAGTTTGCAAAGTTCTCTTTAAGGCTCTTCAGGGCCAAACCTTTAAAAGTTAAAGGACTTTGGAAGAAAAACAAGCTTTTTAAAAAAAGACAAATCCCAAATGAGAGCGAAGATAACCCTTTAAAATGTGAGAAGGAGCTGAGTCAGGCCCTGTCAGCAAGCGTCACTGAGGCCTGGGGACTTGTAACAACATGATTTTTTTTTTTTTTAACTTACACAGCAACTTAGATCCAAGGATCTCAAAGTCTTCTACAAATCGCCTAATGTTGCACTGGGTAGGGGTTGTGGTTCAAGGGGCTTGTTTCTCTAAAGTGGGGTTTCTCCTCCTTGGCACTGCTAACATTTTGAACTGGATGATTCTTCATTGTGGGGGCCACCCTATGCTATAAGGGATGTTTGGCAACCTCTCTGACCTCTACCCAAGAGATGTCAGGAGCACGACCGTCCTTCCCCTGCTGGTGACAACCAAATAACTGTCTTCAGTCATTGCCGTGCGGTCCTCAGCTGGGGCAAAACGGCCCCAGCTGAGAACCACTGGTCCAAATGAACAAACCAAGGCACAAAGCAGTCAATGAATTTAAGTAACAGTGTCCAGCCACAGTGAGAGTGTTAATTGCTCAGTTGTGTCTGACCCTTTTGGGACCCCATAGATTACAGCTCACCAGGCTCCTCTGTCCGTGGAATTCTCTAGGCAAAAATACTGGAGTGGGTTGCCGTTTCCTTCTCCAGAGGATCTTTCTGACCCACAGATCAAACTTGGGTCTCCTGCATTGCAGGCGGATTCTTTACCTTCTGAGCCACCAGGGAAACACCAAAAAAAAAAAGCAGTCGCTAAACTGCAAAAAGAAAATGATGACTCCTGAGTGCCAAGCATGTGACCCTGACTGCCACTGTGCCCACCTTGGTGGAAACTTCGCGAATCCCTAACTTATTGCCCTGAGACCCTAATTCAGTCCTCAAATTGGTTAGTTCTGAAAGTACATCCACTAAGATTGAATTGTCATTATCAATTTTCCCTTGTGCTGCACTGAATCCCTGAGTGGGCTGCATATGTCTGATTGGTGTTCTCCCCCCTGGTGTCACTAAGTCATTTCTGAAACTAACTCGCACTCAAAGACAGCAAGTCTGTATAGCACGAAATGAACCAGAAGCAAACCTATAACCTAACATGCAAAATCATTGATAGCTTAAATCCTTCATTAAGAGCAGAGCTGCTTGTGGACAGGACTGGGTGGGATGAGGAGCCTGCAGGACGACTGAGCCGAGCAGACAAATACTTTTCAATGTTATTATCTGATAAGCCCCTCAACTACATTAATTTTTGCCAAAGCACTGCTTGGAAATGATTGCAACATGGGCTTCTGTTAATTGACTTATTGAAACAGAGCATATCATTTGCATAGACGTCTTTTGCTGTGTCAGTGCCTGTGTCTTGATAATTTACAAAGAGCCTGTCCCCTCCCTCTTCCTCACGCACATTGGTGTGTGAACTTGTTGCTCTCCCCAGGTGAGTCAGCGAAGTCAGGTTCAGATTAATTTGAGCAATAAACCACCTCAAGCAGTTTGATACCAGAGACAGGTGTAAGAAATTATTTTTAAACCAAACTCTGCACCACATGCAAGAGAAACAGGCTGGCATGCTGGTGTAACTATTACACAAAGCTGGGTGTAAGTATCCATCACTCAGCTCAATATTATTCAGTGAATATATGTTGAGGACGCACTGGCTCCAAGGTCCTGTGCTGATTCAATGGAGAATACGAGACCACCCAGTTAGGCTCTGCTTTGACTTTTCTTTTTGCATAGGCTAACAGATAAGCTATTGCATATGCATAAGTAATTATCCTGTGAGGCAGAAGGTAATCAGTGCTTTAAAGAGGCACATGCATATGTCTTTGGCATTCACAATTTTGGGTTTCATTATACCACAAGAGAATGAAGTTTTTATCATCAGAGGGCAGCTGGGACGGTGTAAAAGGAGCTGTAAATTTAGGGTCCAAAAAAATCTGGGCTGAATCCTGGTTTTTTCTTTCTCTAGAGTCACACCTCTGACCATATTACTTCTCCTCTCTGGGCCTCCATTCCTTGTCTATAAAAAGAGAAGAGTGCCTCAAAGGGTAATGGTGAAGTTGTTCAGTCACTCAGTCATGTCCGACTCTTTGTGACCCCATGGACTGCAGCATGCCAGACACTTCCCTGTAATCCACCATCTCCCAGAGTTTGCTCAAACTCATATCCATTGAGTCGATGATGCCATCCAACCGTTTCGTCCTCTGTCATCTCCTCCTCCTGCCTTCTCTCTTTCCCAGCATCAGGGTCGTTCCAATGAATCAGCTCTTTCACGTCAAAGTATTGGAGCTTCAACATCAGTCCTTCCAATGAATATTCAGGGTTGATTTCCCTTAGGATTGCCTGGTGAAGAGCTCAACTTTTCTTCAACTTTTAGAGGGGACTTCCCTGGAGGCCCAGTGGATAAGAATCCGTCTATCAATGCAGGGGACATGGGTTCAATCCCTGGTCTGGGAAGATTCCATATTCCACAGAGCAACTAAGCCCATGCACCACAACTACTGAGCCTGTGCTCTACAGTCCACTGGCCACAACTACTGAGCCCATGTGCCCCAACTGTAGAAGCCTGCGTGCCTAGAGCCTGTGCTCTGCAACAAGAGAAGCCACGACAATGAGAAGCCCACGCACCACAACGAAGAGTAGCCCCTGCTCACCACAAGTAGAGAAAGCCCGTGGGAAGCAACCCAGAACTAGCAACCAAAAATAAATAAAAATTGTAAAAACTTTCAGAGGAATGTTATCTCCAGGGCTAGGATTTCATCACAGCTATACTGTTTATTGCTCACCTTGTGCAAAGTCCTTTACCCATCTTAACAGAGACAACAGTCCTATGAAATAGGCGTCCTTTACTTTCTTCCTTTCATAGATAAGGGAATTGAAGGTCAGAGAGGTTAAGAGACTTGTCTGAAATCACACAACTGGCATTCAGACTTTTGAGTCAATTGAACCCAGGCCTGCTGAACTCGAGAGCATGTGGGATTTCCTCATCACCATTCATGCATTGGAGAAGGAAATGGCAACCACTCCAGTGTTCTTGCCTGGAGAATCCCAGGGACGGGGGAGCCTGGTGGGCTGCCGTCTATGGGGTTGCACTGAGTCGGACACGACTGAAGCGACTTAGCAGCAGCAGCAGCAGCAGCATGCTGCCATTTCACCATAGTCTCTAGTTTGTGTGAAAGAAGAGAAAGTATAAAGAAGCAAGTTAACACGGCACTGGTTGAAAAAACAACCATCAAGGAAAATCTTGATTTAATATGTCTTAAGAAAAAAAAAAAAAAGATACCCTCAACAAAATTAAGAAAAATGACTGAGGATAAAAAAAAAAAAACCAAACAGGTGTGAGGATGTTTGCAGAGGTCCTGATCCTACCCTTTCTCTGTTTCAACACTGGAGCAGAACGAGGGCCTAAAAACCTTGGGAGCTTTCCTGCGTTCATGACTGTATTCAGAACCTAGAATGCCTCAAAAGACAGAGAGAAAGAGAAACAGAGAAAGAAAGGGAGGGAGAAAGAGAAAGGAAGACCAGGCTATTGCTGTGCTCTGGAGTATGAAGATGAGAAAATATTAGCTAGTTCCCCTAGCCAATAAAGATATTTTCTTTTTGGCAGATCATAGTGTGACATATCAGATAGAAATCATCTGTTTTTACGCTTTACAGATTGAAAACGGTGCTTTTCTGGGAGAAAATAGGGAGACACCAAATCATGAAAAATACTGAAGGCCAGTAGTACATTGAGAGAGACTCTGGTAGAAAGTAGTCTATCATGGGCTGGCTATATAAATTCATCTCATTTAATTCTCAGGGCAATGTGATGTAAGGCCCAGGCTGTATCACTATTTTGCAGATGAAAAAATTGAGGCGCAACAACCCTTGTGTTTTGCCCAAGGTGTCTCTGGAGTAGTCACTGGTGTTGCTTTATCAGAACTAGCCTCCATCAAGGCAAGGGAGTCCTCTCTGCCCCCACCTCCCAAGCTTGGCCTGCCTTGTTGCCTGAGCACAGACTCACCTCCCAGTTACTCTGCATTGCTCTGCTTGCCCTCCATCAAGTACACAGAGGGCACACAAGAACTGGTACAGAAACAGCTACACACAGTATTTCCAGCTTCCCAGGTGGCTCCGTGGTAAAGAATCCTTCCTGCCAATGCAGGAGATGAGGCTTCAGACTCTGGGTCAGGAAGATTCCCTGGAGGAGGAAATGGCAACCCACTCCAGTATCCTTGCCCGGGAAATTCCATGGACAGAGGTGACTGGTGGACTATAGTCCATGGGGGCGCGAAGAATCAGACATGACTGAGCACACATGCACAGTATTTCCAATGACTTATGACTTTGGAATGGACCAACATTTAGCAGCCAGCTCCCTGCTGCTGCTGCTAAGTCGCTTCAGTCGTGTCCAACTCTGTGCGACCCCATAGACGGCAGCCCACCAGGCTCCCCCATCCCTGGGATTCTCCAGGCAAGAACACTGGAGTGGGTTGCCATTTCCTTCTCCAATGCATGAAAGTGAAAAGTGAAAGTGAAGTCGGTCAGTTGTGTCCGACTCTTCACAACCCCATGGATTGCAGCCTACCAGGCTCCTCCGCCCATGGGATTTTCCAGGCAAGAGTACTGGAGTGGGTTGCCACTTCCTTCTCCAATGCATGAAAGTGAAAAGTGAAAATGAAGTCGCTCAGCTGTGTCCAACTCTTCACGACCCCATGGACTGCAGCCCACCAGGCAAGAGTACTGGAGTGGGGTGCCATCTCCTTCTCCAAGCCAACTCCCAGTCATCTGCAAAAGGCTGGCACATCTCCTTGGCAAACTCCAGCCACAAAGGTGCATTTCCACAATACAAGGGAATCCTTCCCACCATAGAAGGCAATTTTCATGTCAGCTTAAGCAAAGAATTAGGAAGATGAATCTTTAAGAAGAAAGGAAACACAGGATGCCTCCAAAGCCAAAAAGAAATCCACTCTTCCTGGGTGATCTATTGAGCCTCCTTCATTCAGGCATATCAGTGGGGTTACCTGGAATCTCTAACCTTACACCAGTGCTGCGAACTCTGTGTTAACCTATTTCATACACAATGAAAATAAGTCTCAGAGGTTAAGCAACTTGCTTCAGGCCATATAGGTGGTAGGTGCCAGCACTGAGGCCCTTCAACCTCGCTTACCTTTGTAGGCCTCCCCGCCCCATAAAACAAACACCAGCACGCAATGAACGAGAAATACTCCTTCTCTTTGAAAACACGATTAAAAATAATTAAAACTTTTGCCTCCATTATCCAGCCTTATCCCTTGTTGGCTACCTCCTGTTTATCCAGTAACTTTCAGGCCCTGTCAATGTACCAGCTCATTAACTAATATTAGCTCCAATATTCAAGAAGCAGGTTGATTTAAAAACCTGATTCCTCAAAGGTACTTACCGTTGCTGCAGGTCCAACAGGACAGAGTCATTCGGGCCCACATGCTCTGTGAGCTGCAGGGCTTCTGACTTCAGATCCGTCCTTCTCCATGAACCCGGCAGGCAAAGCCCCGTCCAGCTGTGCCTAGTTAGATAATTAAGACTTAGCCTGGAAATAGGCTTTCCGAGGCCAGCAGTCTCCAATTTTAATATGAACTAGGAAAACCTTGAGGGCTTGTTACGACCTGGGTTACTGGGCTCTTGCTGTTGTTGTTTAGTAGCTCAGCTGTGTCTGACTCTCTTGCAACCCCATTGACTGCAGCCCTCCAGCCTCCTCTGTCCATGGGCTTTCCCAGGCAAGAGTACTGGAGTGGGTTGCCATTTCCTTCTCCAGGGGAATCTTCCCAACCCAGGGATCGAACCCATATCTCTTGCGTTGGCTGCTGCTGCTGCTAAGTCACTTCAGTCATGTCCAACTCTGTGTGACCCCATAGACGTCAGCCCACCAGGCTCTCCTGTCCCTGGGATTCTCCAGGCAAGAACACTGGAGTGGGTCGCCATTTCCTTCTCCAATGCATGAAAGTGAAAAGTTAAAGTGAAGTCACTCAGTCGTGTCTGACTCTTAGCGACCCCATGGACTGCAGCCCACCAGGTTCCTCCATCCATGGGGTTTTCCAGGAAAGAGTGCTGGAGTGGGGTGCCATTGCCTTGGCGGGTTCTTTACCACAGAGCCACACGGGAAACCCTCCTGGACTCTATGCACAGAGATTCTGATTCAGCAGATCTGGCGTGAGGCCTGAGAACTGGCCTTTCTTTCAAGCTCTTAAGGGATGCTGAGGTACCTGGTCTGGACACCACATTTTGAGGATCACTCTGATAGACCCCACTCAAACCTTGTTCCCAGGGTTCTCCATCTCCAGAAGCAGGAGAAGACAAGACAAATTTGAGGCAAGAGTGTGTTTTTGCACCAGAATGAGAACCAGGCCTGTGCCTCCCTTTCCCAGAGCCTACTCAGTTTCTCCCAGAACTTCCAAAGGCCCAAGGGGCCCTTCCAGTGACAGACTAACTCAGTCCCATCTCTTTAAACACACCACATAGGGGGAGAAAAGGAAAATAAAATTGAAAAGACCATCTGAAGAGCAGAGTAAGTCTTCCTTGCCTCTCAAAGGGGACTCTGAGAGTATTAATCGCTCAGGCATGTTCTACAGTTCAAGAGCCCATGGACTGTGGCCTCTGTCCATGGGATTCTCCAGGCAAGAGAGGGTTGCCATTCCTTTCTTGAGTGGATCTTCCCGACCTGGGGATCAAACCTATGTCTCCTGCATTGTAGGCAGATTCTTTACCATCTGAGCCACCAGGGAAATCCTAAGGGGACTTTAAGCAGTAAGAAGAAAATGCTAACCTCCCTGCCCCTCCCTCAGAAACTCCATTCCTTAGCATGAAGGCCCCAGTGACTGTTCTTCCTTTTTGTGGGGGAGCCAGATTAAGCTTAGATGTGTCACTCTCAAGGTTCAGAGTCTCCTATGTCAGACAAACTACATTTTGCAAATTACCCTAACCTATTCTTTCAGAAGTTTTATTTCACCCTCCCAGAGAATCAGGCACAAAAACAAATCAACACCCCCACACATGGTACCTCCCAAGGTTTTTTTTCTCTTTAAACCTATAGTTTCCAAAAGTACTTTCCACCATGCAGATTAAGAGAGGCTGGGGTTAATTCTACAACATAGTGGATGGTTGCTGGGCTAATGATTGATTTTTTTCACCTCAAATGACATTCAATTAAGAAACATGTATAAATTATCAACTGTTTCCAGCTTGAACGGTAATTCATAAAGTTGTAGGGATGAGAACTTATAAAATATTTTGAGCCTGGAAGATGTGTTCCAGGCTGGAATGTCTATGGGAAACAGCCTCTCCATGAAGATTTCCTGCTCCAAAATGCCTTGATTAATTACCGTAAACAGCTTTGAGGGAAAAGGGCGCAGCATCTCATGTCTGGCAGGACATTGGTAGGGTTCGTTGGAAACTCGAATGCAAGCCAAACGCAGCAAAGCCAGGCCCCTTCCATTCAGGGCTGATCCGGCTCCAGGGAAACGCCTTGGGCTTGGGACAGCTCTGGAAAGGCTCTGCTCTAGTTGGCACTGAACCCAAGTCCATTTCTTCTTCTGCTCCCAGGTCCCCTGAGAGAATGAGTCAGCTTCAGGGCCTGGGAGGTGTGGGCTGTAGCTGAGAGCTGGAGGACCCTATCAAGAATAACCCAGTGCAAGGATTTCCCTGGTGGCCCAGGGGTTAAGATGTCAATGCAGGGGGCACAGGTGTGATCCTTGGTCGGGGAACTAAGATCCCACATGCCCCTCAGCACAGCCAGAAAAAAAAAAAAAAAAGACATTAAAAAAAGAATAATCCAGTGCCCTGCCAGCTCTTCACTGAGAGACTGTCCTTCCAGAATTCCAAAATGAAATGAAGCATTATGGAAAAGAAATAAAGTATGTACTGACGGTATCCTGCAGAGATTTTTTAACATATATTATCTTATTTAGTTCTCACATTAAACCTGCAAGACAGCGACTATTGCCTCTTCTGTTAGACATGGGGGGAAAGGGTGCTCAGAGAGGTCAAGTAATATGCCCAGCATCTGACTGAGAGAACCAGGAGAAGGACCAGAGACTGTTTCACTCCAAAGTAATGAGCTTGTCTACGAGATCCCTCTAATTATCTACAGGGAGAGGAAAAATTCAAAACAGGTCTAATATTTATTTAAAGCAATTCAGACATTGAGTAGAAAACAGGCAGTTAGCAGGTTTTTATCAATGTCAAGGAGCGATTCCTACTAGTAGTAGGAATATTTTGAAGCAGGTAATGTTGGGTTTACAACCTTCCTATCTCCCAGCCTCCCTCTCCTTCCACCCAGGGCCTGCCTCATCCCCTCTATCAGAGCTCCCTTCCAGCTCCTGGAGTTTTCCAGAACTCTGATGAGGTCTCACATTCAGTCATAAAGACCAGGAAATAGTACTAGTGTCTCCTCTAAAAGAAAAACAGAACAAAATCATCTAGGGACTTTGCTGGTGGTCCAGTGGCTAAGACTGTGCTTCCAATGCAAGGGGCCCAGGTTGAACCCCTGGTCAGGGAACTAGACCCCACATGCCACAACCAAGACTTCATGGGCCCCAACTAAAAACTCTGCTGCAACTGGAAAAGGTCTCGCATCCTGCAACTAAAACCAGGCTCAGCCAAATACGCACATAAGAGAGGCAAACATCTCAAAGAGACAAACATCTTAAAAATGAGTCCTTCCCTTCCGAACATCAACCTCTTACCAATATTTCCAGTGCCTCCATATACCCCGGCTCAACCTGTGAAATGAGAGTACAATGCATCTGAGTAATTTGTACCACTTGAATGAAAAATGCGGTCAACTCTTCCAAGAGAGATCTGTATTTTAGAGCTTTCGGTGAATTTCTAATGTTACATGGGGAATTTTATGAGCTGGGAGATGTTCTCCTTCCCGACTCACCCACTTTTCACATTCCCCAAGCAGTTAGGGGACCGCGTACCCAGACATCTACCATATGAAAGTTTGTCAAATCTTGTCAACATGACCAGGTTTTTACTCGGTGAACCTTCCCGCTGCTGTCGTTTTCTCCTGAATAAACAGATTGAATCTTTTCATGAATACTCTTCTACCGAGGAATGGCATCATGCCAAGAAAACCCTCTGGAGTCAGGGTAGCCATGAGACGTCCTCAAATTCTAGAAGAGTTGAATGGTGTTGTTTCTGCCCCCAAATATTTCACTAAATATCAATATTTATGTAACCAAAATATTAGGTCACCAAACTTTTAATTTTTTATGCAAAGTAGTCAAAATATGTTCTGTTCAGACATGTTACTTGCTTGGGTTTGTTGAATAGCTGGTAAGACCTGTCTTGCTTATTAGCATCAGAGCACACACAGCTAGACAGCCAGAGGAATTCTGAGAAACTGAAATGTTAAACTGAGTGTTTACTTGTGAAGCCAAAGTTACACCAGGTTTTCTTTCACTTATTATTAAGGGAAAATTGCCTGGGTATTTAAAAATTCAAAGCTATATCTTCTGAAGCAGAATGGATAAGATGCCTTTACTGATGTGGAAGGCCAAATTTGCTTCCTATAATAGCTGGAAATAAAAGGAGGGAGAAATATAAATAGTGGGAAAAGGATACATAGATATACATTGGTCGAACATAGGAAACATAGATAGAAAACTCTGCCGTTTGCCCCTTAACACCTAATATATATTCTGTTCAATCACTGGCTCTGGGGGACATCTGCTCTAGGGATGTGATATGTTGTTGTTGTTCAGTCGCTAAGTCGTGTCTGACTCTTTGTGAGCACACTAGGCTTCCCTGCCCTTCATTATCTCCTAGAGCTTGCTCAAACTCAAGTTCATTGAGTTGGTGATGCCATCCAACCATCTCATCCTCTATCACCCCCTTCTCCTCTGCCCTCAATCTTTCACAGCCGCAGGGTCTTTTCTAATGAGTTGACTTTTAGTATCAGATGGCCAAAGTATTGGAGCATCAGTACTATGTTAGTGATATCAGAAGAGCAGAGTATTGTTCCCAGGCCTCTTCTGTACATGTCATACATTTTTTAGCACATGCGTGTGCATGCACACACACACACACACGCACACACACACACACACGCACACCATGCTCCTTACCTACCTACCTCTCAGTCCTCACCCGGCCCTCTGTCCTTGGGCCTTTGCTCGACAGTTTCCTCCTCCAGATACACTCATCCAACCCTTAATTTTCCTCCCACTAATTAAATGTTACTCATTTCTCAGGGCCCATTGCAAATGTTACTTTCTTCAAGATGTCTTTCCTGACCCTTCTCAAGGGGGACACATTTCTCCCTGTTTGAGCCACTCAAGCACTATCTTTGGATTTACCAAATGGGCCTTCTCTCACAGTTATTTGTGTCCCATAACTGACACTGGCCCCCTCCTAGAACTCCCACCAGACAGGGATCCAGGCTCACCCATCCTTGCATCTTTAGTGATGCTTGGCACAATGTCTTGAGCACAGAAGCTATTCAGCTGGTATGATACTGAATGAAAGTGAGAAGAAAGCTGAGGAAGGGTAAAGATGAGACATAAACCTGGAATATTCTCTAATTTCTCCCTTAGAAAAGAGGATCCTTTTATTTTTAGGCTTTTTTTTTTCTTCTGTTTTCATTGGAGGATAATTGCTTTACAACGTCGTGTTGGTTTCTGCCATACGTCAACATGAATCAGCCGCACGGATACACACGTCCCCTTCCCCGGGAACCTCTCTCCCACCTCCCAGTGCATCCCACCCTTCTAGTTGTCTCAGACCACAGGGTTCAGGCTCCCTGCATCATACAGAAAATCCCCCCTGGCTATCCATTTCACATACGATAATGCATATGTTTCCATGCTGCTCTCTCAGTTCATCCCACTCTCTTCCTCCCCCACTGTGTCCACAAGTCTGTTTTCTATGTCTGCATCTCCACTGCTGCCCTGCAGATAGGTTCACCAGCACCATCCTAAAGAAGGATCCTTTTTAAATACTTCCCATCTTCCAGGGCTCTTCCCAGCCTTGCTTTGAGTATGAAATTTAGCTGATCATTCTTACACTTTCCCTGTAGTTATCTGTGATCCTGAATAGAGGTGAGAATGCTCATCTAGAGAAGTAAGAGTGGGCAAGAGGCTGGTGCTCTCCATGCAGAACAAGAAGTGCCAGGAGGCTAGAATTTCAATAACTGGGACTGTTTGCTCATCTCCCACACGTACTTGCATTGTGGCCTTGCAGGTCAAGCGCTACATCATGGCTTTATGCCTAGTCCAAAACAATTACAGTTCATTTGTGACTTTTTCACAGAGGGGAGCTCCAGCAACAGACTCTAGTATCCTGTGGCTTTCTAGTCGCCTCTAAGCAATGGTATATAGACCGACCTAATTTTTTAACCCCAGTCTGGGCTCAGCCCCACAGAACAGCATCTCAGACATGTTGAGAAAGATGTTTTGATCCCTAAAATAATAAGGGGAAAGGCCTGAGAGATGTTCTGAACAAGTTTAATATTTCACTAAATGTTGCAAGGTCTCTGGAATCCTTATGGCAGTAAAATGCCAGAAAGAAAATTCTGCATTGCAAGAATGTCTAACCGCTTACTATAATGATCCAGCCACTTATGAGGAATGCAAAATGGAATACCTCAAGGAAAGGGAAGAATTTAGAAAACTGGACTTACTACCAAGAAAAGGCTTCCCACAAGCTTCCCACAAGCATGCAGGCAAATATTCAAATGATACTCAGGATTTCCAATGTTCATGGAAATCATAATCACGTAAAATAATGGACCCAAGGAAATGTGTTTGCTTTACCCCTAATTATGGAAATAATCCAAAATAAAGATTAAAAAAAAAAAAAAGTTGGCTTAGGCAGTAATCAGGAAAGAGTCTCTTTGTTCAACTTTTTAACAGTGCCTGATTACCCTTGGGACATTTTAATTCTACTGAGTAACTTGTCATTTATGATATGACTTATTGCTAAGTCTTGTCTGATCAAGATCCCATAGACTGGGCTCCATCAGGCTCCTCTGTCCATGGGATTCTCCAGGCAAGAATACTGGAGGGGTGGCCATTCCCTCCTCCAGGGTATCTTCCTGGCCCAGGGATGGAACCCAGGTCTCCTGCATTGGCAGGCAAATTCTTTACCACTGAGCCAATTTAGGAGATCAGGTTACAACGCAGACAGATTCCCCCACCAGGCAGCCTCATCCAAGTCCTGCTGCTGTGGCTGCTCTTCCCACAAATACCACTGCCCATCAGGGGTCAGGGGCCAAGCCTTCTGTACACAGAGGGCTAGTGCTCCCAAATGGCCTGACCTGCTGACCAGGAGGAGGTCAGTGTGAGGCTTCCAGCAGACTTTGGCCCCTGTCCAGGAGTGATGTGAGGTTAAGGAAAGGCTCACCCGTGGCTTCCCTGCTTCTATCCTGGACATTTCTGTGTAGTGTGTTCCAACCCTACCACCCTTCTCTTCCTTCACCCCTACCCCACCATCCTATGAGCTTTGCCAACCTTGGCTCCAGCCAAGTAACTCTCTTCCAGTCCCCCTCTTTGTTAAGGTATAAATGCTAGGGTCATTGGGCTTCCCTTATAGCTCAGTGGGTAAAGAATCCGCCTGCAATGCAGGAGACCCCAGTTTAAGTCCTGGGTCGGGAAGATCTGCTGCAGAAGAGATAGGCTACCCATGCCAGTGTTCTTGGGCTTCTCTTGTGGCTCAGCTGGTAAAGAATCCGCCTGCAATGCAGGAGACCTGGGTTCCATCCCTGGACTCGAACCCAGAGAAATGCTCTTAAATGATACAAAGGGAAAGGGTACCCACTCCAGTATTCTGGCCTAGAGAATTCCATGGACTATATAGTCCATGAAGTCACAAAAAGTGGGACACGACTGAGTGACTTTCACTTTTTCACTTTGATTTCCATGTTCTAAGATTTAGCTTGGAAGTAGAGAATTGGATGGTATCTGTTTCTTCTTCTTCAGCTTCTCTAATTAGTCCAGATTTTGGTAGAACTGCAACTTGCTAGTTTTCCCAGGGAGAAGGTCAACTAGTGGCTCAGGAGGCAGAGCTGGGAGACCCACATGACAGGGTCGATGCTCTCAGACTAGAGAAAGAATCTTTCTCCAACCAGTCATCCTCAGGGGCGGCTTCCAGATAAATCGAGGAGAAATCATTTTCTTTTTAGCTAGTCCACAGGTATGCCTCTCTGGCAACCCCGCATCCTCACCCCACCACACACATCTGGATCAGGACTGAATTTCCCAACCTCAACGTGAACCCCTCTTCCCATGTGCCCCCTGCCTTTGTTACCTGGCAACAAAAGCCTGTACAGTATCATGGACCTACTGTACAGCACAGGGAACTCTGCTCAAGATTCTATAAGAATCTAAATGGAAAAGAATTTAAAGAAGAACAGATACATGTATATGGATAACTGAATCACTCTGCTGTATACCTGAAATGAATTGATGCTTTTGAACTGTGGTGTTGGAGAAGACTCTTGAGAGTCCCTTGGACTGCAAAGAGATCCAACCAGTCCATCCTAAAGCAGATCAGTCCTGGGTGTTCATTGGAAGGACTGATGTTGAAGCTGAAACTCTAATACTTTGGCCACCTGATGTGAAGAACTGACTCATTTGAAAAGACACTGATTCTGGGAAAGACTGGGGGCAGGAGGAGAAGGGGATGACAGAGGATGAGATGGTTGGATGGCATCATTGACTCAATGGACATGGGTTTGGGTGGACTCCGGGAGTTGGTGATGGATGGGGAGGGCTGGTGTGCTGTGGTTCATGGGGTCACAAAGAGTCGGACACGACTGAGCAACTGAACTGAACTGATACCTGAGACACAACACTGTTAATCAACTAAGTTCCAATATAAAACAAGACTTTTTAAAAAGCCTCTACAACAAACTCTGCCACTTTCTTACTGAGTGACAAAATGCCCAAACCCCCCACCGCAGTGTGCTTTAACCTATGAAAAAAGGGGTGTTCCCCAAGTGATAGCGGCTGGAAGAGAAGCCAAGGGGCCCCAAGACCATGTCAAGTTGCTTCAGTTTCCCCAGGGCCACCCTATACGATCCTCAGTTCTTTCAAAGTACCTTCAGTTCTTCTCCAATAATAAGAGATGTTCACAAAGTTACCATCCCCACACATCACACCCCATGGCAGGCGGCACGCTGGCTGGTACGCCTGGAAGCATCAATGCCCAGAAGCTCCTCAGACACATCTGGGAATCCTTCCCTTTGTTGGGAGGAAGGATTAAAAATAGACCTTGTCCCCGTCTGTTCCTCTACCCTGATGTTCTTTGGCAAGTGAGCAAGTTGTTTAGTCACTAAGTCATATCCAAGTCTTTTGAGAGCCCTTAGACTGTAGCCCGCCAGGCTCCTCTGTCCATGGGATTTCCTAGACAAGAATACTGGAGCGGGTTGCCATTTCTTTCTCCAGGGGATCTTCTCCAACAGGGATCGAACCCACATTTCCTGTGTTGGCAGGCAGATTTCTTCCCAATGAACCACCTGGGAAGCCCAAATTAGCAAGTACAAAGGAAAAAAGACAAGGGCAGTAGTTAAGGGCAGGGTCTTGAAGTCAGGAAAGTCTGAGTTCAAACCACAGTGAGAGCTCAGCAATGGCGGTCATTACCAGCAGTGAGTGAGGACTCGGCTCAGCACTTAATATGTGTGAGTGGCACCCCCTGGAACTGCTCAGGTCAGTGCCTGCAAGGACATTTTACCCCATAGCTCTGGAGAATCTTAAATAAAAAGGAGGATCCTTAATTTAAAAGTCCACACGAAGCAGAAGGTAGACAGCTAGTGGGCAATTCTCAGCAGCAGCAATTCCATTTCCAGTTTTGCCCACATATAAATTTGTTTCAGAGCAATTTTAGAGTTATAGAGGAAGTAATTCTCCGTTACGATTTTTTTCTGTATCAAGGGAATATAATGACACATTCCAGAACTTACTTTAAAAGGAGACTTGCATTTTTATTTTTATTTATTATTCATTTTTTAGCCACACTGCTGGGGCATGTGGAATATTAGTTCTGCAACCATGGATTGAACCCACACCTCTTGCAGTGGAAGCATGAAGTCTTAACCACTGGACCACCAGGGAAGTCCCAAGATTTGTATTTCTAATCCAATAACTACTTCGTATGTTTTCAATGAATACTGTAAAAAATAGAAAGGAACTTTATTACAGTAAGTTCATGTCAGGAGACACTAACTAGAATTTCTGAGTATGAAACGGGGTGTTAGGCATGAATAGAAGAGATGTTATGCAGATTAGATATAATTAGACATAACGATTAGACGTAATCATTATCATCAAGGAACTTCTAGTGTCAAGAGCAGAGATTCTTAACTGAGGGTTATGGATGAACCTCGGAGGACCCATAAACCTTCTGAAATTGTATATATAATTGTGTGTGTGTTTGTGGACAATTTCTGGTCAGAAGGCCCAAAGCTTTCTTTAGATTTTCAAAGGGATCCACAAAAAAATGTATGTGTAAAAAAATTAAAAGGTTAAGAACCACAGATCAAGACAAAAGGATCATTTAACTGCAGGAATGTTTCTATGGAATGCCACAAAAATAGACTATTCACAGTCATCTAATTCTGGGTTTGCCTACTGGTATAGATAAAAGACAAGCTTAATTCTTGGCTTGCTGAATTTAAAGATAGCCTGAGTCTTTCATTCCTATGTAAACATGTGATTTTTCAATACATTTGGATTTCTCAGAATTTGTTCATAAAACCTGTGCCAAGATCTATGGCCCCCTTGGTATTCCATTTGGGCTGCCCTCAGCCTCACAATAATTTATGACACAGCCCACTGTGTTGAGCCCTCCTCCCTGGATGACTAACAGGAAGAGAACTTTGGCAGCAACACAGCCTTAATGAATGAAAAATGCAAACCTTGCAAATCCCTCTGCATTGAAATCCCCTGGAGTCTGGATGCAGACACAGTTCCAAAAAGCCTGCCTTTCCAAAGATGCAATTTACCGCCCTTAGAGGTTTGCTGTGGGCCACCCAAAGCACATAGGCCTGATTCAAACAGATTTTATCAGCCAAGCAGATATGCGGCTCTTTATAGTCACATGGGGAAATCTGTTGACATGAGAAATTTCATGGTAAGTCACATATTATCACTACATACTTCAGTTTGATTTGCACAGGGTCAGCGACAGAACTGATCTCTGCCTCCACACAGCTCCACTGCATTCCTCCACCATATGTTGAAGAAGGAAGGAGACTTTTAGCTAGTTATACCCTTGTATGGAGTTTTCTTCATAAAAACAAATGTATATTGAGGAAGAAGCCACCACTGAATTCTCACGGGGAGTAGCCAGGAATTTCCTTCCTTTCATAGACTTGAGCTCGGTGAGGTGAAGACTCTGGGGAGATGCTGCAAAGAGAAAGGCTGCCCCTTTGTTAGCAAATGAAAAATAAGCTTTCCTGGGGCGTGGGGGTACTATTCACCTTAGAAATGGGATTTTTATTTCCCCATGCAGGATACAAATTATAGTGCAGGTATGGAATCCATTACCCAAAACCCTTGAGGCCAGATGCCTTTCAGGATTTGTAATCTTTTAGATTTTCTAAAAGTTAATAGGGAGGAATATACATAGACCTCATAAACAATAAGGTCCTACTGTATAGCACAGGGAACTATATTCAATATTCTGATAAACTATAATGGAAAAGAATATATATGTGTGTGTGTGTGTATATATATGGATAACTGAATCACTTTCTTGTATAGCAGAAATTAACACAACACTATGAATCAATTATACTTCAATAAAATAAAATTTAAAAAATTAATATGGTGCATATACTGTACACCACAGGGTGGGACAGCACCCTATAATCAAACAAACTCCAGTTTTTCCTTCTGCCACCATCAAAGTATTGATCATGTCTCCCCTCGTGCTACCAGGATGGGTACAAGAACTATAAGAATATTATTCTTGTACAAGGACAAACAAGAGAGGGAAGAGAAGGAAACTGATTTCTCCTCATGTCTCTCTTTCTTACCATGGAGAAAAAGTCTTTCCTAAATGCCCCAAGAAGACTTTGTCCAAACACTACTGCCCAGAACTGGGTCTGAGATGTCATCTAGTACAAATTCTTGGTAAAAATTCATTCCCTACACTTTGAAGGGATTATATCCTCCCTAAGTATGCTGTAGCCATAGCTGAACAAAAGTCAGGGTTCCTACTCAGGGAATATATCAGGAATAGTATTGGAGACCCTCATGCTGGGAAAGATTGAAGGCAGGAGGAGAAGGGGACGACAGAGGATGAGATGGTTAGGTGGTATCACTGACTCAATGGACATGAGTTTGCGTAGGCTCCAGGAGTTGGTGATGGACAGGGAAGCCTGGAGTGCTTCAGTCTGTGGAGTTCCAAAGAGTCAGACACAACTGAGCGACTTAACTGAACTGAACTGAATATTATTAGTAGATATTGGATAATATTATTAATGACTAATATTAGTCAGAAGAGTGATTAAGATCACTAATGGTGACTACCACCCAGATTCTATAAGATAAGCAAAGGCAGGGTCCTAGTTCCTGGAAAAGGAACAACAGAAACTGCCTAAACGGCATCTGATTAAAGTATGAACCATCTCTGACCCTAATCTATGTGCCTCCTCTAAGAAGCATCTGTGGACACTGAAATTTAGACTTGCTACTCAGGTATGTAAACTAATTTTTATTTATATAACCAGTGGCAAATAGAATCCTATCTTAGAACTTGATATTAAGGCATGGTGCTCTACTTGCAACAATATAAGGGAAGAGGATGATGGTGCAGGAAAAAGGGGAAAGAAAGTGGAAAATGAGGCAATAAAGAGACAAGCTATAGACCAGACTAGGTGATCAGCAAGCTATGGCCCTTGGGCCAAATCCAACCCATTACCTATTCTTATAAATAAAGATTTATTGGTACACAGTCACGCCCATTGGTTCACAACAGTAGACTTGAGTGATTCCAATAGAAACCATACAGCTTACAAAGCCTAAACATTTGCTATATAGTCCTTCACAGAAAAAGTTTGATAATCCATGAGCTGGACCAACTCACCAAAGCCAGGTATAAGAGAACAAATAGAAGAAGATGCTCTCCATTCTCACATCAAGAACAAGTCCTGGAGGAACTAACAGGGATTCCAATAGATGAGGTCACACGGCAACTGGGAATCCAGGTTAAGTGTCCTAAACTAGTCACAGCATAGTCACAGATGTCATAGCATTTTGGAACTCACATGGCCATGGTGATTAAGGAAAAGGAACTAGCCAGGGAAAAGCTGGGTCCCAGAGTTGACTGCAGGACCAAAGGATTAAATAAATGACTTGGGTAGGAACTCACAATGAAAGCCAAGATAGATGCATGGTCCTTCCAAATGGGTTTATAAAGGAGGGAGGGGTGGGAAGCATATGCGTATGTTGTGGGGGGTGGGGGGAGGGACATAAATTCAACTCTGAAGGCAATAACCCCATACTTAGGGTGAGAGCCCCATGGATGAGCAACTACAAACCAGGAAAATGAGTGGTCAGCACAGATGTGCAGCACAGACCAGAGCTTGGATATTATATTTGCAATCAACCTGCAAGAGATCTGAACAGTAATCCTTTGCTGGTTACAGGGAAACCTGGGGCTGTTGAAATGATTCCTGCCTCAAGTTAGAACCATTCTGGGAAGTACCTGGGACTGAGTGAGCCACATGGGGAGAGCTCAGCCGCTCAGCTGAGAGTCACTGGGCGCAGCAGAGGCAGGGACACTGGGAAGATGGATAAACCTAACTACTTCCACTGGGGGCAATGACTTGATACTATTGACCTAGAAATACTACCCTCTACTTAGACAGTGTTAAAGAAAAACCAATTATTTTTCAACTCTGTATTTTCAAGATTCCCTTCTATTTGTGTTAGTACAAATCCATCAGCTACATCTTTCTCCCCAACTCTGTACTTTAATGATGTTGTTGTAACACAATGCAAGATGATATTTTAGGTTAATGTTTCCTGGTCGCAGCTGGAAAGGCACCTTAACATCAATATTAAAAAAAAAAAAAAACACTTGGAAATTGCATTGTGAGATGGGCTTCCGGCAGACAGAGAATCCACCCTATGGGGTGAGGATTCTTACAGCTCCATCAAAGAGGGTGTTCCTTTCCGGGAGGCAGTGTCCTTGACTCTTCCTGTTCTGCAGTCCAGATCTCATAGGAAAGCTGCCCTAATCCTTGGAGATTTAGGTAAACTTGGTTTGAACTCCCAGAGTTATAGTTTGGGTGAGTTCAGGGCCTCTGAAAGTTTTCCCGAGAATTCCTGGCTTTTAACCTTCTGGTTCCTTCTATCTTTGCTCCTACATCTGTTTCTCCAATTTGAATTCCATCCTGTTATGGGTTGAATTATGTCTCCCAAAAAAAACGTGTTAAAGTTCTAACTTCCAGTAACTCAGAATGTGACCTTGTTTGGATAGAGAGTCTTTGCAGAAGTAGTCAAGTTAAGATGAAGCCATAAAGGTGGACATTAATCTAATATGACTGGTGTCCTTCTAACAAAGGGGAAATTTGGACACAGGAGCGGACCATCAGAGAGGGTTAATGAAGTGAAGAGATTCAAGGAAAAGATTGCTATTCTCAAGACAAGGTACCAGAAGCCAGGAGAGAGCCTTCTCCAGAGACTTCAGAGGGTGAAAAGCCCTGATGACACTTTAATCTCCAACTCCTGGCCTCCATACCTGTGAGACAATGTGATTCTGCTATTTTAAGCAGTCTAATTTGTGGTCCTGTTTTACAGGAGCCCTAGGAAACCAACGGGAATCTTCCCAACCCAGGGATGGAACCCAGGCTTCTTGCATTGCAGGGAGATTCTCTACTGTCTGAGCCACCAGGGAAGTCCAGGAAACTAATACACATGTACTATAGGCCTGGACTCAGAGCTCTGCCCCTTGCCTTGAGGCACCAGCAAATCTGCTCAGGCAGGCCTCTCCTGGATTTCCCGCTGAGGTTCCCCAGAACACTGCAGCCTGTCCCTCGCACTCCTTCAGAGACACCTCACACTACAGGAAACCTCCTGGGCACTAGGAGGTTTGGGCCCCTGACCAGGCCCATCTGCCATCTCAAAAACCCTAGAGGGACCTGGTGGTCCGGTGGTTAAGAAACTACCTTGCAATGCAGGGGATGTGGATTTGATCCCTTCTTAGGGAACTAAGATCCCACATGTCTCTGGGCAATTAAACCCAAGAGCCATAACTAGGGAGCCTGTGCACCTCAACCACTGAGCCCACATGCTCTAGAGTCCACACACACAACCAGTGAAGACCACACACAACCCCCTACCCCCCCCCCCCCCCAAAAAAAAGCTCCTGGAGTTCTAGAAAAGAAAAACTTTCCCTTTCATTTCAGTATCATAAGGTTTAACCCTAGGGTTTAGGTTTCTGCTTAGATTTGTACCTACAGGCCCTTGTCACTCTCAAAACAATAGAGCAGCAAGAAGATCTCAGTGTTCCAGTGAGGAGGTGGAGAGGGAAGAAAGTCCAGGTCCTTTCCTTTAACTCAGCCTTGGATGGACCAGATGGAGGGGCTGGTCCTCAGCTCTCTTTACAATAAACTCTCAGCATGATCAGGAGGGCATAAACCAAGTGGCTAATTGAAAGGGCCTATTTAATCTGTATGAAATACAATCACCAAACATGCCAGGCCACCTCTTAAGAAAAGTTGTCTTTTTTTCTCCTCTAAATAAAATGCACAGAGACAGGGAAAAACCATGCTATGATCTAGATTAATGATAAATATCAAAGCAAGATCTTTGATGGTAGCACACCCCTGGTTATAGAGATCAAAGCATGAGCTCTAGGGATTTCCCTGTGGTCCAGTGTCTTAGAATCCACCTTCCAATGGCGGGGACATGAGTTTAATCCTGGTTGGGGAACTAAGATCCCACATGCCATAGGGCACCTAAGCCCGAGCACCACAACTAGAGGAGCCTATGTGAGGACCTAGTGCAGCCGAAATTTTTAAAAAGTAATATAATTTGAAATTGAAAAAAAAAAAAAAAGCATGAGCTCTAGGAGCAGACAGAACTGGTTTTGAATCACAGCTCTACCACTTTTTGACTCTATAACATTAGATAAGTTCCACAGCCTCTGTTTCTTTATCTGTAAAATGAAAATAGTAATAAAAATCACAAGATTATTATACATGAGCTAATCATGCCACATAATATGCAACAAAGGTACATATAGTCAAAGCTATAGTTTTTCCAGTAATCATGTATGGATGTGAAAGTTGGACCATAAAGAAGGCTGAGTGCCAAAGAATGAATGCTTTCAAACTGTGGTGTAGAAGAAGACTCTTAACAGTTGCTTGGACTGCAAGGAGATCACACCAGTCAATCCTAAAAGAAATCAATCCTGAATATGCATTGGAAGGACTGATGCTGAAGCTGAAGCTCCAATATTTTGGCCACCTGATTTGAAGAGCCAACTCATTGGAAAAAAAACCCTGATGCTGGGGAAGACTGAGGGCGAGAGGAGAAGGGGGAGACAGAGGATGAGATGGTTGGACGGCATCACTGAGGCATCAGTGGACATGAGTCTGACCAAACTCATGGAGACAGTGGAGGACAGGGAAGCCTGGCGTGCTGCTATTCATGGGGTCCCAAAGAGCTGGACACGACTTAGTGACTGAACGACAACATGCCAAGAGTTTAGCAGAGTACCTGCCTAATCCTTCCAGAAGTTGTCTCTTGCACATTTAAAAGGGCCATCTTGGGACTTCCCTGGTGGTCCAGTGGTTAAGACTTCATGCTTCCACATAGGCGGCACAAGTTCTATACCTGGTCAAGGAACTAAGATCCCACAGGCCTCAAGGCCAAAAAAAAAAAAAAAAAAAAGGCTATCTCTCTAGGCTAAGTGGTTGGGGGCTTGGGGGAGGCCTCCTAGCAGTTGTTAGGAATTTTGTTTGGTTATTGATAATGGGGATTTGAAATAATGGTTTAAACAAAATAGAAGATATATTCTCTTTCTTTTTCTTGCTCCATCTCTCCCTTCCTCTCCCTTTCAGAGAAATAGAGGGCAGCCCAGGGCAAGTATGGAGGCTCACAATCACCAGGGGCTTGGGATATTTACCCCTCTCCTGTTTGCTTGGGACTCCTTATCACGGTGTTTCCTTCCTCGTGGTCACTTCATGAGAAAAGATGGAGCTCAGCCATTATCTGCACATCACAGACAGCTGTCTGTCTCCTGGAAGGAATCTTCTGAGTCTCCACTAACAATTTCTGTTCACACTTCATTAGCCGAACCATCGGTCACATGATCACACCCAGGTGCCAAAAGGGCTAGGAAAGGTAGGCTTTTAGCCAGGCACTTTGCCTTTCCAAATAAAATCGGAATTCTCTTACTGAGGGGGAAGAGGGGAATGGATTTCTACAAGCTGCTCTGGTCTCTGGAACAGGAGCCCTTGTTCTCTGATTTAATCTTCGCACAGGCTTGAAGCTGGAAAGGACCTGGGGCTCAGAGAAAAACAACAATCACCCAGAGGGGCCAAGAGATGTCAGATCTTAGTTCCCCAACCAGGGAGCGAACCTGTGCCCCATGCAGTGGTAGGCGGAGTCCCAACCATTGGGCCGCCAGGGAAGGCCCCTACTGTTCCTCATATTAACACTGTTCTCCTCACCTGGGATTCAAAGCTCTTCAGAATCTTTCCAGACTTCCTTATCAATGGTCCCTATCCTCATCTTCCTGCATCTGGGCCTTGAGGATAATTATTCTCTCCACCTAGAATGTAGGATTCTGATCTCTTATCTGCCCACAATGTAACCATCCATCAAAGCCCAGCTTAGATTCTACCTCCTCCATGGAGCCTACGCCCACTCTATGTAAAATGTTAGTTGCTTAGTTGTATCTGACTCTTTGTAACCCCATGGACTATAGCGTGCCAGGCTTCTCTGTCCATGGAATTCTCCAGGCAAGAAAATACTGGAGTGAGTAGCCAGTCCCTTCTCCAGGGGATCTTCCCAACCCAGGGATCAAACCCGGGTCTCTCACACTGCAGGCAGATCCTTTACCATCTGAGCCACCAAGGGAGCCCACACCCACTCTATAGTTAGCACTAATTTCTCCCTGTCTCTGAACACTTCTTAGAACATGAAAAGCTTGTCCTGTCTTTCTGCATTTGGTCTTTATGGCCTTCCTATCTTACAGATGTAGTTTTCAAACCTCAACTACTATTTTATCTCTGGGTTTTCCTACTTCTTTTCTCGCCCTCACCTCGTTTAAGCACATAGTCAGACCTGGCCACAGGAAAGGAAGCAGGAACAAAAGAAATCTCTGGTTTTGTGTCCCACTGATGAAATTTCCAGAGTGATTTTTAAAATGAGATCAAAGTAAGGAAAGACTAACAGAGGATCCCCTGGGGCTGGGTGGGGAGAGGAGGAGGAAGAAGCAATACTCAGCCAAAACTCATCAGGCATCCAGAGTGTTTCTCCACCTGTTTTCAGGCAGAGGCCTGGGGAGGGAACGAGACCTCTAAGAGGTGTGGGGTCTGGAAGCCACAGGCATCTGTGGTATGCTCACTGCACAGGGCTCCAGGGAGACCTAAGCCCCCAGAGGAGCTCTCTGAAGATGAGTCTGATTGGATAAGGACCAGAACATCACAAACACTTTTAATCCTAGGTTGGCAAGAAGGAAGCTGAATAATTCCTGGGCTTTCCAGGCACAGCATGGGAGTATCCAAGAGATTTACAGGACCTAAAGGAACCAGGCAGACCTTTAGAAATGAAGGACATCTTAGTGGCCATCTCTATGCAAAAGCAACGAGCATGGTAGATACCACATGGACACATCACTCAAGGAGCAGATGGACCTCTCCCAACACTTGGCCACTATTTATACCCTTTAAATCTTAGATGACTTGGAGATTAACTCTACTGGACTCTAAGCTTCTGGATGGCAGAGATATCAAAAGCTTCATAATAACTAAACTGTATTTCCTAGAAATTTGAGTTGAAATCTCCAATTCTTCTAAACCAACCCAATGATACCCTGAAGCCTGGGTACACTTACTACACAAAAGCTACTACAAAGTGTAGCCTTACTTGGAGGAAAAACAAAAACTACCTTATCCCACTGCAGGCAGTGGCCTGCGGCAGGGATGGGGGCACTGAGTGTAGCCTGCATGGGACCTTTTGAAGGAGGTCGCCATTATCTTCACTACCTCCACCATAGTTTGGCCCCAGGTAAACAACAGGGAGGGAACATAGCCCCACCCATCAACAGAAAATTGAATTAAAGATTTACTGAGCATGAAAGTGAAGTCGCTTAATCGTGTCCGACTCTTTGCGACCCCATGGACTGTAGCCTACCAGGCTCCTCTGTCCATGGGATTTTCCAGGCAATAGTACTGGAGTGGATTGCCATTTCCTTCTCCAGGGGATCTTCCTGACCCAGGGATCGAACCCGGGTCTCCTGCATTATAGACAGGCACTTTACAGTCTGAGCCACCAGGGAAGTCCTACTGAGCATGGCCCCGCCCATCAGAACAAGACCCAGTTTCCCCTTCAGTCAGTCTCTCCCATCAGGAAGCTTCCATAAGCCTCTTACCCTTCTCTATCATAGGCAAGACAGATTGAAAACCACAATCACAGAAAACTAACTAATCTGATCACATGGACCACAGCCTTGTCTAACTCAAGGAAACCATGAGCCATGCCCTGTAGGGCCACCCAAGACGGACAGGTGATGGTGTAGAGTTCTGACAAAACAGGTGCACAGGAGAAGGGAATGGCCAACCACTTCAGTATTCTTGCCTTGAGAACCCCACGAAAAGGCAAAATGATAGGACACTGAAAGGTGAACTCCCCAGGTCGGTAGGTGCCCGGTATGCTACTGGAGATCAGAGGAGAAACAATTCCAGAAAGAATGAAGAGATGGAACCAAAGCAAAAACAACACCCAGTTGTGGATGTGACTGGTGATGGAAGTAAAGTCCGATGCTATAAAGAGCAATATTGCATAGGAATCTGGAATGTTAGGTCGATGAATCAAGGCAAACTGGAAGTGGTCAAACCGGAGATGGCAAGGGTGAATATCAACATTTTAGGAATCAGTGAACTAAAATGGACTGGAATTGGTGGATTTAATGCAGATGACCATTATTTCTAATACTGTGGACAAGAATCCCTTAGAAGAAATTAAGTAGCCATCGTAGTTAATAAAAATGAGTCTGAAATGCAGTACTTGGATGCAGTCTCAAAAAGGACAGAATGATCTCTGTTTGTTTCCAAGGCAAACCATTCAATATCACAGTAATCCAAATCTATGCCCCAACCAGTAATGATGAAGGAGCTGAACTTGAACAGTTCTATGAAGACCTACAAGACCTTCTAGAACTAACACCCTAAAAAGATGTCCTTTTCATTGCAGGGGATTGGGATGCAAAAGCAGGAAGTCAAGAAATACCTGGAGTAACAGGCAAATTTGGCCTTGGAGTACAAAATGAAGCAGAGCAAAAGCTAACAGAGTTTTGCCAAGAGAACACACTGGTCATAGCAAACACCCTCTTCCAACAACACAAAAGAAGACTCTACACATAGACATCACTAGATGGTCAATACCGAAATCAGATTGACTATATGCTTTCCAGAGAAAGATGGAGAAGCTCTATACAGTCAGCAAACAAACAGACAAAAAAAAACACCAGGAGCTGACTATGGCTCAGATCATGAACTCCTTATTGCCAAATTCAGACTTAAATTGAAGAAAGTACAGAAAACCACTAGATCATTCAGGTGTGACTTAAATCAAATCACTTACAATTATACAGTGGAAATGAGAAAGATTCAACGGATTAGATCTGATAGAGTGCCTGAAGAACTATGGACAGAGGTTAGTGACATTGTACAGGAGGCAGGGATGAAGACCATCTCCAAGAAAAAGAAGTGCAAAAAGGCAAAATGGTTGTCTGAGGAGGCCTTACAAATAGTTGTGAAAAGAAGAGAAATGAAAGGCAAAGGAGAAAAGGAAAGCTATACCCATTTGAATGCAGAGTTCCAAAGAATAGCAAGAAGAGATGAGAAAGCCTTCCTCACTGATCAGTGCAATGAAATAGAGGAAAACAATAGAATAGGAAAGACTAGAGATTTCTTCAAGGAAATTAGAGATACCAAGGCAATATTGCATGAAAAGATGGGCACGATAAAGGACAGAAATGGTATGGACCTAACAGAAGCAGAAGATATTAAGAAGAGGTGGCAAGAATACACAGAAGAACTGTACAAAAAAGATCCTCATGACCCAGATAATCAGGATGGTGTGATCACTCACAAAGAGCCAGACATGCTAGCGTGAGAAGCCAAATGGGCCTTAGGAAGCATCACTACGAACAAAGCTAGTGGAGGTGATGGAATTCCAGTAGAGCTACTTCAAATCATAAAAGATGATGCTGTGAAAGTGCCGTACTCAATATGCCAGCAAATTTGGAAAACTCAGCAGTGGCCACAGAACTAGAAAAGGTCAGTTTTCATTCCAATCCCAAAGAAAGGCAATGCCAAAGAATGCTCAAACTACCTCACAATTGCACTCATCTCACACGCTAGTAAAGTAATGCTCAAAATTCTCCAAGCCAGTGCTGTCATAAAGTCTACAAACAATAAATGTTGGAGAGGGTGTGGAGAAAAAGGAACCCTCTTACACTGTTGGTGGTAATGCAAACTAGTACAGCCACTATAGAGAACAGTGTGGAGATTCCTTTAAAAACTGGAAATAGAACTGCCATACGACTCAATAATCCCACTGCTGGGCATACATACCGAGAAAACCAGAATTGAAAGAGACATGTGTACCCCAATATTCATCACAGCACTGTTTTCAATAGCCAGGACATGGAAGCAACCTAGATGTCCATTGGCAGACAAATGGATAAGAAAGCTGTGTTACATATACACAATGGAATATTACTCAGCTATAAAAAGAATGCATTTGAATCAGTTCTAATGAGGTGGATGAAATTGGAGCCTATTATACAAAGTAAGTCAGAAAGAAAAACACCTATTAATGCATATATATGGAATTTAGAAAGATAGTAACGATGACCGTATATGCAAGAGAGCAAAAGAGACACAGATGTAAAGAACAGACTTTTGGACTCTGTGGGAGAAGGCAAGGGTGGGATGATTTGAGAGAATAGCATTGAAACATGTATATTATCACATGTGAAATAGATCACCAGTCCAGGTTCCATGCATGAGATGGGGTGCTCAGGGCTGGTGCACTGGGATGACTCTGAGGGATGGAATGGGGAGGAAGGTGGGAGGCGGGTTCAGGATGGGGAACACATGTAGACCCATGGCTGATTCATGTCAATGTATGGCAAAAACCACCACAATATTGTAAAGTAATTAGCCTCCAATTAAAATAAATTCAAAAAAAGAAAAACAATTCTCTAAGCCAGGCTTCAACAGTATATGAACTGTGAAATTCCAGATGTTCAAACTGGATTTAGAAAAGGCAGAGGAATCAGAGATCAAATTGCCAATATCCGCTGGATCACTGAAAAAGCAAGAGAGTTCCAGAAAAACATATACTTCTGCTTTATTGGCTATGCCAAAGCCTTTCACTGTGTGGATCACAATAAACTGTGGAAAATTCTTCAAGAGATGGGAATACCAGACCACTTGACCTGCCTCCTGAGAAATCTGTATGCAGGTCAGGAAGCAACAGTTAGAACTGGACATGGAACAACAGACTGGTTCCAAATCGGGAAAGGAGTATGTCAAGGCTGTATATTGTCACCCTGCTTATTTAACTTCTACGCAGAGTACATTATGAGAAATGCTGGGCTGGAGGAAGCACAAGCTGGAATCAAGACTGTCCAGAGAAGTATCAATAACCTCATATATGCAGATGACACCACCCTTATGGCAGAAAGCAAAGAAGGACTAAAGAGCCTCTTGACGAAAGTGAAAGAGGAGAGAGAAAAGGTTGGCTTAAAACTCAACATTCAGAAAATTAAGATCATGGCGTCCGGTCCCATCACTTCATGGCAGATAGATGGGGAAACAGGCTTTATTTTTTGGGGCTCCAAGATCACTGCAGATGGTGACTGCAGCCATGAAATTAAAAGATGCTTACTCCTTGGAAGAGAAGTTATAACCATCCTAGACAGCTTATTAAAAAGCAGAGTCATTACTTTGACAACAAAGGTCTATGTAGTCAAAGCTATGGTTTTTCCAGTAATCATGTACAGATGTGAAAGTTGGACTATAAGGAGAGCTGAGCACCGAAGAATTGATGCTTTTGAACTATGGTGTTGGAGAAGTCTCTTGAGAGTCCCTTGGACTGCAAGGAAATTCAACCAGTCCATCCTAAAGGAAATCAGTCCTGAATATTCATTGAAAAGACTGATGCTGAAGCTGAAACTCCAATACTTTGGCCACCTGATGGGAAGAACTGACTCATTTGAAAAGACTCTGATGTTGGGAAAGATTGAAGGTGGGAGGAGAAGGGGACGACAGAGGATGAGATGGATGGATGGAATCACCGACTCAATGGACATGAGTCTGAGCAAACTCCAGGAGTTGGTGATGGACAGGGAGGCCTGGTGTACTGCAGCCCATGGGGTTGCAAAGAGTTGGACATGACTGAGTGACTGAACTTAACTATCCCACTGCAGAGAGAGAAAATTATGTCAGCACTGTAAAGGCCCCCTGGTTTCTCTAAGGGACAGGGGCTGCTGAATGGGTGTCCAGTGGCCATATCTCACCTTATCACAGTAGGGCATGTAGTTCTTTGCAGTGACGACCATCTCAACTATGCCTCAGAGCTTCTACTTCTGCACCAGAGAAAGTGAACTAAGGGTCTTCACTGAATGTTCTCTATCTTTTTATACTGTTGTTAATGTATGGATTTCTATCAATTTACTGATATTTTTTAAGTATCTAAAAATGAAAGTGTTGGTCACTTAGTCATGTTCAACTCTTACCCCATGAACTATAGCCCGCCAGGCTCCTCTGTCCATGGGATTCTCTGGGAAAGAATACCGGAGTGGGTTGCTAATCCCTTCTCTAGGGATTTACCCGATCCAGGGATTGAACCCAGGTCTCTTGCATTACAGGTGGGCTCTTTACTGCTTGAGCCACCAGGGGAGCTAAAGGCAGGATAAAAGAAAGGGAACAAAGAAGTTTCTTTGTTGGAACAAAAAGTGTGTGTCCTCAGTCACTGTAGTCATGTCTTACTCTTTGTGACCCTATGGACCTTAGCCCGCCAGGCTCCTCTGTCCATGGGATTCTCCAGGCAAGAATACTGGACTGGGTTGCCATGCCCTTCTCCAGGGGACCTTCTTGACCCAGGAATCAAACATGCGCTCTTGCACTGTAGGTGGAGACATACTAAACATGCTCTTTACCCTCTGAGCAATCTGGGAAGTCAGAATAATACATTAGTGCTTACATTTAAATGACATTAGAAAAAAATGTGTAAAAGAAACTCTGTGAAAGTATGCACGGGTTATAATAGTTTCATTCTCCACTACAAAACTGCATACATTTTTGCAATAATTGTATGAAAATTCTTAAGGTATGAAATAAGAGGAAAAAACATTGGCTAGAAAGCAGCACCATTTTTGGAAATTGCCAAGTTTTATACAGATTTTAAACATTTTAACTTCATTTTTATTGATTTAAAATGGCCCACAATTATAATACGATTCTAACAATGGTTTTTATTTCAGCCTTTGGTCATTGCCAACTTCAACTTTTTGTCATGCAACTAACAATTTGAAGATCATTAATCCCTTACCTAGGAATTCAAAGATGTAAATGTTTCCAGATAAATACATCATTGTTTATTACTGACGAAATCTCTGGAGTTAACATTCTCATAAAAAATGAAAGAAAGCCCACAATAAACATATGGCTAAATTATCAGCTATAACTTGTACAAAAATAATTTTGACAATGAACATAGATAAGACATTGGGCTTCTCTGGTGGCTCAGAAGATAAAGAATCTGCCTGCAATGCAGGAGATGTGGGTTCAGTCCCTGGGTTGGGAAGATCCCCTGGAGAAGGGAATGGCAACCCACTCTAGTATTCTTGCCTGGAGAATTTCATGGACAGAGGAGCCTGGCTGGCTATAGTCCACGGAGTTGAAAAAGAGTTGGACACAACTGAGCAACTAGCATTCTCATAGCTAGGCACTGGGTTTCAGAAATCACACTTTTTAAACCAGGGAGTTTGGAAGTCTGAGGTGAAAGAGCTGACAAGCGTCTCCATGGCAGCAAAACACTGTTAGGGTCTTCTGTGCACCCCCTTATCAGGCTTGCACTTTGGATTGTAGTTGCTATTTAGATTTGGCATCTCCTTTTCTTTCATGCTTCCTGAGCTTGGCTCTTTGTAGATTTATAGGTCTAGCAATATCCTAGTCTTTAGTGGCTCTGTCTTTGGTGCTATCTGGATCAGCATTTTTATTTTATTTATTTATGTATTTAAAAAATATTTACTTGGTTGCACCTGGGCTTAGTTGCGGTACGTGGGATCTAATTTCCTGACCAGAGATTGAACCTGGGTCCCCTGCGTTGGGAGCGCAGAGTCTTAGCCACTGAACCACCAGGTAAGTCCTTCAGTATTTCTACCAAGCAGTGTGGAGGAAGGTGGAGGTGAGGGAGAGGGTTTCTCCAAGGTAACGAGGTCAGTGAGGACAATCAGGCAGCAAAGGTCAATCATTCATGCAGACAAGAGCAGTTGTAGGCTGAGTGTAAAGAAAACGGGATTCTCCAAACTTCCCTCCTGTTTTACTGAAATTTCTATCTGTAGTTGCCCCAAGCTCCAGTTATTCCATCTGGTTTGTGATTCAGTTTTGTCCCTGGCTACAAATTTCTAACATTCCCATCTCAGTACCTTTTACAAGAATATCTATTGCTGACTCAGCTGTCTGACCACAGTCCAGCCTTCTAGAAACTGGGCAACGTATGATATCCAGTTGAGACTCCAGTCGCTGGCTATGCTCCCCAGACTGAGCTGCAGACAAGCCTAGTCATGCTAGAGTACAACAGAGCAATGTTTTCAAATCTGTGGATGACACAAAGCAGAGGAGGGATGGCGAATGTGATGGAGTCTTTAAAAGGCTCTTGAGAGGTTGGAGATTTAACAGCTATGAGTTTGAATTCCAAATACCATCTCATTAATATAGATGATGGAAAAAATGGCTTGACTATTTTATGTGAAAATACCAGGGTGTTTTGGTTGATCTTAAGTTCAGTGTGACGTGACTTAGCTGCTCTAAAAGCTAATCTTCTTGTGGGCTGCATTAATAGGATTGTGTCCAAATCACGCCAGGCAATAATCTCCGTACACTCAGCTTCAACTGGTCAGGCAACAGCTGACTACTCTTGTTGTGACCTCCGTTCTATAAGGGGGTCATTACCAACCACAGATAATTCTAGGAAAGCAGACCAGGATGGGGAAATCTGGGCTGTCCACTGCACACGGAACTGTTCTGCCAACTGTTTAGCCTGAGCAGTGGCTCTCTATCTGTTAAAACTTAAAAAAATTTTTTTTATTTTTTATTTATTTGGCTACACCACGTCTTAGTTGTGGCATGCGGGATCTAGTTCCCCGACCAAGGATTGAACCCGGGCCCCCTTGCATTGGGAGCTCAGAGTCCTAGCCACTGGACCACCAGTTTTAGCAAAGTCCCTAAAACTCTTTTGATTCATCAGAAAACTCAGCTGGCTTAGGCAAGAGGAGGGTCATAAATCCTAATGCTTTAGACAGGGCTGCCATTCAGATGAGATACACAGGTACAGTTCTGCTAGTTGTTTATCTCTGGCATCTGCTCTGATGCATTGGTTCCCATAGCATACTGGCTTTAAATATTTTGAATATCACCCCTGGAAACAGAAGAGCCTCAGAGAATCCAGGGCTAGGAATACAACTGAGCTTTAGGAAGGGCTAAGGCCAGGAAATGAAATGTCACTGGAAGGCTTGGCAGTCCTGGCTCTATCCTCCTCCGTCTGTTTCGTTCTTCTCTGTCTGCATGAGACAACTTTCTCCGGTCTCTCTAGTCTACTTGTCAGAAACTGGCTTTGTCTCCATCCCAGCTCCATGTTCCCAACAGAACTTGGCTTAGCATGGAATGCTTACCATCCCTATCAACTGTGGCCGAGTGCATGGAGTATCAACACGTCAGACAAACATGGCTGCTAGAAACCCATGCCTACGGGAAATTCCCTGGTGGTCCAGTGGTTAGGACGCTGCACTTTCAGTGCCAACCCAGGTTTGATCCCTGTTTGGGAAACTGAGATTCCCCAAAGTCATGTGAAACAGGCAAGGAATAAATAAATAAACCATCCTCTGTGAACTGAGTTGGGGGTAAATAAGGTTATTCTGTGGCAGGCAAATACTCAAAACGTTTTGTATCACTTTTTAACTTACTTTGATGTGAAAGCCCTTTTGAAAAGTTGGAGAAACATGTTTTCCTCTACACAAACACACACACAACTTTGTTTATGCTTTCAAGAGATTTCTAGAACCTTGGAACACATTGATGAACCCCAAAATAAGATACCCTGGCCTGGAAATGAAATATTTAGGGAAAAAATGTGAATGTCTTCCTCCAAATTGCTGGAGAATTGTTGGGGGAGGGAAATTATGTAAACCCGCCTGCCAATATAGGAGATGTAAGAGACACTTCGATCCCTGGGTGGGGAAGATCCCCTGGAGGAAGGCATGGCAGCCCCCTCCAGTATTCTTGCCTGGAGAGTCCCATGGTCAGAGGAGCCTTCTGGGCTACAGGTTGCAGACAGCACTGAGGTGACTTAGCAAGAGTGCACAGTGGAGAGCTTAAAATGCCATATAAACATGGAAATGTGGTTCCCTTTGGAGGTAATATACTGGGTGATTCTTTTTTGTGTGTTTCCCAATTATCCTGCCAGGAACATAATATGTTTCAGTTCAGTTCAGTTCAGTCACTCAGTTGTGTCCGACTCTTTTGCAACCCCATGAATCACAGCACACCAGGCCTCCCTGTTCATCACCAACTCCCGGAGTTCACTCAAACTCACATCCATTGAGTCGGTGATGCCATCCAGCCATCTCATCCTCTGTCGTCCCCTTCTCCTGCCCCCAATCCCTCCCAGAATCAGAGTCTTTTCCAATGAGTCAACTCTTCCCATGAGGTGGCCAAAGTATTGGAACTTCAGCTTCACCATCAGTCCTTCCAAAGAACACCCAGGACTGATCTCCTTTATAATGGACTGGTTGGATCTCCTGGCAGTCCAGGGGACTCACAAGAGTCTTCTCCAACACCACAGTTCAAAAGCATCAATTCTTTGGTGCTCAGCTTTCTTCAGAGTCCAACTCTCACATCCATACATGACTACTGGAAAAACCATAGCCCTGACTAGACGGATCTTTGTTGGCAAAGTAATGTCTCTGCTTTTGAATATGCTATCTAGGTTGGTCATAACTTTCCTTCCAAGGAGTAAGCATCTTTGAATTTCATGGCTGCAGTCACCATCTGCAGTAATTTTGGAGCCCAGAAAAATAGTCTGACACTGTTTCCACTGTTTCCCCATCTATTTCCCACGAAGTGATGGGACCAGATGCCATGATCTTCGTTTTCTGAATGTTGAGCTTTAAGCCAACTTTTTCACTCTCCTCTTTCACTTTCATCAAGAGGCTTTTTAGTTCCTCTTCACTTTCTGCCATAAGGGTGGTGTCATCTGCATATCTGAGGTTATTGATATTTCTCCCGGCAATCTTGATTCCAGCTTGTGCTTCTTTCAGCCCAGGGTTTTTCACCATGTACTCTTCATATAAGTTAAATAAGCAGGGTGACAATATACAGCCTTGACGAACTCCTTTTCCTATTTGGAACCAGTCTGTTGTTCCATGTCCAGTTCTAACTCTTGCTTCCTGACCTGCATATAGGTTTCTCAAGAGGCAGGTCAGGTGGTCTGGTATTCCCATCTCTTTCAGAATTTTCCACAGTTGATTGTGATCCACACAGTCAAAGGCTTTGGCATAGTATGTTTAGTTTTTCTTTTTTTTTTTGATCTTTCGGCTGTGCCATAAAGCATGTGGGATCTTTGTTTCCTGATCAGGGATCAAACTTATGCCCCCTGCCTTGGTAGCAAGGAGTCTTAACCACTGGACCACCAGGGAAGTCTCTATATGGTTAGTTTTATAACCAGATAAAGTATTTTTTTAAAAGAAACAGAATCAAAATTTCAAATACTTCAGACAGAGTTGAGAATAGTGGGTAAAACTGATAAGAACACAGATTTTAACCCAATAGTACTGGTTGCCTTAAAAGTAATCACAATGTCCCTGAATCTAGCCTTTCCCCTCTTATAGTCTGAAGCCAGAGTATGTCTTTAACTTGTGTTAAAACATAAGTCAGAGTATGTCTGTCTGCTCAGCATCCAGCGATGGTTCCCCCACCAGTTCAAAGACTCAGAATCCTTGAGTCTGCCTACAGGCCCCATGTGATCTGGCCCCTGTAATGTCCCCACTTCATCTCTTACAACTGTCCCTCCAGCTCATTCTGATTCCTCTGCTCCTCAGATTTCATCACCCCCTGAAGTGTCTGCAAATGACGTGTTCCCAGGTCCACACCATTTTAAACTGCACACCCCTTCACCACTCTCACTGTCCATGGCCCTTACCCTACCCACTTTATTTCTTTCTTAAAAAAGATTAATTTTTTACTAAAGCACGCCTCCCAGGTGCTCACTGGTAAAGAATCCGCCTGCCAATGTAGGAGATGAGGGTTTGACCCCTAGGTCAGGAAGATCCCTTGAAGAAGGAAATTGCAACCCAGGTCTCCAGTATTCTTGCCTGGAGAATCTCATGGACAGAGAAGTATAGTCCATGGGGTCACAGTCAGACCTGACTTAGCGACTGAACCACTAGCACCTCAGTTGACTTACAAAGAAATAGTTTCAGGTGTACGGCAAAGTGATTCAGTTTATATCTCTATAGATATATAAACACACAGATATATTCAGAGATGCGTCTTTTTCAGGTTCTCTTCCATTATAGGCTATTACAAGATATTGAAGATGTGGTATTTATGTACAGTGGACTTGTGTGTGCGTTCAGAGTTGCTTCAATCATGTCGACTCTGCAACCCTGTGGACCGCAGCCTACCAGGCTCAGTCCATGGGATTCTGGAGTGGGTTGCCATATGCCCTTCTCCAGGGGATCTTCCCGACCCAGGGAGCGAACACAGGTCTCCTGTGCCTCCTGCACTGAAGGCAGATTCTTTACCAAATGAACCACCAAGGAAGCCCCGCAATGGACCTACTCACTTTCTTTTTCTCCTAGGAGTTATCACCTTCTATAATATTATGTAAAATTTTTACCTTCTGTTGCTCCTCATTTGAATATAAGCTCCTTGAAGACAGAGGATTTTGGTGTTTATTAATTTTTTTTCTTTTTTTGGTTTGCTCAATCCCAAGCACCCAGAACAGTGCCTGGCCAGCAGTGATACTCAATAGACACCTGTTAGAGGAAGGCAGGGAAGGAGGAGTGAAAAAGGACTTGTGGTGGTCAAGCAGAGACACAGTGGGTTTCTCAGGAGGAATTCCTGATATGGAGGAGAAGCTTGGACAACTTGGAAGTTTCACTACAAATGTGAGATTCCATATGATCCAACTCTTCCCTTCTGCCACCACAACCAGATTTTTACTGAGATTACTTGCCATGTGTCTTAGACAGGAATCCTCTGGATACAAGGAAGAGAAACCACTCAGGTTATAATATGTATTAATAGAAAAAAGGAAAGTTTTAATTTAACACATAAAATCTAATGAATTCCAAGGGCAAGAACTCCAGGGTGGCCCTGGAGAAGCTGAAACCAGAATTCTCTCTCCCTTTCTGGTACTTCTGAGGGAGATTTAATCCCTCCCTCAATAGACATCTCATTTCTCCTTCCTGGAGAGCAGCTAGACCTCCCAGCTTCAGGAACCTTTAACTAATTAAAGTCTCAGTCTCCAATCCAAATTCTTCAAGAGTGAATCTGATTGGCTTATCAATTGTTATCCCATACATCAAGTGGTACCATCAGCTGTCATCACAGGCAAGAGCATCCGAGAGTGCAACCACAGCCAAAGAATCTACCCTGGTGGGCTTGGGAAGGGAGGCAGTTCTCAGAGAAGAAGCACAAGAGCTGAACAGGCAAATTGGCCAGCACTCCAAGGCACCACCCCACTGGAATCTAACTGCACTAACATTCTCAACAATCTAATTTCATTTCCCCAGCAATTTCCTGTCTGGAAGAGGTTGCTGATTTCTTTGAAGCTAAAATCGGCACATCCTTCACTTATAAAAATAATAAACAGCTTTCTGAGAAACTTCTGAGGACATTTTTCTACCACCTGGAAAAGCACAATGAAAGGACTCATCCCTAGAATAAGAGTAGCAGAGACTTTACCCTGAAAGAGAGCTGCAACCTGCCACAAAGTTCTGCACCATGAACACAGATGTATATATAACTGCTTTTCATAAGCTTTTTCTAAAAAAAAAAAAAATGAAGGCAATAACACAAATACAGAAATATGCACAAATCACAAGTGTTCAGCTGAATGAATTTCCAACAGTAAACACACTCTTGAAGCCAGCACCCAAATCGAGAAATCAACATTATCACCCAACTTCCCACTGCCCCTCACACACACTATTTCCTGACTTCCATAGTTTAGTTTTGCCTAAGTTTATAGCCTCTGGCCCTTTTTTTTCCCTACTGGATTGGCTATCTTGTTCTATTTTTAAAGCAACTTTATTGAAGTATGATTGACATGCAATTCACTGGACATATTGAAAGTGTATGGGTTGACAAATTTAGATCTATGTACACATCAAGAAACCATCACCACAGTCAATCCCGCCCAGCTCCAGATAACCACTGATTCATCTATGGTAGGATCAATGATGTCATTATCATCTGTTTATATTTCTAGAATTTTCTATAAATAAGATCACATTCAATTCAGTTCAATTCCTCAGTCATGTCCTATTCTTTGCAACCCCATGGACTGCAGTACACCAGGCCTCCCTGTCCATCACCAACTCCTGGAGTTTGCTCAGACTCATGTCCATTGAGTTGGTGATTCCATCCAACCATCTCATCCTCTGTCATCCCCTTATCCTCCCACCTTCAATCTTTCCCAGAATCAGGGTCTTTTCAAATGAGTCAGTTTTTCGCATCAGGAGGGCAAAGTATTGGAGTTTCAGCTTCAGCATCAGTTCTACCAAAGAATATTCAGGGCTGATTTCCTTTAGGATGGACTGGTTGAATTTCCTTGAAGTCCAAGGGACTCTCAAGAGTCTTCTCCAACACCACAGTTCAAAAGCATCAATTCTTCAACTTTCAGCTCTCTTTATAGTCCAACTCTCACATCTGTACCTGACTACTGGGAAAACCATAGCTTTGACTAGACGGACCTTTGTTGTCAAACTAATGTCTCTGCTTTTTAATATGCTGTCTAGGTTGGTGAACTGAA
This sequence comes from Bos taurus, assembly GCF_002263795.3. Lineage (NCBI taxonomy): Eukaryota > Metazoa > Chordata > Mammalia > Artiodactyla > Bovidae > Bos > Bos taurus. The sequence continues at coordinate 14,572,599 of NC_037344.1, read as the reverse complement.
CTGAACTAGGTTGGTCAAGACTTTCCTTCCAAGGAGTAAGCGTCTTTTTTAATTTCATGACTGCAGTCACAATCTGCAGTGATTCTGGAGCCCAAGAAAATAAAGTCTGCCACTGTTTCCACATCTATTTGCCATGATGTGATGGGACCGGACACCATGATCTTGATTTTCTGAATGTTGAGTTTTAAGCCAGTCTTTTCACTCTCCTCTTTCACTTTCATCAAGAGGCTCTTTAGTTCTTCTTTGCTTTCTGCCATAAGGGTGGTGTCATCTGCATATTTGAGGTTATTGATATTTCTCCCGGCAATCTTGATTCCAGCTTGTGCTTCATCCAGCCTGGCATTTCACATGATGTACATACACTTTTATTTGGCTCTCACATTTTTTACTCAGAATAATTATGCTGAGATTCATCCACGTCATTACACATATCACTAGTCCATCCCTTTCTACTGCTAAGTAGTAACTCACTGTACAGATACATGACATCCAGAAGGCAATGGCACCCCACTCCAGTACTCTTGCCTGGAAAATCCTGTGGACAGAGGAGCCTGGTAGGCTGCAGTCCATGGGGTCGCTAAGAGTCGGACACGACTGAGTGACTTCACTTTCACTTTTCACTTTCATGCATTGGAGAAGGAAATGGCAATCCACTCCAGTGTTCTTGCCTGGAGAATCCCAGGGACGGTGGAGCCTGATGGGCTGCCATCTATGGGGTCGCACAGAGTCGGACACGACTGAAGTGACTTAGCAGCAGCAGCAGCAGCAACCATTAAGGCATGCTAAGTAGTAACCCACTGTACAGATATATGACATCCATTAACCATTAAGGCATTCAAGTAGTTTCCAGTTTGGGGCTATTTAAAATAAAGGGGCTAAGAACATTGGCACAAAAGAGTTTGAGTGAACATATTTCATTTATCTCAGGTATTTAGGAGTGGAATGTCTGGGTCATATGTTATGTGTATGCTTAACTTCATAAGAAACTGCCAAAATGTCTTCCATTTTACATTCTCATAAGCTGTGTATGAGAGTATCAGTTGTTCAATCATCTCAACTCTTCAAATTTTGTTGTTGCTGTTCAGTTGCTCAATCATGTCTGACTTTTTGTGACCCCATGGACTGCAGCATGCCAGGCTTCCCCATCCTTCACCATCTCCCAGAGTTTACTCAAACTCATGTCCATTGAGTCAGTGATGCCATCCAACCATCTTGTCCTCTGTTGTCCCCTTCTGTTCCTGCCTTTAATCTTTCCCAGCATCAGGGTCTCTTCTAATGAGTCAACTCTTCACAACAGGTGGCCAAAATATTGGAGCTTCAGCTTCAGCATCAGTCCTTTTAATGAATAGCAATCACAGAAAACTAACCAAACTGATTACATGGATCAAAGCCTTGTCTCACTCAACAAAACTATGAAGTATGCCATGTGGGGCCACCCAAGACAGACTGGTCATGGTGGAAAGTTCTAACAAAATGTGGTCCACTGGAGAAGGGAATGGCAAACCACTTCAGTATTCTTGCCTGGGGAAACCCATAAACAGTATGAAAAGGCAAAAAGATAGGACAGTGAAAGATAAACTCTCCAGGTCAGTATGGGCCTATATGCTACTGGAGAAGAGTGCAGAAATAACTCCAGAAAGAATAAAGAGTCAGAGCCAAACCAAAAACAATACCCAGTTGTAGATGTGACTGGTGATGAAAGTAAAGTCCAATGCTATAAAGAACAATATTGCGTAGGAACCTGGAATGTTAGGTCCATTGTCAAACAGGAGATGGTAAGAGTGAAAATTGACATTTTAGGAATCAATGAAGCAAAATGGACTGGAATGGGTGAATTTAATTAATATGACCATTATATCTACTACCGTGGGCAAGAATCACTTAGAAGAAATGGAGTAGCCACCATAGTCAACAAAAGAGTTTGAAATGCACTACTTGGGTGCAATCTGAAAAACAACAGAATGATCTCTGTTCATTTCCAAGGCAAACTATTCAATATCACAGTAATTCAAGTCTATGCCCCAACCAGTAATTCCAAGGAAGCTAAAGTTGAACAGTTTTATGGTGACCTACAAGACCTAGAACTAACACCAAAAAAAAAAAAAAAAATGTCCTTTTCATCATAGGGGACTGGAAACCAAAAGAAGGAAGTCAAGAGATACCTGGAGTAACAGGCAAGTTTGACCTTGGAGTACAAAATGAAGCAGGGCAAAGGCTAATAGAGTTTGGCTAAGAGAATGCACTGGTCATAGCAAACACCCTCTTCCAACAACACAAGAGACAACTCTACACATGGACATCACCAGATGGTCAATACTGAAATCAGACTGACTACATTCTTTGCAGCTGAAGATGGAGAAACTCTATACAATTAGCAAAAACAAGACCAGGAGTTGACTGTGGCTCAGATCATGAACTCCTTATTGCCAACTTCAGACTGAAATTGAAGAAAGTAGGGAAAACCACTAGATCATTCAGGTATGACTTAAATTAAACCACTTACGATTATACAGTGGAAGTGAGAAAGATTCAAGGGATTAGATCTGATACAGTGCCTGAAGAACTATGGACGGAGGTTAGTGACATTGTACAGGAGGCAGGGATCAAGACTATCCCCAAGAAAAAGAAGTGCTAAAAGGTAAAATGTTTGCCTGAGGAGGCCTTACAAAGAGGTGAGAAGAGAAGAGAAGCTAGAGGCAAAGGAGAACGGTAAGATATACCCATCTGAATGAACAGTTCCAAAGAATAGCAAGAAGAGATGAGAAAGCCTTCTTCAGTGATCAATGCAAAGAAATAGAGAGGGAAAAAAATAGAATGGAAAAGACTAGAGATCTCTTCAAGAAAATTAGAGCTACTAAGGCAACATTTCATGCAAAGATGGGCACAATAAAGGACAGAAATGGTATGGACCTAACAGAAGCAAAGGATATTAAGAAGAGGTGGCAAGAATATACAGAAAACTATACAAAAAAGATCTTCATGACCCAGATAACCACCATGGTGTGATCACTCATGTAGAGCCAGACATGCTAGAATGTGAAACCAAATGGGTCTTAGGAAGCATCACTATGAAAAAAGCTAGTGGAGGTGATGGAATTCCAGTTGAGCTATTTCAAATCCTAAAAGATGATGCTGTGAAAGTGCTGCACTCAATATGCCAGCAAATTTGGAAAACTCAGCAGTGGCCACAAGACTGGAAAGGTCAGTTTTCATTCCAATACAAAAGAAGACAATGCCAAAGAATATTCAAACTATCACACAATTGCACTCATTTTACACGCTAGCAAAGTAATGCTCAAAATTCTCCAAGCCAGGCTTCAACAGGACATGAACCACGAACTTCTAGATGTTCAATCTGGATTTATAAAAGGCAGAGGAACTAGAAATCAAATTGCCAACATCCATTGGATCATTGAAAAAACAGGAGAATTCCAGAAAAACATCTATTTCTGCTTTATTGACTACGCCAAACCTTTGACTATGTGGATCACAACAAACTGTGGAAAATTCATTAAGAGACAGAAATACCAGACCACCTTATCTGCCTCCTGAGAAATCTGTATGACAGTCAAGAAGCAACAGTTAGAACCAGATGTGGAACAACAGACTGGTTCCAAATCGGGAAAGGAGTACGTCAAGGCTGTATATTGTCACCAAGCTTATTTAACTTATATGCAGAGTACATCATGCATAATTCTGGGCTGGATGAAGCACAAGGAGGAATCAAGACTACCAGGAGAAATATCAATAACCTCAGATAAACAGATGATACTATCCTTATGGTAGAAAGTGAAGAGGAACTAAATAGCTTCTTGATGAAAGTGAAAGAGGAGAGTGAAAAAGCTGGCTTAAACTCAACATTCAAAAAACGAAGATCATGGCATCCAGTACCATCAAATCATGGCAAATAGATGGGGAAACAATGCAAACAGTGACAGACTTTTTTCCTTGGGCTCCAAAATCACTGCAGATGGTGACTGCAGCCATGACATTGGAAGACGCTTGCTGCTTGGAAGAAAGCTATGACAAACCTAGATAGCATATTAAAAAGCAGAGACATTACTTTGCCAACAAATGTTCATCTAGTCAAGGCTATGATTTTCCCAGTAGTCATGTATGGATGTGAGAGCTGGACCATAAAGAAGGCTGACTGCCAAAGAATTGATGCTTTTGAACTGTAGTGTTGGAGAAGAGCCTTGACAGCTCCTTGGACTGCAAGGAGATCAAACCTGTCAATCCAATCAAAGTATTCCTAAAGGAAATCAGTCCTGAATATTCATTGGAGGGACTGATGCTGAAGATGAAGCTCCAATACCTTGGCCGCTTGATGCGAAGAACTGACTTATTGGAAAAGACCCTGATGCTTGGAAAGATTGAAGGCAGGAGGAAAAGGGAGGGAATGACAGAAGATGAGATGGTTGGATTGCATCACTGACTCCATGGACATGAGTTTGAGCAAGCTCCAGGAGTTGGTGGTGGACAGGGAAGCCTGGTGTGCTGCAGTCCATAAGGTTACAAAGAGTTGGACAAGACTGAGCAACTGAACTGAACTGAATTGAATGAATATTGAAGATTGGTTTCCTTTAGGATTGACTGGTTTGATATCCTTGCAGAACAAGGGATTCTCAAGTCTTTTCCAGCATCACAGTTCAAAGCATCAGTTCTTCAGCATTCAGCCTTCTTTATGGTCCAACACTAACATCCATACATGACTACTGGAAAAACCATAGCTTTGAGTGTTCAGATCTTTGTCAGCAAAGTAATGTCTCCGCTTTTTAATATGCTGTCTAAGTGTGTCATAGTTTTTCTTCCAAGGAGCAAGCGTCTTTTAATTTTGTGGCTGCAGTCACCATTTGCAGTGATTTTGGAGCCCAAGAAAATAAATTCTGTCACTCTTTCCATTGTTTCCCCATCTAGTTTCCATGTAGTGATGGGACCAGATGCCATGATCTCCTTTTTTTGAGTGTTTTCAATTTTAAGTGTTCTGATATGTGTGTCCATGGGGCTTCAAAGCACCAGACTCAGTGACTGAGCACAATAGATGTGTAGTGGTATCTAATTGTGATATTAATTTGTGTTTCCCTAATGAGTGAACTCCGGGAGTTGATGATGGACAGGGAGGCCTGGTGTGCTGCAATTCGTGGGGTCGCAGAGTTGGACACGACTAAGCGACTGAACTGAACTGAACTGAATGCCTAATGATGCTGAGTACATCTTTTGATATGGCTTATTTGCCATCTGTGAGTCTTTTTCTGGTTAAATATATATACATACAAATCTTTTGCCCATGTTTTAATTAGGCTGTCTATTACTTATTATTAAGTTTTGTATAGCTTTATTTTGGAGACAAGGCCTTTATCAAATATGTGATTTGCAAATATTTCCTCCCCCAGCTTGTGGCTTGTCTTTTCATTCTCTCAGTGGTATCTTTCAAAGAGCAGGCATTCTTAATTTTGATAAAAGACCAATTTATCATTTTTTTTTTCCTTTTTGGATCATGCTTTGAGCATCATATCTAAGAGATCTTTGCATAACTCAGTCACACAGATTTTCTCCAGAAGAGAAAATCTTTATGCTTTTTCCAGAAGTTTTCTTTTTATTGGGTTCTACTTTAATTATTTATAATCTATTGTGAGGTATATCTGCACATGTGCTGCAAGGTATGGTTTGAATTTGTTGTTGTTGTTCTTGCATTTTGGTATCCAATTGCTTTAGCATCAATGATTGAAAAGACTATTCTTTCTTGTTTGAATCGCCTGTGCACCTTTGTCAAAAATCAATTGACCATGTGTGTGTGAGTCTATTTCCGGACTGTTTTCTGTTCCATTAATCCATTTGCCTATCTTTTTTCTTTTCTCTTCCATTATAGTTTATTGTAAGATATTGAATATAGCTCCCTGTGCGATAACCTTGTTGCTCATTTTATATATAGTAATTTGTATCTGCTAATCCCAAACTCCTAATTTATCCTTTACCCCAACTTCCCGATTGGTAACTATAAGTTTGTTTTCTATGTCTGTGAGTCTGTTTCTGTTTTGTATATAAGTTCATTTGTATCATTTTTTTAGATTCCATATATAAGCGATATCACAGGATATTTGTCTTTGTCTCACATAATTCACTGTGTGATAATTCCCTAGTCCACTCATGTTGGTGCAAATGGCATTGGTTCATTCTTTTTTGTGGTTGAGTAATATTCCACTGTGTGTGTGTGTGTGTGTGTGTGTGTAACAGATATTCTTTATCCATTCATCTGTCGATGGACATTTAGGTTGCTTCCATGCCTTGGCCATTGTAAAGGTACTGCTATGAATATTGGGGCACATGTATCTTTTCAAATTAAGAGTTTTCATCATTTCTACATTGATGTCTAAGAGTGGGATTATTGGATCATATGGTAACTCTAGTTCCAATTTTTTCACATTTTTCTATCTTGATGCCAGTACTATCAAAGACAGTACTGCTGCTGCTGCTGCTGCTAAGTCGCTTCAGTCGTGTCTGACACTGTGCGACCCCATAGACGGCAGCCCACCAGGCTTCCCCGTCCCTGGGATTCTCCAGGCAAGAACACTGGAGTGGGCTGCCATTTCCTTCTCCAATGTGTGAAAGTGAAAAGTGAAAGTGAAGTCCCTCAGTTGTGTCTGACCCTTAGCAACCCCATGGACTGCAGCCTACCAGGCTCCTCTGTCCATGGGACTTTCCAGGCAAGAGTACTGGAGTGGGGTGCCACTGCCTTCTCCAAAAGACAGTACTACACTGTCTTTATAAGGTGGGTTTCTATGTCTTGGAGTCAAGTAGCATAAATTCTCTAACTTTGCCCCTTTCCAAAGTTGTAGCTACTTAGGTCCTTTGCATTTCCATATGATTTTCAGAATCAGCTTATCAATTTTGGAAAAAATGCTTGCTGAGGTAGTGATTGGAATTGTGTTAAATTTACAGATTGTTCTGGGAGAAAACTGACAAGTTAATAATATTGACTTTCTATCCATGAACTAAGTATATCTTACTTGGGTCTTTAATTTCTCTCAGTGATGCTATGTCTCGAATCTATGGATTTACAGTTGCAACAAATTTGGATAATTTTTGGCCATTATCTTGTCAAGTATTCTTCAGTGCTTCCCACTTTGGAGACTCCAATTATATGCATATAGATTCTTTGAGCCAGTGCCATTTTCACTAATGCTCTGTGCATTTTTTTCAATCTTTTTTTTCTTTCTCTGTTCCTATTTCTCTATGTCTAAATTCACTAAAACTTTCTTCTGTGATGTCTTATCTGCTATTAATTGCATGTAGTATGTTTTTCCTCTCAGTCATTATAATTTTCATCTATAAAAGTTGATTTAGGTCTTTTTAGTATCTTCCATGTCTCTACATAACATGTTAAATCACTGCTCTAGCTTACTGAACATAAGATATACAGCTGTAACACCTTTTATAAGTTTGTCAAATAATTTTACCATCTATATCACTACTCGGAGAAGGCAATGGCAACCCACTCCAGTACTTTTGCCTGGAAAATCCCATGGATGAAGGAGCCTGGTAGCCTGTAGTCCATGGGGTTGTGAAGAGTCGGACACAACTGAGCGACTTCACTTTCACTTTTCACTTTCATGCGTTGGAGAAGGAAATGGCAACCCACTCCAGTGTTCTTGCCTGGAGAATCCCAGGGACAGGCGAGCCTGGGAAGCGACTTAGCAGCAGCAGCATATCACTACTGGATTGGCTTCAGCTGAGTTTTCTCCTCATTTGTGAGTCATATTTACCTGTTTCTTTGTAATGTCTGATCAATGTAAAATCCAGAATTTTTGATTATCAAATCACATGTTATAAACAGTGAAAGAAGCATGCACTTAAGGCACACTAATCAGACTTTGACAAATTTTACAAAAATATGCGATATATGTTTATACTAAAATGATATTATCTTTAGATTTAGGAGAGCAGTCAGTTAATATTTTTAGCAGATTAAAAGTATATTAAATAGTGGTACAAGTTGTAAATGGGGAAAACTGTGGGCACAACTGTAGAAAACGAGTTGGTGTTAGATATTTTTGCTTTCCTATGAATATACCGAGCTGTGATTTAGGACAGAGTTAAGTTTATTGGGAGCAGTTTGAACCTATGGGATCTTGCTATCAAGTACTCTCAGGCAGAGTCACAGCAGCATTTAGTCTAGAGATAATTTTTCCCCACGCCTGAGACAAAAATCCTATAGTACTTCGTGAATTATGATGTTTTTGACTCTGCCTGGGAGAACAGGAACTGTTTCCACCTGGACGGTTCCCTGGCAATTATTCCCTACAGTCCCTTCCGGTGACTCTGGCCCTAGTGCTGGGTGGTTTCTTCACCTGCATCTGCGAATCCATACTCATCTGAGATGTTTGGGGACGCCCCGAGTGGGGATCTTGAGTGCTCTCTCTGTGTAGCTCTTTCCTATCTGGTGTAGTGTCTTGTGGCTTCAAACCACAGTTCAGTTCAGTTCAGTTCAGTCGCTCAGTTGTGTTTGACTCTTTGCGACCCCATGAATCACAGCACACCAGGCTTCCCTGTTCATCACCAACTCTCAGAGTTCACTTAAACTCACGTCCATCGAGTTGGTGATGCCATCCAGCCATCTTGTCCTCTGTCGTCCCCTTCTCCTCCTGCCCCCAATCTTTCCCAGCATCAGAGTCTTTTCAAATGAGTCAACTCTTTGCATGAGGTGGCCAAAGTATTGGAACTTCAGCTTCACCATCAGTCCTTCCAATGAACACCCAGGACTGATCTCCTTTAGGATGGACTGGTTGGATCTCCTTGCAGTCCAAGGGACTCTCAAGAGTCTTCTCCAACACCACAGTTCAAAAGCATCAATTCTTAGGTGCTCAGCTTTCTTCACAGTCCAACTCTCACATCCATACATGAACACTGGAAAAACCATAGCCTTGACTAGACGGACCTTTGTTGGCAAAGTAATATCTCTGCTTTTGAATACGCTATCTAGGTTGGTCATAACTTTCCTTCCAAGGAGTAAGCATCTTAATTTCATGGCTGCAATTACCATCTGCAGTGATTTTTGAGCCCCCCAAAATAAAGTCTGACACTGTTTCCACTGTTTCCCCATCTATTTCCCACGAAGTGATGGGACCAGATGCCATGATCTTCGTTTTCTGAATGTTGAGTTTTAAGCCAACTTCCAGATCCATCTCCTCAACTCAGAGGACTCCAAGCGCCCTGTGCTGTGGCCTAGAAAGTAAGGCAGTAAACCAGGATGACTGCAGTGCTCACCTTGTTTGTTTCATATATTTTGTATCTTTTTATAAAGCTGTCTCAGCAGGGTGGGGAACTCTATCCTCTTTTACTCCACCTTGGTTGAAAGCTGAAGTCTTGGATTGTTTGTCATCTTATTGATTCTGAGGCACGTGTGCGCACTTAGCTGCGCAGTTGTGTCTGACTCCTTGCAATCCCCTGCACAGTATACCACCAGGCTCCTCTGTCCAAGGGATTCTCCAGACAAGAATACTGGACTGGGTTGCCATTTCCTCCTCCAGGGGATCTTCCCAACCCAGTAGTCCAACTCACATTTCCTGTGTCCCCTGCATTGCAAGCGGATTCTTTACCTGCTGTGCCATTGAGGAAACCCCTATTGATTCTAGGATTTATATATTCCAACTACAAGCCCTTCAAAGAATACAGGAATTAAAATATCTTCTTCCAGTCCATGACTTGTTTGATGAAGACATGTTGTCAATTTTAACACTGCCCAATATATTGCTCTTTAAACTCTAAGGTTAGTGCTTTCTGTGTCTGTTTACTTTTCCCAAAGTTAAGAAGATAGTTCTCTGTGTTCTTGTTTTGAAATGTCCTAGTATTTTTTTTTATTTCAATTTTAAAATCTATAATGCATTTGGCATTGATTTTTGCATATGTTGTGAGATAGGAAGCAAGACTCTTTTTTTTTTTTAAAACGTGAGTATCCAGTGTACCCAGAACCACTTACTGAAAAGTCCATCATTTCCTTACTGTAGTGCAGTGTCAATTCTGTCACGCATTTAATGACCACACACGCTCGGGTCTGTTTCTTGGTTCTCTGTACATACAGATTTAACCTTGGTCTGGTAAACAGCATTGAGATGAAGCAGTCATCTCATAATTTTCAGTTTAAAAGAAGACTGAGTTAGTTTTTCTCCTTTTTTAAAAGAAATTTTGTTTTGTTTTATGCCTGGACAGGGACTTGAACCCTGGGCCCTCAGATTAAAAGTCTGATGCTCTACCAACTAAGCTATCCAGGCACTCTCTAGGCTTTCTTAATTTAAGTATACATAAGTTTTAACTTCGTAGATAATTGTTTTTCATCCAAAATAATTTGAACATAGGAACTGCATAAATGTAATTATATTAAGTAACTCTAATACTATTAAATATAATGTTTGTATGTCACAAGTACCAAGGGATTTTGGTTTACTGCTGCTGCTGCTGCTAAGTCACTTCAGTCGTGTCCGACTCTGTACGACCCCAGAGACGACAGCCCACCAGCTCCCCCATCCCTGGGATTCTCCAGGCAAGAACACTGGAGTGGGTTGCCATTTCCTTCTCCAAATTTATAAAATAAAATGTCTCTTTTACCCGATAAGTAATCTAAATATTGAAATATTAAGTCTGATACAAAATTATGCAATTCAGGCAGTGTTATCATAATATTTTAATTATCATAGCTCCTAATAAATTATAACTGAAATATCCTAAACAAACTATGTTATTCCTTTGTGAAAAGACCATTTTCTCACTGTATCTATATAAATCTTATTTCAAGGATATTTTCATTCCAAATTATTTAAATACAACTTCCTTAGAAATATTTAGATGTGTGAAAATTTCAATGCATAAAGTTATTTATTAATTTTAAAATACAGCCTCACTTTTTTGTTTTTTAAACTTAAAATGTCCTCTTACTAAAGGAATACATTTTTGTTGTAGAAAAATCATCAGATATACAACCCCAACTTTAGGTAATAATATAAAGTTTGGTTTATCACTTTTTGGAGTATGGTTATTGGGAGACAATTCCTATCTTTCTTAGCCCATTTGGGCTTCTATAACAATAAAACCATAAACTGGGTAGCTTATAAAAAGTGGAAATTAATTTCTCTCAGTTCTGCCATCTGGGAAGGTCAACATCAAAGGTGCCAGCAGGCTCCTTGTCTGGAAAGAGTTCAACGTCTGGTTCATGGTTGGCATCTTCTTGTTGCGCCCTCACATGGTGGAAGGGAGCAAGGGAACTTTCTTCCCCTCTTTTACAGAGTCAATAACTCCACTCATGAGGGCTCCATCCCTATCACTGAGATCACCTCTGCAAAGACCCACCTCCTAATATCTTCACCTTGAGGGTTAGGATTTCAACATATGGACTGTGTTATTCAGTCGCTAAGTCGTGTGCAACTCTTTGCGACCCCATGGACTGCAGCATGCCAGGCTTCTTTGTCCTTCGCTATCTCCTGGAGTCTACTCAAATTCATGTCCATTGAGTCAGTGATGCTATTTAACCATCTCATTCTCTGCCACTCCCTTTTCCTTTTGCCTTCGATCTTTCCCAGCATCAGGGCCTTTTGCAATGAGTCGGCTCTTCACATCAGGTGGTCACAATATTGGAGCTTCAGCATCAGTCCTTCCAATGAATATTCAGGACTGATTTCCTTTAGGATTGACTGGTTTGATCTCCTTGCAGTCCAAGGGACTCTCAAGAGTTCTCCAGAAGCACAATTTGAAAGCGTCAATTCTTTGAGGCTCAGCCTTCTTAATGGTCTGACTCTCACATCTGTACATGACTACTGGAGAAACCACAGCTTTGACTTTTGTCAGCAAAGTGATGTCTCGGCTTTTTAATACACAGTCTGGATTTGTCATAGCTTTCCCTCCAAGGAGCAAGTATCTTTTAATTTCATGGCTGCAGTCACAATCCACGGTGATTTTGGAGCCCAAGAAAAGAAAATCTGTCACTTCTTCCACTTTTCCTCTTATATTTGCCATTAAGTGATGGGACTGGATGTCATGATCTTAGTTTTGTTAATATTGAATTTTAAGCCAGTTTTTTCACTTTCCTCTTTTCTGTTCATCATCTGCTTATCTTAGGTTGTTGATATTTCTCCCAGCAATCTTGATTCCAGCCTGTGATTCATCCAACCTAGTATTTCTCATGATGTAATCTGCATAGAAGTTAAATGAACAGGGTGACAATATTCAGCCTTGACGTACTCCTTTCCCAATTTGGAACCAGTACGTTGTTCCATGTCCAGTTCTAACTGTTGCTTCCTGATATGCATACAGGTTTCTCAGGAGAAACCTTACCTAGGTGGTCTGATATTTCTATCTCTTTAAGAATTTTCCATAGTTTGTTGTGATCCACACAAAGGCTTTAGCATAGTCAATGAAGCAGAAGTAGATGTTTTTCTGGAATTCTTTTGCTTTCTCTATGATCCAATGGATGTTGGCAATTTTATCTCTGGTTCCTCTAGCTTTTCTAAACCCAGCTTGTACATCTGGATGCTCTTGGCTCATGTACTGCTGAAGCCTAGCTTGAAGGACTTTGAGCATAACCTTGCTAGCATGTGAAATCAGTGCAACTGTATGGTAATTTGAACATTCTTTGGCATTGCCGTCTTTGGGATTAGAAAACTGACTTTTTCCAGTCCTGTGGGCACTGCTGAGTTTTCCAAATTTGCTGGCATATTTAGTGCAGCACTTTAACAGCATCATCTTTTAGGATTTTAAATAGCTCAGCTGGAATTCCTCTACTAGCTTTGTTCATGTAATGCATCCTAAGGCCCACTTGACTTTACACCCCAGGATGTCTGGCTGTAGGTGAGTGACCACACCATTATGGTTATATGGGTCATTAAGATGTGTTTTCGGAGAAGGCAATGGCCACCCACTCCAGTACTCTTGCCTGGAAAATCCCATGGATGGAGGAGCCTGGTGGGCTGCATTCCATGAGGTCGCGAAGAGTCGGACACGACTGAGCGACTTCACTTTCACTTTTCACTTTCATGCACTGGAGAAGGAAATGGCAACCCACTCCAGTGTTCTTGCCTGGAGAATCCCAGGGATGGCAGAGCCTGGTGGGCTGCCGTCTATGGGGTCGCACAGAGTCGGACACGACTGAAGTGATTTAGCAGCAGCAGCAAGATGTTTTTTGTATAGTTCTTCTGTGTATTCTTACCATCTCTCCTTAATCTCTTCTGTTTCTGTTAGCTTACCGTTTCTGTCCTTTATAGTGCCCATCCTTGCATGAAATGTTCCCTAAATATCTCCAATTTTCTTGAAGAGATCTCTAGTCTGTCCCATTCTATTGTTTTCTTCTATTTCTTTGCATTATTCATCTAAGAAGGCCTTCTTATTGCTCCTTGCTATTCTCTGGAACTCCACATTCAGTTGGGTGTATCTGTCCCTTTCTCCTTTGCCTTTCATTTCTTTCCCCAGCTATTTGTAAAGCCTCCTCAAATAACCACTTTGCCTTCTTGCATTTCTTTTTCTTGGAGATGGTTTTGGTCACCACCTCCTGTAGAAAGTTATGAATCTCCTTCCATAGTTCTTCAGGCACTCTGTCTACCAGATCTAATCCCTTGAATCTATTTGTCACTTCCACTGTATAATCATAAGGGATCTGATTTAGGTCATACCTGAATGGCCTAGTTGTTTTCCCTACTTTTAAAAATTTAAGACTGAATTTTGCAATAAAGAGCTCATAATCTAAGCCACAGATAGCTCCACATCTTGTTTTTGCTGACTGTATAGAGTTTTTCCATCTTCAGCTGTAAAGAATAAAATCAACCTGATTTTGGTATTGACTATTTGGTGATTGATGTCCATGTGTAGACTCGTCTCTTGGGTTGTTGGAAAAGGGTGTTTGCTACAACCAGTGTGTTCTCTTGACAAAACTGTTAGCCTTTGCCCTTCTTCATTGTGTACTCCAAGGCCAAACTTGCCTGTTAATCCAGGTATCTCTTAATTTCTTACTTTTGCATTCCAACACCCTATGATGAAAATGACAGCTTTTTTGGTGTTAGTTCTAGAAGGTCTTGTAGGTCTTCATAGAGCAGTCAACTTTAGCTTCTTCTCCATTAATGGCTGGAGAATAGAGTTGGATTACTGTGATGTTGAATGGTTTGCCTTGGAAATATACCGAGATAATTCTGTTGTTTTTGAGACTGTACCCAAGTACCACATTTCAGATTCCTTTGTTGACTATGATGACTACTCCATTTCTTCTAAGGGACTCTTTCCTACAGAATCCATTATAGTAAATATAATGTCATCTGAATTAAATTCATCTATTCTTGTCCCTTTTAATTTATTGATTCCTAAGATGTTGACATTCAGTCTTGCCATCTCCTGCTTCACCAAGCCCAGTGTACCGTGATTCATGGACCTAACATTCCAGATTCTTATGCAATATTGTTCTTTACAGCATCCAACTTTACTTTCTCTTTACTTTTACACCCACAATGAAGCGCCTCTCCACTTTGACCCAGCCACTTCATTCTTTCTGGAGCTACTAGTAACTGCCCTCTGTTCTTCCCCAATAGCATATTGGACACCTCCTGACCAGGAGGGTTCATTTTCTGGTGTCATATCTTTTCACCTTTTCATACTGTTCATGGGTTTCTCCAGGCAAGAATACTGGAGTGGGTTGCCATTTCCTTCTCCAGTGGACCGTGTTTTGTCAGAACTCTTCATTATGACCCGTCTGCCTTGGGGAGCCCTGCACAGCCCCTTCAGCATGACAAGGCTGTGATCCACGAAGGATTTTAAGGGACAGAAACATTCCAACTGTAGCAATACCCAAGCATCTTGACTAGAGCACTATCCCCTGTTACCATGTCAGCAGCAAGCAAACATCTAGGTCATCAGCCACCTGATCAAAGCCCTTCACATCCTTCACTCACTCACTCATTCCACAAATATGTGTTAAGAATTGCTTACATGCCAGGTAGCCTGGTAGGTGTTAGGGGTAAAAATAAAGTGACTAAACAAAATAGACATAGTCCTTTTGACTAAACAAAATAGTCCTTTTCCTTAACAGCATCCATTATCTAGTGAGAGGAGTCAATATCAATAAAATAATCTCACAAAATGATGTGAGACAACAGCTATGATATCAATTTCTTATAACAGGACCGTAAGACAGTAAAGTAGGGAATATGATGCAACCTGAGCCTGAGAAAAGTCTTCCTGTGGAAGAGATGGGTGACCCAAGATCTGAAGAGTGGGCAGGAATGAACCAGTTCCAGTAAAATGAAACGAAAGGCACACAAAGGTGATGGCAGCATGCCAGGCACAGGAGAGTGAGAACACAGGCTTCGGAGGGGGAAAGAAGATGAGTGTGTTTGAGGAAACAGAAGTGGAAGAATGCCTGAGTGACTAAGCACAGGAAGAGACAAGAAAGCAGTCCAGGTGACGCAGGATAGATACCTGCAGACGGCAGAGGCCAGGCATCATGTTGGCCATGTTAAGGATTCAAAAAAAAAAATTGATTCTTCCTTTATTTCTTTCCTTGGCTACACCAGGTCTTAGCTGCGGCATGCTGGATCTTTGATCTTCATTTGTGGCATGCAGGATCTTTAGCTATGGCGTGTGAACTCTAAGTTGCAGCATGTGAGATCCAGTTGTCTGACCAGGGGTCAAATCCAGGCCCCCTGAATTGGGAACACAGAGTCTTAGCCACTGGACCACCAGGGAAGTCCCCAGGATGTTGGTTTTTATCCTATGCTCAGTTGATAGCCATTGACATGATTTTATTTGTGCTTTTTTGAAGATGTCTTTGGCTGAAAAGTGGAGAATCTGTGGAGCAGGGGTAAAGAAGATACATTAAGCATATGCCCCAAAATCCAAGAGAGAAATGAAGTAGCTTGGGAAGGAGTGGTAGTACAGAAATGGATGAAATGGAAAAATAATCCACAGGCAGGCTTATCTACCTTTGGTAGTGGGTTGGTGATAGAAGATGAGCAAAAAAAGTACAGAGAATGACTCCCAGAGAAATAAAAAGACACTGGAGTTGATCTGGTGAGAGCTGAGGAGGAGCTCATGACTTGATTTGCTTGACAGAGTGGAGCTGAGTGGTATGTAAAGAAGGCAGTCGTATTTACAGATTGATGATCCAGAAGAGAGAACCCAGCTGGGGATGGAACTGTCAAATACCACCCACATGGGGAAGTAGTGGATGAGAAGAGCGGTGGGCTAGACCTCAAAAATGCCACGGGCCAGTAGAAGAGCCTTCAAAGAAATCAGAGTGGAACAAGGGGACAGGAAGATCCAAAACCATGATGTCTCAAGGGTTAAGGTACTGAGAGTTTTAGGAAGGTGTAACTGAAAAATATGAAGTCTGAAAATTCTCATCTGATTTAGCAATGTGGGGTCATGAGTGACCTTGGCAAATATAAGAGTAAAACTGGAATGGTAGCCAAAGAGAAACAGATTGAGGAGGAATGGAGGATGAGCTAGAGAGAAACTATAGCAACACTCAGTAGAAGTCTGGCTGTGAAAGAGCAAGAAAGGCTGTTAGGAAAAAAATGTAGCTAAAAAGCAATATATGATGTAGAGGATTTTTTACATTGTCTTAACAGAAGACATGTGAGGATATTTTAAATGGGATGGATAATTTAACTTGGTTTCCAATAAAAACTAAAGAGAATTGTAATCTGTTATCTACAATCCTTTTGTCAAATGCAGTGCAGCCAACTTTCATTTTAATGATATGGTAGTTTATTCAGAGGAATAGTGCCAACATTAAGGAAGAATTAAATAATCTGCAACTGCATGTTATTGGCAATTTCATGTAAGAATCCTTTCACAACAACTATTTTAAAAGGCTTCATACTAATGGCTCCCTTTCATTAAAAAAAAAGAGCTCTGTGTGTGTGTGTGTGTGTGTGTATGTGAATGTACATCCAATCAAATCATGGTATAAAGCTAAGGTTGGTAAATTATGGCCCTTTGGCTAAATCTGGCCTGCTACTTGTTTTTAAGTTGTATTGCAACATACACAATGACAGAAAAAATTACATGGAGAGTACAGTATTTAGATATAGAGAGAAGAGATTATTGATAGGGTTATGTTCTTGAAAAGATGCAATGGGATGAAATTCAAAGCATAAGTGGAGGGACTGACCTTTCAGAAGCGGAAAGCAACGCCTTTGATATGACATGGGAAGGAGGGGGTGGAGGAGTGAAGCTGGCATGTGGGTTTGCATGTCTGATGGCTAGTGGTTGAAGAAGTTTCTGTCTGAGCACTTTGCTTTCCTGATGAAACTATAAGATCTTTGTTTGATGGGGAAAGTGGAAGATTTGGACACTTGAGATATCTGAAAATGGTTTAAGCACTAATGCAAGCATCATTCCTAACAGGCAAAAAGTAAAAACAATCCACATGTCCATTATCTGATAAATGGATAACAAAATGTGATATATCCACATAATGGAATATTATTTAACATTATAAAGCAATGAAGTACTTGATGCATATTGCAACATGGATAAGCCTTGACATTATGCAGACTGAAAGAAACCAGTTACAAAAGGTCACCTCCTGTATGATTCCATTTATATGAAATGTCCAAAAGAGGCAAATCCATAGAAACAGAAAGATTAGTGGTTGTCAGGGATGCAGGGGGAGGGGGAATACGGTTTCTTTTAGGGGTGATGAAATATTCTGAAAGTATATAGTGAGGCTGAAGAATTTTGTGAATATACTAAAAACCACTGAATTCTACACTTTAAAAATGTGAATTTTATGGTAGGTGAATTATTATCTTGATAAAGCTGTTATTTAAAAAGAAAGAAAGAAAGAAAATTTTGCAGAGTTGAGTGCACTGTCCTGATAAAGGAGTGGGATTGCCAGTAGCAGAGATGTCCATGAAGATAAAGAAGCTTGCTGCACAGGCCCCCATGCGAGGAGGGAGCTGCTGGAAGAGAGTGATTCAGGGTGCACTCAGGAGGCATATCTATGTAAGTGAAACCGAAAGTCGCTCAGTTGTGTCCGACTCTTTGCCATCCCATGGATGGAGGGGTAGCCATTCCCTTCTCCAGGGCATCTTCCCAACCCAGGGATTGAACCCAGGTCTTCCACATTGCAGGCAGATTCTTTACCAGCTGAGCCACAAGGGAAGCCCCCATGAACTATACAGACCATGAAACTCTCCAGGCCAGAATACTGAAGTGGGTAGCCTTTCCCTTCCCCAGGGAATCTTCCCAACCCAGGAATTGCACTAGGGTCTCCTGCATTGCACGCAGATTCTTTACCAGCTGAGCCACTAGGGAAGCCCAAGAATACTGGAGTGAGCTATCACGGACAGGTAAATCCCCATGTGTGTGTGCGCATGCTAAGTCACTTCAGTCGTGTCTGATTCTTTGCAGCCCTAGGGACTGTAGCCCACCAGGTTCCCCTGCCCATGGGGTTTTCCAGGCAATACTGGAGTGGCTTGCCATTTCCTCCTCCAGAGGATCTTCCCAAACCCTGGATCTGGGAGATCCTCATAAGAGACATATTTTCATGTCTCCTGCCTTGGCAGGAGGGTTCTTTACCACTAGCGCCACCTGGGAAGCCCAAATCACCGCAGAGATCTCAAAGGAAAGGCAGCTGTATCTCCAAGGCTCCAGTGATCTGTTCCTCATTCATTTCCGCATTCTAGATTCATATTCACATTTTTATTTGTAATTGTATATTCTTTTCCTTTAAAATGAATCCTCAAACTGTATATAGACCTCCCTGGCGTCTCAACAATAAAGAATCCACCTGCCAATGCTGGAGAAGCAGGTACAATCAGGAAGATCCTCTGGAGAAGGAAATGGCAACCCACTCCAGTCTTCTGGTGGGCTACAGCCTGTAGAGTCACAAAGAGTTGGACACAACTTAGCGACTAAACAACAACAACAAAACTGTATATGCTTCAGGTTCCAGAAAACAAAGATCTGCCCCTGCAGATAGATGAGGATCTATTTGAAGTCACTGAATCTGAATTTATGGTGACATTGCTCATTCTGTTGCTTAACTTGCTCTAACCGCACTCGGCTGTTTTGGTGTCAGAGGAAGTACAGTCGGGTTCACCCAGGGTTGGGGCTTTGTGGGTTGGAAGCACGATATTTGGATGACATATTTTGTGGACGACAAAATTCAACCTGGCAAAAGGGGTGAGTGTAAGACGGAGGGGCCTGGTGGGTCATGGAAAAGCAGAGGTATCAGCAAGGAAGAACTTGAAAGATCAAGTTGGAAAATGGTGCGATTGGCAAGTCTGCTGCTGAAGGTGAGACAGAGTCCATGAAGGGGTGATGGTCTAAGGTGATTTGAAGATCACAGAAGGTGACAACTGTCATTTGCTCCGAGGAAAAAATCTAAACCCTAAGACCACCTCCAAGCATCTGCACACTCTGTCTCCTGCCCGCGTCTGTCCCCTCACCCAGTCCAATGTCCCTCTCACTAGCCTACCCGCTGCCTTCCTTCGGGTTCTCAGGCGTTTCTTCCAGCCTGAGGAACTGGGCATCTGACAGCTTCTCTGTTGTCTGGAATAGTCTTCTCTGCTGCTTGGCTAGGCCACTTCTACTCATCTTGAAGATCAGAGTTAAGTCCATTCCTCAGGGAAGTCTTTCCCCACCTACTCACACTTCTCCCAGAGGGTAGAGCCCTGCTGAGACTCTTTGCTTTTCATTCACAGCATTTATCAACTGTATTATAGAAGTTAAGGGGCTGGTTACTAGCAAAATGCTCTTCTCTAGGACAAAGGGGTGAAGTAATAGGTTTGGTAACCTCTCTTTATATCCTGGGTCCTCAAGAACTTGTACATACAAAGACATTCCATGAGTCTGTGTTGTATGCATGAAATTTAAGATACTGATGTGTAATAGTGTTTTCCAGCATACTTTTTAACATATAAAGATGTAAATTTAATCATTTAAAATTTAATAATCTAAAAATGGCATATCATGTAAACATAAAGCCAATTTCCTTTTTAACACACATACATGAAGATGTATTTATCTCCAACTTCTCCTCATTTATTTTTTATCTAGAAATAACATAAATGAGCATAGGGGAAAATACTTAATGATTATTTTTCTTAACTATATATATTTGCCTCTGCTGGGTCTTAGCTGCAGCATGCGGGCTCTTGTCAATTGTAGCTCTTAGTTGGATCTAGTTCTCTGCCCAGGGATTGAGCCCGGGGGGCCCCCTGCATTGGGAATGAGGAGTCTTAGCCACTGGACCACCAGGGAAGTCCCTGGTTTCTTACACGGAAATGAGTTATTTCAATCCCTTATTTGAAATAATGGAAAAAATTATTGGAACATTCCAAAGTAGTACATGATATACATACAGTTGACCCTCTAGATCTTTGGATTCCTCCACCAACATTGGGTAGGAAATATTCAGGAAAAAAATCTAGAAAGTTTCAAAAAGCAGCACTTGAATTTGCTGTATGATGGCAATGGCACCCCACTCCAGTACTCTTGCCTGGAAAATCCCATGGACGGAGGAGCCTGGTAGGCTGCAGTCAGTGGGGTCGCTAAGAGTTGGACACAACTCAGCCACTTCACTTTCACTTTTCACTTTCATGCATTGGAGAAGGGAATGGCAACCCACTCCAGTGTTCTTGCCTGGAGAATCCCAGGGATGGTGGAGCCTGGTGGGCTGCCGTCTATGGGGTCGCACAGAGTCGGATACCACTGAAGTGATTAGCAGCAGCAGCAGCATCAACTATTTACATAGCATGTACATTGTATTAGGTCTTATAAGTAATCTAGAAATGATTTAAAGTATACAGAAAGATATGTCTAGGTTACATGCAAATACTATACCATTTTATACAAGGGACTTGAGCATCAGAAAATTTTGGTATGGGAGGGGTCCTGGAACCAATTCCCCAAGGATACAGAGGGATGACTGTATTACAATTTTACATTAAAAAGAATATGAATACACACACACACACACACACATATACATACATACACACACATACATATGTTTAACTGAATCACTGTGCTATACACCTGAAACTAACACAACATTGTAAATAAATTGTTTTGTTGTTGTTTAGTGGCTAAGTTGTGTCCCACTCTTTGCAACCCTGTGGACTGTAGCCTGCCAGGCTCCTCTGTCCATGGGATTTTCCAGGCAAGAATACTGGAGTGGGTTGCCATTTCCTTCTCTATACTTCAACTTTTAAAAAATAACTTTAACAGGAGTGGAGGAAGTGGTAAATTATCTAGCAGTTAACTATGAAAGAGTGAACCAGTCTCTGCCATGCTAATTTGAAATACTTTGACTCAGTATACAGACACACTGCTTGTGGTAAAAGTGGAAAACAAATTTAGTGATTTATTTTCATATGGATGGCTTGTGGTAAAACCCGAGTTCACATAAAAATTGCTTTGCTTTATTAGCTGCCATAAAAATTACACTCACTTGTATTCTAACATTTAAGAAAACAATGAGCCTCCTGGGTTGTTCTTTCTCTCTCAGTCCTCCTTATGGTTATCCCTTTGATCGTTTCACAAGACAACATCTTTACAACATCTTTCACATCTCTGGCTAGCTGCCTCTTTAAGGAAGACTTCTCCCCTAGTATCTGACCTAGTTCCACCCTTATTATTCTTCCAATTTCTCCCAGGGTACATTTATCACAATCTGTACTTGGGTTGACCCCTGTTAACTATCTTATGCCACCACAGAAATGTCACCGCTCTGAGTGCAGGGACCTTTATTTGTCACCACCCCAGCACCTAATTTCCTACTACAACTGTGTAACATTTTCAAACTCAAGAGGAACTCCTGATTATGAATGTTGTATTAACAAGAACACGCCTGAGGTTATTTTTTCCAGAAAAGTTTGGCCCTTTTATCTGATTATTTACAGTACGTTCCAAAATCTGTCTGGGGGCTTTGTTTCTCATAAATACATTGGAAAAGATATTTCTCTTATAGGATCGTGTTAATCTCAGGACCAGGTATCACAGTCATTGTAAAACACACACAAGAAAACAAATAGAATTAGGACATGGTTTCCCTATTCTGGTCCAACACCCCAAGGGTTGATTTTAAATAAAAGCCAAGGCAAGTGGAAGAAACTGGCAACAAATGGAGGGAGTGTAAGGCTTCAAAATGCCCCAGAGATAGATTCAACTGAATCCTTTGGGTCCACTAAGCGCTCCCACCACTCAGGCAAGGCTGCTCCGGGGACCAGCACACACCAGTCCGGGAGGGTCTCCTTCTGACCTCCCCTGCAGGCTGGTTGCCTTGGCGCGCTTCCAGCGACCTCGCCCTCCTGGTCTCTGCCCTTCAGTCTTGCGGGCAGAAACCCCGGGATCGCAGACTCTCCAGGTCGCGCGGTCTTCCTCCAGGCTGTTTCGCTTTCCACGCTGTCAAGTACCCGCCCCCCCTCTTCCCCGCCCCCAACTCCCGATCTCCTGCACAGTACAAACTCCGAACTGACACTCGGCTGAGCCAAGATGGCAATCCACAGACTTGAACCTTCGAATGTTCCTCGGTCGCCCGGGAACCCGAGATGGCGCGGCGTTACCCTCGGCGAGGCTTCGCCGCCTTCCTTGGCGACCATCCCGCTGGGGGCTCCGGGATCCACGGCCGCCGGGGGCGCCGAGGACCCCTCTCCAGCGTCCCGAACTACAGATCCCAGGGTGCCTCTCGGACTCCCGCGCCCTCCCTCGCTCGCTCCCTCCCTCCGCGCGTCTCCTCCTCCCTGGCCCTTGTTGTTTTGGCTGGAAGCGCTCCGGCGGAGTTTCAGAGAAAGTCTGGGCAGAAACCGGAGCCGGCCCGAACGTGGGAAGGGGAGGAGGAAAGAGAGGAAGAGGGAGCCGGGAGGCCGGGAGAGGGAGGGATCGGGGCCGGGGGCCGGGCCGCCCAGAACCTGCCGCGCGCCCTGGGGTGGGGGAGGCGGCGCAGGAGCAGCGCTAGGGGACGGGACGGTGGGCTTGGTCCCCGCAGCCGAGCAGCCTAGCGCCTCGTTCTTCTGCCGCCCTCTGCTTTCTCTCTCCCGCGGCGGCTGCCAGCGCGGACCCACCCTTCGGCGGGACCTGCACTCTGCCCAGCGACGCCGAGCCGGCGGCTCCCTCCGTGGCCCGGGACCAGCCCTGCGCCCGCTGACCACGGGACCCTCGCGGCTTTCCCTTTCCTCGCCGCGGTCCGGGCGCCTCGGGGAAGTGACCCACCCTCCCTCCAGAAGGAGGAAGGAGGGGATAGCGCCAAGCGCAGCGAAACCTACAGCTGGCCAGTCGGAGTGGGCACTGCGCGGGGGCATTGTGTGTGTATGAGCGTGTGAGACTGTGTGCGCGCGTGCAGCGTCGTGTCTGTCTCGGAGTGCGCTCTGGGAGGTCCCGTCCCGAGGGGGCGGAGCGCAGGGGGCCGAGGCTCCGGCTCCGCGCCGGGGCAGAGTCCCGTGGAGCCCGAGCGCAGAGGCGGCGGCCGGGCGGGTGCACTGAAGGGAGGCCTGGGCATCTTCGGCCCGGCCGCGGCCCCTGCCCCGAGGTGTCGGCCTCGGCGGCTGTGCCCGCTTCTACTCACGTCCGCGGACCTGCCTGCGGGGAAGAAACTCGAACGCCAAGAGCCAGAGCGCCGCGGAGCCGGCCCGCCCCGTCCGCCTGGGGTGCGCCGCGGGAGAGCGAGGTCCCAGCAGCTGCACGGCCGTCCGGCGTCGAAGGTGTCGGGAGCGCGCCGGGCCCAGAGCCCGAAAGGCGCGCACCATGAGCGGCGGCGAAGTGGTCTGCTCGGGATGGCTCCGCAAGTCCCCCCCGGAGAAAAAGTTGAAGCGTTATGTAAGTAGAGCTCGGCCGCCGTTACCCTCCCCGGGCGGCTCGCGTGCCGACTGCTCCTTCTCTTTAGTCCCCATCCCTTCCCTGTAGGCCCCTTCCCCGGCAGGCTGGGGACCCAGGCTGGACACTCATGCCCGGGCCTCCGCTTGGCCAGGCATCTTCCTTTCTCCAGATTGCACACTGGAGAAATTTCTTTCTCCATCGGCCCTTAGGAAGGCCTGGTATGGACAGCTGAGCGCCTGCTGCGTGTTTTTATTGTTCCTTTTAGCAGGGGCGAGGGGGAGAGCATTCTCCTTTCGTTAGACCTGCACCGAATTCTCAGGGGCTGCTGTGTAGTAAATTTCCCGCACTGGGAAAACCACGGAGGTATTAAAACTCATCAGCCCTCTCTTTGGTCCGCCCTCCCTCCCGCCTTCCCCACGGGATGGTTGCGGAAAGCGGACGGAAGACCTGGGAAGTTGGCGTTAGAGCCGAGCATCTCCAAACCGCTCCACGGAAAAGAAAAAAAAAAAGTTATTACGCGCCCTACCGTTTGCTTAGCGGGGTTCACACTTTCTCGGTTTTGAATCGAGGGACGTTGGAGTTTGGCCCGAGAGCCTTGGCAGTTTGCTGCGAGAGGAGGGCGCTGGAGGGAGCCTGATGGCTGGTGTTCGGGCGCCTTGGACACGCTGTCAAACCCCGTGGGAGGGGACAGACGAGGCCAGTTAGGAGTTCTGTGTGTTAATGGTCCTTTCCCAGGCCACCAGAGTTGCTTCGTGGTATTTGTGTAATTGATACAAGATGCTGATTATGTGTTAAGCCGTTTTAGCCGTTAGGGGAAATATTCCTTGAAAGAACCAACGTTACTGCAGCGGAAGTCTGTGTCCTTGGGGGGAGTCTGGGATCTTAGCCCCTTCTCCCTTACTGATTCTTCTGTCGCTGCCCCCTGCAAAGAAAAGAAATGACACCGTTGCCCTGGCTTATGGAGCAAATATTTGTCTAGTAAAGTATGTCTCAAAAGCACAATATGTGCCCCCTTAAATATAAATTTGCCAACGGGGAGAGTAATAATGGACCCTGTTTCTTGTGGAGGGATGTCTACACCCAATGCGAGAGCTCGAGGTAACCCTGTTACTCACTGTTTGCTTGCATAGAACGGAGTGAAGTGCAATATTTAACTTCGCCCACAACTCACCAGTGAGTTTACTTGCTGCCAGAATTTGCTATAGGCAAGTAGTTCTCCTTTAAGGATTTGATGCCACAAATCCTAAAGGATGTTCTTCAGAGATATTTAAAATTCTTCCAAATCCCCTCTCTCCATCTATCACAGTTTGCCCAAGTATTCTGGTAAATATGGTAACTTTATTCTAAAATTTGGGGCGAGAGGCAGTGTGTTTTTCAGCTGGGAGTTCTGTGTGTATGTGTTGGATATATGTGGGGAGAGGGTGTGGTTTGATGTATTTGTTTTGAGAAGGTACAGTTTAGGAAATGATTGATTCTTGAGGAAACTAAAGAACACTACATTAGCTGGAATAGGTAGTGG
Source organism: Bos taurus (assembly GCF_002263795.3). NCBI lineage: Eukaryota > Metazoa > Chordata > Mammalia > Artiodactyla > Bovidae > Bos > Bos taurus. Next base: position 14,547,287 of record NC_037344.1, on the reverse strand, counting down.
TAATAGAGATTTAATGCATTCTTTCACATGTTTGGTCTATGGCTCTCTCAAAAGGTGCCACACTAGGGACCATAAAATTAAAAAACAAAAAAACCCAGTAGGAAAAAACCCTTGTCTCTTGGGCTTGCAATTTAATGTACTACAAAAAAAGCCAGCCCCAACAATTACATCTTAACTGGGACCAAGAAAATAGAAATTCTCAATTTAAGAATTTTAATATTTCATCTGATCATTACAACAGTTTTATGAGGCAGTTATTATCTGTTTTAACAAATGAGAACACAATCTACGGAACCAGAGTGTACCAGAAGCAGGATTTGAACCCAGATCTGTCTGCCTGCTTGGGCTTTAAAAGGTTAATGCCTCTTATCAAGTTTAAGTGGTGCTCAGGCTGGGTCGTGTGGATAGGACCTTTCAGGTTATGACTTTCTGTGAGTCTGTGGATATAACATGCAAGGAAGAGTGGACTGTGGATCAGAGGTGCAGTGCTGAAGAAATACAGGACAAGCATATGTAGAAAAGGAAGCTCAAGACAAACGTATGTAGAAAAGGAAGCCAGATTCATGTCAATGTATGGCAAAACCCACCACAATATTGTAAAGTAATTAGCCTCCATTAAAATAAATTAATTAATTTAAAAGAAAGAAAAGGAAGCTAGCAACCCCACATGCTTTCTAATTGTGTGCCCAAGTTGAGCCCTGTGGCCATTTCATAGATGTTTTCAGGAGCAAGCACATGTAGACTGAAATCATAGGATACTTCAGAGGAACAGTGGGCTTCCTCAATTGTTGTCGACTGAGGGCAGAATATACCTAACAGCTGAGAGAGGCAGGGCACTAGGGTTTTCTTTCCATACTAATCAGTCCATGGATACAGCCCAGGGAGACTGTGGAGAGGGTGGCTGCCAAAATTGAGGGGTCCAAGAGAGTTACTGGCGTCTTATCGGCTAAATTGAGGCTTGTCTTATATTTGCACTGTCAAGTTGATTGCCCAGAAGATTTTGACATTTCCAGATGATTGCTGTTTGGCTTGATATTCCGTATAGATAGTTTTGGCTAATACACCTTTACCCCTCAAAGATATAGGCATATATATATATATATATATATATATATATATATACACATGCATCTCCTCTGCTGGGTTTGGTTTTCATGTAAAATCTTTATTTTCTGGATGAAAGGAAACATTGTTGACCACCCAATAGGCAAAATGTTGCTTGATAATGGTTGTGAATGAACAAATTCTCTGTGATAAGATATCTTGACTTCCTGGTACCATAATCGCTAAACGAGACTTCAGGGAGTTTGGGCATTGATTTTGGGGGGGAACACTTGGCCCAGAGGACTTTGATAGTTGTCTCACTGTTTTCCAATATTTATAAGAGTAGTTCAAGCATTGATTAAGAGAGTCCATCAGGGCTTTTAAGTGGCAAAATATTGTTTTAGTTTTATCTCCAAAGTCATCTCAAGTTATGGCCCCAATGCATTCTACTTACAACTCCATTTTATGTTTGCTTTTTTTTTTTTATTAGCAGCATTGTTTTTGCATACTAGTATGTTCACCTGCTATGGAAGTTTTTCTTAAATTTCCTAAAGAGTGTGACAGTGGCATAAAAGATAGGAAGAAAAAGACTAGTGAGCAGATTCTCCAGCTCTATGTTTAAAATAATTTTATTGGTTTGTTTATTTTTGGCTGTGCTGGGTCTTTGTTGCTGCAAGGGCTTTCTCTTCTTGAAGAGTGTTGGGGCAACTCCCCAGTTGTGGTGCGGGGGCTTCTTACTGTGATGGCTTCTCTTATTGCAGATCATGGGCTCTAGGGGTGCAGGCTTCAGTGGTTGCAGCACATCTGCTCGGTAGTTGAGACTCAGGCTCCAGAGCACAGGCTCAATAGTTGTGGTGCCCGGGCTTAGTTGTTCTGTGGTATTTGGGATCTTCCTGGATGAGGGATTGAACCTGTGTCTCCTACACTGATAGGTGGATTCTTGTCCACTGCGCCATCCAGGAATCCCTCTCCAGCCTTTTTGTCTCTCTTTTTCATTCTATATTTGCAAAAGGGTAGGAACCTCTTGTATGTGCTTCATCCTCTATATTTTTTAAATATAGAATGGAAGTGAAGATTTTTCTGCTTTCTGTTAGTTTAGCTGCTGCTGTGTTGCTGTTTTTGTCCTGTGTTATATATTAAACAGCTGTTTTCTTCCTCTGCTAGGGACCTGCATAGAATCACATACAGATCAATGTCACCAAGGTTATAGAAACCAAGTAAAATCTTGATAGTATACACTCAACAGCGGCACTCAGATTTTTAAAGAGTTGTTTAAAGACACATCAACCATTTGAACTAATGATGAATTTTCATCAGCAGTTCAAATTGTTGCTGAGATAAAAGGTAAGTCTTGAAAACAAAGGACTGCTTCAAGCCAGCTGGCCATCCCCCTGTCTCTGCAGGGGGAGCTTCCCTATGGCCCGCCTCAAGCCTGGACACCAAGTTTGGGCTCCTCCACAGCCCAGCTGTCCACCTTAGGCTGATGTGCGCTCTCAGTAAGAGAGCCTGCATCTGGGCCAGGGTGAGGTGGGCTGCTAGAGGCCAGCCAGCTGGGAAGCAGGACCTCAGCTGGTTCTTGGGTGTATAATCTATACCCAGCTTGGAGTCCGCTCTTCAGCTGTCAGTTTGTAGGATGGTTTCTGTCTGGACATGTGGTTCTGGGAAGGGGCTTAGAAACAGAAATAGCATCTTCCTCTGGGTGGGCACCTGCCATCTTACATGGAAGAGAGAGGCATGGAGAAGGCAAAATAGCAGCATCTCCTTGTTCAGGGACAACCGAGGAGCTGAGCTAAGGTCCCTGCTCAGGAGTGTCACCACAAAAAAGAGGACCGTGATGTCTGAAAGCTCTTCCTGCCCTTTTTTGGCAATCCCCAGTAGCAGTCAACCGATTCTGAAGTCTTTGCTTACAGTGACTGAAGGAGCATTATGGCTCTTTTGAAGGAAATTTTTTCCTGCAATCCTCACGTTAGTGAACATTCAGATTTTGAATGTTTTCTTTTTACCTTTTCCGGTAATGCAGGAAATTTATTTCTAGTAGCAAAGATCATCAACTATCAATTACATTAAGTCTTTATGAAAGTTGCTGTTGTTTAGTCTCTCAGTCGTGTCCGACTCTTCGTGACCCCATGGACCTAGCCCACCAGGCTCCTCTGTCCATGGGATTCTCTAGACAAGAATATTGGAGTGGGTTGCCATTTCCTTTTCCAGGGGATCTTCCTGACCCAGGGATCAAACCTGAGTCTCCTGCACTGGCAGACAGATTCTTCACTGCTGAGCCAGCAGGGAAGCCTTATGAAAGTTAATGATAGTTAATTCTTTGTTGTGCCTGGGATTAGTGATAAGAGTTGCCAGTTCCCTAAATCTGACTGTTGTCTCTTGGGATTCAAAATTACTCTTAGGAAGGTGTATCCATGTGGAGGGTAGTTTTAGAATTCTGTTTTTAATTTTTTTTAATTGATCATCTTTGAACAGATACAATAATGTGGCAAGAATTATGCTTGGATAATCTGGTTGACAGGAGACTTGGTTATTTCAGTGTGATTTGCCACAACAGGTCTGCTTAAAGAATATGAAAGAAATAAAATGACAAAGCGGTTTTAAGACTAAGAAAATTTCCATATTTTGGAGAGGACATAAAAAGTATATAGATAAAGTCCTGATGATTTTCAGGTTGAGGATGTCTAAGAGTAAGTGCTAGGACTCTCTGTTTTCTTATAGAGACTAACACACGAGAAGGGACACCTTTACAGGTGGATTAATACTTTATTTTTGAAAGGTTTTGGGTAAATTGTGCTATGGTAAAAGGAACCCTTGACTGAGTGCCAGGACCCAGAATTCGCCAGAGTTTTGCCACTATTCACAAGATCTTTGGATCCTCGTGTGAACTTCTGATTCTCAGTTTCCTTATCTGTAAAATGGGGAAGGAGTGGGCAACACATCTTTCATTCTAAATTCTCTTAGCATCTAATGTTCCTTTTCTCAGATGTTTCCTTGGGAGGGAGGGGCAGATGCGGAGCTTCTCAATAGGCCTCCTTTTGGGGGGAAATAAATCTTAATTTCTTGTTCACCTTAAATGGTATATATATTGGAACTGCAGAAGCAGAATTCTTTGGGGACCCTCCAGCCCTTCCCTTAATGGAATGAAGGCTTAAACTGAGCCCAAGGCTGCCGAGTACCTGAGGTGGGTGCTGTGTCTGTTCAGAGTGGAGGCTCACCAAGTGTCTGTTGAGTGAATTAATAAAGAGGTATCTCTGGAGCTTTTGTAAATCTGCCTTGTGTGGTAGCCAGCAGAGGGAAAGGCCTAATCCCTTCCCGTAAGAAGTTTCTAATCCTTGTGAAGACAAGCTGTAAATGCATGTTCCTTTCAGTCGTTTTACAGGAGCTATGTTTATAAGGCCATATAGGATGAATTGTCAAGTGGTTGATACAGGCAGTAACTGCTTAAGAGTTCAGACTAGAAGGGGAGGGAGGTGGAGCCAGTCAGGGAAGACCTCATAAGTGAATTTCAGGCTCTATTCTTGGAAGAATCCAGGTACTGCTGACGGAAGTAGCAAAATCAGAAGGGAAGCCTGGCTTGACAGGAAGAACAGGGACTTAGTTTGGAGTGCAGACATCCCAGCGAGGAGGACGGAGCATCTCCGTTTCATGCGTGGAGTTTGGACGTCAGCTGTAACTTGCAGTGTGAGAAGTTTCAGTTTCTGCCGTGACCTCATGCTGCTGATGGGCTCCTGACCACCAGTGAATTTTCTATCCGAGGCAAGAAACAAACCCAAGAGCTCCACTTGTCCGTCACCTGAACTTATTAAAATTCCGAGGGACATGTGTTATTTAAGATTTCTTTATGTCTGTTTGGAACTAAATAATTCATGCTGGCAAGCATTTCGTTTACAACAGAGAGGGAGCATGTTCTGGTGGGAGGGAGAATAAAAGAGCCTTTGATTCATTTGCCTCAGGGTTCCCGCGGGAGGGCCCAGGCTGCCTTGGGCTAGCGTCTTATTTTGGACTTTGGAAGCCATCTTAGCTCAGCTGTGTGAGTGCCAGCCAGCGTTGGAGGAAAAGAGAATAACCCCATTGGATCACACGAACCCCCCTCCTGACTGTGGATGGAAGGGTTTCTCCCATTTCACATTCCTTGCATTAATATGGTGGCTCACTTCCCCCAAGTGAGAGCTCCATCTGAATCTGCCACTTGAACTTAGATTGAAGTCACAAGGCTTCAGTGCCTCTTGAATGTACAGGAAACTTATCGAGACCCAAGTCTCTTTCTGCTCCCCCTCTTAGGCAACAGGCATAAATAAAATCAGCATTCTTTTCTTCTTTAGATTACTCTTGGGGAAAAGTGGCTCATTATATCATGGGTTTCCGCGATCCTTAAATAAGTAGCCTCTTCATTTGCCAACGCTGGGGGAGCCCTAATGCAGTGGAGATGAAGATGCAGGCCTGTGGAGTTACTGGGGAAAGGCATTTTAGGAACTGGAAAACTTTCTCCCATTCTAGGCTTGTCTGTGTGAGCACCTCACCTCCTACAAGAATGCATTAACTGGAAAAGAATCTTGTATATTTTAAGCAATTCTTTTATTCATGGAAGCAAAATGCTCCCTTACTGAAAAATTCTCATTGCTGAACGCATATAAAGTAGAACCCAATAGCTTTGACCCTCCCACAGCCTGCTATTAAAAAAAAAAAAAAGTTAAGACTCTGCACACCGAAATGCATGCTTGGTCGTTATCTGCGTTACATTAGCCCTTGAAGCATTCTGATTACAACTTGTAGCTGCCAAGCCCTGTCCTGCAGTGTTATCTGGTACAAAAATTTTCCATGTGGTTGTTTTTAGCAGAGCTACTATATGCAAACTGCACGTGAAGATGTGAATTGCAAAGAAATAGAGCTTCTAGGAGGGGAAATGTGAGTGATCTTACATTTTTTTTTTCCTACTCTTTAACTATTCTTTCTGTGTGTTTCGGAGATTTTAATCATATTTCCAAACTGAGTTTTATTTTTATACACTGGAAAGAATGCCAAATTTACCACGAGTTTTTCGTTTGGTGGTAGTTTTTTTTTCTCCCAGCTTTTTTCTTTGAATTCATACTTGGCCTAGGTAATTCCCTATGTGTTCAAAACAAAACAATGTCCTAAAAGGAAAAAAACAAATGGCTACATTGTTCCATGAATTAAAAACAATATACCGACAGTCCAAACATTTCTCTTCAATGTAAAACTCTTTAGTCATTTTTTTTTAAGGAAGAAAAATACTAAACTTTGCTTTAACTATCCTGCTTCATTGTTTTTCTTTTCCCTTTTTATTTTCCTTTGTCTTGACTCATGTCGTTTAAATTTTTTGGAAAAGGTTTATACATAGTTCTTTAAGAATATCACATATGGAAAAAGAAAACATTAAAATTGCATTTTACTTTTCATCGTCTGGTTGGAAGCGGGGGTGGGGGGATATTAATTAATAATAAGGGTTTGTAACTGACTTTCTTGTTGCTTGGTTAAATTGAATATTTGTCTTTATTGCCTGGAGATATTTAGCTGTTATATAAATAAGCAGGTAAATATAATTTTAGTTGAGGCTTGCTTTTGTGAAATACAGAATGCAGGGCAGTAGCATCAGGGCATGGAGAACTCTGTCTTTGTTGTCGTTTTTATTGCATTTGATATTCTGTAATTAGTATTTCATATTCAATGTTTATCGTAATTAATCAGTTATGTTACCCGTTTCTATAGAACTTTATCTGCTAACTTTTTTAAGTGGGCACGTGGTGGAAAGCACTCTTTCCCCAGGAATCCCAACCCTCTTGCTCTCTTCCCCTCTGTTTCCACTTTTCCTCTGTAGTAGAAGCCTCGCCACCATCACCACAAAGTATTCAGGTCAAAATCCTTACACACATGTTCTTTTACCTTTTCTCTGAAATGGGGGGCGTTATTTATGTCCTGTTACGTGGTAATCAAGACAAGGAATCAGAGTGTTCCAGCCAGCAGATTGTTTTTCTCTCCCAAAATGCACTTTTTAGTTACTGCTGCTACTGCTGCTGCTAAGTCGCTTCAGTCGTGTCCGACTCAGTGCGACCCCATAGACGGCAACCCACCAGGCTCCCCTGTCCCTGGGATTCTCCAGGCAAGAACACTGGAGTGGGTTCCCATTTCCTTCTCCAATGCGTGAAAGTGAAAAGTGAAAGTGAAGTCACTCAGTCGTGTCCGACTCTTCTCGACCCCATGGACTGCAGCCTACCAGGCTTCTCCGTCCGTGGGGTTTTCCAGGCAAGAATACTGGAGGGGGGTGTTACTACTGTTGGGTAATGCAGTTAGGCTACTTTCTGACTAGCTGGACTCCTCCCTGAAATGACTACCTAGTTAAAGAATTAAGTACCTGCTGTGCTTTCTCACCCCAGTCCTCACACATTCCCATCGGTGCCTAAGCCAGAGTCATTGTAGCCAAGATGAAAGTGCTTCTGATTGGGGATGACTGCCTGATTTGGGCGAAAGACATGCTTTAATCTTTGTCTCTTAGAGGAGAGACACTTGGTAAAATGCTACCTCAAATGTTTTGAATTCCATTGGTGTTACCTAGACCTTGACGAAGAAGGCTCTTAGGCTAGGGAAGTAGTACTTGAAGTGGTCTTCTCTGGTGGCTCAGATGGTAAAGAATCAGCCAGCAATGTAGGAGATCCAGGTCTGATCACTGGCTCAGGAAGATCCCCTGGAGAAGGGAATGGCAACCCACTCCAGTATTCTTGCCTGGAGAATTCTATGGAGAGAGGAGCCTGGTGGGCTACACAGTCCATGGGGTTGCACAGAGTAGGACACGACCGAGCAACTAACACACACACACACACACACACACACACACACACACACACACCCACTTCTGGCAAGGTTATAATTGACCCCAAAGTTGTGTACGAGGACTGGATTTTACAAGTTCTCCCTGACGATTTCAGATTTATGGTTGAAGTGTTGGGGAAAGGTAAAAGGAAATACTGAGCAAGTAAGAATGTGGAATATTTGAGAAGTTCATCTGTTTCTGGTGATGCTGTTGTGCTTGCGTGCTCAGTCGTGTCTGACTTTCGGGACCCCATGGATTGTAGCCCACTAGGCTCCGCTGTCCGTGGGATTTTCCAGGCAAGAAAATGAGTGACCATTTCCTACATCAGGGATCTTCCCAACCCAGGGATTGAATCCTGGTGTCCTGTATCTTCTGCATTGACAAAGTGAAATCGCTCAGTCATGTCCGACTCTTTTCGACCCCATGGACTGTAGCCTACCAGGTTCCTCTGTCCGTGGGATTCTCCAGGCAAGGGTACTGGAGTGGGTTGCCATTTCCTTCTCCAGGGGATCTTCCCAACCCAGGGATCGAACCCAGGTCTCCCACGTTGCAGGCAGATGCTTTACCATCTGAGCCACCAGGGAAGCCACTGAGCCACCTGGGAAGCTGGTGATGCTGTTACATAAAACCAAAGCCATTTGAGTAATCTTCCCAGGGCATCTAGGTCATTTACCTCTGAACAAAAGTGCATGAAATTAAATTCATGCTATAGAACAGTGTTCTTTCTTCCTTCTCTTCATTTAAGCAGTGAAATAGTCCAAATGGGAAAAGCATACCTGGTGTATTTATAGTTTTAGCATATTTTTTTCTGGATGATTTTCATAATGAACCATAGTCTACACAGTAGAAGATGTGTACACATGATCTATTTACAAAGAAAATTATGGCTTCATCTATCATTCTTTGGTGTTTGTAGTAGGATATTAATTTCCAGAGGACAAAGATGGCATTTGTTCTCTGCATCTGAAATGCACAGTGTGGTACCTGGCACAGTCTTTTGAATAGCATGACCGAGTGATTGTCAAAATTTTAAGCCTGAAATTATAAATCATCTAGTTCAATGTTTCTCAACCTTTTCTAGCCTATTTTTCTGTCATGTGTTATTTGAGTGTCCAGTGGTTTTTAATCCAGCTTTATTTTCTATGATTTGCATTACAGAAACAATCTGCTGTATCGAGTATCTTTCCCAATTACACTTATCTCCTTCTTCCCTAGTGGAGAGTTCAGCCTCCTCTTACAGGAATTGGCCTCTGGGAGACTTCATCGATTTGTCCAAGGTCATACAAGTTAACCAGCTGTTCTGGCAGGGCCAGATCTCTTACTTCAGAGGTCAGGCCCTGCAGTCCTTGGTGGAATGCTGGCTGAGAATAAGGCCTTGGGAGGAATTCAGGAGAGGCCCAAGAGCACACTGCCTCCACCTTATAGGAGTCCACGTGCTGCTGGGGACATAGAAGGCGCTGGGTAACGCAGATCATGCTACGGTCAGTGATGTGTGGTACCAGGCTCTAGAAGAATTCAGCCGAGGGAGGTGAGTTCAGGGACTCAAGGAAGGTTTTGTGAAGGGGTCGAGAGATTTCGCCGGGACCGTAAAAGGTGGATTCGGTTTTCAAAGACAGGGCTAGGGTGAGACTCCTTCTGTTCCTCCCTTTCCCAGCTGGACTCCCAGGTGGGTTGTGTCCACTTGACCGCTGCCTCTTCCTTATCTGCCGCTCATCTCGTAGTGGAATACAGCCCTGGTCTTTTTCATCCCTTCTTATCTAACTGATTCCCACCAAGGTCCCCCGTGGTTGTCCAGTCTAGCAGAACTAGATCTGAACATTTTATTTTTATTTATTTACTTACTGGCTGCTCTGGGTCTTGGTTGCTGCACTTAGGCTTTCTCTGGTTGTGTGAGCAGGGGCTACTCTTCATTGTGGAGCACAGGCTTCTCATTGTGGTGGCTTCTCTTGTTGCGGAGCACGGGCTCCGGGGCTTCGGGAGTTGCGGTATGCAAGCTCAGTAGTTGTGGCACATGGGCTTGGTTGCCCCTCGGCGTGTGGCATCTTCCTGGACCAGGGACTGAACTCGTGTCCCCTGAATTGGCAGATGGATTCTCAACCACTGGGCCACCAGGGAAGTCCGATCTGAACTTAACTCTTATTTTTCATGGCACTCTTGACTCCACTGTTGGAGATGGTCAGTCTGTCTTCTCAAAGTATGTTCTTCCCTGTGCCTTCCTGATGTCAGGCTCTGGTTTCTGGAAGTGTTGGTGCTCCTAAGGGTTCTAGTGCCAGCTAGCCCTGGCTGATCTCTTCTCTCATGTCATGCTGTTAATAGTTCTTCATCCATTGGGAGTTGATGAACCTTTTTGAAAATTTGGTAATAGCTCTATGTTCTTCATTTTCACAGAATTCTTTTTTTTTTTTCCTGCCTGACTTGTGCCCACACCACGGTGGTGGTTCAGTATTTTTTTTAATGACGTATAGTTGATTTACAGTTGTTACTTTCCAGCAAAGTGATTCAGTTATATATATTGAATGTATATATACTTTTTCAAATTATTTCCCATTATAGGTTATTACAAGATATTAAGTATCATTGCACATACTATACAGTAGGTTCTTGTTGGTTATCTGTTTTATATATAGTAGTTTCCATAAAAATTGATGCTTTCGAATTGTGGTGCTGGAGAAGACTCTTGAGAGTCCCTTGGACAGCAAGGAGGTCAATCTTAAAGGAAATCAATCCTGAATATTCATTGGAAGGACTGATACTGAAGCTGAAGCTCCAGTATTTTGGCCACCTGAGGTGAAGAGCCCACTCACTGGAAAAGACACTGATGCTGGGAAAGATTGAAGGTGGGAGGAGAAGGGGATGACACAGGATGAGATGGTTGGGTGGCATCACTGACTCAATGGACATGAGTTTGAGCAAACTCTAGGAGGCAGTGATGGAAGGGAGGCCTGGCATGCTGCAGTCCATGGGGTCACAGAGAGTCGGACACGACTTAGCAACTGAACAGAAGTGTCCCTAGAATTCTTCCAAACTGACACACAAACCTTATTGTCTTCTTGCACGTTTCCTAACCTTTTTAAGTCCATCTGTGGATCTTAAAGTCCAGTGAAATGCCCCTGAATTATGTGCTGATAATTCAGAGGTACAATTGCAGCCCATTTCTCACTCCTCATCCCTGGCTCTGACGGGTGAGTAGATCCCTAACTGCTTCGACCCCCACAGCAACGCAGAGCTGTGCTCACCATCCTCTCCCTAAATCTGTCCTCTCGTCCTCCTGCTGTTCCTTCTCTCTACGTCAGTCATGCCACCTTCCCTGCAATCCTCCTCTCCCCTCTGGCTTAAACCAGATGGTTTTCTTTGTTCTCTCCTTCTCCACACCCAGTGACCAAATCCTGTCTGTTTTATCTTCCAAAGATCTCTTGACTTCTTGACCTATGTGTTGCCTAAGCTGTCTTTTGGCCTTTCTGCGGGATTTTTACAATAGCCAGTCCACTGCCTGGCTCCATCCTTCCTGAGTTACTTCAGTCATGTCTGACTCTTTGCGACCCCATGGGCTGAGGCCTGCCAGGCTCCTCTATCCATGGAATTCTCCAGGTAAGAATACTGGAGGGGTTGCCATGCTCTCCTTTAGGGGACCTTCCCAATCCAAGATTCAAACCCATGTCTTCTGCATCTCCTGCATTGCAAGTATATTCTTTACCACTGAGCCACTGAGGAAGCCCATCTATACCAATGCATAGGTATTAATATAGTGATATCTATTGGCATATAGATATTTGTTGTTTAGTCACTAAGTCATGTCTGGCTCTTTGCAACCCCACGGACTGTAACCTTCCAGGCTCCTCTGCCTAGGGAATTCTCCAGGCAAGAATACTGGAGTAGGTTGCTATCTCCTCCTCCAGGGGATCTTCCTGGCCCAGGGATCAAATCTGTGTCTCTTACATCTCCTGCATTGGCAGGTGGGTTCTTTGCTGCTAGTGCCACCTGGGAAGCCCATCCTTGTGTCAAACTGTCTTCTTCAGGGCAGCCAGCACAGCCTTTCTGAAACCCAGATCTGATAGTCCCAGTTTGAGCCTGCCCTGCAGGGTTCCTTTGCTGCGAGGAAGGCTCAAACCCCCTGTCTCTCGGCTGGCAGGGCTTTCTGTGACGTGGGCCCTGCAGGCACTTCTTCCTCTCTCATGCGTTCCGCTTCAGTTGTCCTGAACTTCCAGGTCCCCACTTGGCCTCGTGATCGGTCTCTCTGTCCTACACCTGCACTGTGTGCTTCTCTCCGCCAGGAATTCCTGGCCCCACCCTCTCTGCCTCCACTCCCAGGCTACCCCTGGAGCCTCCCCTGAACGACCCCCCACCAGCATCAGTCATCCATGTAGACCCTGTGGACCCAGAGTATCTGTTTTGTTCTCCGTTCATGCTTGGTCATTCCTGCAGCACAGCACCCATCACCACAGATTGCACTTGTTTGTTTAATTCCTTGTTTCTCATTTAGAGGCCAGGTTCCACGTCATTATTCATGAGCCCCTGGTACTTTTGCCCTTGTGGGTTCCCTTCCCGCCACCCCCCCCAAAAAGAATAAAAATTTTATTTTGCAATCATGTCCAGATAAAGATGAATATATTCCAAGGTGGATTTATTAGTAGGTAGCTGTTAGGGAGCTGACTGTGGCTCAGAACATGAACTCCTTATTGCCAAATTCAGACTTAAGTTGAAGAAAGTAGGGAAAACCACTAGACCATTCAGGTATGACCTAAATCAAATCTCTTATGATTATACAGTGGAAGTGCAAAATAAATTTAAAGGACTAGATCTGATACATAGAGCACCTGATGAACTATGGATGGAGATTTGTGACATTGTACAGGAGACAGGGATCAAGACCATCCCCATGGAAAAGAAATGCAAAAAAGCAAAATGGCTGTGTGGGGATGCCTTACAAATAGCTGTGAAAAGAAGAGAAGTAAAAAGCAAAGGAGAAAAGGAAAGATATAAGCATCTGAATGTAGAGTTCCAAAGAATAGCAAGGAGAGATAAGAAAGCCTTCCTCAGCGATCAATGCAAAGAAATAGAGGAAAACAACAGGATGGGAAAGACTAGAGATCTCTTCAAGAAAATTAGAGATACCAAGGGAACATTTCATGCAAAGATGGGCTTGATAAAGGACAGAAATGGTATGGACCTAACAGAAGCAGAAGATATTAAGAAGAGGTGGTAAGAATACACAGAAGAACTGTACAAAAAGATCTTCATGACTAAGATAATCACAGTGATGTGATCACTCACCTAGAGCCAGACATCCTGGAATGTGAAGTCGAGTGGGCCTTAGAAAGCATCACTACGAACAAAGCTAGTGGAGGTGATGGAATTCCAGTTGAGCTTTTTCAAATCCTGGAAGATGATGCTGTGAAAGTGCCGTACTCAATATGCCAGCAAATTTGGAAAACTCAGCAGTGGCCACAGGACTGGAAAAGGTCAGTTTTCATTCCAGTTCCAAAGAAAGGCAATGCCAAAGAGTGCTCAAACTACCGCACAATTGCACTCATCTCACGCACTAGTAAAGTAATGCTCAAAATTCTCCAAGCCAGGCTTCAGTAATACGTGAACCGTGAACTTCCAGATGTTCAAGCTGGTTTTAAAAAAGGCAGAGGAACCAGAGATCAAATTGCCAACATCCGCTGGATCATTGAAAAAGCAAGAGAGTTCCAGGAAAACATCTATTGCTGCTTTATCGACTATACCAAGGCCTTTGACTATGTGGATCACAATAAACTGTGGAAAATTCTGAAAGAGGTGGGAATACCAGACCACCTGATCTGCCTCTTGAGAAACCTATATGCAGGTCAGGAAGCAACAGTTAGAACTGGACATGGAACAACAGACTGGCTCCAAATAGGAAAAGGAGTACGTCAAGGCTGTATATTGTCACCCTGCTTATTTAACTTATATACAGAGTACGTCATGAGAAACGCTGGACTAGAAGAAGCACAAGCTGGAATCAAGGTTGCCAGGAGAAATATCAATAACCTCAGACATGCAGATGGCACCACGCTTATGGCAGAAAGTGAAGAGGAATTAAAAAGCCTCTTGATGAAAGTGAAAGAGGAGAGTAAAAAAGTTGTCTTAAAGCTCAACATTCAAAAAACTAAGGTCATGGCATCTGGTCCCATCACTTCATGGGAAATAGATGGGGAAACAGTGGAAACAGTGCCAGACTTTATTTTTTGTGCTCCAAAATCACTGAAGATGGTGATTGCAGCCATGAAATTAAAAGATGCTTACTCCTTGGAAGGAAAGTTATGACCAACCTAGATAGCATATTCAAAAGCAGAAACATTACTTTGATAACAAAGGTCCGTATAGTCAAGGCTATGGTTTTTCCAGTGGTCATGTATGGATGTGAAAGTTGGACTCTGAAGAAAGCTGAGCGCTGAAGAATTGATGCTTTTGAACTGTGGTGTTGGAGAAGACTCTTGAGAGTCCCTTGGACTGCAAGGAGATCTAGTCAGTCCATTCTGAAGATCAGTCCTGGGTGTTCTTTGGAAGGAATGATGCTAAAGCTGAAACTCCAATACTTTGGCCACCTCATGCTAAGAGTTGACTCATTGGATAAGACTCTGATGCTGGGTGGGATTGGGAGCAGGAGGAGAAGGGGACGACAGAGGATGAGATGGCTGGATGGCATCACCGACTTGATGGACATGAGTTTGGATGAAGTCCGGGAGTTGGTGATGGACAGGGAGGCCTGGCATGCTGCAATTCATGGGGTCGCAAAGAGTCGGACACGACTGAGCGACTGAACTGAACTGAACTGAGCTGTTGTTCTTATGATGTTCATTTTTTTATTCTGATTTTTAGGAAAAAAATCCTATTAAGACACTTTTCATGGGCTCCTTAAAGTCTTATGGGCTCTAACACTTGGTGACCTGTGCCTGATGGATACCTTGGCTTTGTTAAGCGAACAGAAATCCTCTGGTGATAGAGTAGACAGCTGATTGATTGTGACTAGGACAGGCGAGAAGCCCCCTCAGTTATTTTCTGATGTGGCATGTTTGTGGTGGTTTGAATAGCTCCCTAATGTATTACGATTGTGTATTATAGTCCCTGGTAATGGAAAAATATATTTTAAAAACTAGATTTGTGAACTTAAGAGGCATATATGCGTGTATGTATGTGTGAGTTATTTAACTTATATGTAGAGTCTAGGTTGGTCATAGCTTTTGAGGAAAAAAAGCTAGACACTGTATTAAAAAGCAGAGACAGTACTTTGCCAGCAAAGGTCTATCTAGTCAAAGCTATGGTTTTTCCAGTGGTCATGTATGGAATGGATGTGAGAGTTGGACCATAAAGAAAGCTGAGCACTGAAGAATTGATGCTTTTGAACTGTGGTGTTGGAGAAGACTTTTGAGAGTCCCTTGGACTGCAAGGAGATCAAACCAGTCAATCCTAAAGGAAATCAGTCTGAATATTCATTGGAGGGACTGATGCTGAAGCTGAAACTCCAATCTTTTGGCCACCTGATGTGAAGAATGGACTCGTTGGAAAAGACCCTGATGCTGGGAAAGATTGAAGGCAGGAGAAGGGGCCGACAGAGGATGAGATGGTTGGATGCCATCACCACCTCAATGGAGATGAGTTTGAACAAGCTCCGGGAGTTGGTGATGAACAGGGAAGCCTGGCGTGCTGCAGTCCATGGGGTCGCAAAGAGTCGGACACGACTGAACTGATTGTGTGTGTGTATGTTAGTGTTAGTTGCTCAGTTGTGTCCAACTCTTTGTGACCCCATTGACTGTAGCCCTCCAGGCTGCTCTGTCCATGGAATTTTCTAAGCAAGAATACTGGAGTGGGTTGCCACTTCCTTTTCCAGGGAATCTTCCTGACCCAGTGATTGAACCTGGGTCTCCTGTGTTGTAGACTGATTCTTTACCATCTGAGCCACCAGAGAAGATCATGTATATATATTTGAAAGCAAAAATCATGAGATATTTATTATGTCAAAAATCTGGTCCTCAAGCTACTTCACTAATATGCACAGTTCCCCATGATGTGTCTGTGTACACCAATGACTTTTAGTACCAGTGGGATGGTGATTTTGCCCCACTGGGAACATTTGGCAATTTCTGGAGGAGATGTTTTTTGGTTGTCACCACTGGGGGTGCTACTGGTGGCTGGTAGGTTGAGGCTATAGGGTATGGTATGTGTGCTCCGTCATGTTCTACTGTTTGCAACCCTGTGGACTGTAGCCCACCAGGCTCCTCTGTCCATGGGATTTCCAGGCAAGAATACTCGTGTGGGTTGCCATTTCCCCCTCCAAGGGAATCTTCCCAACCCAGGGACCGAACCCAGACCTCCTGTGTCTCCTGCATTGGCAGGTGGATTCTTTACCTCTGAGCCACCTGGGAAGCCCTGGTTGAGGGAGAGATGCTGCTAAACATCCGGCAGTGCATGGGACAGCCATTGCAACCAAGCATGCCCCACCCCCAGATATCAACAGGGCTGACGTTGGGAAACACTCATGTAGAGGAATCCTTCATAAAACCTGGTTCCGACAACTGTGTAATTCATTTGCTTTATTTCCCCATATTTCCTTTAAAAGCCACAATTCAGATGCAGGACTGTGTTGCAGCCCTGGACACAGGCACTTCCTTTTCTGGCTTTAATAAGATTGACAAACAGCGATTTAGACAGCTGAGCTGTAGAACCCCCAGAGTTTGGGTCTGTGCAGCCCTGTCATAAGGGTGCCAGTGAGAGACATAATTCTTTCTCCCATGATACATGGTCTATTATCATTTATATCATTCCCCCAAATACAGGTTTGTTTGTTTTTTTCTTTCTGTGCTGATCCTAGCTGGAATATAACCAATTGTTGTCTGGGTGGGGAGGGGGATGCTGAGTCATTTATTCATGCTTTTTATTACCTCTTGGCTTGAATATCACCCTTCATTGTTCACAAGCCGCTCAGCTTGTTTACTTTTTATAAATTACATGTAATCAGTCCCCTTGCCGGTCTGGCTACTATAATTGGCAGCAGCCACAGAGCAGGGCTGACGAGCCTGCATTTGTGCTGATGTCTCAGTTAGTTCAGTCTCCACACTTCCTTGCTGCTTCCATCTGTGTTTCGAAAGGAAGGTGATCAGAACTACCACACTGTTCTGTCTTCTCGGCTGGCTGCTCTGATGGCACTTGTTCATATAGTCCCGTAGAGTCCCTGTGTCCTTTGGTGCAGGAAGAATCAAGGGTTTGGGGGCAGTGGTCCTCAGGCTTTCGTATGTAGACCAATCACCAGGGTGACTTCTGAAATAAAAATTCTGCAGCCCTACCCCTCTTTTGAAACTTTTCATAAATCTCAGTAGGGGCCCAGAAGACTGCATTTTCTGATTCAAATCCCTGCTGATTCTGATGTAGGTGGTCTTTTAACTTACACTCAGAGAAATGCTGAGTTAGCATGGAGAAAAAAAATGCGAGAAGAAAGAAAAGCCCATGGAAGTAAACGTGAATAGAGAGTGGGATAGACAGGCAAGAATCAAAACTCAGAAAGGAACTTCTACCTGTTATCTGTGAGATGAGGGCAATACGCTTGATGCTTTTTAAAAATGTGTTTAAAAAAATAAATAAGAAAAAACATATGTGCTTAGTGTTTTCCTGCAGTGATTTTGATCAAATTCTTCTCGATGACAAAAGTGAAAGGGAATTTTTTGAAAGGTTAGAATATGAGAAGGTACCTAACCATCGCCAAGAAACTCAAAGATGTTACGAAATCAAGGAAGCTATTGTGTATGTAGGTATCGATTGGAAAAAGAATGTACATTCCTGAATTGAGTTTTCTGAATGGCTTAGAGACGGAGAGGAGAGGTGACAGAGGATTAACTGCTTGCCAGAAGTTCTGGTTTTTCTGGTTATTGGATCTGAAAGCATATTATTAATACACAGTCCAGATTTCCTGGGATAGTTCATTTCAGATATTTTTTCCCATTGTCGTTATAGTACATGTCTGGTTTGCCCTAATTTTTGATTAGTTGAGACATGGTTGGTTTGTAAAAGGGCCTTAAAATAGTTCTGCTTGACTATAGTTTTGTTTTCAAATTTCTGTCTGTCTCTCTGTCTCCCTGTGTGTAATGTATATGTTCTATTTCTTTGAACCTAAACTTGACCGTCATCAGCTTTTGTTAAATCCTTCCTGCCTCTGCTCTAACCATCTCTTCATCAAGATGTTCTTCTTTGCGTTTACTTTACTCTAACCAGTTCTATGTCAAAGTGCTCATGTTTCCACTGTGGGAACCCAGAGTGTACTGCAGTCTTTTCACCACCCTCAGCTGGCTGACCTTTCCTCCTTCCTTTCTTTCCCCCCAACCTCCTCACTCTCTTCCTTCCCTTCCTTTCCTTACTCAGGAACCCTTCAGTCTCTTAGCTACTCTACTCTGTCCATCTGCCCACAAGATCTTAGAGAATCTTCCCATCTGCTTTGTAAGTGTTTAGTATCATTATTGTTATTAAATGAAGTGTCTACCACACCCTTTCATTGCACTGAGAGTTCAAGTTCAAGTACGTTGAGTTAGTAGATCACTTTGTTCCCGAAGTGAATAGAAGGACTGTGGCTGGCTGGTGGTGGGGTCCTGGAACCAGCTTCTCCCAAGAAAAGCTAGACTACTGTGACGTCTGTCCTGCATGAAGAATTGAAGGCTGGGCTCCCGACTTGTTCTTTTTATGCCAGGTGACCTTACTGTCTTGCTTTTCTGAGTTTTAAATCCATATACTTGGAAGACCTCTTTTCTTAGGAGTCTCTTGATATGTCTAGTTATTTTTTCTAGAATTTATTCTAATCCATATGTTGTTTAACACAGTGGTAGATGTTTCCAATGAATATTTAAATTTGCTGAAAACAAGTATAAATGCTCTTAGGGAGAACCACAACATTAAGTAGTCATCCAAGTGCAGTGTAAAAATATATATAGCTTATAAATTTTCAGTGGGAGTCTTTTAACTTAAAATTTTCTGGTTTTGGTTCAGCATATAGGAAAAAAATTATAAACTATTTATTAAAAAGTTATGAAATATTAGCAGAAGTTGTAAAATATTAGATAAGTAGAGGTATTGCCCTTTGCTTAAGTTACTAAAGGGAGATGTCTTTTTCAGAATTAAATAAGACATTATTAAACTGAATATACATATTTAACTTCTAATGCTTTTATATTTGAATAGAAAATGCTTAGATTAACTTAAAATTCATGGATGTTGGTACTTTGTCTCTGTGTTTTAAGATATGATTTTTATTTAGTGCTCAGTTCAGTTCAGTCACTCAGGTATATTTAAAAGTTTAGTGTCTCCTTACTGATTTTAGTGATTCTTAAACAACTAAAAGATAAATCTTTTATGATAGGTTTTATGTACACTAAATATTTTAGCAAGTGTGACTTATTCCTAAGCTAGAGAAATGGTTGTATGTTGAGAAACCCATGTTCTTATTAACTAAGGGATGTTGGAACATGGATATGGAAGTATTTTTAATGTTTCAGATAAAGCTCTCGACTTGCAAACATTCCTGTTTATAGAGACTCTATTGTGTTTCTAAACCATAATTTTCCAAAGCAGAACAAAATTTCATAACTTGGAGATCTTTATTGAAATACTTAAGGAGAAGAAATGACTCATGGATGGTAACTTTAAGAAAAGTAGTGAAAGGAGAAAAACCTAACTACTCATCCCATTCTCAGTGAGAAAAATGAGGACCTAGGGAATTGAGGCCAAGGAAATAGCCCAGGTTGAAGCCCAGTTGGTTTCAGCAGGCAGAGGAAATCATGGACACAGACTTCCTGACAGCCAGCCCAGGGCCAACCCCAAGCAGTGACATCTGCATCTTCAGTGCGCTATTGCACTTTCCAAAATTTGAGCATTTTAGCTGCCCTGGAGAGCTGTGACTATGATAGGTTCAGCCTAGTTTCTTACTTTTTTTTTTTTTTTTTTTAATTGTAAAAAAATCCCCACATGACATAAAATTTACCCTCTTACTAAATTTTAAGTGCGCTGTGCAGTAATGGTAAGTGTATTGACATGGTCGTGCCACCCCAGTCTCTTTTTGCTTCTCTGTCTTGCCTCTGGAGTCTTGAAAACATCTGAAGGGCCTTTAGACCCGCACTGTTTGGGAAGGCCTGCACCTCATCTGCGTTTTCGCCTTCCTTGCACGTGTGTGCTCAGTCATGCCAACTCCTTGTGACCCCATGGACTGTAGTCTTCCAGGCTCCTCTGTCTATGGGATTTTTCAGGCAAGAGTACTGGCATGCCTGTGTGCTAAGTCACTTCAGTCACGTCCAACTCTCTTCAACCCTGTGGACTGTAGCCCATCAGGCTCCTCTGTCCAGGGGATTCTCCAGGCCAGAATATTGGAGTGGGTTGCCATTTCCTCCTCCAAGGGATCTTCCCAACCCAGGGATTTAACACAAGTCTCCTGCGGCTCCTGCATTGACAGGTGGATTCTTTTACCACTGAGCCACTTGGGAAGCCCTCCTTCCTTGTAGTAGGAAGTTAATTGTGTGGAATTTGCTCACCTGATCCACACAGATGATCCTACTTCATTGCCCATTGGAAATCCCACACCCCTTTCTGCCCCAGAGGAAAAATTCCTTCCTGATTGTAGAGTCTGTGCTTAGTTTAATCTTGAGCATATGAGCGTGAGTCACCCTGGGTAGGTATGTAATCCCATTTATACCTTTCTTCCAACCTCCCTTTAATTTTTAACTTAAGATACTGAATCCTGATTTCCTGTGTAAGGCCCCGGTGATCTGGGCACTAATTTAGGGACCAGGCGATGTTGAGATTTTTTTGGAACTGGCACTTTCCATTCTGCTGACAGTGAAGCTGCCTGGCCTGTTTTAATATTCAGACTATGTGTGGAATGTCTGTGTGGATGAAGAAACAAGTTAAAGCTTTTTGGGAGGCAGGAAGAAAGGGGAATGAAACTTTTTAGGTAGTCTGATTTTGTGGGGAAAATTGTGAGATTTTTAGAATACAGGCTAACCAGAAATAAGTAGCTGTTTGGCTTTGTGATTTCTTTGAGTATACAAAGGAAATACTTGATGTTGGGCTGAAGAGCTAGTGTTGATTAAGTTTATTACCTGATAAATTAACAAATTAGTAAACCTGCCTGTGATTTCCAGTTATTATCTTTCCCAGTGTGTAATCACTAATTCTGTTTCTTCATTTGTGGAATCAAACATATGTCACTGGGAAGTAGTTTTTCTTCTCCTTTTTTTAAAATGAATTTTTCTTGGAGTATAGTTGCTTTACAATATTGTGTTAGTTTCTATGGTACCGCAAAGTGAATCAGCTGTGTATACATGTATCCTCTCTTGGTTTTGGGTTTTGGAGAGTTGCTTTTAGAGGAATACTCGTAAAGAAAGCACCTTGGTATGGGGAGGGAGGAAGGAGGAGGGTTCAGGATGGGGAACACATGTATACCTGTGGTGGGTTTATTTTGATATATGGCAAAACCAATATAATATTGTAAAGTTAAAAAATAAAAGAAAAAAAAAAGAAAGCACCTTGGAATCTTTAAGGTACTTTGAATATGGTACTGAAAGAATGTAAATCACTAATGCTTATATTTTTATCTCAAAGAAGAATATGGGAGTGGGAGTGAGTTGAACATTCAAAATATTCCTTTTGAAAGACAACATACATTTGAGCAAAGCCATTCTCCCTCAGTGCTTATTTTAAATTGGCAGTCACTTAGCCAACAGTCAGTAATCTCACTTAGCAAGTGTTTGGCACGCCTGTTTTAACCTGCACAGGTTCAGTTCACACAAAGAAAGGGAGGGTGGGGTGACGTGATGGGAGCACCCTGGTATCCTCATTAACATAGCTGGAATAACTATTTGAATATTTGCCAGCTAAGCTAGGCAACCTGGAGGCCTGCCAAGTGAGCCATGGGAATTTCTGGAAGGAGTGTGGAGATTGGAGCCTGTAAAATGTTTTTCTTTTTGGAGGGGTAACAGTTTAGAAGATGCCATTTAGGATACTTCCCTTACCCTCTGAACAAAATAACTCTTTTTTTCCTCCCCTTCAAATTCTGAAAAAATTTCTCTTTCCACCACCTTTTTGCATTTTTTGGGGAATAGTACCGTAGGACTTGTCTGACAAAGAGTTTATGGTAATCTCTCCGGGGTGAGTTTGAGTTCCTGCTCTGCCTGGGTTTTGTTTCTGCAGAATTAGTCCCGAAGCTCTTTCCGTGAGCCTCGCTGGGGCCACTCCTCTGCAGACTTACCATGTGGACACAAATGATGGGAACAGGACAGACAGGATAGACTAGGGCGTCTGTGGAGTCAACTCCTCCCCAGTAGATGCTCAGATCATAAAGACGGCAGCTTGGCTCAGCTCTGTGGATCAGAGAAGCAGTCTTTATTTACAAGGTTCTCTTTTGGGGGCCTGTATCACGCTTGGCTTTGCACTGATACCTGTCTGGCTGCAACCACAACTGTGGGCTCTAAAACTAGTCAGGGGAGCAGTCAGTTGAAACCAGGGGTTCTCAGGTATCTGGATGTAGTACGTTTCAGGGTGAGATGAGGCAGTGCTCCGTTCTCTAGTTCTTATTTAGGGGAGCAGTATATTGGGCTCCCACCAAGACTTCGCTGGTAGCTCAGTCAGTAGAGTCTGCCTACAATGCAGGAGACCTGGGTTCCATCCCTGGGTCAGGAAGATCCCCTGAAGAAGGGGATGGCTACCTGCTTCAGTATTTTCGCCTAGAAATTCCATGCACAGAGGAGCCGGGCTGGCTACAATCCACAGGGGTCGCAGAGAGTCAGACATGACTGAGCAACCATCGCTCACTCACATACTGATGCTCAGGAGTATCCTCAGGGGAGTATCAAAATCACTAGGGAGCTTTTTCAAAAACCATTTACTTTGATTTTTTTTCCCTGTATTGCACTGAAGGGTGGGTGGGGATGACAAAGAAAGGTGGCGTTTAAATCTGCAATCAGCTGAAGCTGTGGGTGCTCGCCACAGTGTGGTCATTTCCATAGGTCAGGCCGGTTTGCTACCCTGCCCCCGCTGCGCTCTCAGGAGTGGAAAGATACAGCCTAACGACGCCAGGGCTCGCTCCTCCTGTGACAGGTTTTGCCATACTGTGTTAAATGTACATTTAATAGGCTTGTCAGAAAAGGTTTTTTTTTTTTTTTCTTTCTGGTTGGAGCTTTGTGTGTATGTGTGTGTGTTTTTAATCTCTTCAAAGGTAGTCCTTAAGACTGATTTTTTAAAAATATTTATTTACTCGGCTGCAGTGGGTCTTGGTCATGGCATGTGAACTTTTATTTGCGCCATGTGGGATCTAGTTTCCTGACCAGGGACCAGACTCAGGCCCCCTGCATTCGGAGCGCAGAATCTTAGCTGCTAGACCGCCAGGGACATCCGGACTGATTTTTTAAAATCACAAATATGGAGTATCAAAACCAAGAAAGAACAAATTTGATCATAGCTATTAAAAAAAAAAAACTTAAAAAAATGCGAACCTAAAAAAAGAACTCTGGTACATTAAACTGAGCCCTAAATGTTTTACAGATATTATAATGAGCCTATATATTTACATGTTGTATGCCAATCGTGTGTGTATAAATGTATATGCTTTTAAATGTCTAGACCACAGTTATTAAATTTCAGTCACCTTTTGTTGAACTTCACTAATTTCTTTGTAGTGTTTTCAGTGTTGTATATGATTTTTATATTTACACAATCACCATCTACTCTTAACTAATTATACAGATAAAACTTTGATTCTTTTTTTTTAATATAATTTTTTTTTGGCATACAGAATCTTAACCCCAGCTCTTGGCAGTGAGAGCATGGAGTCCTAACCACTGGACTGCCAAGGAATTCCCAACTTTGAGTCTTCATAGCTTTTTTTTTCAGTTGATTCCTAATAGCCTGTTTAAAAGAAAAAAATTTATAGATGATTGTAATCATGTAATTCATGAAGCAATGTAGGGTTAAAATGAATAACTGTTAGTTCAGTGTTTTTCTTTCTTATTATAAAATGTTAAATATTATCTTCTTGAGGCTTCTCTATTGTGTCAGTTTCTCGTATTATAGAATTAATACAATATGCAGTATTACCAGTTTCACCATTTAGTACATCTTCAACATCTCTGAGGATGGTAGATATATAAGATGTTTTTTAAACAAGTACATGTCTGAAATTATAGAACAGTTTATTCAAGTCATAGAACACATTGGTAAAACTTGAGTTCTGGCACTTGGCCCACATTTAAATTGATAACATATGAGTGTGGGAAAAAGCTACTAGGTACTGATGATCTCTTTAGAACGTGTTAATATTGTTAGGTCCAAATATGAGTTATTTGATAGGTTTACCAGCTTAAAAAAATAGTAAATGAAATCTAAATATTACTTTAGTGTCCCTTTTAATTAATTGTAGTGACTTGTTTAGTTGCTAAGTCTTGTCCGACTCTTTGTAATCCGTGGACGGATGGAGCCCACGAGGTTCCTCTGTCCATAGGATTCTCCAGGCAAGAATACTGGAGTGGGTTGCCATTTCCTTTTCCAGGGGATCTTCCCAACCCAGGGATCGAACCCTGGTCTCCTGCATTTATAGCAGGCAGATTTTTTTTTACCACTGAGCCACCAGGGAAGCCCTTTAGTGATTTATTAGTTAGTATTTGTGGGGATACATGTGATAAACTTTGGGGGGTTGTTTTTTGTCTTCTCCTTATTCTAGATGTTAAGTTCTAGGAGGGAGCAGTGAGTGGAAAGGCTGTCTTCAGGTGTCATGAGGTTGAACCAGTTTAACCATCACTGCAGCTCATCCTGCTCTAAGCTCCCTCCTCAGCGCCCTGGCTTATTTACACGTTATATAATCCAGACTGGCTTGTCCTGTTTGGTGGGTTTGTTATAAACTGCCGGGCTGAGTAAACGTGGGATAACATTTTAAATGGATTAAAAGTTAACCAGTAGTTAAGGAGGGATGTAGCAGAGGGGCCCAGCTGTCAGCTGCCCGGGCTCTGCCCCCTGGGGCTGGGGGTGGGTACACTTCCGTTTCCCCGTAGGAACTGGAAATCCACGTAAAACTATAGCAACCCCTGGCCAGAGGACCACTCTTCAATGCAGGTGACAACCAGCACGCCTTGTCCGATACCAGAAACGTCAGATCCTGAAAGCAGGTGTTAACTGTGTCCGTTAATGAGCTGTGTACACTAGCAGAAACGGACACACCATACCAGTGGGACTGTTTTCATCCATCTGTGCCCAGCATGAAAATAAGGAAGGAGGAAGCCACTAGATGACTGAGTCTTGTCCCCTTCCTAGTTCGGTGCACGGCGAGAGAACGTGTCCACGTGCTTTGTGCTGAGCATTTTAGGTGCCTGCACCTGGCAGGGTTATGCTGACCTACGGTGCTTCATTCACCCCTGATAATAGGCTTACTGCATCCTCTGACCTTGTGTGTTGAACTTTCTGGCAGATGTGCACGGTCTCTTGTGTGAGTTCTCTGAACCCTCTGTAGAGCTGTGTGTCCCATTCCATGTTAAGTGTATCCTTTTCATACTCAAGAGATGCTAGTTCCATCCCTTGGTCAGGAAGATCCCCTGGCCTGGGAAATGGCACCCCATTCCAGGATTCTTGCCTGGAAAATTCCATGGGCAGAGGAGCCCAGAGGGCTACAGTCTATGGGGCCACAAAGAGTTGCACAGGACTGAGCGACTGAGCACACACACACCCCACCTGGAAGGTGGAATCCCCTCGTGGATATTCTTAAAGTCTTCCTTGAATGACTCTCCCTTCCATACAGGGCCTTTCTGAGGTTTGCAGGGGTTTCCAGAGCCAAGAGAGTTTGTCACCCTAAAGTGATGGTGATGACCTCCACCTGCCCTGTTACAGCCTCTCCCTCTCACCTGTACCCTTTTAGGCAGTTCTCTCTGAGCAGACAGACCACGGAATGCTAACTCAAGATCTCAGTTTAACAGCAACCCGCTTACCCGCCATGAGTCACTCTTAGTTTGAAATATCCTAAAAAGAGGTTCTTATTTCTGAAGGTCAGGCGGGTTGCAGCATGCTTGATTTTTCAGTATCTCTGGTTAATAATGATTTTAGAGAGTAGAAGAGGAAATGGTTCTTATATGAGTGTAGCATAAAACTATATGGCCTCGTGCAAATGATCTAACTTCATATGAATCCTGGCTTATAGACAGAAGCTTTCTTTGTATAACTAGATTCACCACTCTGTCCTTCTCTGAAATACTGAGAGAATAATCTCATATATCACATACATTTTTTAAAAAATCAGTATTCAGAGGCAGGAAAATTACCAAACAGTCCACATTCTTCCAATTCTGATTTTTTTTTTTACATCATTTTTGGTGTTTTAAATTTGCTTTTATTGTTTGAGGTCAAAAATACATTTTTCTGTCCTTTTTATTTTTTGAATTGAAACCTACATCCATGGAATTATCATCTTTATAGTGGTTGACTCCTGGAGTTTATAATCAGAAGATTGTGAGACCTTTGGAGAACAAAATAGAAAATAAAATTAAGTTTAGGAAATAAATTTTTCTTGGACATTGCAAAAATAGCAAAAAAAAAAAAAAAGTGGATGAATAACTGGCAACACAAACTTTTTCCTGTAAGTTCCTTTTTCCCAAACTCTTGCCGTCATACTAAAAAAAGTTTTCTTGTACATTGCTTTTTTTCTCAGAATCCTACTGCTTACTGTTAGAATTTTTTCATATGCCAAAGTTTTGTTTTTCATGTGATTGCTACTCATGAAATCATGTGAGTCTTATTGGGAAAAAGATTTTTTTTTCAAAGTACAGTGGTAAAGGACTTCCCTTGCAGTCCAGTGGTTAAGACTCCAAGCTCCCAATGCATGGGGCATGGGTTCGATTCCTGGTTGGGAAGCTAAGATCCCACATGCCTCACAGCTAGGCCAATTTTTTTTTTTTAAAGAAGCAGTGGTAAAAGTTGTTGATAATAAGCCAAAAGGAAAATGAAACATGAACTTCTATACAGTTTATAGTGACTAAGGGAAATTATTAATAAATGCATTATCCAAGGTGAATGAAGTTAGATTATTGCAGGGGACATATCAATTCTAATTAAAGATAAAGGATATGAGTACATTTTTCTAGTTTCAAAAATTACACTTTTCATTTCCTACCTGGCCTTTTCCCCAAGGATGTGTGTTCTTAAAATTTTTCTATCAGTCTATAATACAGGTGATGCTATCGCCTGAGCTAACTTAATGGTATCATAGTTTCTTTGGAATAATCAAGCAGGGAGATAAAAATTCAAGTCTTTGGCAAAAGCGACTGGGATTCCTGAGCCATAGGATACCTTAAGCATGTGAGAATGGAACTGAATGCTTTTTAGGAGTTGGCCAGTGTTCTGTATCTCTCAGCCTGATTGGAAAAAGGAAAAAAGAAAAAACACACCATATTTTAGGTACTACTATTAAAACGGCATGCTGATGCATTCATCCTGTTGTTCCTTGTAAGAAATGACTTCAGAAATGCTCAATAACATCGTGTTCGGCCTCTCACTCTGATTGCCTGGCTTACTGGTAGGATCTCACTGTATTTGTTTGCTCTGTAAATCTTACAGTGGCCTTTGACCCAAAGTAATAAAACGTCACGTGACTTGGTATATCAGACAGGATCTTCAGGTGTAAGCAACAAAAACCTCTGGCTGATTTCATCAGGAAAAAAAAGTTTCTTCAGGCCCTTAGGAAGCTCACAGTTTCCTTGGGAAAGCTGAGAACCTAGCTTAGCGGAACCTTGTCAGCCAGGAGCAACGCCACTGCATCATCTTTTCAGTTGTTCGTTACTGTCCTTCATCTCCTCCACCCTGGTAAGGAAATGAGTGCAGGTGGAAGCTCAAAGAGGAAATGATACCTCATGTTGCTAAATGCTCTTCCTTTTCGGCTCTCTCTGCTCCAGATCTCTCCCTGCTCCCCACTCAGCCTTGCCCTGTTCGCCTTTCTGATCCTTCAGTGTCTGTCTTCCCTATGAGACTATAAGCTCTGAAAGGATAAAAACCTGTGGATTTTGGTCTCTGCTATGTCACCCAGGGCTCTCTCACAGTGCCGGACCTACAGAAGATGCTCCAGATATGCATGCTTAGTGGCTGAATGAAGGACAGAAGGCGAGTTTGGGGTGGCGGGGGAGAGTAAACCATCATTTCTCTCTGTCATTCCTGACAACTTTGCCCTGGTCTGAGTTCTTGCTCATCCCCACATTGCTAATCTTTTCTTTTTATTTTTGACCACACCCATGTCATGTGGGGTCTTAGTTCCCCAACCAGGGATCGAACCTGTGCCCCTTGCATTGGAAGGCAGAGTCTTAACCACAGGACTGCTGGGGAAGTCCCCCCTGATCTTGAAGGAGCCTGCCTTCCAGGCAGCGGCAGGATGGTTCCCACAGAGGGCTGCTGGACACTTTCCCATGGCACGTTTTTTTGCACAGTGGTCAGTCTGTTGGAACTGTATACTTAAGGAAGTTTTTGTGGGCTGGCCAGAGACATGAGCCATTATTCACCACTTGTTTCTATGGGAAAATGCATTCTGAGCTCAAGTGAAGCTACTTACATACAAACTTTTGAATTACACCCTTTCCATTAGTGGAGGACTATCATTGCATGATCTCGTGTTCAGGCTTTTATTCATTCAGTTCAGTTCAGTCGCTCAGTCGTGTCCGACTCCTTGCGACCCCATGAATCACAGCACGCCAGGCCTCACTCAAACTCATGTGCATTGAGTCGGTGATGCCATCCAGCCATCTCATCCTCTGTCGTCCCCTTCTCCTCCTGCCCCCAAGCCCTCCCAGCATCAGAGTCTTTTCCAATGAGTCAACTCTTCGCATGAGGTGGCCAAAGTACTGGAGTTTCAGCTTTAGCATCAGTCCTTCCAAAGAAATCCCAGGGCTGATCTCCTGGTTGGATCTCCTTGCATTACTAATATATAAATGAACAATAAGCCATTTCTTTGTAGGAGGAGCAGAGCCAGAAGTCTTTCCGTCTGAGAGGATAAACGACTACATTAAAATGGATTTCCTTCATCCAACAAACATGATAGTTGGTTTCAAATGTATTTAGAGCGCCTGGCACATGCTGAGCTTTTTAAGAAGGACACACAGGTGAATCAAACAGGGGCTGTCCCCTGGTGAGTTCACAGTCAGGTTTCCATTTAAATAGGAATTGCCCTTCCACTTCCAGCCCTGATATTCAGTAATTCTGTAGTTTTGAATTGCTATATTCATTTGCCCATTTTCCTTGTCACCCATGATTCTGTTATAAAATGTTTTTGTAATTAATAATGGAGAAAGCATAATGACATTCATGTTATAGCTTTTAAGTCATTTTGAATTTGTCTTTGTTGTTGAGAATGAAAAATTCAGGAGTAGACCATTGATTTACTTTAAATATTTTTATTTATTTCTTTATGTGGCTGCTCTGGGTCTTCATTGCAGTGTGTGTGTCTTAGTTGCAGCATATGGGATCTAGTTCCCTGACCAGGGATCCAGCTGGGCCCCCTGCATTGGGAATGTGGAGTCTTAGCCACTGGACCACCAGGGAAGTCCCAAGCTGTTTATTTCTATTCCACCGTTTTATCATGAAAAGAATGAAGCTGGATGCATCATCAAATTGACATAAAAATAGAGCAGTGGGGCTTCATTTTGAAACTATTCATATTTCTCAAGGATAATATGTATGGGTCTCAGGTTTAACATATGTTCTTAAAATGCTCTCCTGTAAATTTCAGAATTTTTACAGCAAGTATGTATTCCTCCTCCACTGTCACCATCGCACACACTTAGGCATGCATACAACACAGCATCTCTTCAGATAAGTGAAAATATTTCAACGCGATGTCCTTCTTTCCCCAAGTCATTTACCCACACATCTTAATAAATACTTGAATGGAATCTAGTTTCTGGGAACTGGAATGTGGGACATCTGGGTGTTTATATAAAAAATTCTACAGATATTTGTAAAAATTACTTGGAACTCTCTGGAGTAAAAAATAATTGGGCTGTGTGGAAATAGTCTTGGCCTGCCTTAACACTTGGAAAAGTTACCTGGTAGGTAGTTTCAAATGATTTGAACCACAAACTTCTTTGTTGCTGGATCTCTTATTTTTAATTAAATTTTATAATTCAAGTAATATATTAACTGTTTCTGGCAAGTGGATTCAAGACTGTTTTCTCTCAGGATCTGGAGAGTAACAGGTACTGTGTCTTACTTCAGGAATTCCATTTAGTGATCAGGGTTACGGGATAATCCCTGACTTAGTGCTTAAACTTGAATTTATAAGTACAGTTTAGAGCGTTATTTTTTTTGTCTCTACAATAACTACTAACAAATTACATATTTCCTTGCCTTGTTGGTTTCTTATTCATCATTTTGGCAGTTTCTCTTAATGTAAAAATCAATATTTAGCTAGAATCTGGTCCCCATAGTTATATGAGAAATTGAAAACGCACATTTGCGGAGGGTTCAGTTTTAGTGATAGAACAGTTCATCGATTATTCAGCACTTTGCTTCTGTAAGCCTTTCAGTTTTCTTTGCTGTTCTGTTTAATACAGAATGTTAATTCATGCAGGTATACATCCCACTGTTCCTACTGACAAAAAGAGATCGTTACTAACATGGGCAAGAACCTTGAATTATTAAACTGGACACATGTTAACCTGGTTTAATCAATACTTATTATTCTTTCACCATTATAGAAATTAAAGGTAGAGACCCTTCTGCCAGTTTATTGGAAGATTGCTTCTAACTAAAGTTCCCCTTGCAGGAGAAAGTCAGATTATTGCAGAGTAATGGACCAACTTGGAGGTGAGGGAAATGCTTTTCTTGACAACTGGCATGTAACAGGCACACAGCGAGTAATCTGTCACTGGCGCCACGGTCGGGCTCAGAAGTTCAGTCCCCTTCAGTCTCCAAGTTGGCACATTGTGAGACATTGTCCTTCCATCTGTGCCTTCCATAAGTACATGCCATCGTGCAAAATTGGTAAGCTTTTTATCATTTTATGTGCTTCTGTATTATCTTTTTCACTTTCATTTCCTTTTACTTATAAAATGGACATTTAGCTAGACTTGAGCTCGTGATGCGGAGAAGGCAATGGCACCCCACTCCAGTACTCCTACCTGGAAAATCCCATGGATGGAGGAGCCTGGTTGGCTGCAGTCTATGGGGTCGCTGAGGGTCGGACACGACTGAGCGACTTCACTTTCACTTTTCACTTTCATGCATTGGAGAAGGAAATGGCAACCCACTCCAGTGTTCTTGCCTGGAGAATCCCAGGGACGGGGGAGCCTGGTGGGCTGCCGTCTGTGGGGTCACACAGAGTCGGACATGACTGAAGTGACTTAGCAGTAGCAGCAGCAGTGCTCGTGATGAGTCAAATTTGTCTTCTCCTAAGTTCATTGAGTATGTCGCAAGGCACAAAATCAGAAAATTAATGGTACGTATGACCCAGAAGAGGAAACTGTTATCAGTAGCTTTCTAAAGTTTTTGAATCTTTCTCAGAGGAAGACAGAATGAATTAAATATTAGGGACTTCCCTGGAAAGTCCAGTGGTTAAGAGTGGTTAAGTTAAGTGGTTAAGACTCCGTGCTTCCACCACAGGGGATGTGGGTTTGATCCCCAGTTGGGCAACAAAGATCCCACATGCTGCACAGTGTCACCGAAAAGCAATAAAAATTATAAAAAAATTAAATACTAATATCAGGCTACTTTCTATAATTAAGAACAAAAAAACTGAACCATCAACACACACAAAACTGGCATCTGAAAGTTTATGATTGGTCTTTTTTATATGGTCTAAGAAAACATATGATGGAATACAGCCCTGAGTTTCAATAAAAATGGCATTCGAAAATTAAAGCTGATGCCATATAAAGGACACTGATCTCTTACACTAACTACTTGGTGCTCAAATGTTAAAAAGCTTTGCATAACTTATTTTGTCATTTATTTTTTAATACCCGAAATGCACCTGATTGGGAAAGTTAAGATAGATTCATTTCTTCTAGGAAAGTTTTAAGACAGTGAACCTTACTTAAAAATTTTAACCTGCTATTATGTTTTGTGTTATATAAGTATATGGTATTCCTCTGTGCATCATTAATACGTACGTCAAAGTGAAAAATACGTATAGGGCACTAGCCTAGGCGTTGAATTCTATATAAACATAAATGTTAAATGAATTGATTTTATTTTCTATAACAGCTCTATTGAGGTATAAGTCACATACTATAAAGTTCACCCTTTCATGTAAGTGTGCAGTTCACTGGGTTTTAGTAGATTCACAGAGCTATACATCCGTCACCACTATCTGACTCCAGAACATTTTCATCACTTTAAAAAAAAAAGAAATCCCATAACATTATCAGTAATTCCCATCTCCCCAGGCAACCACTAATCTACTTTCTATCTATATGGATTTGCCTATTCTGGCTGTTACATATAATGGAATTATATACTGTGTGGCCTCTTGTAGTATCTGGCTTCTTTCACTTGGCCTAATGTTTATAAAGTTCATCCCTGTTGTTGGCATGTATCAGAACATTACGGCTTGTTATTGCCAAGTGATCTTCCATTGTATAGCTATATCACAACTGCTTTATCCAAAGTGGAATAAATTTACTTTTTAATTAAAAATTTTGTGATCCTCTAGACCCTCTGCAATTACCCAAGGCTGTTTTCTCTTCCCTCCCTCTGTTCACATCCCACCCTTTTCCTGGCTGGGTTTTCACTGTGCTGTTTCTTGGTTTGAAGACTGGCTCCAGTGCTACTTCCTTGTGTCCAGAAGTCTGTCCTTGATGTCTGCATCTCCATACCTCCCCTGCACATAGGTTCATTACTACCGTTTTCTAGATTCCATACATATGCATTAATATACAGTATTTTTCTCTTTCTGACTTAACTTCATTCTGTGTAACAGGTTCTATGTTCATCCACCTCATTAAAACGGACTCAAATTCATTCCTTTTCTGTCTGAGTAATATTCCATTGTATCACACCTTCTTTACCTGTTCGTCTGTTGTTGGACATCTAGGTTGACTCCATGTTCTAGCTGTTGTAAATAGTGCTGCTGTGGACATTGGGGTACATGCGTCTTTTTCAGTTATGGTTTTCTCAGGTATATTCCCTGGAGAAGGCGATGGCACCCCACTCCAGTACTCTTGCCTGGAAAATCCCATAGACAGAGGAGCCTGGTGGGCTGCAGTCCATGGGGTTGCTAGGAGTCAGACAGGACTGAGCGACTTCACTTTATTTTTTCACTTTGATGCATTGGAGAAGGAAATGGCAACCCACTCCAGTGTTCTTGCCTGGAGAATCCCAGGGACGGGGGAGCCTGGTGGGCTGCCGTCTCTGGTGTCGCACAGAGTCGGACACGACTGAAGCGACACAGTAGCAGCAGCAGCAGCAGGTATATTCCCAGTAGTGGGGTTGCCGGGTCAGGGGGCAGTTTCAGACACTGCCATGTGTAAAATAGATAGCTGGTGAGAAGTTGCTGTCTAACACAGGGAGCCCAGCTTGGCACTCTGTGATGACTTAGAGGGGTGGGATGGAAGGAGGACAGGGGCTCAAGAGGAAGGTGATATATGTATAATTATGGCTGATTTGTGTTGTTACATGGCAGAAACCAACACACCATTGTAAAGCCATTTTCCTCCAATTAAAAAATAAATGAAAAAAAAAATGCTACTTCCTGTTAGAATTGTTTTTTCCTTGATCCCTTGAGTGGTAAGTAGTCTCTCTTCCTTCAGATTGTCACAGTTCTTTGTGCCATGGTTTCAGCTTGTGCTTTTGGTTACTTCAGTTTAGTCGCTCAGTTGTGTCCGACTCTTGGCGACCCCCATGGTTACACTTTCCTTCCTTTCAAATTTTAGTGCCTGAGACAGGAACATTTCTGTTGCTGTTAGCAATAGCCTTGCAAATAGCCAAAAGTCAGTAAATATGGGCTTCCCTGGTAGCTCAGATGGTAAAGAATCTGCCTGCGGTGCAGGAGACCCGAGTTCAATCCCTGGATTGGGAAGATCCCAGTAACCCACTCCAGTATTCTTGCCTGGAGAATTCCAAAGACAGAGGATCCTGGTGGGCTGCAGTCTATGGGCTTACAAAGAGTTGGACACGGCTGAGCGACTGATACCAGTTTTTAAATTAGTGAAGGAAATCATTGGAGATCACCTGAGTGTCCTAAGACTAAGGCCATAATTGATAATTACTCTTTCTAGTCAGGATGCCAAAGAACTGAACCAGGAATTAAGGAGGATACCTACATTTTTGGAAAAACCTGTATTCTCATTATTAGCACAGTGACCCAGTGTCTAGCACATAACTGGAACTCAATATGTGTTTGTTGGACTGAATCCAGGGTCTGGTAGCAGGACTGGGGAAATCTTCACTGTCTCTAGAAAGGAAATTCTATAGTTTATACATATACTTAGAAGCCCCAAACTAAAATGGGAGAGAGCAAGAGTGAGATGTTGGTCCAATGAGGAAAATGTCTGGAGCGTGTCTCTTTACTGGAGAGGCCCAGAGCAGTTGCTTTTCACTTTGATATTAGATGTGTCCTATTTGGATATGTCCTTAAGTGTTTGCTTTTTTTCTCTTCCCTCCCAGAGGAGTAAGTTCTAGGAACCAGTTACCACTGCAGCCTCAATAAAACAGGCTGTCATAAATTTCCCCCTAAGTGCAAGGGCTTGAGGGCACGTCTTTCAGCTTTTTTGAAGCTATGTTTAGACTGACATTACATCAGGGGTTGAGCTGCAAATTCTGAAGTGGTGGTGGTTTAGTGGCTCAGTCCTGTATGACTCTCTGCGACCCCATGGACTGTAGCCTGCCAGGCGCTTCTGTCCGTGGAATTCTCCAGGCAAGAATACTGGAGTGGGTGGCCATTCCTTCTCCAGGGGATCTTCCCAACCCAGGGATCGAACCTGGGTCTCCTGCTTTGCAGGTGGATTCTTAACCGACTGAGCCAATTCTGAGGAGGATCTAAGTTCTGATGATGAGGCCATTGACAGAGGCTCCCCTCGGGTGTAACAGGGGAGGGACTCTGCTTCTAGACTGGTGTTTTCAGTTCCATCCACAGGACTTTGAACAGGAAGAAAGACGTTACTGGTAGGTCCTGTTTTTTTGAAGGAAAAAAAAAAGATGAAACAGAGGTTCCTGCCAGTGTGGCAAAGAATGTCATATTGTAGTGCCAATTACTTTACACGGTCAAAGGTCAGAGAAAGGGAGCCCCAGGCAGAACAGGACAGCTGCACGCTGTTGGAAGTAAGTAGGATTCACTTAGCTTCTGTTTTTTCTATAACGGTGGTCCCCCCGCCCCGAAATAGGACTGTACTATTTTTGGAATAGATGATGCTACCCCATCATCCTATGATTGTCCAAAACTTAGACATTTGAGCAGTTTGAAAACTTGTTGCAGGAGGAATTATAATGAAAGTTTTAAGGCTTTCTTTTTTTTTTTTAAGGCTTGTATTTTGTAAATTTTTTTTCATATTTTCTTCATATAAATCTTATACTTCTTTTATTTGTTTATTTTTGACTGTGCTGGATCTTTGTTGTTGGGCGTAGGCTCTACGCACGGGCTTCAATAGTTGAGGCTCAGGGGCTTAGTTGCTGCACTGCCTGTGGAATCTTCCCTGACCAGGGATTGATCCCATGTCTCCTGCAGTGGCAGGTGGATTCCCATCCACTGTACCACCAGAGAAGTCCTATGGCTTTCATTTTTATCTTCTCCATTTCTACCTGTCTTTAGTTCAGTTCAGTTCAGTCACTCAGTTGTGTCTGACTCTTTGCGACCCCATGAATCGCAGCACGCCAGGCCTCCCTGTCCATCACCAACTCCCAGAGTTTACCCAAAGCCATATCCATTGAGTCGGTGATGCCATCCAGCCATCTCATCCTCTGTCGTCCCCTTCTCCTCCTGCCCCCCAATCCCTCCCAGCATCAGGGTCTTTTCCAATGAGTCAGCTCTTCACAGGAGGTGGCCAAAGTATTGGAGTTTCAGCTTCAGCATCAGTCCTTCCAATGAACATCCAGAAGTTGCCACAGATGCCACATTTCTATAAATACGTACAATTAAAAATAATTATGAAATGCAAGTCATCGTTTTTGGCAGTAGATTCCTATGGAGGTTTTTCTTCCTATTTTGGGCAGTTCTCAAGATTTTGCTCCTCTTTGTTTAATAACTTAAAAAGCAGTCTTTATCTCCTTTTGTCTACATCCATCTAGGTTTATGTGCTGTTTTCCCACCTGATGTTTTGTTTGCTTAATCCTTGCTGTGACACTGGGCCGTGAAAAGAAGTACTGGTTCTCACAAAATATTTTCATTCATTTTGTACTACTCTGTTGGCAGTAAGAAAATACACTATTTCCCTACTGGATACATTCTTTACAAGATAAAAGCAACGTAGGGTGAAAACATTCTATTATTCTAGTTCCCACAGAAAGGCAGCCTCCATAAAAAGAGATGAAGAAGAGAAGTTTGGTGATGTTTGCTCGTTTTCATAAACTCGTTTTTGGAGGAAGAACATAATATATACATGATTTCCTGTTAACGGCTGTTGGTGTCCAAAGTTTGATACTGCTGTGTGACAACCTGCCATGGCTTCCTTTTTCTGAAGGAATGATTGATTGTGAAGCCAGAGTGCTTGCTAAACGGGGAAGCTGCTATTACAGAATGCACAGGAAATCGAACTGCTTAAGCGGTTCTGCTGAGACATGAGACAGGCTATAAACTGTTGCAGGCAGCACTGCCTTCTCGGTGTCGTGACTGGTTTTGAAAGCTGGATTCAAAGCCGTGAAAAGCCTAGTGTTATCATAGCAGCACTAAAATGAATGAAGGAGAATGATGGAGTTGGCTGAATAGAAAAGAGGCATGTCTGACAATTAGAGCTGGGCACCAGAGCCCTCCAGAACCTGCTGGTCCCTGGGAGCATTCAGACAGACACTGGGTGAGTCCCCACCTAGCTGGTACATGGGTCAGGGCTTGGTGGGAAGCAAGTGGCACACTCCAGTTGGATAATCTGAGGTACACTGAATCAAAACACTGCTTACCCAAAGAGCGAGCATATAAGGATGACTAGGAGTGTTGGGCAAGGGCCAGTGCCTGTACCTGAAGAAGAAAGAGGAAGGAATATTCCCAAACCCCAGGGGGGTTGGCTGTGTCGAGATGGATGCCTTGCAGGAGCTGAGGTCTCTGGTCAAGGGACACATAGGCCTGCAGCCAGAGGTTCAGTCCCTTGCCCTCCGACTTCTCTCTCTCTTATCCCCATTAACCAAACTCATCCGAAAGCCAGAGAACCAGCCCAAACTCACCCGAAAGCCAGAGAACCAGCCGTGACACAGGATGTAGTCTTAAAGTTCGTGTCCCCCAGCTCAGAGCAGGACAGGACCAGGTGGAGGGTGGATCTAGTGGAGTGGCTGGAAATTGTCCAGCCCAGATGTTACAGGGGACATCCCAGTCATCCTCACCGATGCCGTGTAACTTGTTTCTATGAAGAATCATCAAGTCTCAGAAGTATTTGAGGTCTCCAGCCATATCAGCGGGAAGGCACCCAATCTCGTCTGATCTCGGAAGAAGTATTTGAGGTTACCCAGTTCAGGCATTGAGAACATGCAGACTTCCTATTCATCTAGTTTAGTAGACGAATAGACATCTAGTGTGATACTTGCAGTTATAGAGGACAAAACCTTACTTGAAGGAGCAGCTTGTTCTGTTGTGGAACAGTCCTAATGATTAGGGAGGTTTTTCTTGGATTGAAAATTCCTTCCTGTAACTTAGAGTGGTTGTTTGTTCACTCTTGTGGAGCTGCATGGAAGCAGGCTACTGTCTTGCCCTTTATCTTTTGTCCCCGTTATAGCTTTTTTGTTGGTGGTTGTTTAACGGTCCTTCATTTATTCAGTATGTATTAACTGAATGTCCACTAGGGGCCAGGACTTGTTCTAGGTGTGGGATATTCAGCTGTGAACAGCACAGAAGTCCTCCTGCATTCGTGAAACTTACATTCTAGTGGATTGAAGTGGACGCTGAGCACAGAAATGTATAATGTGGCGACCCACCAGTGGTGCTAACTGCTGAGACTGAACGCTGTTCACTTGGTTCACATGAGAAGCCTAAATCATTGTGAGTCAGCTGTTGCCAAAAAGCCCCATTCCATCTTAGGCTGTGTCAACAGAGTGTACAACACAGAGGTGGTGTTTCCTTTGCTTTCTGATTGGCCCCCTGGACCTGGAGTGTTGCATTTACATTCTAGAAGGTCATTGGCAAACCTGAATTCTTTCAGGGGATGTCCCCAGGATAAGTCTTTTTTTTTTTTTAATTCAAGTATAATTGATTTACAGTGTTGTGTTAATTTCTATTGTACAGCAAAGTGACTCAGTTATACATATATATTTTTTTCTTCATATTCTTTTCCATTGTGGTTTATCACAGGCTATTGAATATAGTTCCCTGTGCTCCCAGAATAGCCTTTCAGTACTTGAAGAAAGCCATCATATCCCCCAGAGAGTGTTCTTTAGGCCAGACCTCCCCAGTTTTGTCAACAGTTTCTCAGATGGTATGATTTCTGTACTCTTAACCATCCTGGGCTTTCTCTAGATAATCAATTTCCTCTTGAAAAACTGCTCTCAGGGTTTACCTCCCTTCTCTAGATGTGGTTTAACTTGGGTGTCACCTAGTAGACTCTCTCCCCTTGATCTGGTTATTTAATTTTTGTAATGCAGCCATGGATTGAATTTGCTTTTCTTTTTAAACAACTGTGTTACTTCTGACTCTCACTGTTACAATACTGTTAAGTCTCCAGCCTTTCTTTTGGTGCAACTGATATTATACTCAAATGCGGGGCTCTTATCTGTCTCTATGAAAATGTCATCTCATTGCTGTCCATTCAGTCTTCTACATTCAGATTCTTTGGAATATTATCTTTCATCTGACTTCGTGCCATCTACAAAATTGATAAGCATTGTCTCAGAGTTCTTCTAAGTGATTAATATAAGCATTCCGTTAAAAAAGAATAATGACACAAGGCCATTCCTTCAGGTTACAGCAGTTCAATAATTAATATTCTTTGAGGATGGTATTTCAAATAATTGTCACTACCCTTAACTATGATGGGCTTCCCAAGTGGCTCAGTAGTAAACAATCTGCCTGCCAAGCAGGAGACACAGAAGACACGAGTTTGATCCCTGGGTCAGGAAGATCCCCTGGAGGAGGAAATGGCAATCTACTCCAGTATTCTTGCCTGGAAAATTCCATGGACAGAGAAGTCTGGAGGGCTGCAGTCCATGCGGTGGCATGACTGAGTGACTAAACAACAGCCCTTAACTATGTCATCCAGCTTACATATCCAGACCTTCATTTTATCCAGACCTTTTTGAAAAATGAAGAGACAGTTTCTTCATGGCATTTCTCTCTCATACCAGGCAGACTTACCAAAAAAACATATTAGGATAATTTGACATGACATTGGCAATACACTAAGCTACCACTATTCCCTTTTACCCCCGAGTCTTTAACATCTGTCCGTAGGATTGTATTTGAATTGATACCAGGCTTGCTTGTCTGTGCTTTAGTTTTTTTGTATGTGTCCTCATTTCTGGAGAATTGGAGAAGGCAATGGCACCCCACTCCAGTACTCTTGCCTGGAAAATCCCATAGACGGAGGAGCCTGGTAGGCTGCAGTCCATGGGGTCGCGAAGAGTCAGACACAACTGGGTGACTTCGCTTTCACTTTCACTTTATTTCTGGAACCTCTGCCTTCATGTGTGGTGAGCTTGCCTGTAGCGACTCCCTTGGTTCCTAAGGATGAGATGTGGCCTCTGTTCCCTCTTTTCAGGATGGGCCACAGTTGCCAGTTTTAAGTCTCTCTCTTGATCAAATCTAGGACATTGGGGTCAAATGGAAGTTGAATAATTGAGCCTTCTAACTTTGGTGAAGGTTGTGTCATCTTTCCCAGAATGATGATGATGATGCTTTTTTTAATCTTGCTTCTGATAAAGCTTAAAAGAAAGTGGGAGGAGACGTGGTGGTGCCAGGGTTGCTGCTGCTCCTGGCTCTCCCTGGGGTCTCCTGGGCCCGCTTGGAGGGGCAGCTCTCACATGCAGTCTTAGTTCTCATGCCCAAAGCATTATGACATGTTTATGGTTTGGTTTTTGATTCACAAGCTCCCTGTAAGATTATCATGTTTTCTTAAGAGGTTACCTTGTTTATAGGTTAGAAGAAAGGCAAACTTGACTTTACTGATCCTGGGAATATTTTTGTTTCCCAAACCATAAGGTATCCTGTTTTCTGGGAGTTTCTAGATTTTAGTGTAGAACATCTTAGTTGATTGGTGATTTTAGTCACTAAGTTGTGTCTGACCTTGCGATCCCATGGTCTGCAGCCTGCCAGGCTCCTCTGTCCATGGGATTTCCCAGGCGAGAATGCTGGAGTGGGTTGTCATTGCCTTCTCCAGAGAATCTTCTGGACCCAGGTATCGAGCCTGGGTCTCCTGCTTGGCAGGCAGATTCTTTACCACTGAGCCACCTGGGAAGCCCTAGAACATTTTGGCTTCATTCAAATGCCCAGGAGCCTATCCACCTTGCTGGTCATGTGACTTTAAAGGGGAGAGTTACTGAGACTGTCCCTTGCCTCGTAGGGGACAGAGTGGGCCAGAGTATGGTTAAACACACCAAACTTGCCAAGTCACATGACTTTTAGTGGAGGGCTTGCCTTGACTGCAAGTACCAGAAATGCACCTGTGCTTATTGGAGGGTCGGTATGTTACGAGGATCAGTATACCATCTAAATTGATAGACTGAAGGTGTTTCACAGTTTTTTGTTGCCTTTCACAAGCTCCAGAGAAAAGACTATGTTCATCTGGACCACACCGGTGGGAATCTTATACTTTAGATTCACAGAGTATGTTTGGATTTTCCAGATTTGACTGTGTCAACTTTATCCTGAATATCATATTCCTTTCCTTTTGCCCATCACTGATTGTTAGTTGACTAAGAAAGTGGAAGTCACACTTTTGTTCAGAGCCCAAGACTATTCCGAGGTTCCTGTGGGCATCGTCTTCCATCAGACATTCAAAAGAGCCACCACAGCATAGCAGTCATGGCTTCGGTGAACACTGATCCTGGTTTGCACTGTGTCCTGGTACACAGGACTCAGAAATGCCTTGGTTTGGAAGAAAAATTGTATGGTTCCCTTGGATACCTCCCAGAGTATCCTAGAAAG
Source organism: Bos taurus (assembly GCF_002263795.3). Classification (NCBI taxonomy): domain Eukaryota; kingdom Metazoa; phylum Chordata; class Mammalia; order Artiodactyla; family Bovidae; genus Bos; species Bos taurus. Next base: position 14,506,197 of record NC_037344.1, on the reverse strand, counting down.
CAGTGGTTCCCATGGTACAGTCACAGCTCTGACCTTTGGACCTTCCTTACTCACCTTTTCCCACAAAAAGACGCCAGGAAGAACTGAGCACCCAGCAGTTCTTGGAATACTGTTGGTTTCCCTGGAGGCGCATTTGGTCGTCTGTTCCTTTAGCAAGATGAAGCTGCTCTTCGTGGCTGAGAAACAACTCTCATCATTTTGGTAGATGAAAAAACATATTCTCAATGGAACTGAGTTTTTCTAGTTGAATTCATCTGTTTAAAAACTTGCCAGTTGAAAGCTCCTGGGTAAATCTGCTGATTAAATGAAGGTTTGATACCTCATGGGTCTTTGAAAGAATCCGTGGGCTTTTGCAAGCCATATCAAGTCTTGCTACATCCAGAGCACTGACCACTGTTGATTTTCTGCCTCCTTCACTAGATGAAGGTAGGGAGGGACCAGGGCTTATCCATCCTGCCTGTAGCATTGATCATTCTGTGGGTTTGGATGAGAGGAAGAGAGAAATAGGGGGAGAAAGGGAGAAATCGAGGAAGAAAGGAAGAAATAAGCCCAGTTGCCTTCTGCTTCCCTTTTAGGAGGTGAAGCACCCAAACTTCCTGTCTAGGAATAGGAAAGGTAGTAACTATTTTAGGAAGTGGCTTCCCCAACTTTCTGAATATGACGATCATTTAGTTCCCCGAGTTTGTAACCCTACAACTCGAGCACTGTTGATGGAGCTGGCCTAGATGATTCTTGGTTGGAGGGCTACCTGCCCGTGGTAGGTTGTTTAGGTAGCAGCATCCTTGGTGTCTACCCACTCGATGCCAGTAGCACACCGCAGTCCCAGCTGAAACAAATATCTGCAGACATTGCCAAACATCTGGTGGGGGGGCAAAATAGTCCCCTCTCTGCCCCACCTCCCCTCACCGAGAACCACTGCTCTATGGGAGCTCATGTCTAGGATAAATGCAGACCAGAGAAACCCAGCAAACAATAAAACTCTGGAATTGGAAGGGAACTTCGAAATCATAAAGCTTGTTTCCCTGCCTCTCCCCGTACCCCCCACCCCAACTCCAACACACACCACCATTTTGTACCTGAGAAAACTGTAGCCCAGGGCAATAGGTGAATAGAAAAAAAGAATACAAGTGTGAGAGATGATACTGATTTATACTGGAGGCTTATTTAAGATTGTTTACAGATTATGAAAGTGTATCTTCTTTCAGGCAACTCATAAGAAAACATAAGCTTATGGTAATAGATAAGAAAGCTGAATAAAGATTCATATCACAGAAAATGGAAAGGCTAGCATCACTCAAAAAATAACTTAAAGTATTTATGGAATATTTTTTAGATTAAAAAAAGAGCAGAGCAAACCCACTAGAATATGACTGGATTTCTGGCACAGCCCTGTGAAGCTGTATAGGATTCATATTAGACCATTTTCAGTGCATATATATAAAAAGAAGCAGAAGAATATTTAAAGTAACAGTAATTGGGCTTTTTCATAAAGTGAATTGCTTTTAGATCTAGATAAGCTAGACAGTGGTCTCCCCCAGGAGGTATTTCCACAGTAGGTTAAGTTGTGTTTTGTAAGGGCATTTTCTATCTTACTGAGAATTCTCACAGAAAGGCAAGAACACTGAATTAAGTGTTAGCTGCTGTGGTTATTTTAAGACTCATCTCAATAACCAAGAGGGTTCAGTTCTCACACTTTGTACCTTTTGACTACAAACAGCTTTAAAGAAGTTTATGTTGTACTTCATCAAAAATTATGGAGGATCGGCCGACTGAGACGCATGGGGACCGAAATTGGGCAATTCAGAGTTTCTCATGCGTGTAAGCCGCCTTTTGTTTCGATCCCTATCATTCTTGGTCTGTCTTTTTCAAGATTCTGCTGGAAGGACTGTCCTGAGTGAGGGCAGAAGAAGTGGCAGGATCCTGAGGCATGGGTCCACACCTTCCCTCCCGTCTGAGGTAGGGGGAAAAGCAAGTGACAGATGGCTGCCTGAACTTTTGGTTGAGAGTGTTATGTTTAGATTCCACCTGATTGCACTTTCTTGTGGTTTCGGTTTGCTTTAAGCATAATCCACGTCTGAACCCACGCAGCAGAAACTTTTCTGAAAAATCGTGGATAAATCCGTCTTTAAAGAATCAAAAAGCATCAGGAGAACCGGTTCGTGGAATTTATCCCAATGTTCTGGTTATCTGTGTCCTTGAAAAGACCCAGTGGTCCCAACCCTGTTCCGATGTATCTTTTTATATATGCCGGACTTGTAAAAAATCTTCTTAAATCGGCACCTCGATTCTTGATGAGAGAACTTCCAACCATGTAATATGTTGGGTCGTTTGTTGAAAACTCAGCACTGGAAACTTACCCTTCTGCTTTTAGCATTTGAAATCCTTGTCAGGGAGACATGTTTCTCAGAACAGATCTTTTGAGAGGCTGTAAAGCAGTTCTCCTGGCAAGAAGTCCTTTCTGAACTTTTTGGATCATTATACTATTATGCTGATTTATCTAAAACATGGATTCCAACTGTAGACTCCTGGCAGATATGCGCATGTCAGATGTCTTGGCACAGTTCTAGGGTAGAAGGGGACTTTCCCACTTCTTTATGTAATCCACACTGTCACATGTGGGAGTATTTGGTGAAATTTCTTCTGCTGAAATTCTTAGCTTTTCATACCGGACATGATGCTCCATGAGAACAGGCTCTGTGTATGCTTGTATACATTTAAATGAAATGGAAAAGAAAAATTAAATCCAAGAAAATGCCTTTAGTTTGCAGGGGTGATTATTTTTAGTCTGTGTTCATATGCTCCAAAAGCTCTCTTTTATTTTAAGTCAGGTGACTGGAACTTGGAACAGAACTTCCCATAGAAACAATAGGATAGTATGTGTGATGCTGAAGTTTCCAGACTAGCCCTCGAAGCTTAGTTAACCCATCATACGCTAACACGCTTTGCAGTAAAGGGACAGTGCTGTGCAGTGTATCAAAACACTGTTTAAATATAGAGCATAGACTTGTGGTTGTCAGGGGGAGGGGAAGTGGGGAAGCAAAGGATTAGGAGTTTGGGGATAAGTGGTGCAAACTCTTCTATATAGAGTAGATAAACAGCAAAGTCCTAGTGTATACCACAGGGAACTATATTCAGTAGTTTGTAATAAACCATAATGGAAAGAAATATGGAAAAGAATATCGATGTATGTGTAACTTACTTTGCTTTAGAGCAGAAATTAACACAACTTTGTAGATGAGCTATACTTCAGTAAGATAAATTAAAAAAACAAATGCTGTTTAATGATTTTCAACCTCCAGCCTGTTTCAGTGCTAGACATTAAAACTGGGGAAAAAAAATTAATGCATAAGAATACGTTTATTTTCTTTCTTTTCAAAGGTAAGTTTTGAGGAAAAGTAGTTCTAAAGAGACTTGGCATGGTGGAAGAGCCCCAGGTGAACCTAAAGACCTTTTCCATAGCAGTCTGAACCTCTTAGAGCAGTAAGTGGGAGAAGGCAATGCCACCCCACTCCAGTACTCTTGCCTGGAAAATCCCATGGACGGAGGAGCCTGGTAGGCTGCAGTCCATGGGGTCGCTAGGAGTCGGACACGACTGAGCGACTTCACTTTCACTTTTCACTTTCATGCACTGGAGAAGGAAATGGCAACCCACTCCAGTGTTCTTGCCTGGAGAATCCCAGGGATGGGGTAGCCTGGTGGGCTGCCGTCTTTGGGGTCGCATAGTCGGACACAACTGAAGCGACTTAGCAGCAGCAGCAGCAGAGCAGTAAGTCAGCCTCTCGGACTTCGGTTTATTCAAATGTCGTGAAGTAGTTGTAGAGACCAGAAGGGATCAGAGCAGAAAGTGCCTAGGAAGGTGATTTGTAAACTGTACAGTTCTGTTAACATACAGAGACACAGTGTAAGTTTGGCTGTTCTTTACCTGTGAGAGTCCTGTGACCAGGCTGTTTCTTTTTCCTGACACCCTTGTATTGATAGCAACACTTCTGATGTTTAATGACGAATGAGATCCCAGATAGCTCACAGACACAAAAAGTAGACATTCTTTTAATTTCTTTGGGAGACAATAGCATTTGCTTTCTGAGACGTTTGGTTGGAATTTCCTAAGTAGTCACTCTCTCATGCTCTCAATTTTCTCAGGCTTCAAACCGCTCCCGTTCTCTCCTTGTCTGAGTATGTCTTTCTTAATCACCTTCTCAAGTTTCAGGTTACATAGCCGGGCTCCCACTCCAGGCTGGCCTCCCAGTGGCCCTGGCCTCTCTGTGACCCGTGCCTCTGGACTCAGACCAGCTCTGCAGTGTCGGCAGCCCCTGCAGCTGACCAGCTTGCGCGAGGGGCCCCCTTCTGCTCAAAGCTTCGCTGGACACCAAACAGGGGTGGCCTGTCCAGAGGGACCACAGCCTGGTGAATGTATTTTTAATGGTACAAACCTGGTCCTAGACTCTGATGCTAGGGGTAAAACTCCAAGTGCTGTGGGCCTCATCCCCCACCCAAGGAGCTTTTCTGGGGGAAGTGGTATTAGGAAAGGAAATGGGGGCTCAGTGGCCCTTGCAAAGCCAGTCTTTCCTATTCCCCACCTCATTCACTTGGCCAGGTCAGGTGGGGCTATTTGTAATGTGTAAAAGTCACAGTACCCCACCAAAGAGGCACATTAAAAGGGGCTTAGTAAAATATTGTTATTCGTGTCAAAGTTATAAATTTCAGACCTACACAGAATAACATCTAATGTTGGAAGCAGTCAGAGATCAGGAGCAGAGAAACCTTGAGCTGAACAAGTAAACCTATGTACGGGTGTTTCATGGCTTCAGATCTTGAGCCCTTTCAAAGGATGTCCTTAAGGCACTACATCTGGGTCTCCCTGGGTAGGGAAGATCCCCTGGAGAAGAGCATGGCAACCCACAACAGTACTCTTGCCTAGAAAATCCCATGGACAGAGGAGCCATACGAGCTTCAGTCCATGGGGTCACAAAGGGTTGGACACAACTGAAACAACTTATTAGCACGCTCACACACCCTCTCTCTTCTCTGTGCAAGATTGGCACTCATGTGCCCAGCTGCTCGCTGAAATCCCAGCATCTGCCTAACAGTCTATAAAGATCAGAGATGAAGTAGCAGGTAGCCTACCATACCACCTCTGATTTCCTTCTCCCACTGTAGACAGAATTACTACTATTTATTAAGCAAAACAGCTTGTAGGAGCTGCAGAAACCAGACACATGACACAGTTTCTGCTCTTTTAGAGCTTGCAATGCTGTATTATCTCACATCAGTAAGGGAGCCCATTCTGGACCACGCAGCGCCACTGAATTGGATATTAGTGTTTCTCCTACTGATTCTAGTGAAAATTTAGAAAAGATCATTTACTTCTTGGGCCTTAGTTTTCTTATCCATAAAGTGAGGATATCGAAATCTGAAGCCTTTATATCTGTACATTTTGTGAGTCACAGTCTCCTACTACTTTTAATCATCAATCTTTTGATCCCTTTTATTCTTTTCATTTCAAGAAACTCTTAGCTAAGATATAGATCTTAATTTATCTGCTGCTGTGTGATTGGCAACTTGAACTTTAGAGAACCACGGCTGGAAAAAGTGGGGAAATGTATAATGGTCCATTTCTTCCATTTTAAGGCAGAATAAAAAATAATTTGGATTACTGTACACCTCATTAGTAAAATAGAATATGCCTGCTTTTGAATATTCAGAGATTTAGAGCAGCGGTTCCCTGCCTTTTGGGCACCAGGGACCAGTTTCGTGGAGGACACTTTTTTCCACGGGTTGGGGGAGGGGGCTGGTTTGCAGATAGTACAAGGATGTTACATTTCTGGTGCACTTTATTTCTATTATTATGACATCAGCTCCGCCTCAGATCATCAGGCATTAGATCCTGGAGGTTGGGGACCCCTGACTTAGAGAATGTAAAAAAGTTTTTGACTTTACAGAGGCATTTGATCACAGAATTCTTTTCCGTAGCGAGTTCCTCCAGTGTGTTTAAAATGTAATATGATTGGCAGAGGTTATGTGCACCAGAAATATCCAGTTCTGTACATTGATAATTTATTCTGCAGCAGTGCTGAGTATGTACACAGAAAATGTGCTTTCTGCTAATTAATTGGTATTTTCTGCAGTGTAAGAGGTTTTTTTTTTTTTTTGGGGCTGCTGTGTTCGACTTTTACTGCCCTTTTTTCCCCTCGGTGTTCCTCCTGATCGTCCAGGCAGCATTCATTTGTGAAACAATTAGCTAAAATCAGGGCGTTCACCTGTGGCTGTTGGTTGCCTCCCCCAGTTAAGGGATGAATCTGTGACTGAGGCAGGAGATGCCTTCTGTAGTGGCGAGAACACAGAGCAGGTAAAAACAGATTTAGGTTCAGATGCCAGCACTGCTTCTCACTAGCCTCATGCAGGATACTTAACCTCAGAATATGATTTTCATCTGTACAATGGGAATTACAGTAACAGTGCTGAGATCATAGGATATGTGTGTGCATGTGTGTGTGTGTGCTTGGTCACTCGGTCATGTCCAACTCTTTGCAACCCCACGGGCTGTAGCCTGCCAGGCTCCTCTGTCCATGGGATTCTCCAGGCAAGAATACTGGAGTGGGTTGCCATTGCTTTCTCCTGGGGATCTTCACAACGCAGGGATCGAACCTGGGTCTCCTGCTTTGCAGGCAGGTTCTTTACCATCTGAGCCACTCATAGGATAGAAGAGAACTTTCCTCTTTTCTGAAGGGGCTGACATAAATTAGGGCCCTCCGTGGAAGGTAGCTCTCTGCCTTTCCCCTCCAGCCCCTGGAGCAGCCAGAAAGTAGCAACACAATTGCAGCCTGTGGAGTAGCAGTATCTGAGAGCTCAGCGGTCTCCAACCTTTTTTGGCACCAGGGGCTGGTTTCGTGGAAGACACAATTTTTCCATAGACCAGGGAGGGGGAGGATAGTTTCAGGATGACTCAAACACTTTATGTTTATTGTGAACTTTATTATTATTACACTAACTCCACCTCAGATCATCAGCCATTCTTAGATCCCAGAGGTTGGGGATCCCTGGGAGGTCCAGAGGGCTGGAGGCACCAGCAGGATTTAGCACAGGGTAGCCTGGTGTCATGGTTAAGTCATTGGCCAACCAGAGCCTAAGGGCCTGAGTTCAACTGGACTAGCCCTGTGATCTTCGGGAAAGTCACTCATCATTTCAGCGCCTCAGTTCTCAGATCTGTAAACTAAGGCTAGTAGCACTTATGTCAGAGAAATCTCATGTGCTAATTTGTGTGCGGTGCACACAACAGTTTCTGGTATGTTACAAGTCCATGCAGTCTGTTACCATGAAAATCTTTTGTTGTTGTTCTTAGAGTGTCATGCAGACTTTAAAACCGTTGCATGAAATGACTGTAGGCTTTACAAAGAGAGCAGATTATTTTCCATCAAGGAGGAGCAGGGCTTGGCCAGCAACTTGCACAGCAGATAGATTTGCTCTTAGAAGTCTGCTCTGGTCTTTCATCTCTCTCTGCCTGTCCACTCTGTACAGCTTTTGTTATTAATGTGGAGCAGTTGAAGTCACTGACTTGGGTGCCGGCCAGGCCAGTGTTTCTGAGGGCGTATATTACTTTCCTGGGCTGGTCCTGAATAGGATAATGGATATCAGAGGTACGGCGAAGCTGTCCTAGGCACGAAAGGTGCGTTTGCCATCTTCTTCGTAACTGATGCTGATGGACCAGAATCTTATGTAGTATCTTAGTATTCTTTTTTTTCCCTCTTACCCTACAAACCTCTATCTCTTCTTTTAGTGGTCATTTTACTTGTTTTCAATTTAGACAGACTAACGCTGATTTTCTGTACATCTTTCTCCATTGTTGTTTTATGGTTGAAAATCTTCTCTTCAGTTTATTGAAGGCAGGTAAAAGTTCTCCATGAAGCCGTATATGTCTGGAGTGTGTGTATATATAAAGAGATGTGACTTTTGGGGACTGTTCAGTCTATATTGCCTTTTTCTTTCTCTGTAAGTAATGTAGCCCTGTGGGGAAAATATTCGTTGAAATAGTGAGTGAAAATGTGTTTTTCTCACATATCATGTTGCTCGAGAACACGCTTTTATTTTCTGTTCTGCTTTTGTGCTAGGGGCTTGGGAAACGATGTTTTTATTGTTTTGGAAAGGCAATGGAATTTTATCAGACATTTTCCTGAGCCTCCCTACCTTCACTTTTCCTGAAATATTTCTCTCAAAGTCCTGTTTTCCTCTGTTAAGAGATTCCGTCATTTAAAAAGTACTGGAGCTTGCTTGGCCCAGGCCTTTCTGGTGATTCGTTGACTTTATAAAAGAAGAGACTGTGTCTGAGAAGCAGCACTTGAGGGATCATATGACCATTAGTGTGAAACTTGGGGCAATGATTTGTTAGCTGGAGCCATGACAGTCCTTTTTTTCTTTTCGTATCTACAAACAAATGTGTGTCTCTGGGCCCTGGTGGGTGTTGCGACTGGGGTGGGAGATAATGTCCTCCAGGGTTAGACTTGATTCTGACTTCTGTTCCCTAATTGTGGGGTTTTCTGTGGTTTTAGTAACTCCCATTGTGAAATAGAAACTGATTTCTAGTTGGTCTTAGTAATGGCTAAATTGTGACAGGCACGTATTTCTTTTTAGTCTCACAGTTGTTTTTCTGCTGTTTTCTCAATCTGTAAAGCAGTACTAGGGAATTTGAATTCCTGGAAATACTTTTCTTCCATAATGATATGTCACAGGTGTCTGAGTGCTATACACACTGCCTACTCCATTTTTAATGTCAATTTAGTGGAGATAAAACGTAGATAATAGCTGTGGATGTAATGAATCTGGTCTCTCTCCCCAGTGGCTTCCTATCTCCATATGTTATGGTGCCCCTCCGATCTTTCTGAAATGTTTACTGTTACAGCACTGAGATTTGGTCTTTCATATGGGAGTTTCTGAGATTTTTCTATATGGTCTGGGCATGAAATAACTTGCATAAGCCATATTCTGCATCTTTTTACAGAATGCAGTGAAAGGAGAAAGCTTTTAGTGTCATGTCATTCTTTATATAGTCCAACTCTTTTAAAAACATATTTTTATGATATGTAGGCAAATCTTGAAAACGCTCAGATGACAATAAAAATTACTTACAATTTTACCACTCAGAGAAAAACTGCTATGAAAATATTGAGGTATTTACTTCCAGACTAATTTTCTATGCTTATTTATATGGATAGGTAGTTATTCTTCTGCAAAATTGTCTGTAAACCTTTTTGAAACCTGCTTTTTTTAAAAAAAAACCAACAACAAAATATGTAAGAACTTTTTTCACATCCCAAAAATATTCTTTGAAAATGTGGTTTTAAATAGCTGCACAGTTTGTTTTCCATTGTAGTTTGTTTCTGAAAATACTTGTTAAAGATGTGCCAAAGAAAAAAGTGCATTAAAAAAGTAATTGAGAACATGTTAATTTTGTGCTTTACTCAAGATAAACATTTCTGTAACAAAACATTTTCTTTATGTAGTTCTTGGTATAGTAACAACTAATTATAGTACTTAACTTTTGATTAGCTATCCACAGCTGATTAAACAAGTGAAGTTTTTTAAAATGAACTTATTTTATTTTTTATAAAATCAGACTAGGGTCATCCCTAGCAGTCCAGTAGTTAAGACTCTACACTTCCATTGCAAGGGGCACAGGTTCGATACGTGGTCAGGGAACTAAGATCTCACGTGTCACATGGTGAGACCAAAAAGAAAAAAAAATGAATTTTGAAATAGTTCTTCCTTTTAAACTTGAAAAGATTAAAATCTTTTTCACCTGAATTTCGGGTTCACCTACCATTTGACTAGGCTGTAATTTGGGGGTGAACTTGACTTTCCCTGGGCCTCCTGGCTGCACAGGACCGGAAAGGCTGTACAGGCAGGGAAACAGAGCCAGATGGTCCCCATGATGGATGCCAAGCCCCCAGCAGAGACGGCTGCTCCACCCGATGGCTGCTCCACCCGACCGCAGGCTGCCTTTAGCCTGGGGTAGCAGGTGTCGAGACAGTTAACTTCTAATGGGCAGTGAAGGAGGAGGTGGCAGCCCCTGTGGCTGTCTCGTGACATCCGCAGTCTGACATTCTCAAACTATATGGGAGGAATCTGGGTAAGTCATGTAACCTCGTTTCATTCTGGCGTACTTGGCTTGTGGAGGGGAGTGGTGATGAACCCAAATGGAGCCGTCAGTCACCAGATCTTCACGGCACTTTTCAGTTTGAGTACTGAAGCCTGTAGTCACAGAGCCATCTCTAAAAATCACCCCGGATTTGACTACTATGACTTGTCCTGGACACGAGGGAGCTCCTGGTGGGAGCAAAAGAATGTGCCGGACAGTCATGTATCCCCGAGTTTATATATCTGTGCAGCTACTTAGGAGTAGTGTGGCTATGAGCATATATTGTAATCTCTCTGAGCCTTGTCTGTAAAACCTGATGAGAAGAAGAATTGCTTTCAAGATAAGTGAGCTTTGTATTTTATAAGTGCATGGCCCAGAGTAAGCTTTTGCTCAATATTGGTTCCCATGATGATGATACATGTGTGCTTTGATGATTGATAGATTTGTTCCGAGTCATCCAACCACTGTGTGGGTTCTTGATGGATGATTGATCATTCAGTAGCCCAGCCCTGCTGAATAACTTCTCTTTGTGCACTGAGCTAAACTTGACTATGCAAAGCTTTGTAAAGAGATGCCTCAAAATACAGTGACTTCAGTTAAAAGGTTGGGGGCTTTTTCCTTCTCTATCTCAAAACAGTCCACATGGTCCTTCCTGGAGGACTGGCAGGGAACCTCAACAGACAGATTCCTTCCGTCTTGTCTCTCTGCCGTTCTGTGGGAGTCCCCGTCTTCATAGTCGAGGTGACTCAGCCTGACCTCTTTTCAGCCCTGAGAAGGGACACGATGTAGATGTGGTACAGATCATTTTCACTCACATCCTATTGCCAAACTGTCACGCCACCACAGCTAGCTGTAAGAGAGGCTGGAAAATGCCATCTTTAGCAAGCCAGACACCCTGCGAAAACTTCTGGTACTGTAGAATGGGAGCTAGCCAACAATGGCCTGAGCATCAAGTCATCCAGCTACCAGTTATTGTAAATAAAATTGCGTAGGCTTATGGGTACCAAAGGGGATGGTGAAGGGTCCAGAGGAAGATTAGAAGTTTAGAATTAACATACATTTATTGTTGTATATAGAACAGGTAAACAGCAAAGTCCTACTGGATAGCACAGAGAATTATATTCAGTATCCTATAGTAACCTATAATGGAAAAGAGTTTGAAAAAGAATATGTATACATATATGTATGTATGTATAAATTAATCACTTTACTGTACACTTGAAACTAATATAACATTGTATATACCTCAGTCTACCTAACTATACCTCAGTAAAAATCAATAAAAATTTGAAAACAAATTGTACAGGAACACAGCCACACCCATTCATTTATGAATTGTCAGCAGCTGCTTTCGTATTACCACGGAAGAGGTGAGGAGTTGTGAGAGAGATCTTAATTGCCTGCAAAGCCTGCTGCTAAGTCGCGTTAGTCGTGTCCGACTCTGTGCGACCCCATAGACGGCAGCCCACCAGGCTCCCCCGTCCCTGGGATCCTCCAGGCACGAACACTGGAGTGGGTTGCCATTTCCTTCTCCAATGCGTGAAAGTGAAAAGGGAAAGTGACAGTGCTCAGTCGTGTCTGACTCTTCACGACCCCATGGATTGCAGCCCACCAGGCTGCTCCATCCACGGGATTTTCCAGGCAAGAGTACTGGAGTGGGGTGCCATTGCCTTCTCCAGCCTGCAAAGCCTAAAGTATTTTAAAAATAATTTTGTTCATTTATTTTTGGCTGTGCTGGGTCTTTGTTGATGTGCGGGCTTTTCTCTAGTTGTGGTACGTGAGCCTCTCATTGCAGTGGCTTCTCTTGTTGCAGGGCTGGGCTCTAGGGCACTTGGGCTCAGTAGTTGTGTCGCATCAGGTTAGTTGCTCTGCAGTAGGTGGGATCTTCCCAGACCAGGGATGGAACCTGCAGTGGCAGGCAAATTCTTCACCACTGAGCCACCGAGGAAGCCCCAAGGCTAAAGTGCTGACTACCTGGTGCTTTCCAGAGGTTTGCTGACCTCCACTATAGAAAAGGGGGAAATGACTATTAGGGGAAAAACCTGCAGGCTCTGGTAAGCAGGTAAGTCACTGCCTTGGAGATGCAGAGTTAGGAGCTGAATCTAATGAAGACTGATGACCTTTGGGAGAGTGGGTGGGTAGTTGAAGAAGCAGTATTGGGAAAGCTCTAAGGAGCCTGGTGTGAAGGAGCCTGGTGTGAAGGAGCCTGGTGTGAAGGAGCCTGGTGGAGGTGAAGGGGGTGAAGACAGGAGATGGCTTCTGAAGTCAGCTTCCATCTTTAAAGCAGAGCCTTGTATCTCAAGTACTCTCTCTCCCTTCCTGCAGCCCACTCTTTTTTTTCCCCCCCCACTGCACATGCAGCATGTGGGATCTTAGTTCCTTGGCCAGGGATTGAACCTGTGCCCGCTGCATTGGAAGGCAGAGTCTTAACCACTCCTCTGTCTTGCACTTGATGCTTGCTGCATTCCCACTGCCGCTACCAGGTCGGCTCTTCTTTTCCCATAGTCTCTTCACTGGTTCCCCTGCACAGAACCTCAGCCTCCAAACATCCAAGGGAACGCCTTTCAATGTGGCTTTTATGTTCCTCCCCTTTAAAGGACTTCCAAGGGGTACCACTAGCTACTCAATACTGACCCAGCTCCTTGGTTGGTCACTCCAGATCGTTCCACTCTTTGGCCCTAGTCCTGATTTCCTATCCTGTTTTCCTTACAGCCTTACACACCCTCTAGTCTCCAGCCTCACAGAAATACCTCGTGCCCAGTCTGCATTTGGCCATCTCCATGAATTTGCTCCCATTGTCGTCATCTTTTAAAAAATATTTAAATATTTATTTATTTATTTGAGTCAGTTCTTAGTTGCAACACTTGGGATCTTTACTTTCAGCATGTGGGATCTACTTCCCCAACCAGGGATTGAGCCTGAGTCCCCTGCGTTGGGAGTGCATTCTTAACCACTGGGCCACCAGGGAAGTCCTGCTCCTGTTGTTTCCTCAGCCTTACACTGTTGAAAGGCTGGCTTTGGGGATCAAGGCCGTGGTACGGGGTAGGCATGTTCACAGCTGGACAGATGTAGGGGCTGTCTTCCTTTCGATGCTTTTCACATTTAAATTTCCTTTCCAGCTGGACCCTGTCTCCCACCCTAAGGAGAAGCTCTCCCTCCTCTAACGCTTCTAGCCCTTCCATGATCTCTCCCAGCATGGCATTTGCTACTTCTGTGCAGGATTAAGAGTCATCCCATCTGTGTTTCTGGTCTCGCAGAAGCTGTCCAGTCTCTGAGCCAGGGTTCAGATTTACCTGAGCCCTACCGTTTCACTTTTACCTGGTAGGTGCCAGTCAGCGTCCAGTGATGCTCTTTACAAGTGAATGCCTCTATGAAAGAGAGAACTGACTGGCCTGGAGGACTTTAGGTGCAAATGAAAATAGGGCTCTAATAATTCTGTGGAACGTAAGTGCCACTTAAGAGCTTCAAAACTCAGAGCAGTTTTTTTAGAGAAAAATCACTACATTGTGAAAGTGTTTTCTTCAGACCTGAAGTAGTATTTGAATGCGTTCTTTTTTTTTTTTTTTTTTTTAAAGCTGAGCCATGTGGCTTGGGGGATCTTAGTTCCCCGACCAGGAATCAAACCCCGGCCCTTGACAGTGAAAGCCGGAGTCCTAACCACTGGACCACCAGAAACGTCCCAAGAGCTGATACTTGAAGCACATCTACAGATAGTGCTGATAGCCCCTGTGATGGCGGGATGTTGGCAAGGATGGAAGGGAGGGGTCTTCCTTTCTTATCATCTATGCATTTTGCAGTTCTTAAAGGGTGAAACAACTTATTCTGTAATTTTTACTCAAGCTTAAGTTAGGATTAAAAAAACCACCCTCTGTCTCCTAACTTGTCTTGTACTTACTATTCCGTGTCTACAGCCTGGCACAGTCATCAACAGACAGTAAGTATTCAGTACGTACATGTTGAAGGAATAGATAAGTCGACTCTGGCACTTAATCGTAAGAGCTTTCTGGAAGAGGAAATGGATTCTAAAGCAAGATGATTTTTTCCAGGGTGACATGGAAAGATAAAAGAGGCTTATCCTTCCAATACCCCTCCAGTCCTCACCCCACCAACCTCCTCCAATACACACGTCCCTGGCATGTCTTCTGGTTATAGGTTAAAGGTTTGTGAGGAATGAAGGTGTGCGGCCTTATTATTACTGAAAGGAACACTCCAGTGTTGGGTAAGGTTTTCATGGCCCCTTTCGTAATAAGCAAGATACTAAACATAGCCAATGGAGAAGGAAATGGCAACCCGCTCCAGTGTTCTTGCCTGGAGAATCCCAGGGATGGAGGAGCTTTGTGGGCTGCCGTCTGTGGGGTCGCACAGAGTCGGACACGACTGAAGTGACTTAGCAGCAAACATAGCCAAAGTGCATAAATTATGAATTTTTCCTTTGTGGGAGCACTGAGTGGAGGTACAGATCTGGGCTTTGTGGGTCAGATCCTAGAATTTTTGAAAGGAAGTAAAGTTTAAACCAGCGCCTCTTTCAACTTGGCCTTCTGTCTGATTCTGTTGAAGTTCAGTTCAGTTGCTCTGTCGTGTCCGACTCTTTGCGATCCCATGAACTGCAGCATGCCAGGCCTTCTTGTCCAACACCAACTCCCGGAGTCTACCCAGACCCATGTCCATTGAGTCAGTGATGCCATCTAACCATCTCATCCTCTGTCATCCCCTTCTCCTCCTGCCCTTAATCTTACCCAGCATCAGGGTCTTTTCAAATGAGTCAGCTCTTCCCATCAGGTGGCCAAAGTATTGGAGTTTCAGCTTAAACATCAGTCCTTCCAATGAACACCCAGGACTGATCTCCTTTAGGATAGACTGGTTGGATCTCCTTGCTGTCCAAGGGACTCTCAAGAGTCTTCTTCAACACCACAGTTCAAAAGCATCAATTCTTTGGTGCTCAGCTTTAGGCGGGGGGCGGGTTTCTACAAATTTTAATCTTCAACAGACAATAAATTAACAGTATCTATGAGCACACCTGTATGCAAGTCAGGAGGCAACAGTTAGAACTGGACGTGGAACAACAGACTGGTTCCAAATAGGAAAAGGAGTACGTCAAGGCTGTATATTGTCACCCTGCTTATTTAACTTATATGCAGAGTACATCATGAGAAACACTGGGCTAGAAGAAGCACAAGCTAGAATCAAAATTGCTGGGAGAAAAATCAATAACCTCAGATATGCAGATGACACCACCCTTATGGCAGAAAGTGAAGAGCTAAAAAGCCTTTTGATGAAAGTGAAAGTGGAGAGTGAAAAAGTTGGCTTAAAGCTCAACATTCAGAAAATGAAGATCATGGCATCTGGTCCCAATCACTTCATGGGAAATAGATGAGGAAACAGTGGAAACAGTGTCAGACTTTATTTTTGGGGGCTCCACAATCACTGCAGATGGTGATTGCAGCCATGAAATTAAAAGATGCTTACTCCTTGGAAGGAAAGTTATGACCAACCTAGATAACATATTCAAAAGCAGAGACATTACTTTGCCAACAAAGGTCCGTCTCATCAAGCCTATGGTTTTTCCAGTGGTCATGTATGATGTGAGAGTTGGACTGTGAAGAAAGCTGAGCGCCAAAGAATTGATGCTTTTGAGCTGTGGTGTTGGAGAAGACACTTGAGAGTCCCTTGGACTGCAAGGAGATCCAACCAGTCCATTCTGAAGGAGATCAGCCCTGGGATTTCGTTGGAAGGAATTATGCTAAAGCTGAACTCCAGTACTTTGGCCACCTCATGCGAAGAGTTGACTCATTGGAAAAGACTCTGATGCTGGGAGGGCTTGGGGGCAGGAGGAGAAGGGGACGACAGAGGACGAGATGGCTGGATGGCATCACTGACTCAATGGACGTGGGTCTGAGTGAACTCCGGGAGCTGGTGATGGACAGGGAGGCCTAGCGTGCTGCGATTCATGGGGTCGCAAAGAGTCAGACAAGACTGAGCGACTGAACTGAACTGATGAGCACACCAAATATAATTGATACCCCTTCATTTTGAGATAACATATCTGTTCTGGATATGTAAGAGATAACAGAGCAGAAAAATCTGAATCAGAGTGGGATGATTTACAAAATGATCTGTAGTGGACACTGCAGTGTAGTGGGTGGGCATTTGCATCGAACAGACCTACAGTTTTGAACGTTGCACCATGCTTTTGTCCTTGGAAGAAGTCACTTAGTCTTCCAAGTCTGTGTTTCTTCATCTGGAAACTGGGAACAGTGACTTTATTTACCTCAGAGGAAAATGTACTGCTATGTAGCGGTGCTGTGGCGACTGTGATAAAACCCATGCTGTTGGAACAAAGAGACCCCCAAATGCAGTGAATTAAAGAAGATACAACTTTAGTTAGTGCATCCGGGCTTGCAAAGAAAGGCAGTCATGCTCCTTGCAGAAACTGTTCTGCCAGACCCAGGTTCCTTCTACCTTGTGACTCCATCCTCCCCTACATCACAGAGTCCATCTTCATGGTCAGAGCAAGGTAATTAGCACTTCTGTGTCCAAGCTTGAGGGGAGGGGAAAGAGTGTGGAGGTGCCATGTCCCATATCTTCAGGCCCAGCCCCAGAAAAGGTACAGACCCCTGGGGTCACTCTCCCTTTGAGAGAATTAAGTCAGCTGGCCACATCTGGCTGCCTGAGAGGCTGGAAGTGGAATTTCTCACTGGGTGGCATGTATCTAGACATTCATAATAGAAGGATGGAGAAACATACCTGGGGGAGCACCGGCTTAATCAATGCAACCATTATTTATTTATTGAAAAATAATTGGGTTGGCCAAAAATTTGTTCGGGTTTTCCTATACGATGTTAAAACCTGAAGGAACTTTTTAACTTCTCAAAGAAGGGTTTCAATATCCTTGCTCTAGGGGAAGAGGAGTGAAAAAGCTGTTGCAGCACAGAATTTGTGTGTCCCCTGAGAGGTTAGCCCTAATGGGATTCCCTGGTGGCTCAGTCGGTAAAGAATCTGCCTGCAATGCAGGAGTCAATCCCTGGGTCAGGAAGATGCCCTGGAGAAGGAAATGGCAACCCCCTCCAGTATTCTTGCTTGGGAAATCCCGTGGACAGAGGAGCCTGACTGGTTTCAGTCCGTAGGGTCGCCAAAGTTGGACACCACTTAGCAATTAAACCACCACCAAGAGGTTAGCTGCTCTTTGAAGGAAGGGATCCTTTAAACCACAAATCTAGGTGAGCCTAGAGGGAGTGGCAGGGGTGGGAAGAAAGATGCAGAAGGGGTAGAGATATGCTGAAAGGGAGGGAAGGCTGATTAGCTATACTCATCTTGAAAGGCCCGCTCTGTAAATTAAACTTAACCCCTTAGCTTACTAGGCGAGGACAAAGGACAGTAGCTTCTAGAGAAACTTTTTCTAGGAGCAAGAAGTTATTTCAAAGCACAGAAAAGAACACAGAGAAAAGAGTTGCACAGAGAAGCCTTATTCATCTTGAGTTTTCTCTTTCAAAGATATACTTTGTGTTCCTGTGTCCATGGGATTCTGCAGGCAAGAACACTGGAGTGGGTAGCCATGCCTTTTCCAGGGGATCTTCCCGATCCAGACCCAGGGATCAAACCCAGGTCTCCTCCACTACAGGCAGTTCTTTACCATCTGAGCCACCAGGAAAGCCCTTGTGCTAAAGGAAAAAATCACATAAATATTCTCTGAGGTTATCTCTAACTTGTCACTCTTGCCAAAGAAAAGACAGAGTTGAAATACAGGAGTTTCTGCATTTTAAAGAAATAATTCAAACCAAATTCAAAGTAATTCAAAGTCCGTACCATTTTCTAGATTCTACATATATGCAGTAACATGCAATTTTTTTTTTCTCTTTCTGACTCACTCTGTATGACAGTCTCTAGGTCCACCCACGTCTCTCTGTTGTAAAGCAACTATTTTGTTATTGTTTAGTCACTAAGTTGTGTCCAACCCTTTGCAATCCTAGGGACTGTAGCCCACCAGGGTCCTCTGTCCATGGCATTTCCCAGGCAAGAATACTGGATCGGGTCGCCATTCCCTTGTCCATGGGGTCTTCCCGACCCAGGGACTGAATCTGTCTCTCAGATTCTTTGCCACCGAGGCACCGGGGATGCCTACTATGCTCCAATTAAAAAAAATAAATAAAAGTGCTTAAGGGAAAAGAAATGAACTACCAAGTAAGCAACTCTTGTCAACAGAAGAAATGTACAGATTCCTGAAGACGGCCGAGTCAAGTTGAGAGTAAAGATCTTGTATTAAAGCAAATGTTTTTAAATGCTTAGAAAAATGATCTCCATGTTCTTTTATTCTTGTGCATTTAGCAGTTGTTAAGAAACAATGAGAAGGAATGAAATAATGGCCCCAAGTCTCTCCATAATATTTTTAAAAACCTACAATTTTAGACTTGACAAATAACTTACTCTAGACTCTTTTGTACTCAAGTAATGCTCGTATGTGAGTTGGCATTGGTTTTTGTTTTTATAAGTAACCCTTTGCCTAACCACTGAAAATAAGCTGAGTTTATTTTAAGCCAATGGTCCAAAGTTGATAGCAAAGAAAGTAGAAGTGAGACTGTTTCTCAGTTTTTATTTTTCCCCCACCAAAGTGACAAAAACAAATAACAGCTTATACCCGGAACCAAATTTCACGTGTTTACTTCTAAGGAAGTAACTTTTCTGTGAGGTGGGATTTTGTAGATTGCCCTGTTTGACCTGACTTGGAGAGTCAAAAAAAGGGCTTAAATTCTTAGTTTCTGATTTCATTTAGCAAAATGATTACTGACTGTCGAAACAGAGCTTTTGTTTTTTAATTAATTTATTTATTTTAATTGGAGGATAATTCCTTTATATTATTGTAGTGGTTTTTTGCCATACATCAACATGAATCAGTGCACATGTGAACAAAAAAAAAATAGAACTTTTGTTTTTTAAAGGAAAATTAAGTTGTAGTGAAATATATGGAGCCTATAAATCTTATTTCAAGAATTCTGAAATCTTAAGAGGGTGGTAGGTAATGATGACGTGTTAATATTTTATGTGAGTAGGATCTTGCCGGAGGCCCAGGAAGAATTCCGATAGACGAAGTTCAGATTCTCAACAATTTCCAAATTCCTCAGGGGACTTGAGCTAGGAGTTAATTAGCTGCCCTTCTTTAATCTCTGACATTGAAAATAATGAATATTTTGATAATTCAACAGTGAACTGGGATGAAAGACTTTGAAAAAGAAGGCGTTTTTTAATATGCGGATGCCGGGGACTTCCTTGGAGGTCCAGTGGTTAAGACTCCACACTTCCAACTCTGGGGGTAGAGGTTCGATCCCTGGTCAGGGAACTAAGAATTCAACCTGCCATGTGCTACGGCCAAAAATAAATGCAGATGCTATTGTTGGGTGTCAGGAAGCAGATTACAATAGTAGTTTTGTCCAACAGATGATGATAGGGATATCCAGAGTTTTCTACTTGTGAAATCCTAGGTTGCTGAGGCTCACTTAGGTTTTTTTTTAGTGAATTCCCATCAGTGATAGCTGTACGTTCATGTCCATAAGCTCTATGTCCTTCCATGTGTTCATAAACCCCCTACAATTCTTTGATTCTGATGTTTTTTTACATTTTCTTTCTTTTCAAATTGAACTATAGTTGCTGTACCATATTATGTAAGTTAT
This sequence comes from Bos taurus, assembly GCF_002263795.3. Classification (NCBI taxonomy): domain Eukaryota; kingdom Metazoa; phylum Chordata; class Mammalia; order Artiodactyla; family Bovidae; genus Bos; species Bos taurus. The sequence continues at coordinate 14,486,406 of NC_037344.1, read as the reverse complement.
AAGTGTACAGTATAGTGACTCATAAGTTTTAAAGGGTATGCTCCAGTTATAGTTATTATAAAATGTTGGATATATTCCTTGTTTTGTACAGTATATCTTTGTAGCTTATTTTGTACTTGTTAATCCTATACCCCTATATTGTCACTCCCCCTTCTCTCCCTACTGGTAACCACTAGTTTCTTCCCTGTGAGTCTGCTTTTTTGGTATATTCACTAGTTCATTGTGTATAAGTGATATCATACAGTATTTTTCTTTCTCTGTCTGATTTATTTCTGTTGGCATGATACCCTCCAAATCCATCCATGGTGCTGCAAATGGCAAAATTTTATTCTTTTTTTAATGGCTGAGTAGTATTCCATTGTATATACCACATCTGCTTTATCTGTTCATCTGTTGATGGACAGTTAGGTTGCTTTGAAGATGTTTGCATTTTTTTTTTCCTTTACTGTTTTACAGTCCATGGGGTTGAAAAGAGTGGGATATGACTGAGTGACTAACACTTTCACTTTCACTTACTGTTTTAATGGCATCCCATCATCAGTAGCTATTGGACATTCATGGACTAAAGATTATGAGCTACCTGTCTAAAACCTTTCACCTTTGCTTCTATCTAAATTTGTCTAAATGAAAAGTAGTGACTCATCTGAATTGATAAAGTCATATCGCAGGGGTCAGCAAACTCTAGCCTGTAGGTCTGATTGGCTTCTTAACATCTGTGTGTTACTCACTCTTTTGTGTCTAACTCTTTGCGACCTAATAGACTGTAGCCCGCCAGTGTATTCCTCTGTTCATGGAATTCTCCAGGCACGAATACCAGGGTGAGTTGCCATTTGCTTCTCCAGGGGATCTTCCCAACCCAGGGATGAAACCTGGGTCTCCTGCATTGCAGGTGGTTTCTCTACTGTCTCAGCCACCAAAGAAAACTTTTACATTTTTTAAAAAATTGTAAAAAAATAAAAAGAAGTAGAATATGAGACAAAACCATGTGTAGCCTGCAGTGCCTAAAATATCTGCTATCTGACCCGTTACAAAAAAGTTTGCTGCCTCCTGTATCATGTTAAGTGGTTAAGGTACAGACTCTTAGGGTCAGGGGGACATTGGTTCAAACCCTGGCTTTACCATTTACAGCAAGTTAATTTCTCTGTGATGTGTTTTCTCTTCTATAAATGGGAATCGTTACAGTGCCAACCTTACAGGGTTGTGGTGAGAACTGTGTTAATGTTTAGTGTTTAGTACAGTGCCTGGGGCTTCCCGAGTAGCTTGGCCGTAAAGAAACTGCCTGCAATGCAGGAGACCCGGGTTCGATCCCTGGGTCAGGAAGATCCCTGGGGAAGGGAATGGCAACCCACTCCAGTATACTTGCCTGGAGAATTCCATGGACAGAGGAGCCTGGAGGGCTACAGTTCATGGGGTCGCTGAGAGTTGAACACATGACTGAGCAACTAACACACACACGCGCGCACACACACACACATGCGCACACACACACACACACACACACACAGTGCCTAGTACTTAGTACCCAATAAATGTCAATGATTATTATTACTGTTGTGGTGGGAACAGTCTTTGAGAGCTCAGCTAGACTAGCCTTTGCTTTCAGCTGATGAACGAGCAAATTATCCAAGACCATTTTCAGCTTAAGATCCATTTTATTTCTAACAGTGCTGACTTAACTGAAAAAAGACATCAAGACAGACCCATGCTTAGACGTAAAAAAAAAAAAAATGCTTAAAAGCATAAAAGGAAATAATAAAGATACCTTCTTTTTAGATTCAGAAAAGAACATTAAACGTGTCACTTTAAAACAAAGTAAACAGACTTTCTTCAATGTTACTTATGACAAGCACGAGAAGAACTAAAGTGGAAATGCAAGCATTCAGAGAGAGGATAATGGTTAGAGAAAAAAAGAGGAAGCAAGAACACACCAGGCTGTCAGCAGAAGAAGAGAAAGACCATGTCAGAAGGAAGGCTGGCGGGCTTTCTTCTGGGTGACCAGTATTACTGTGTCTCCTTCCCTTTCGAGCCCACCTTCCTTACTCTGTGCATCCAGTTTAATTGCTCCCATTTGAAGGAAAGCCTGTCGCCTGTGATCATTTTCCTCTGCAGAAATAAATTTTCAGCCTCAAGTCAAGGACTGTTCACAAAATACACATTGTATGTAAGGTATGCTCCCTCAGAAAACTTGTCACATATATATATGCAAAATCATCACATTTTGAATATTTATGACGCCAAGTAGTTTTACTGCCTTTAGCCACTTGCCTTCATCACCGTTATTCTTATTCTTAACATTTGTTGCATTTCTGAATACTTTTCTTCATCCTCTCTGCTGCTGCTACTGCTGCTAAGTCGCTTCAGTCGTGTCCGACTCTGTGCGACCCCATAGATGGCAGCCCACCAGGCTCCGCCGTCCCTGGGATTCTCCAGGCAAGAACACTGGAGTGGGTTGCCATTTCCTTCTCCAGTGCATGAAAGTGAAAAATGAAAGTGAAGTCGCTCAGTCGTGTCTGACTCTTATCGACCCCATGGACTGGAGCCTACCAGGCTCCTCCATCCATGGGATTTTCCAGGCAAGAGTACTGGAGTGGGGTGCCATTGCCTTCTCCTCTCTAGTGCCCCTTGATTCGCTCCCAAGTTGGGGAAGAACGAACTTAGTTACTTACAGAAAGTAGAAAGTGTTAAAAGAAACACACCAAAAAAATGATTGAAGTAAAATTCATTCTTTTTCCTTCTGTTTTACTCGGGTTGTTTATTCCGTTTGTGGATATTGCACCAGAGAGATGAGTGGTCCAGGATTGGTATTTGATGATGTCAGGGGACTAGAGTAATGGCCTCGCACAGAGATAACACAGTGAAGCCTTGCATTGATTATTACCTCATCTTATTAGCTGATGGAGAACTTTGAAAAGACAAGACTGCAGAGCTTTTCAAGAGTGCACCTTCCAGGATCTGATCCTGAGAGCTTGATCATCGTCACTGCCCAGTGGGACTGTATTAGGAATAGGGGTGGCTTCCTGTACTAAACTACGTTTTACGGGAGAGCTATAATCACCTCCCGCCTCGCCTTCAGATTGTTCAGATAACGTTATCACTTTCAGATTGACTTTGGTTTTCCTTCCTAGCAGTTACAGAATTAAAATCAGTCCTGCTCATTTACTTGGGTTTCTCTTCCTCTGCTAGAAGTTACATTTGCTGAGGTAGGTGAATTTTTTTGTGTGTGTGTTACTTTGGGTTTTTTGGCCAAGCCGCATGGCATGCATATGAAGGATCCTAGTTCCCTGACCAGGGATGAAACCTGTGCCTCCTGCAGTGGAAGTTCAGAGTCTTAACCCCTGCACCACCAGGGAAGTCCCAGTTTTTGTTTTGTGAACTACTAAACGTTTCTCCAGGAGCCAAAATAGTGGTACCTGAAGTTGCTCAGTAAATATTTTTGGATGAGTGAATGAATAAATAGATTAAATACAGTTATTTGTCATTTCCACTGAAATATCCTCCCCAGACACATGTAGGTTGTCAGCTGGTGTCATTCTAGCCGTTTTTGCGCTGAGAAGGATATTTTAAGAATACTTTAAATTTTGAATGAATTCTGTTTTAAACCCATGAACAGTTGAGCACATAAAAGAAACAACATGAAATCTATGTTTTCATGGGTTAATAATATTGTAACAGCTTCAGTCGCTCAGTCATGTCCAACTGTTGTGACCCCATGCACTGCAGCCCACCAGGCTCCTCTGTCCATGGAATTGTCCAGGCAAGAATACTGGAGTCGGTTGCCATTGCCTTCTCTAGGGGATCTTCCTGACCCAGGGATCAAACCCGGGTCTCCTGCATTGCAGGCAGTTTCTTTACTGTCTGAGCTGCCAGGGAAGCCCAAATAATATTATAAATGGTAAAGTGTAAGATTGCTAGATACCCATAACTCAGGCAGTTAAAGCCTTTAGTTGTCACTAAAAATGTTTGAGAGAGGTTTTAAAGTACAGTTGGCCCTTGGTATCTGAGGGGGAGGGGTTCAGGACCCACCTCGAATACCACAATCCATGGATGCTCAAGTTCTTTATATAAAATGGCTTATTGCACATCCTCCTATAGACTTTTTTTTTTGTATTTATTTAATTTTTGGCTGTGCTGTGTCTTCGTGGCTTTCACGAGGGCTTGCTCTGGTTGCAGCAAGCAGCAGCTGCTCTTTGTTTCGGAGCTTGGGCTTCTCATTGCAGTGGCTTCTCTCATTGTGGAGCACAGGCTTCAGTAGTCGTAGCTCCAGGGCCCTAGAGTGCAGGCTCAGTAGTCGTGGCACATGGACTTAGCTGCCCCACACCGAGTGGAATCCCATCCCAGGATGGCACCCGTGTCCCCAGCATTGGCAGGCAGGTTCTTATCCACGGTGCCACCAGGGAAGTCCCCTCCTGTAGACTTCTAAATCACCTCTAGATTATCTGTGATATGTAGTACAATGTAGATGTTGTGTAAATAGTTGCTGAAACGGTAAATTGACGTTTCACTCTTTGGAACTTTCTGGAGTTTCTTTTTTCCAAATATTTTTGATCCAAGATCGGTTGAAACTATGAATGAGCAACATACAGATATGGAGAGCAGACTGTATTATTGTTCCCTTTATTTGAAGAGAATAGCATAATAAGTACCAATATTTAAAACAGTGTTCTTTCTGATAGCAATTGATTATACAATGTTATTAACCACTATGCTCTGCTGCCATTTTTAAAAAATCAATTAATTTAAACATTGTTTTTATTGAAGTATAGCTGATTTAGGTTGTGTTCGTTTCAGGTGTGCAGCAAAGTGATCCAGTTACACAAATGTGTGTGTGTGTGTTCATTTTCAGATTTTTTTCTGTTATAGGTTATTATATCAAATATAGTTCCTTGTGCTGTACAGTAGGTCCTTTTTTAATCTGTTTTATACATAGTAGCACGTATCTGTTAATCTTAAACTTCCAAACTGTTCCTCCCCCATGCTCATCCCCTCTTGGCCACTACAAGTCTGTTCTCAATGTCTGTAAATCTGTTTCTCTTTTGTAGATAAGTTCATTTGTATCATATTTTGGATTTCACATATACGTGCGATCCTACCGTATTTGTCTTTCTTTTTCTGACTTTGCCTAGTATGATGATTTCTAGGTTCACCCATGTTGCTGCAAATAACATGGTTTTTTGTGGCTAAGTAGTATTCCATTGGGAGAAGGCAGTGGCACCCCACTTCAGTACTCTTGCCTGGAAAATCCCATGGATGGAGGATCCTGGTGGGCTCCAGTCCATGGGGTTGCGGAGAGTCGGACACGACTGAGAACTTCACTTTCACTTTTCACTTTCATGCATTGGAGAAGGAAATGGCAACCCACTCCAGTGTTCTTGCCTGGAGAATCCCAGGGACGGGGGAGCCTGGTGAGCTGCAGTCTCTGGGGTCGCACAGAGACTCGACTGATGCGACTTAGCAGCAGCAGCAGCAGTATTCCATTGTGTATATGTGTGTGTGCGTATATGTATATGCCGCACCTTCTTTGTCCATTCATCTGTCAGTGGACGTTTTGGTTGCTTCCATGTCTTTGGGTATTATAGAGTGTGCTGCTGTGAACAGTGGGTGCATGCATCTTTTTTGCTATCATCTTTTAAGGCATACCTTCCATATACCCTTTCTTAGGGTTTGGCTGTAACAAAATGAGGAATAAACCAAGAAGGAGGAAAGCATGGCCTGCAGGGCTTGGTGGACCCACCCTGGGAAAATACAGCAGGAAATCACAGAAGGATCCCCTGTTGAAGCAGAAGTTGGGGCAAGGGAGGACTCAAGTAGAGTGGACCTAGGAAAGGAGAGGGTTGATAAGCAGGCGTTACAGTGGGAGGCTTGGGAAAGGTTGATGATCTGATAAAGGGAATTGATGAAGTAGAAAACAGAGATTCCATTAAACCTTAACCCGAGGAGCATTCTCCGTTGTATGGCCTGCAGCTAATGATGCTGACCCTGCACAAGCCAAGAAGCCAGTGCAGTCCTAGTCCCAAGGGGCCATGGGAAAAAACATATCCATGGTCATGAGAGTATAAATGCCCTTTATTGACTTTAAACTCTTAGAGTCAATCTTTATAGAGTTTAAAAAAAAAAACAACAAAATTGAGATGGTTATAGGACAGAATGTGTTATCAGCCTTGATAGTGTGAGAGTTATGTGGATAGCAGATGAAAATTAGGCAGTGGGAGGTCATTGAGGAAAGATGGAGGAGGGGAATGAAAGCAAATTGTTCCTAGAAAATTACTCTATGCCTGATAAACCACACAGTGGCTTAGTATGTGGTGCAGAATCCATCTGGTCGAGGGGCTGAACCGGGGTTACCGCTACTTTGGGAGGAAGCGGGGAAGAGGCAGAGGGGGAAAGTGAGCTGTCAAAGCTAGACCTCCATGGATTATGTCTGAAAATGAGAAGTCATGTAGAAGCATAGTGTTTGGAAATAAGATGTATCTTTTATGCACAGGGAAGAGACTCAGTTCATATGGTTCAAATGCAGACCTTAATGAAGGAACTACTTATGGTGCTGTGGCTTGGGCTTACATGAGGGTCCTGATACCCTTAGGGCTGGAGGAACAGGGGTGGGAAATAATAAATGCTCATTTAAAAAGCTGTATATACCAGACCCCTGAGCCCTGAAACAATAAGTAACCACCCAGGGGCTCTGTGTTCAGGAATTAGGTAAAGCTGGGAAAAAGGGGGATAAATACACTCACCTCTTCCCCAGACACAGAGACAGGTGGAGAATGGGTCTGTGGTGAGGGGTTAAACCAGGAATAACCAACCCAGGGTAACCACCAAGAGAAGCCCAAACCAGGACTAGCTTCTCTTTAGAGTCCAGCTCAGGGTGAGGATGCCTGCGGTGGGATTATAGTATTGTGTGATAAGTTCTTCTGTACAACTTGATGTTTGACCTTCTGCAGATATGAATTTAATAGAACATTTTAATATACATATCTTTATTCAGCACCTGTCATATCATCCGACGTGCTAGAAGCTTGGTGGACTGGAGAGACTCAGTCTCCTCTTAATTCCTTATTGTCTCCTTGGAGAGAGAAGATGCTAAACCAACCATCAAACAAAATAATCAGTATGATTACAAATTGTGATGAATGCTGTAAGTTTAATTTCATAGCACGCAGAAAGTTAGCACTACTTGTATAAACTTAAGTCTTTAATAGAGATACTGCACTGATTTTTAAAATGTAATTATTTGAGAATAGGAACAGTTCTTTTCTTGAGTAGCTTGTTGAGCTCAAACGGCATGCTGCAAATCAGATCTACAAACACAACAGCTGTCTCATTTGTTCCCTTGTTACTCATTTTAATGAATCACTTGAACAGACTTCAAAACGTTAAATTAGATATATAAGCATGCTTGAAGAATTATATCATAATATCATATTTCAAATTTAGTAGTGATATCATTGTCTAAACATAGTAAGTTTTAAGAAAGTCAGTTTTTTAGCTACTTTGCCCTCTATAAATAATGTGGTAGTAAAACAGCAGATAAAAATTAACCGAAGAATCCATAACATCCAAGTATAGAAAGCTGGGGAAGTTCCCCCACATCCCTTCTTCCTGACATAGGAGCCTTGATGCTTGGAGTAAATCTTTTGAGGGTCCTCAAAGGTGGAAATTTGCTGTTCCTTGCCTTTGTAGTCGAGGTCTGAGCAACAAGAAAGTCGGGAAGGCATTACCAGCACAGAGTTTTCCTCTGTGTTCTTGATACTTCCTGTTGCCGAGGGTTTGTCCAAAGGGAAAAGATAAATGAACAGAGGAAGATGTATTTCAGCTGTCTTCTCATTCCTCTCGCCTTTCATACCATTCACAGCAGTCTGAGAACAGAAAAAAAAAAAAAAAAAGTTACATCTTGTGTTCCTCTACCCTGAGCATTTGCTTATTAAAATAAACCTTGACTGCTCCATCTCCCCTGATTTGGGCCTCTCTGTTTCCTCCATGAAAAAGCTGGTGAGGGTGTTTAAAGCTGATAACTGTGTCACATGTAAGATATAGTCATAAATCACTGGAAATGAACTGTTTTTAGAACCTGCCAGAACTATCATACTAATGCACTTCTACAAAGGGCGGTAAATATGATAATTAAGGGAACTGTTTATTTTAGTCCCTTTATTCATCTCTGAATGTTTTTTGGTATGGATCCTCTTATTTGATTGTTTTATACAATTCTGGGAAATAGCTCTTACCAGTGTAGGAGTTTTAGATGTGCAAGTACTTACATACGGGAGAAAATCTGGTATCACATCTCTTGGCTCAGACGGTAAAGCATCTGTCTACCATGTGGGAGACATGGGTTCGATCCCTGGATCGGGAAGATCCTCTGGAGAAGGAAATGGCAATCCATTCCAGTACTATCGCCTGGAAAATCCCATGGACAGAGGAGCTTGGTAAGCTACATACAGTCCATGGGGTCGCAAAGAGTCAGACACGACTGAGCGACTTCACTTTCACTTTTAAGTTATTTAGCATTCTGATTCTTTCGGAGGTTAAGAAGTAGAACCACTGGGTCACTGAAGCCTCGAAACGCTTAAGACTTGTATCTCCTTTCAGGAGTGATTTTCGGATGTTTTGTTCAGTTAGTGAAGTTTCTGTAACCCTGGCCGGTTGGCTCGCAGAGGTGTGTCACCAGTCATAAGGAGTGGAGGGGGTCACGTGACTGGTTGTTTACGTAAGTCAGTAGCAGTGTCTGTCATCTTCATATTTAAAGAACTGTACATGTTAGTGCGAAACTCGGGTATAAAATGGGCCGCCGGTTTGGAGGCGAGTCGGCTGCTGCAGCAGATGAGATCATAGACAAAACCCACACCCCTCTCCAGACAGAAAGATCCCCATGGAGATAAGCCTGCTTTCTGGGAGGAGTCACTCAGCCACGTCTGCCATCGCTGTTGAGCGTCTCTGTTTCACTTTACCGGCCCCTTGATTTGAAGTGCAGTGAAATGAATACAGAGCTTGCCAGAGGCATCTTTGTAGAAGTGATTCTGTTTTAGCCACTCATGTCAAAGACACCTGAAAACACCAGAGATTAAAGCAGGCTGACCGCGTGAACTTAGAAACTAGCAGTTAGTAAATTGTCTTCTTAAAGATCCAGAAACCCATATGCCACCTAGAGATGCCATCTAGAGATGCCAACTTCTCCTTAAAAGGTAATGAGGAAAGGTCCAAAGGTGCATAAGGAAAGAGTGAACCTACCGAAGCTGATACAAGAGTTTTGTCTTCGGAGCAAAAGTGTTGAATAGGAATTTGGAAGTTAGCTTTCTGTCCTTGAGTGACTGATTCGTAGAAGTGCGAAGTAAGCTCGTTGTGCCTTGCACTTTGTTCTGTTCTGGTTTGGGTTTTCCTGATTTCTGTAGTGCCAGCCTTTCTTACGTTTTCTCTGCTCATGAGGACTCCACTAGGGGGCAGACAACAGAACGGAATATAAAGGAAACCTATTCAGTGCATTGCCTGTGTTTGCTACTCTTTCTGGATACCTTAGGGGAAGGTCTTTCTATTTTGTGTATTTCACGTAATGGCATCTTTATCATGCTTATAGCTATATATTTTAAGTGTAAATGCTTATTCAGGCTTAATGATAGTTTCCCAATTAATACATTATCACAGTATATTTCTTTTGGTTTTCTAGCGTGTTTCTGGCATCGAACCTCAAACCACTAATTATTATTTGTGGACGACCATAATGATGGTCCCTGTGAGGTCCACCTTATCCGTGAATATTCTTCTTCATTCATTCACTCAGTAACCACTCATTGGGTTCCTACTTTTGTCAAGCATTGTGTGGGTTAGGTTTTGAGACTAGAGCAGTGAAGAGAGAGTTCTTAGGAGGCTGCACATAACAAATGCTTACGTGCAACTGCTCCCTAAGCCATTTGGTGAAAGGACTAGGCTGAGAGGGCAAAGAAGGGATTCTTCTTTTTTTTCCCTTTCAATTCTTTTATAATTTTTAATAAAATGTTTAAAGGTTATACTTCGTTGGCAGTTATTATAAAGTATTGATTATATTCCCCATGTTGTACAGTGCATCCTGGTAGCCTATTTTACAGCCAGTAGTTTCTGCCTCCCACCGCCCCCCACCCCACCTCTGTAAGGAATTGTCCTCCTCCCCACAAGGAGTACATGATGGCTACAATGCTGGGTAGTTTTTATTTCTGATTACTCTTCACCAGCTGCTCCTAAAGATTAGAAAGCCATATGGGGTTGGTGTGGGGACCTCAAAGTCCAGGAGACTGGCTAAAGGTCTAGTTTTGTTTGTTTTCTTTCTTCTTTTTTGTCTTTGCTCCTCAAGAATTAGATCTAGTTACCTGAAACTCATTAACCTCTGCCAGCCTAGGGTTACAGAATATTAATCTTTAAATGAAAACCTCGTTAATTTGTCTTTACATGGTCAGTTGTTCAACAAAATATAGAACCGGTGCTTTTGATTTTATTTTCTTTTTTTAAAGCTAGTCAGATTTTAACCAGAGATAACTTTTGTTGTTGTTGTTTAGTGGCTAAGTCGTGTCAGACGCTTTGCGACCCCCTGGACTCTAGGCCACCAAGCTCCTCTGTCCACGGGATTCTCCAGGCAAGAATACTGCAGGGGGTCACCATTTCCCTCTCCAGGGGATCTCTCTGCCCAGGGCTCAAACCCTGGGTCCCCTGCATCGGCGGGTGGATTCTTTACCACTGAGCCACCAGGGAAGCCAGAGATACTTGGTTTCTCCTCAGTTTTGGACCAAACTATCCTCTGTTCATTGTAGATAATGTATAACTAGATCGCCTAATCTTTTAATCTTAAAGTATAAACATTTCTGAGAATATCTTCAGTTTACAATGCCTAATGTTAAGTTGAAGAATCAAAAAGTCTTTTTTTCTGGAATAAATTCTTTTTCTGTTAGATTTAATAAATCATTCTATACAGAATGAGATTGCCATTATTGGTAAATAGAGGCTGCCATTTCTTTCGAGAAGATAATACATGTTTGTTTTCACCATTATGTGCTTAGAGCATTAACTGCATTCTGTACAAAATTGGACAAGGCCCCATAGGACATCCTTTGAGTAATTAAATATCTTAATTGCTAGAGTGTATCTGGGATTCTGTGCTAAGGAAGCCCATGGTGAATAAATGTCCTGTGTTTTTACAGTCCTTAAGTGTGTTTTCTTTATCAGGTTTCAGAAAGCATTTCAATGAGGGCTTCACCTTTATTTCTGTAAATTCTAGCATGATAAGCAACACCTGGAAAAATTAATGAATATTAGTGAATATTAGTGAAATATTAATTAATTCAAATTTTAAACCCAAGAATTTTAAGCTTCTGAAAGTTAGAAGTGTGGCTCAGGAAACCAGAAACACATCATCTGTATTGTAAAAGTTAGCTGCTTAGCATTGATGCGTATACACTACTATGTGTGAAATACGTGTCTATTGAGAAGCTCCTGGATAGCACGGGGACCTCGGCTTGATGCTCTGTGATAACCCAGAGGGCTACAGTGGTGGTGGGGAGGCACAGGAGGGAGGGGACATATGTATACTTACAGCTCATGCACGCTTTTGTACAGCAAAAACCAACAGAACATTGTAAAGCAATTATCCTCCAATTTTTAAAAAAAAGTTAGCTACTTTGAAAGTATATATGTACATGGATAAAAATTAGATGAAAATATGGAAAAATGTATTTTTGATGGTGGTAGGATTATATATAATTTCCTCCAGTTTTTCAGTTGAATTTGTTGTTGATTGTCGTTTATTTTGTTAAAAAAATGCCTGTACAACTTACACAGTTTTGTTCTGAAGAACACTTCTTTTGGATCTTGGATAGCCTCCAGAAATGTGGATTCTTCATTTGAAGTTTATAATATATAGTATAGGGCTACGTCTCTTGCTATAGGTTTTTCTTTTTCTTATTTCTTTCAATAGCTGATTTTTTAGAATTAAATGCAGAGGATAAAATCTAAACAAATTCTATCCAGCAATTAATAACAAAAAGTAATTTTGCATAACTTAGACTGAATATTTTTTCCCTACACTAATAACATACTCCTTTGAATGTTTATAGTCTTAGCGCACCCTTCCCCTTCTGCCAGCAATCCCAGTTGATAAAGCATTGTGGGTTTTAGCTAGAAATTTCCCCCTGTGTTTGAGCTAGAATGATTTCACTTTTTAGGAACAGCACAAGAATTAGAACTGTTGCTGGCGGTCCAGTGGTTAGGACCCTGTGCTTCCACTGCCAAGGACACAAGTTCATTCCCTGGTCGGGGAACTATTAATAAGACCCCACAAGCCATGTAGCACAGCCACAGAATTGTTGCCTTTAACATGCCTACACTACTCATGGACCAAGTGGGCTGCAGGCACTTTTACACATATGTACATATTCCATCTGACTTCCTGTCTACATGTATCTACTGCAGTAGCACCTACAGTCTTAGGAACGGGGCAGGGACTAGATCGGAGAGTGGGTATACTGGGTGGAAAAATATAGACAGGATATCCTCTTGCAGAATTTCATGACAGGCTGATCCCACCACAAGGAGCTGGGGGTTTGTGGTCTTCTGAAGCCCTCTAATTAAATGGAGGAAGCGATACCATTTTTTTTTTCCCTGCTTGTCCTCTCCCTTCCAGATCCACTCCACCTTCACTCTAGTTAAATGCCACCAATTATATATTTAAACTAAAAGCCTGAAATGTGGATTTCTGTGGCCAAGTGTGGGACGTCCCAGTGACGTCTCTGAAAACCCAGAGCCAATCCCTGTGCTTCGAACTCAAGGTTTATATTTAGAAAACTGTGTGAATCCTGTATTTTCACAATGTTGTAAACATGTTTGTGTGGCTATTTTTAGCTTCTGCAGACTTCAGTGAACTTCCAAGCTGGCAAGTCAGGTGCACTCAGTTGTCATCTGTTACCTCAGATGCCAGCACTTTGTGAATGACTGATTGTCTTGGGTTTCTAACATATTTAAAGCAGAGAAGTGTACAAGTTATCTTGTGTCAACTGCATGTGATATGTCTATATTATTATACATATGGTCTTTCTTTTTTAAGCTTTTATGAACTGTATAGCTTGGGTAGCAGTTTTTCTTGGAGTTTAGGATGAGTTGGGTCCTGCCAAATGGGACCAGCAGAAATAGCTAGTCTTTTTTTTTTTTTTTTATTTTTTAAACTTTACATAATTGTATTAGTTTTGCCAAATATCAAAATGAATCCATCACAGGTATACATGTGCTCCCCATCCTGAACCCTCCTCCCTCCCCATACCATCCCTCTGGGTCGTCCCAGTGCACTAGCCCCAAGCATCCAGTATCATGCATTGAACCTGGACTAGTCTTTTTCTCTTTCCCCCAGCCCTTCTCTCCCAGTCCTCAGCATTAAATCATGTACATGTAAATCCTTCCAGTCACTGTTCTTTTCAGTCCACTGTCAATCCATTCAGTCACTCAGTTGTGTCTGACTCTTTGCGACCCCAAGGACTGCAGCACGCCAGGCCTCCCTGTCCATCACCAACTCCCGGAGTTTACCCGAACTCATGTCCATTGAGTCAGTAATGCCATCCAACTGTCTCATCCTCTGTCGTCCCCTTCTCCTCCCTCCCTCAATCTTTCCCAGCATCAGGGTCTTTTCCAGTGAGTCAGTTCTTTGCATCAGGTGGCCAAAGTATTAGAGTTTCAGCTTCAGCATCAGTCCTTCCAATGGAATATTCAGGACTGATTTCCTTTAGGATGGACTGGTTGGATCTCCTTGCTGTCCAAGGGACTCTCAAGAGTCTTCTCCAACACAACAGTCGAAAGCATCAATTCTTCGGCACTCAGCTTTCTTTATAGTCTAACTTTCATATCCATACATGACTACTGAAAAAACCATAGCTTTGACTAGACAGACCTTTGTTGTCAAAGTAATGTCTCTGGTTTTTAATATGCTGTCTAGGTTGGTCATAACTTTCCTTCCAAGGGGCAAGAGTCTTTTAATTTCAGTCACCATCTGCAGTGATTTTGGAGCCCAAAAAGATAAAGTCTGACACTGTTTCCACTGTTTCCCCATCTATTTGCCATGAAGTGATGGGACTAGATGCCATGATCTTAGTTTTCTGAATGTTGAGCTTTAAGCCAACTTTTTCGCTCTCCTCTTTCACTTTAATCAAGAGGCTCTTTAGTTCTTCTTCACTTTCTGCCATAAGGGTGGTGTCATCTGCATATCTGAGGTTATTGATATTTCTCCCGATAATCTTGATTCCAGCTTGTGCTTCATCCAATCCAGCGTTTCTCATGATGTACTCTGCATAGAAGTTAAATAAGCAGGGTGACATTATACAGCCTTGGCATACTCCTTTCCCGATTTGGAACCAGTCTGTTGTTCCATGTCCAGTTCTAACTTGCTTCCTGACCTGCATACAGATTTCTCAGAAGGCAGATCAGGTGGTCTGATATTCCCATCTTTTGAAGAATTTTCCACAGTTTGTTGTGATCCACATAGTCAAAGGCTTTGGCATAGTCAATAAAACAGAAGTAGATATTTTTCTGGAAGTGTCTTGCTTTTTCAATGATCCAGCGATGTTGGCAATTTGATCTCTGGTTCCTCTGCCTTTTCTAAATCCAGCTTGAATATCTGGGAGTTCTCAGTTCATGTACTGCTGAAATCTGGCTTGGAGAATTTTGAGCATTACTTTGCTAGCATGTGAGATGAGTGCAATTGTGCGGTAGTTTGAGCATTCTTTGGCATTACCTTTCTTTGGGATTGGAATGAAAGCTGACCTTTTCCAGTCCTGTGGCCACTGCTGAATTTTCCAAATTTGCTGGCTGAGGGCAGCACTTTCACAGCATCATCTTACAGGATTTGGAATAGCTCAACTGGAATTTCATCGCCTCCACTAGCTTTGTTCATAGTGATACTTTCTAAGGTCTACTTGACTTCACATTCCAGGATGTCTGGCTGTAGGTGAGTGATCACACCATCATGATTATCTTGGTCATGAAGATCTTTTTGGTACAGTTCTTCTGTGTATTCTTGCCACCTCTTCTTAATATCTTCTGCTTGTGTTAGGTCCATACCATTTCTGTCCTTTATTGTGTTCACCTTTGCATGAAACGTTCCCTTGGTATCTCTAATTTTCTTGAAGAGATCTCTAGTCTTTCCCTTTTTTCTTCCTATTGGTCAAAGATTATAAGACTTGGGTGGTATAGAGGGAGATGGAAAGTTGACCGAAAAAAGAAAGCTGGGCTCTTTTGAGGGCCAAGACATCATAGAACGGGCAAGATGGTGCTGATTAGTTGAAAAAGAGAGGTAAATGATCAACAGCTTTTCTTACAGGGTAAGATGATTATCTGGATGTCACATGAATGAAAAAGTGTTTTTCCCCCAAATAATCATGTCTTTGCAAAGGATAATGCTCGCCTCTATCACTGAAGGGAGACGGCGAGGAGAGCATCATTGTCAACACTCGGGCTCAGTCTTCTATGGTCCCATCCAAGATCCTCTTCATTCATTATCTGTGGAGTAATTTTTGCGTCGTGTTCGGCTTTGTGCTTACTTCTCTTTGGGTGAGATTCTTCTTCCTTGCCTCCTGAACTTAATGTGCTTTATAGTCAATGACTCCAGAATGCATAATTCATCTCTTTGGAAGCATGCCTTTCCAAGGAAGCCTTTCATTGCCACATATCTTTTGTTCCGGAAGCTTTAGATTGAGTTTCATGTTAAGAAGAAAATTATACAAAGCATTATTCTGGCTCATTCAAGATAAATGTAGTTATGGAAATTGGAATTTTGTTTTGTACCACTTTATGCTTCTCCTCTGCTTCTTAATGTGAAAGTGTTGTTTCTGAAGTGTCATCCAAATAGCACTGTTTTACTTTATCGTGAATTCTGACTGTTCAGTACAAAGCAGGGGAGAAAAGGAGAATGTTTTTGTATGTTTTGCTGGAAACTAAAAATGCTAGCTTTTTTCCAGAATTAATTATTACTTTTCAATTGAATAGCTAAAGAAGAAAGAGTTTAGACACTTGTTGGGTTTATGAAGATAAACTTTTTTTTTTTAATTTTAAAGTGTTATTAGTGTTATATTTTTTTAAAAAGTCACTATTTAAGCAAGCATGTTCTTTTCCCAAGAATAATATTAATAAAAATAATGCAGGGGACATGCATTTGTGGGGCACAGTAAAATCAGGAAACATATTCACATAATTGTTAGCATCTCAGGCACAGCAGCCTACAGTAACATTTCACAATTTTAAACATTCGTTGTGGGTTTTCTTATTTAGAACTGCAACCTCTTTAGCAATTGGTATTGCCTCTTGCTCAAGTCGAAGAAATAGACTGTAAAGCAGCACCGTCCCATGATGGCAACTACACTCGTGGCTAAATTAAATGAACTGGAAAATCCACTCCTGAGTTGCACCAGACATGTTTTAAGTTCTTTGTAGCTGCATGTGACTAGTAGCTGCTGTAATGGTCAACACAGTCATTTTCTTCATGGCAGAAAGTTCTGCTGGACAGCATTGCTCTAAAACTGCACTTAGAATTTGTATCTGTGCTAGAAAATCTGGTGATTTTCAGATGTGATATCAATTTCCTAGCACTGAAACAACAAAATTTAAAGTTCTCACATCTTATTCTTCGCTTAAACCTGTCCATTTTTACTGTACTTCTTCACAGTACATGGCTTGTTGCCTTTATTCTCTTAATGATATTACATCCTACCCTCAGAGACAGGGATGTCATTAGACACACACCCCCCAAAGTTGAACATATAGGAGAATTAGTTGTATATATAATTAAATACACTAACATAAATGTTTTATAACTAAAATACGTAGACGTCTCAATACTGTATGGACTTGTCTGAGGTTGTGGTTCCTGGATTGTAGCACACTGGCATGGTTCCATATGGTTTCATATTGACTTAATCTTGATTAAGTGGTTTCACTTTTTGTTGACTGAACCTTGCAGAGGAGGAGATTTGACAGGATTTGTGGCTGAACTCTTACAGCAATAAGAAGACCCACTGTTGGTCTGGCATAGCATTAATTTATGCAGAGACTGGGTTTGTAAAGAGCAGAGACAGCATCTTCAGGGTCACCCGGAGACATTCAGTCATTCATCCATTTGTTGAGGTAACAGTTGTCACACTGGTCTTTTAAGGCACCACGTCCTTGCCTACTGTGCACTCTGCTAAGCACTTAGATGGAAGAGAAATGAGACAAGATCTTGGGTAGGAAACAGCTGTTCAAAGGTCTTCATGACAGTCAGGAGAAGCTTACTCGAATAGAAATTTGCACAGGTGCTCTGGATACCCTGGAGCAGTCAGCTTCACCTGGAGCAGGTGACGAGCACCAGAGAAGGTACTGATAGACAGGAAGGAGTTGCAGTTTCCCTTCACAGCAGATTCCAGCTACTCCAAAATGGGAAAGATTAGTTCCTGGCCAAGCCCTCTCAGTGTTTGGAAATTTTTCAAACCATGGGGGAGGGGGAATCTTTAAAATGCCATTCAGAGGCATCATTTTAATGACTGTGTCAGACTCCTTCATAGAAGCGTATCTTAATTTATTTCCTCAATTTCCTACTGTCACCAGTTTGCTTCCTGGTTTGCTTAGGACAGAGGAGTTTCCCGAGATGTGGAATTTTGACTTGTAAAAATAGGGATGGTCCTGGGGAAACTGGGATGGTTGGTTACCCTACCTATTGTTGCATATTTAGATTGTTTCAAATATTTGTTCATATAACCAACATTGTTCTGAGTGCTTGGATGCCCTGTGTATTTAGCTGTCTTTTGCATTATTGCCTTTAGTGAGATTCCTAGAGATGAAATGAATGGTTTGATGACTCTGGACGTGTTTGAAGCTCACATCCCTTAATGGTACCTTTGCTGTTTTCAGCTAAATTGGGAGGAATCTGTCTGGACATTTGTGCTACCTCTGCTTCCATGGGTTCTTAGGGAGATATACAAAAGACACACTTGCTCTGTAAGTAACTACAGCTGCCGTTCTAAATCTCCAGGTAACCAGATGGCATAGGACTCCCAAATACTTTTCGTCTAGGGCAAAGGCAGGCTGAAGGCTGATTCCAGAAGTTGAGGTGGACTCCCTGACCCCACTGCCCTGTGATCACACCCTGATGTGAGCACACTGACTCTTAGAGGACTTGGTCACAGGAAAAGGGTGAGATGAAATGAAACCCAAGGCAGGCGGTCTTTCTTCCCAGTACAGGTTCAAGCCTTCAGCCACACAGGACATTTTGAGCTTATCGTGCATCCACTGTTAGCCAGTCTCTTGCCTCTCAGCCTCCTCCTTGTCAGGATGAGGAAGCCTCGGAAACCCACAGAGTTAGTGTGTCCCATAACCCGTACACTTGGAAATATGAGAGATGAGCTAGTATTCACAAGTTAAAATATATATTCAACCTGCCCCACCATGCTGTATTGAGAGGTGACCTACCTTCCTGTGGAATTTTAGAAATGAATGTGCCTAGTTGGGGTCCAAAGTCTCATATCAAACTCTTCTTTGAAGTAAGAAGTATTAAAGGGAAGTCCTGTTTCAAGCATTCTTATCATGTGGCCCAGAGGTCCTGTGAACCCCTGAAACTGTGCGATATTATTTATGTGTCTTTTTTAAAGAAAAGGTTCTATTGCTTTTATAAGATTCGCAGAGCGGTCTAATGATCCCAAAAGGTATAAGAACTAGTTTGTGTTTATAAAATATCAGGGAATTTTTGTCATTGCTGTTTTGTTTATTCCTTTAATGTAGGACTTCCACCAGTTTTGAAGTAGGCATCAGTTTAGCAATGATTTCAACAAGCAAATGAGATGCACTTTCATTAATCATTTAAAATTCCTGAAATTTCTTTCCAGCTACCATAGTGTTTGAGTTAAATTTGATTTTTGTTATTTTTTTGTTAGGTTTGCTATTATGAAACTGCTTTAGGTCTAGCTAATCTGTTTTTGTCCAGACACTGTATGTAAACCCCTATTTAAGAAGTCTGTGGCACAGTTGTTAGCCTACTTCTAGGCATTGTCTTGCATTATTTTTGGTGTATTCTTTTGTTTATATTACTAAGCTAAAGTTAGCACAGATAACACTAGGCTAGAAGATGGTGACAATAGTTTGAAAACAGGAAATTTTAGGCTTGTGTGTGTTTGGAACAGATGATCTTAATGACAGAGCCAATGGAGTGGAAACTTCCACTGAGCCTGTTTTTTCCTTATTTTGCGCTATGAGAAAAGATGGTGCTTCCTGGAAAACAACTCAAGTATTTTAAAGCAAATGGTTTTCTTTTGTCCCTGCTTCATGGCTAATTTGTTTTTCTTTATTTTATTTACCCTAGTTGTATTATTATTATGGAAAGTTAATGTTTTTAATAGGAAAAGTAATTCCCAAAGTGCTTATTTTAGATATTTAAATATCTAAGTATAAGACCGTTTACAGACATGGTTTTTCAAATAAATTAAAATGGTAAGAATGTTAAGACCACCAGACTTTGGGAGAAGAAATTTGTTTCTCTATTTTAAGTGCTTCCAACTTTCCTTTTTTTTTTTTTTAACCCTCTAAATTCCAGTTTTTAAAACAAAGTAGTTATACTTTGTCTAAGCTGTTTCCTGACTAAGACTCAGTCTCTCCAGATGTATCCTGGAATTCTATATTTAAAAGAAAGGCTAAATTTATTCACTAACTGCAGAATATGAAGAGGAATATGCATTTCCATACAGATGTAAGCTCTTTTGTCTTATGTACATCATTCCTAGATTTTAAAATATTAATTAATAGGCATCCTTTTTTAGAACATTTTGAAGCATAAGCTTTTAAAACATGCAATATTTTTAAAATTATTACAGTACTGAGTGGAAAGTCCTTGACAAAAAATCAGACACAAAATCATATAAAATGAAAATATGAAACTGGTCTGACCCTCCCAACCCTATTCCTGGAATGACTGCAGTTAACATTTCCGGTGTGTCTCCTTCCAGACCTGCTCTCTAAACATAGTTTATACATACACACAATCATTTCAGACAAAATGAAATCATACAATTCTGTAGCTTTTTTTTTTTTTAAGTTTAACAATTACCTTGTGAGTATTTTTCATATATGTGCTTCCCAGGTGGCTCAGTGATAAAGAATTCACCTGCAAGAGACGTAGGTTTGATCCCTGAGTTGGAAAAATCGTCTAGAAAAGGAAATGGCAGCCCACTCCAGTATTCTTGCCTGAAAAATCCCCTGGACAGAGGAGCCTGGAGGGCTACAGTCCATGGGGTCATGCTGCTGCTACTGCTGCTAAGTCATGTCAGTCATGTTCGACTCTGTGTGACCCCATAGACGGCAGCCCACCAGGCTCCCGTCCCTGGGATTCTCCAGGCAAGAACACTGGAGTGGGTTGCCATTTCCTTCTCCATGGGGTCATGAGAGCTGGACAAAACTTAGCAACTGAGCATGCGTGCATTTTTCATATGTACAGATTTGTCTCACTTTTTAAATGTTTTGCATCAATTTATTATTGTATCTATATCTCGAAATTTATTTAACCATTATCCTGCTGGTGAAGTTTAGATTAAAACCTCCCTTATTAAAAAATAGCATTTTCATTTAGTGAAACACCTATCTTTGTTAACATTTTACAGATTTCTAAGATTATACATAAGTTTTGAATTCACAGTTGTGACCTTCTTTCCTTAAATTTCAGTCGTGAAATACCCTTTAAGAGATTTCAGAATAAGAAAGTTCCACTCTTTTTTTCCACCAATTTCCTAGGATAATAGTGGGTTAGTAAAATTACAGTGGTGATGTTTCGTGATGGAAGGGCGGCTGAATCGAGAATATAGAAAGTGCTGTTCTTCAGCTTGTCCAGTCAAGGTCAAGTTGAGGATTCAGGGACTGTGACAGACCTGCAGACCTGGATGGAGTCATTAGAGGCCTTTGTGAACCACCCGAAGGGAACACACTGCCTAGGACCTGTGTGCTGGGAGCTCAGAGAAGTGGGAGCAAGTCGGTCAGGCGCCTTAACTCGGAGCAAGCTGAGGAAAGCTGCAAAGAAGAGGTCTTAAGCTAACTCTTGAAGGCAGAGTAGGGTCGTTGGGTGAGAGAAAGAGGATGTGTTAGACTGAAAACAGCAAAATGTGTGTGTTGGCTGGAGAGGCAGGGAGGGTAAGTATTGTTTTGATCTATAATAAGTATGGTTTTGTACACCGACCTGAGAAGTTGGAGTTTGGGCTACCCTAATAACAGTGGACTTCTTCTTTTCTCTCGTTCATTTAAGTTCACTGGCTTTCCCCAGCAGACACAAAAAAACGTAAGGAATGGTCTCAGTTTTCAAAGAACTGGATGTCAGGTTGGGAAAATAATTCATGAGTATATGAAACATTTGGAAATGTACATAGAAAGATAGCTGTAGCCCACCAGGCTCCTGTGTCCGTGAGACTCTCCAGGCAAGCATACTGGAATGGGTTGCCATTTCCTCCTTCCGAGGATCTTTCCGACCCAGAGATCGAACTCAGGTCTCCTGCATTGCAGGCAGATTCTTTATCGTCTGAGCCACCAGTGAAAATGACAAGATAACAGATGGTTCTAAGCTGTCCATAGCCATGCAGAAGACTTTGGCCAAGACTCCTGAGAGCAGGTGTGGCAAGACAAGGGAAAGATTTGAACAGAACTTTGAAGAATGGTTAGGTTTCCAATAGTAGAAAGGAGTTCAAATATACTCTCTGGTGGGGTAAATACTGTGGACAAAAATGAGAAGAGAACAGATAAACTGCTTTGGTGGCAGTAGAAGGCTTGAGAAGAGAAGGAATTAGATACAATTTTAAAAGAACCTCTATACTTGTTTGTTCGCTTAATTCTCTTTCAAAAACCAGCCTAATTCTGCCTGAGCACATTTGAATCACCTGGTGAGCATTTGAAACGCCCTATGCTAAGACTTCCCTTTTGGTGCAGTGATTAAGACTTTACACTTCCAATGCAGAAGCTGTTGGTTCAATCCCTGGTCAGGGAACTAATCCCACATGTGGCATGGTGTGGCCAAAAAAAAAAAACAAAAACAAGAAAACCTCTCATAGCTGTAGAGTTTTAAAACAGATGAATTTATGGTTTATGCACCTCTATCTTTCCTGAATAATTCTTCTCAGCCCAGTTGCAAATGGGCTGGGAAGATTGCAGGCTGCCATCTATGGGATCACACAGAGTCGGACACGACTGAAGCAACTTAGCAGCAGCAGCAGCAGCAATATCCCTATAATGCATAGAGAGTGTGAGAACTTCTGTATTTTTATCCGTGTCTCCTTTGACATATTCAGCATTGCCTGAGCACCTTGCTGGGACATGGCTCCAGTCCTCAAGAAGCTGACTTGTAGGGATGTCAAACTCTGTAACTGGAAATGAGGGGGAAACGGAGAGCTTGGAGGGGGCCATTCAGGGGTGGTTTCCCAAAGTCTGAGCTAAATCTAGGAATGGATTATGTGCTAAGGGCCAGAATGTATCAGGGCCAGAGGGAGTACAGAAGTAGAGTATTAAGGGACCTGCATATATTTCCAATGCAGTTGAAAGGCAGAGCAGCAAAAAGTGGGGCTGGAGAGAGAGCAAAAGCTAGGAGAGCTTGCCAGAGAGAGTTTGGCTTATCCTGCAGGCAGTCACCGAATATAGAGGATAGGTAAAAGCAATGGAAGTACTCTAAGCATTGTAGATACTTACTTTCACCGTCTGATGTAAATATATGTCCACTGGGATCTGTGCACTCTCTGTGCTATTCTCTTTTGATTTTCATATAGAAGCCAAATTTAATCTTGAAACCCTGAGATGGGACACTGGCATCAGACTGTTATGCTTCAAAATGCAGACCTGCTGATGCAATCTTATTTTAACGCATCATTTATTCAACTTCAGGTTGAACTGACTGTTGCATGTAGGAAATGACAACAAAATAAATGTTTGCATAGCTCCCTTAACCACACCTGCTTGTTAGCCAGTGGGTAAAATGATTTTTCACATGTATTTTGTTTAAAATGGCTTTGAATGTTTCCTAAAAAAAGTGTCCTTTTTTGTCTGTAACTGCAGTATAGAATTGGTAAGGCAATGTACAGCTTTCTCCGGGGCTACCAAGGCAGCAAGGATAAAAATAGGGCAAACTTTAAGAATCCCAGATATTTTCAGATAACAAAGACTGATTTATGTGGACCCATTTTGTGCTCAGACAAAACATAGAGAAGCTTTTGTGCTGTGATTAGCAAGGGTGCTGATGTCAGTTCTCTTGTTGAGCATCAAGCTTTATTCTGTGGCTAAATTGTGCTTTGTACCCTAATCCAGAGAACCTTTGTATCTGCCTTATTAAAGTGTGTAGTTTATGTAATTGCTTTTGTTTTCCAGTTTAATCTGTGCCAGATTCAATGAGAGTGACTCATTTTGTGACTGAGACAAACATTCACATTTGGACCATGTTAAAAATAAATAAATAAGTGGCAGGTGCTGCTTGGCTAAATTCTGTGTTTTCATGTTGTAATTTCCTGCTGCAAGGGTTCATCTCTTAGATAATGTCTTCTTAGCCTCTGTAATCGCTAGCCCAATCTGCCCAGTGCCCTGCGATTCATTGCTGCTCATTTCTTGGCTGTTTATTTTAGTTTCCAAGGGCCTTTTACATGTTAACAGTATCATTTCAAGAGGGAAACACAGAAATGGATGGGGGAGCTGCAGTCAACTGGATGACCAAGACTGACACGTGAACTGTAGCAAAGGGACAGATTGCATTGTTCTCTGTTTTTGTCATTTTCCCAGGGTGTTTTGTGCCTGTGTTTGGCAAAGTTCAGTTGTGTCTACTTTATTATGTATACATTCAGCATTGGAGCTCTTTTTCTCAGGTGGAAGAGGTTTTGAAAGCATGACTTTCTATTCAGGGTGGCCCATATATCTAATCTAATAGTCTGAAAATTGTGACAACTTCACAGTCTTACGGGAATTCTGTTTATTGTATAAATAGTTCTAAGTACTTGGCCCTGGGCTATGCACTGAGTGTGTAATGGCGAATAAAATAGACATGGTCACAGTCTACTCAGACTTTACAGTCTGCTTGGGGAGTTAGATACTAAATAAAGAAATACAAAGAAAACTTAGATCACAGAATTATAAAAATCACTACATAGGTAAGTGATGAGATCCCTAAAATTATGCCCTACTCTACACTGGGGAGTGGTGGGTTGAGGGTGGTCAAGAAAGAGAAACCTAAAGGTCAAAGTCTGCCTGGCAAAGAGAGGAAAGAACATTCTGGACTTAGGAAGCAGCATGTGCAAAGTCCCCGAGACAGGAGACAGTTGGGCATCCAGAAATCATATGATTAGCAGGAGAAGGGACAGCTGATTAAAGAGAAAAATAAAATGACTGTATTTAAGAATTTAGAGATGGACTATACAAGCACAACAGTATTGTAGCATTTAGTATAGGGGCAGATAACCTTGCATACTGGCTTCCCTGGTGGCTCCGATGGTAAAGAATCTGCTTGCAATGCAGGAGACCCAGGTTCGATCTTTGGATCGGGAAGATCTCCTGGAGAAGAGAATGGCACCCCATTCCAGTGGTCTTGCCTGGAGAATTCCATAGACAGAGGAGTGTGACGGGCTGCAGTCCATGGGTAGCAAAGATCTGGACACGACTGAGCAAATAACACACAACTCTGCATACGTCTTACAGCCTGAGAGCTGCACTGAAGTACAGTATAGAAATTGATGCCTGTGATATTTAGTCTTGAGTCATTGGGGGATGCGTGAATTATGTTCAATGAATTATGTAGTAAGGCATTTTAGAAAGATTTCCTTGCACCAACCACATTAAAGTTTTAAAAAGTCATTTCTGTATTTAAAGACAGAACTTTCACCATCTGGAGAAATCACTTAGAAAAAGATATGATTCCTTGATGGCCCTGGATAAGTGACATAGTACTGTGTTTTCCTTTTTCTTTACTTGTCTCTCCCTTTTTAAAGCTTACTGCTTGATAAGGAGGTATCCATGAGGGCATGAGTTTTACTAAGAGATGATATTTATTTATTTTGAAATAAATAGATTTATGAATGGATTTTTATAATCCAGAATCCAGTGCTAAATTCATGTGAATTTAACACTTTATAACTTTTTAGTATTATCTAAAGCATCTGTAGAACTCCAACACTGCCTTCTTCTGGACACTAATCGTTTGCTTTTAACTTTGAGCTGCAGTCAGACTGAGAAATTAATTCAAAATCTTGATGATAGGGTCTTCCCTGGTGGTCCAGTGGTTAAGAATCCAGCTTGCAATACAGGGGACACAGGTTCAATTCCTGGGGAGAACTAATATCCCACATGCCCTGGAAGCAACTCACCCTATGCACCACACTAGAGAGTCTGAGCTCTGCAACTAAAGATCCTGCATGCCACAGCTAAGACCCAGTGCAGCCAAATATTTTTTAAAAATCTTGATGATATTAAAGAAGTACAGATATAATATTTTAGGTCTTTGTGATTTTTCTACTTGATCTGCTTATTAAAGGATTGCATAAGTTTTTCCATGAAGGAATGCCTGTCCATTGACAATTTGTTGTTATTGAGTTGCTAAGTCATGGGGTCCAACTCTTTTGCAACCACTTGAACTGTAGCCTGCCAGGCCTCTCTGTCTGTAGTCCTGCATATATTTTATTAGAGTTGCTGTATTCTCAGATATTTGCATGTATGAGTGTTTTCTTCATAGCCAGTAGATTCTTGGAGAGAAGAAATCATCAATTTCCTATCATTTCTTCACGCAAGCACCTAGCATGTCATTTATAGTATAATCAATAACTTATGGACTGATTATTTTATTGACTTAGTTCTTAATATATCTAAATTTTCTTGGGTGAATTCAATTTAAATAATCTTTTAAAATGTTAAAACCTGAAGTTATCACCCTAGTTAATTCAGTTATTAGTACAGTTATCCAAATGATTATAGACCAAATGAACTGCTTTTTGCACCACTCCAGTCCCTTAATTTTCATTTTCTCTGCCTCAGAGAATTGTCACAGCTTCCTAGCTGTGAATCCATCAATGAACTACAAGTCAAAATTAACTCATGTCAGAATTCATTAAAAAAAGGTGGTCATTATGGAGGCTGAGACTAAACATCTATTGGAGAAGTTTATGTGGATTTTAGTTAGTCCTCCTCTCGGTTTGCAGGTATTTTTCAGGATAAAATAAAGCAGTTTTTAGTGGATACTGTCATGCCTTTTGTGTTACAGTTGCCAACTTCTGCAAAAGAAAAAATATATATAGAGAGACCATATCATAGCACTACTAGTATTCCTTTTAGTGATTATAAATTTTGTAGATTTTTTTAAATAAAGGGATCTATATGTTAACGAGGAAACAAACAATATTTGGGGAAGGGGGATTGGCCTACGTTATATTACCAATGTCATGAACATTCTTTGTCTGATTAGACTATTTGTGTGTGTGTGTGCGTGCATGTGTATTTGTGTGTATACACTCAGTTGCTCAGTCATGTTTGATTCTTTGCAACCCCATTTGGACTGTAGCTCACCAGGCTCCTCTGTCCATGGAATTTTCCAGGCAAGAATACTGTAGTGGGTTGCCATTTCCTTCTCCAAGGGATCTTCCTGACCCAGAGATCGAATCCGTGTCTCCTGTACTCTCAGGCATAGTCTTTACCACTGCACCACCTGGGAAGCCTGAACACACTGTAGGTAGAGCACCAAACTCATATACTGCTCTGAAGAAAATTCCTGAACACGCCATAAGCACAAAGCTGTCAGTACCCGCTGGTTGTCACCGGAAGAGACATACTCTGTCTTGTTACACTTTTCCAGAACGAGGGGACTGAGATGAGACTGGTGCCGCATCATGTTCTCCAGATGGACAGAAGTGGACAGTGTCCATGAAGAAGATTTGATTCCCTTGGGGTTCATAAGTTGCCATTTCTCGGTTCTTCCACTTCCTGGTCGTCTGACCCTGTATGTTCAGTCTAGAGCAGAGAATGACTCTTAGTAGATAACTTGAATTTTGCCAAAATGGGCCTCTTTTTGGTCTGACTGCCCACTCAGGAAGACCCTCACAGAAGAGTAAGGCTTCATTTTGTCTCTGGGCAGAGATGTTGGGTTTAAAAACTGATGAAGTCAACTCTTTGAGACAATTGATTCTGTTTTTTTTTTCATTTGATCAATGTTGAGGTTAAAGAGGGTAGTAGTGAAAGAATTTCTAGGCTTCTTTAGGTGTAATATGAAAGTCCTTTGCCCTTTCTTTAACTGAGTTGTATATTTCTGTTGTTACTGCTGAGTTGTAGGAGTTCTGTGTATATTCTGGACATTAATGTCTTACCAGATATATGATTTGCAAGTATTTTCTCCCATCCTGTGAGTTGCATTTTCACCCTTTGAGCATGTCCTTCAAAATATAAAAGTTTTAAATTTTGATCCAGTTTATCTGTTTTTCTTTTTTTTCGTATGCTTTTAGTGTCCTATTCAAGTACTCATTGTCAAATCTAACATTGTGAAGCTTCCCCTATGTGCTTTTCCAAGAGTTTTATAGTTTTAGCTCTTACGTTTAGGTTTTTGATCCATTTTGAGTTCATCTCTGTATAATATAAGGTGAGGTTCTAATTTAATTCTTTTGCAAGTGGATATCTGGGTTTTCCAGCACCATTTACTTTTTCATATTTAATGAAAACTAAATCTTCCTTGATTTGTTGACTTGATAAGTACATCAGTGTAAATGTCTTCTAATATCAATCAGTGTCTTCTAATACTTTATCAGATGATAGAGAACAATAAGTGTGTATACACACAGATTATTGAGTTAATTGAGGAGACACCAGTAAACTTGGCAGGAATGGTAGCTTATTCTATGAAAACAAAACAGCATATGTGACTTTCTCTAGTCAATGATCTTGTAAATTTGATTTGACAAATATGCATCTGAAAAACTTCTCTCAGCTTAACACTGGGTGAATATTTTTGTTTTGTTCCTAGGCTTGGAAGAGGAGATGGTTTGTGTTACGCAGTGGCCGTTTAACTGGAGACCCAGATGTC
The DNA here is from genome assembly GCF_002263795.3 of Bos taurus. Lineage (NCBI taxonomy): Eukaryota > Metazoa > Chordata > Mammalia > Artiodactyla > Bovidae > Bos > Bos taurus. The sequence goes on along the minus strand of NC_037344.1, from coordinate 14,458,385 downwards.
TTGGAATATTACAAAAATGATCACGCCAAGAAGCCTATCCGTATTATTGATTTAAATTTATGTCAGCAAGTTGATGCTGGATTGACATTTAACAAAAAAGAGTTTGAAAACAGCTACATTTTTGATATCAACACCATTGACCGGATTTTCTACTTGGTAGCCGACAGCGAGGAGGAGATGAATAAGTGGGTTCGTTGTATTTGTGACATCTGTGGGTTTAATCCTACAGAAGAAGGTAAGTTAAGTTCAGGATTTTGTGATGCACCCTGAGTTCTCCTTTATTACTGCATTTTAAAAGCCATTATAAAATTCATTGTTATTTCAGTTACACAATATATTTTTTATAATAGTAACAACATGTAGAAAAAGCACACCTCTCAATATCTAGAGAGAAACTTTATGTAAATTTTAGAAAGAAAGACTATCATTGTGGGGCAGGGTCTAAATAATGTCCTGAAGATGACAGGAAGGCATACTTATTTAAAAGTGTTTTTTGAGTTCCAGTATAAATACTAAGTTAAACCTTAACACTGCTGATACTTGATATTTCAACCTATTAAAATAACATTTTCATGCGACTTAACTCTCTAAAGTTTTTTAAATTGAAGTATAGTTGCTGTACAGTATTATATGTTGCTGCTGCTAAGTCACTTCGGTCGTGTCCGACTGTGTGACCCCATAGACGGCAGCCCACCAGGCTTCCCCGTCCCTGGGATTCTCCAGGCAAGAACACTGGAGTGGGTTGCCATTTCCTTCTCCAATGCATGAAAGTGAAAAGTGAAAGTGAAGACACTCAGTCGTGTCCAACTCTTCATGACCCCATGGACTGCAGCCCACCAGGCTCCTCCATCCATGGGATTTTCCAGGCAAGAGTACTGGAGTGGGGTGCCATCACCTTCTCTGGTATTATATGTTACAGCTGTACAATATAATGATTCACAGTTTTTAAAGGGTATGCTCTTTATAAATAAAATATTGGCTATATACCCTGTGTTGTACAATATATCCTTATAGCTTTTTCTATACATAATAGTTTGAATCTCTTAATCCCCTTTGAATCTCTTAATGCCCTTTTCTTGAGGTCCCTTACCCTTACCATGCCCCTCTCCGTTCCCACTCCCTACTGGTAACCACTAATTTCATCTCTATGTCTGAGTCTGCTTCTTTTTTGTTGTATTCACTAGTCTGTAACATTTTGTAAATGCCACATTTAAGTGATATCATAAAGTGTTTGTATTTTTTTGTCTGACTTATTTCACTTAACATAACACCCTCCAGGTCTATTTATGTTATTGCAAGTGGCAACATGACTTTTTCATGACCGAGTAGTATTCCATTATATATCTTATATTGATGGTGTATATTACAGTATATCATATCACATCATGATATAATACATTATATTCCATTATATGTATATATATATAAACACCACATCCTCTTTATCCATTCATTTAATAATGGACACAGGACTTATTTTTAAACTATATTGGATTGTGGAGTTATGAAATAGCCAAGGTGACTATCAATACCTATGAAAAGAAAATTGAGAATCAGTCACAAAACATGATGAAAAAGAAAAAACATCTCAATTTACTAAACACAGATGCCCTATAAAGCATGTGGAGGAAGAAGGACCTGAGTTTGGAAACAGAGGTAGTGAAGAAAAGCTTCTTAGAGAAGCCCAACTGTGAACTGGAGGCTTTTGAAGGAAGTCGTATTCTGTCTACATGAATGGAAGGAGGGATGCAGAACCTGCAGGCTTAGGGGCTAGGGAAGGACACAGAGGGGGAGTAGACTCCTCCCTGGTTGGAGAAGAGGGCTGTGAATGATAGAGGCAAGGGAAAACTTTCTTAAGGATCTAATATTTGGGTTCCTGTCCTGGAAGAAACTATGGTTTTTCCAAAAGTTATGTACGGATATGAGAATTCATACAGAAGGCTGAGTGCCAAAGAATTGTTGCTTTCAAACTATGGTGTTGGAGAAGACTCTTGAGAGTCCCTGGAACAGCAAGGAGATCAAACCAGTCCATCCTAAAGGAAGTCAGCTGTGAATATTCATTGGAAGGACTGATGCTGAAGCTGAAACTCCAGTAATTTGGTCAACTGATGTGAAGAACTGACTCATTTGAAAAGACCCTGATGCTGGGAACAGTTGAGGGCAGGAGGAGAAGGGGGAGACAGAGGATGGGATGGTTGGATGGTATCACCGACTCAGTGGACATGAGTTTGGGCAAACCCAGGAGACAGGGAAGGACAGGGAAGCCTGGAGTGCTGCAGTCCATGGTGCTGCAAAGAGCTGGATGTGACTGAGCAACTGAACAACAACCTGGAAGAACTGAGTGATTAAAGACTTCAAGAAGAATTTTACAAGTGGAATTCCTCTTTGGGTGCTTTTATGTAGCTGTCCTGACCTTTTATATTCCTTGTCTGCTTCTCTACTGCTCTTCTTTTTAAAACAAACACTAAGAACCCAGGTAGGGGACTCCAGTACTAATTTAGGTTTGCAGAGTCCAAAAGTAGAAATAAAGGTGGCCCAAGGTCTTTGACCCCATTGTCTTCATGGTTATCCTCATGTTGACAAGTGTGCATTTCCAAATACATGTAATTAGGAGCACTGGAGATTTGGTGCGGGGTGGAAAAATTGTATTAACAATCAACATCAAGATTTGGACTGAAGTGAAACAGTCATCATCTCTAATTAGCTCAGGTCAGCACTGTTTCCTCTCTGGCCAGGCAGCCCCCAGGAGCAGGAGGCTTCTAGGACTGGGATTGGCCCAGTGGGGAGTGGGGAACCCCCTGCTGAGAGACTCCAGAATGCTCAAGAGAAAACAGCACTGCGAAAGGGAAGGAGGTGACTGATTTAGACAGGAGGCTAATGACACAGAGCACTTCAATAGAGTTCTGCTGATTAAAAGCCTCAATAAATTGTTGCGCATATGGAATTAAAGCTTTGGTTGTTTTTGTAAAGTTACTGAATATTGTTCCCAGTTCAAGTGGACCCTTGGGTATTATTTCTTAATCCAGTTAAGCTCCTTTCTTGCTTGCAGACATGATCTATAGTTGAGTACAGTGGAGGATTTTAAAGTTGAAGTCACAAATGAGATGGCTCTTTTTTTAATTCAATGTATCTTTTATTTTTTTATTTTATGTAAATTTTTTAAATTTTATATTGGAATACAGTTGATTAACAATGTGTTTCAGATGTGCAACAAAGTGATTCCATTATATATACACATGTATCTGTTCTTTTTCAAATTCTTTTTTGGTATATATATATTTTTAATTTTTAATTGAAGGATAATTGCTTTACAATATTGTGTTGGTTTCTGCCATACATCAGCATGAATCAGCCATGTGCTGTGCTGTGCTTAGTCACTCAGTCATGTCCAACTCTTTGCGCCCACCAGGCTCCTCTGTCCATGGGGATTCTCCAGGCAAGAATGCTGGAGTGGGTTGCCATGCCCTCCTCCATGGGGGTCTTCCCAACCCAGGGATCGAACCCACGTCACCCACATTGCAGGCAGATTCTTTACCGTCTGTGCTGCCAGGGAAGCATAAATCAGCCATAGGTATATATACATTTGTCCCCTCCCTCGAATCTCCCTCCCACCTCCCATCCCATCCCACCCCTCCTAAGTTGTCATAGAGCTCTGGTTTGAGCTCCCTGAGTCATCCAGCACATTCCCACTGGCTATCTGTTTTACATATGGTAATGTGTATGTTTCCATGCTGTTCTCTCCACTCATCTCACCCTTTCCTTCCCTGCACTGTGTCCACAAGAATATCCCGTTGGTATATATATGCACCACAGCTTCTTTATCCACTCATCTGCCAGTGGACAAGATGGCTCTCTTTTTAATGGTTATTTAACAGCCAGTCAGTAATGATAATGATTTATTTAGACACCACATGTGTTGCACTGTATAATGGCTTTTCAGCTAAAATAATTCAAGTATTTGTATAGTCTTTGTGCCGATGTTGTTCTTTAACCTACTTCCTTTTCAATTTAGAATTTGTTTGGGGGGATATGAAGTCAGACTTCTGTTTCCATTGGTACAGATTCAGCTGATCTGAAGACTCCAGTAGGTGTTCTTCTGTCTCTCTGTTTGTTTTCTTTATAATTCTCCTAGTTAACAAAGGATATTCAGTGCCCTCTTAGTACATTCTTCAGTCAAGGAACATGAGTGTGTAATTTTTTAGAAGCACTTTCATAGGGTGGTTAGAGTTGATCACCCCCCAGATGAGAATGGCTAATGCTCAGGTATCCCAAATTAGCTTTACAAGTGTGAAGGCATAGAGTCTGGTTCATTTGTCCACCTTAGAATGGTCCTTATCATCTGGGAACTTGATGAACACCCACGCAGTCAGCTCGAGGAAGAAGGTAAGTTTTGTCTGCTTGAGAAAACCGATTCATTAATATACCCAATTATTTGAGTTTGACAGGGATCTGCTAGGCTTTGGGCATTCATTCAACCAATATATATTAGGTGACTAGTTAGGGACACAGACAGATGAAGTATTACAGGCAGAGAACTGAGCATCTTATGAGAGAGTATTCATACCCAGAATAATTCATTACAGTTGATAAATATTCTTGCCTAAACAATCCCATAGACAGAGGAGCCTATTTGCTACAGTCCATAGGGTCACAGAGTCGGACACAACTGAAATGACTTAGCACAGCATGGCACAAGTTATACACATGTGTGTGTGTGTGTATACATATGTTTATATTTATTTATATGTCATACTTCAGTATATATTAAAATATTAATATATAATCTATATTAGTATAGTTGGTATAATTAGTATAATCTATAATTAACATAATGTATTATATAATATATAAAAATATACATGTATTTTAAAGTGTGATACCATGAGAGTGTGTAAATACACTTCTTACCTTCATAGAGTTTACAGTAGTGCATGCATGCTAAATCACTTCAGTTGTGTCCAACTCTTTGTGACCACAAGGACTGTGGCCCTCTGTCCATGGGATTTCCTAGGCAAGAGTGTGGAGTGGGTTGCCATTCCCTACTGCAGGGGATCTTCCCAACCAGGGGATCAAACCCACGACTCTTAAGTCTCCTGCATTGGGAGGCAGTTCCTTTACCACTTGCACCATCTCAGAAGCCCAGTCTAGTAGTAGAGGGGCAAATACTAGGAAATATAATGCGGGTTGATAGGTGCTCTGCTAAACGGGACTAAAAGCATAGAGAGCAGCTGATTTTGTCTCAGGAGGGCCAGGAAAAGCCTAGGTAGTTACAAATGGCTCTGTGACTATAACTGATACTGTACTGAGAGCTGAATTTTTGTCCTTAATGGAACGGTTTCAGTGGCATTAGTAGTCAAAATCGGTTACAATGTCTGTTTTTACTTCATAAACTTCCTAGTATAGGGAGGGGGAAGTTTCAAAACTTGAAAGATAGCTTTCAGTAGCAAAACTCAAATCCTTATAAAACAGATTAGAAGTGTATCTGTCTTGAGTGAAGCTCTCAATTTGTGAACTTGTAATCTTCACAGTGTCCATGAAGCGAGAGGTCATAAGAAAATGTATGATTAATCAAATTCAGTATGATTAATCAAATTTGATGTATATATGCTGAGTTGGTTACCAAGAATAGCTATGTTAATCACAAATGACTTTTCTGTTCATTAAAGCAAGTCCCTAAGAATTTCAATTTGCCAGTACTTTTCAATTTTAGATCCTGAGCTATATCTGAATTCATCTGTGTTTATTTTTTCAATTCTACAGTTTAGATATTTTACAAATTCATCTTGGCCATCTCCCAAATAACCACAGTAGAAATGTCTTACTAGGCTGTGTTGGAGACTTGAGTTTCTTGGAATAAATCAGGGAAAGATGAGCAGTATTCATTGTGTCCTATCAAGGATCCACACAAACAGTTTTACTTTGCTCCACAATTTTGGTTTTCGACGCACAGCAGCAAAACTGCAAAAAGGCTTTAAAGCCAACCACTGTATTCCCCTATTCATTTGTAGTAACTGACTTTGCTAGATGCCTTTTTAAAAATTCTGATCTTTAAAGATTTGTATCAAATTCTAAACTACAGAGAACTACTGTTACCCTTTGTGATCACATTTATACAGTTGAATATGACAAGGCAAATATCAAAATGTCTTTGTTCTTCCATTAACTTTATTACCTGCTTTATACTCTCATGCTTCCAGATAGATCTCACCCCCACTCACGAAATAATAGGTGCTTTTGTCTTTACCTAGATCTGTCCCCTGAGCCCTGGGCTCTTCCCTTTCCAGACAGCCAAACCTGCTCCCACTCTTGGCTTAAAATTAATAACACAAAATGATTCTTCACTGTAACTAGTTTCAGTAGATGTGAAAAGAAGTAGACTATGCTTGGCATTACAGTCTGAGAACATAACTGTCCCCGATCCCTAGGAGAATAACTAATTTTCCCCTGAAAACAAAAGGAAAGGGGAAAAATCTGACCTGTGTTTTGATTCCAGGAACCTCTCAAAATATCATTACCATGTTATTTCCGCCGCCCCAGGTGACCATTGCTATTATTGAATACTCAGAATGCTGGCAGGCTGAATCTGTTTTTCAATTCTAGCTCATTGCACTGTGTGTGGTTCCTATGAATGCTTTTATTTAGTAGTCTGGAGACTTAGAAACTAATTTCTTTTGTTTTTCTTGGAAATGTGCAGTTTTATTTTTGTTTCTACACTGAGGTGGAAGCTATAAAATCTGCTAAACAAGTGCCAGGAAACTCAGCCTTAGGGTTGAACACAGCTTGGCGCAAAGGCTCCTGGTCTCATTTCAGGTGCGTGTGTAAAAAACTGCCTCTTCATCAGTTGAGTTGCTTTTCTCAAAATGCGTGGATAATACTGGCTTTAAAAAAAATAATGTGATTGTCTGATAGTCCTCCTTTTAGAAAAGTAGATAAACTCATGTGTGAGGATATGCACCTGCTCCCGTTTCTGCAAAGCACTGCTTCTTAATTGGGGGACTTAAATTTCCTTTTATTTATTCTTTTACTCAGCTATAACTTAATGACTGTGAAAAGTACAGTTCTAAAGTGTACAGTTCAATATAGTTTTATTTATCCATTCTGTATCTAGATGTAGAAATAGAAATCTGTGAAACCCGCCACTCAAACCAAGAAGTGGAACAGATCCAATCCCCGACAATGTTTTCTCATGCGTCTTCCTTGTAAAAACACAGGAAGAAGTTCAAATGTAACCATTATTTTGCTTCTCTCACTATAGTTTTGCTTGTGCTTGAAGTTTATACAAATAACACCATTGAGTCTGACGTTTTTCCAGTAGTAAGTCTGTGAGATCCACCCATGTTCCATGTGGAGTTCTACATCCTATGTAGCCCGCCACTGTGTGAATATATTGTAAATTACTTTATTACCACATGCTTGGGTGTCCCAAGTGGTGCTCATAGAACCTGTCTGTGAATGTGGGAGACATAAGAGACACGGGTTTGATCCCTGGGTCAGAAAGATCCCCTGGAGGAGGGCATGGCAACCCACTCCAGTATTTTTGCCTGGAGAATCCCATGGATCCCATGTAGCCTGGTGGGGCTAGAGTCCACAGGGTTGCTAAGAGTCAGACACGACTGAAGTGACTTAGCATGTATGCACCACTTGCTCAGGTAGGGTATGTCAGTAAGTTACAAACTCAGAGGGTCTTGTCATGTCAGTTTTGTAACTTAGCAATAAGTTAGAGTGTCCCTTACCAATAAGAAAGAGTGTCATTGCTTCCCTGGGCTTAAGCACATGTTTGGTTAAAAAATATATTATTTTGAATATTTCAAGGCATTATCTGGGCACCCCATCCCGTCTTGTGTGAGGAACACTTACTCCAGAGCATTATGGTTCCAGAAACCATAATGTGCAGAAAGGTAAAAAATCTGTGCATTAAGGTAGGCATCCTGTGACCCAATCTATTATTTGTGGTTCTCCTCAAGAACAATCTACTTCTGTTCACTGAAAACTTGTTAAGACTTAGCAGTCCTTATGAGCTTTCTAAGTAAAATTCAACTAAGAGTTTGCTACAGTAGCTTATTAAGCCTTTACTACATGCTAATGATTCTCTTCATGCCTTCTGAATTAAGACACAGGAAATAATTTTACACACAGAAGCACACCCTATGCTGATGTTTGATTCCCAGAAACACGATACTGGTGTTACTTAGAAAGATCAGTAAGTCAGAAACCCAAGTGAGGCAGAAGGTGATAAACACAGTCTGCTCAACTACTCATAGGGTCGAGTGGGGGCTAATCCCATGTCCTTATAAGGTCAAAGGAAGGTTCTTCTTTCAGACCAGTTGGTTAACTTTGGCTAGAAATCTTCTGTTATAGAATATCTAGACCCCACCATACTGGCATTGAAATATGCAGACTTGAGTATATAGTCAAATTACCGTGAGTAAAATCATCCCAAACAGTAAACGTTGAAGATGGTCCATTATCTGAGTCCCAAGTCATTAATGCTTTTTGGAACTATTGGGATTGCTGTTCACGGCTATTTGAAGGTCTTTTCTTCCGTGAGCTTGCTAGTGAACATAATGGAAGTTTCTCTCTAGTTCTTGCCACTTATTGTGAACAATCCCCATCCTCCTTCCACAAAATTGAGAGACGCTTGCATCATTCACAGGTGGCAGAAATGGAAGGTTAAAAATGAAATAGTCCCATTGTGTTAATAAAAACAAGGCGAGACAAAACTGATTGCTTAGCTGGGTGACTGTTTTCCCACTAAAGATGAATCACTCAGTTCATTTAGTATGTAGCCATCCAGTGTAGTTTCTGGTATAGGAATAGTGTGTCTATGAAAACAACCACCTGGAAAAGTTGTTTTAGGAATTACAGTGGAAAACTAGAATTCATACTGTTTGATACAAGTAATGTTTTGGCTGTTGGATTTGATTTTGTTTGGTCAGAAGTAAACGCTGAACTGGATTGTACAATTTCACCAAATCTCTGGCAGAAGAAAGAAGTATGTGAAATAGACTTATAAACACACCCTTGAGGGTACAAGGGATGCAGCAACTACTCTGTGATCTCTCTGCTACTTTTCTTGCCTCAATGTTGTGTGTTTTTCCTAAGCTCTCTAAAGGGTAAATATTTTTCATAGTTCTCTGAAGTTGAACTCTCCACAAGGATTTCCTCTGAGTCACTGATAAATCTATGGCATTCTAAATCCCCTTGAATAAATCTCTTTATATTTGTAACAGAATCAAAGCAGTAAAAATTTCATGAGGCTTGTTAGAAACACTATTTATAACCAACATCAGACATGATGAGGTTCGTATGAGTTCTCATGAAATTATGGCATTATCTCATATAAATGTTGGAATGTTTTATTTTTCCACCATCTTCTGTTCTGGCCTTTCATAAATAAGAAAGAGTGAATGAATGAATTCCTATCATAATTGAAAGTGAAAGTCACTCAGTCATGTCTGACTCATTGCGACCCCATGGACTGTAGCCCGCCAGGCTCCTCTATCCATGAGATTTCCTCTCAGGCAAGAATACTGAAGTGGGTTGCCATTTCCTTCTCCAGGGGATCTTCCCAACCCAGGGCTTGAACCCACGTCTCCTGCGTTGGCAGGTGGATTCTTTACCACTGAGCCCAAAAATGGCAGTGAAGTGAAGTGAAAGTCACTCAATCATGTCCGACTTTTTGTGACCCCATGGACTATACAGTCCATGGAATTCTCCCTTCTCCAGGGGATCTTCCCAACCCAGGGATTGAACCCAGGTCTCCCACATTGCAGGTGGATTCTTTACCAGCTGAGCCACAAGGAAAGCCCAAGAATACTGGAGTGGGTAGTCTATCCCTTCTCCAGTGGATCTTCCCAACCCAAGAATTGAATGGGGTCTCCTGCATTGCAGGCGGATTCTTTACCAACTGAGCTATCCGGAGTGAAAGATACAATACTCGCATGTTATTATTCAGGCTTTACCATTAGGATATGAGCTTCTCTGCCTAGGAAGAAGAGTTTTGAAATGAGTTACTTAATCCTGGCTGTAGTGCATATGTGGATGTTAATGTTGAATACATAAAGACCTCATCAAAAGCATGTGGACTTACTCTGTAGAATTCAGAGGAGAGCAGACGTGTAGCCCTTCCCTAGGGAATTGATAGACCAAATAATCTGCCTATTATTCTATTCTGTAGAACATTTTAAGTCTTCTTACCATGTTTTAGCATCTTTAGGTAATGTTCTATTGTGAAAAATCTCAGTTTCAACCCAGCCTTTTTTGTTCTAATATAAACAGATTTGTTTATTTGAATATGAGCATTTATCCTTTTCCCCTGGATTTATAGCCTTGTATTGCTAACCAGACTAACAGAGTTTTTCTCCTGGGTCCTCAATAATTTCCATAGCTGTCAGTGAATACAGTGAGATTTTTTTTTCTAGGCTTTCCAGTTGTTTTCAAATAACTTATTACACAGTTTAGCTATTTTCACATGTCTTCTCAGAATGCAGTTAAGTGTTTAATAAATTACTACTTTCTCTGCTGACTGCTTTTGCATGAAAGTACTACAGAAATCCAGTAAATGGAAAATAAGGCTATGAGCTGAGGGAAAAGCTGTTTCCTTAAATGTGAATCCTGGAACTAGACATATTTCTCCCTAGTCAGTTGAGAGGTACAAAGAAAACAATGAACAGCAAAATAAACGTGGGGAGAAGAGCTGGCCCTGGTATATACAGCATCACGTGCCTGTAGATGCATATAATAAAGTGGGTCTCCTTAGAAGGCTGGCTTGACTAGGTTGGCTTTGCCACTTGATTATCATGGGGAAAAAAATCTGCTGCTACTTATGCTAACATCTCCATTCCCAATAGCCTCAAAATCAGAGTCTTCAAAGCAATGTTAACCGTGGCTTTTTTTTTTTTTTGGCGGCGTATGGAATCTTAGCTCCCTGACCAGGGATTGAACCCAGGCCCCAACAGTGAAAGCACCGCCAGGGAATTCCCAACGATGGGTTTTGTTTGTTTGTTTGTTTGTTTGTTTTAAGAGCATCTGGAAGAAAGAGCCCTATCTTCAGATCTCTTTTAATGAGAACCAATAATTTTCTGTATCAGCATTACCATTTACATGGCACGAATTTTAACTGACCTTGTCCTAGTTTATCCAGGTCCTCTGTGGTAAACGATTTACCCCCAAACTTTCAATTAGCTGTGTTAAAGAAACCTTAAGATGGGATGGACAGTGATGGCCACACTTGGGTTTTGCAGATCCTGTGAAAGCACCTGGCAGCTCCTTACAGGCACCAGCCGATATACCATTGGCGATAAGCACCGCACCACCATCCTCCCAGGTGGGTGCCTCTGCTGCTGCTGCACCGCCTCCCTATCAGCTCATCAGCCTTCCACCACACCTAGAAACCCTTGGCATCCAGGAGGATCCTCAAGACTACCTCTTGCTAATCAACTGTCAAAGCAAGAAGCCTGAACCCACCAGGTAAACCATGTGTGGTGCCTGTGCGTGCATACACTCAGGCCTCTCACCTTGAAACTTTTCTAACCCTGATTTGAAGGCTTAAACCATCTATAGAAGGTCATCTCTTAGGCTTACACTTCAGGGTGATGTTCTTCCGCTAATGATTTCTGATATTGAGGAGATTTTATTGAAGAAACAGATTGTTGATCATTTTTTGGCAAAGAACACTCATGCCTTCATGGCTTTTTTTGGAAATCTGTCTCCTGGGTCTTAGTCTTTGTACGGACTCACAGTGTTACTTGCTTAACAGATGTCACTGATTTATAAATGGTGATCTTGCTCCATTTCTTATGTGATTGTAAACCAGCCAAGGGTCATCTTTTGTTTCTGAAGAAGGAGAAGAATACCTACTGCTAGAAGATTTTGCAAGCAAAACGATTCCATTGCAGTGAGTGTGTTGTGGTTGCTTTGAATCTGTGTGAGAAATTAATCACACAGGTAAAATCCCAATACAGCAAATTCTATGGATTAAACAAATCAGATGTTACTGAAATTTGGCAAAATCAAATATATTGCTAAAAACATTGAAACTTTCAAATCTTCACATCTGGCAATGAAGCAGAGCTTACCACATGCCTTGACTTAACAGATTTTTAAGTAGAATGAAGTATGTGGGTTTCAGCGCTTGACCCAAAGTATAAAACCTTTCCCCAAGCTCTTGGTTTCCCTGTCACCTTTTTTTTTTTTTTAATGCCCCCGTTTTTTAAGTCTTTATGGAATTTGTTACGATATTGTTTCTGTTTTCTGTTTTGGTTTTTTGGCCGCTAGGCGGCATGTGGGATCTTAGTTCCCTAACTAGGAATCAAACCTGCACTCCCTGCGTTGGAAGGTAAAGTCCACCACTGGCCCACCAAGGAATTCCCTCCCTGTCATCTTTATCTCTGCTCCCAGACCCCTCTCTTCTTCTAATTATATTTTAATTTGGTTATTCTTCTCATTTGATGTTGATAACTGGACGGCTGGAAGTAATCATGAGAGTTGAGGCAGAAACATGATCAGGATGCCTGTGATACCATTAACAGCTGTATGACACCTAGTAATGTTGTTGTTTTTCAGTCGCTGAGTCATGTCCGACTCTTTGCGACCCTATGAACTGCGTCATGCCAGGCTTCCCTGTCTCACTATCTCCCTGAGTTTGCTCAAACTCATGACCATTTGAATCAGTGATGCCATCCAACCATCTCATTCTCTGTCATGCCTTTCTCCTTTTGCCCTCAATCTTTCCCAGAACTAGTAATATTGGGTATATTTCTTGTGTTAATTTGCATTATTTAAGGAGGATGCGAATTGCATTGAAATGTGATATTTTTTAAACATATTAGACTCCAGAATTATTTTTGTAACAAAAAAAGATTTTTTTTCATGTAGGAAATGACTGTTATTGGACCCTAGGATCATACAAACTCCTTGTTCAAAAATTTTTATATAGAATTTGTTAAGATCCATGAATTAGTTTCTGAGAACCATTCCCTGGGATAGCAGAAGAAGCTCACAAACCTTCCAAAGATACGTTTCTATATATTTGTTATAATGGGATTTTACCTGTAAAAGTAGACAAAAAATTATAAATCATCACAAGTTAATAGTATAAAATTCTAACTTGATTTTGCTTGTTTGCTGTGAGAATTTAAAATTATACACTCGCAACTTTGTTGTATATGCTACTAACTAAGATTTTATTTTAGGGAACTCCACAATTATTTTTCCGTATCTGCCTTTTTAAAAGCCAACAGCTAAGTGACAGTACATTTTCTTTTATATAGTGTCTTTCATCAATCTCACTGGTATCACGGCTTTCCTATTGTCACAGAAATTATGCTCAAAATCGTTACTCTCATATATTTTGTATCTGTATTTTGCAAAAGTGACAGTTCAGTGCAAATATTTGTGAAGTATCCACTATGAGCTCACTGTTTCACTAGGCTCTACGAAGGTACAAACTAATGCCATAAGATACAGCCCCCTCAGGTGCAGTCACCTTCGGAGTTTCAGAGTAAAGCATGAAGGTACTTACAGATGAAGGCAAGATGTGAGCATTGCCTTAGAACTATGTTTGTCCTGCAAGACTGAGCTCAGACCTCTGCTCCTCCAGGAGACCTTCCCCCAGACACCCAGGCAGGATTAAATGTCTCTGGGTTTTCACAGCATCCCAGGTATGCCTCCATGTCTCCCAGAATCGGAAGTAACTTGCTAGCTGCATTTATTCTCCATTAAACTCTAAACCAGTCAAGGACAGGGAACTTAGTACTCATTGCACCTCTAGCTTCCTCTTCACATTTGAATTAAATGAAATGCATATTTTAGAATATGGGTTAGAAATTCCTAGAAAGGACAGTGCATATGTTTTCAAGATGGAGGGCGAGACGCTTCCTAAGAGGAGTAGGCTTTGAACCATACGTAGTTGGTGGCAGGAGACAGTCATGAAAAAGGAGTGAAGGGGTCCACTGAGGAACCAGTAGGTGGTAAGATTGGACATACAAGCTGGAACCAGGCTATTAATAGTAGCCTCAGTACCAAGTAGAGTAGTTTGTAGGCTTTTTGTAGTTCCCGTAGACTGTAGGAACTCTTAACAGGATTTTCTCTGAGTTAGATGAGTGACATGAAAACCAGGTTTTGAAAATATTGACCTTCCAACAGTCTTGGTCCTGTGGATGGTACCATGGACACATTGGAAGAGGGAGAAACTAGAGGAAAGACGTTTACTGAGGAAGGTCCAGTGTTGGAGATTTCAGCAGAGACCCAGACGTGAACTTGGGTGGTGACAGTGGGAACAGAGAAGGGGAATAGATAACTTGGGTAGAAAGAAGGACTTTGTGCCCAAGCGATGGTGGTGATCAGAGAGAATGAATCAAAGCTGATGGGGTTCCAAATTTAGACAATTCAGATAAAGACGTTTCTTGTCAAGGCAAGTCAGAAGGGGCCACCAATTTGAGAAGTAAGTTGAGTTTGATGTACACATGAGCAAGGGAACTCTGGGATAAGCAAATGGAAATAAATTTGAACTGTTTGCAGATATGGGACTCAGAGTTTGGTGAGAAGATGGGAGTCGTCAGCATTCAGTAGAGATGAAGTTACAGGAAAGGAGGATTTCTTAATGGTGTGTGCGGTAAAGACTTAGAGGACTATTTCCTGATAGCCACTTCCAGGTGGACATATAGGAAAAAAGGGTTGATCAGTGAAACAAGGGCATAATCAGTGAGGAAGAAGGAAAGTCAGGATATTGCAGTCAAGTTCCTGTGATACTGGGCGAGAGGGGAGAGTTTCAGTGAATAAATGCAATACCCCATGCCAGATGTTACCAAGATGTCAGGAAGATATGCCCTTGAAAAGAACTATCACAAGTTACTATTTTTTAAATACTGAGTTTAAGTTCCTCCAGGACTTTGAACAACACACACAGGTAGTTAAGGTATCTAGTTTAGCATTAAGGAAGGACAAACACCCTGGTATTGGTAGCATTTTGACTTACTCCCAAATTTTGTGATACCACAAAATACAGAGACTGAAAATGCGCCCAAAGTATAAAAGACACTCTAATGAAATTTCTTAAGGTGAATTATTGTTTGGAATTGGCTAACCCCATGGCTTGTATTTTGATCCTTTGATCCTATGACATTGGCTAAATATCTGTTAAAGAAAATTAGTAGAAAGGAAGATACACAGAACCTATTGCGTTGACACCTTGTAGATCACACTGAATTCATTCAATACCAGGTCATCGTTAGGTTTGACAACAGAGTGCCACAGGGGAGCTAAAGAGCTAAGGATCACCTTGATAAACTATTGGTATGAAGTTTTTGCATGCTCTTCAGAGGAAATGCTTTTCCCAGTGTCTTAATCATTTACCTTCCTCTGAGTTTTGTACCTTTCTAATTCCAGTGCTTCAGGAATTGTGGTTTTATGTGTGGAATTCATAGGTGGAGTTGAGGGTGTGGGAAGGTACAGAAAAGGAATTAGGGAGAATGCTTTTGGTTTTGTGGTGGCGGTATTGTTATCTGGTGCATAATCGTAAAAAACTCAGGAACATTCGTGCTTCCAATTGGATGGATCACACACACCAAAAAATCGAATGAGAAAAAGCCATGGATTTTGATTGCTAAGCTAGAAGTATATTAACTAAAATGTAGTCCTAGGTCTTCACCGTGTTTTCTCTTCTGTCATTAACCATTTTTATTTAGAACACACGCTGATTCTGCAAAATCCACCTCTTCGGAAACCGACTGCAATGATAACGTCCCTTCTCATAAAAACCCCGCTTCCTCCCAGAGCAAACATGGAGTGAACGGCTTTTTCCAGCAGCACATGATGTACGACTCTCCACCGTCTCGCGCTGCATCCCTCTCCGTAGACTCCAGCCTTTACAACCTGCCCCGCAGTTACTCCCACGACGTTTTACCAAAGGTGTCTCCATCGAGTACCGAAGCAGACGGAGAACTGTATGTTTTTAACACCCCGTCTGGGACCTCGAGCGTGGAGCCTCAAATGAGGCATGTATCTATTAGTTATGACATTCCTCCAACACCTGGTAATACTTACCAGATTCCACGAACATTTCCAGAAGGCACCTTGGGGCAGACGTCAAAGCTAGACACTATTCCAGATATTCCTCCACCTCGGCCACCGAAACCGCATCCGGCTCATGACCGATCTCCTGTGGACACGTGTAGCATCACACGCACGGCCTCGGACACTGACAGCAGTTACTGTATCCCAACAGCCGGGCTGCCGCCCTCACGTAGCAATACAATTTCCACTGTGGATCTGAACAAATTGCGAAAAGGTCAGCACCCATTGGCTTCTGCCGGGTTAGAGGTTAATGGTAGAAAATCTCTCTTTTTTTTTTTTAACATTTTCTCCTGCAGTTTTTGTTTGGTTTTGTGTTTTTCCCCCCAAGATGTTTTATTTGTTTTACTTATTTATTTTTTAATTTTTTTTGCTGCACTTTGTGGCAGGTGGGATCTTAGTTCCCCCACCAGGGGTCGAACCTGTGACCCAGGCACTGGAAGCCGGGAGCCTTAATCACTGGACCACCAGAGAAGTCCCCAAAACCTCTTTTTGTTCTTGGAAGCAAAGTGTGATGTTAAAAGACAGTCCCTTTTTCCTTCAGCGCTGCAGGTATCTACTGAGATACCAAAGGTGTCAGAGTCTCAGTAAATCCTGGAAAGTATGTTTGTGTGTTCGGCATGTGCCTCTATGCGTGTTTTGCTGTAAGGGAAGAAGAGGAGGAGTTTTACATCCCTGAAGAAGTATGGCCTTAGTAATATTTTAGGCTTCAGGAAGCCTGCAGCCCTCTTTCTCCCTTTCTCTGTATCCTGGGTGAGCAGACCCGTGGGGCAGAGGAACAGGAAATGGACCAGCCACAAAGCCTTGCCGGGTCATGCCCTTTCCTGTATTTGTGTCCTGGTACGGCCACTGCTGTGTTACATCTGTTTGGCTTTGTTTCCTTCCTTCCCTTATCAACAGTTTTTACACTGTGTCTACCAGGTGGTACTCAGGGCTCTGTTGGTTTCCTTCCCAGATAACAGTTTTTACACTGTGTCTGCCAGTTGGTACTCAGTTCCAATCAAGTCATTCTGCTTTTTATTTGGTTTTATTTATTTTTAAAGCTGTTAATAATCTTCCCTCCCCTTACCCCTAGTCATTTTACCAATTTCTGTACCGTTGAATCTCAGTTAGATTCTGAGGTTCTTAGAGATCTGGAAATTAAAAAAAAAAAAAAAAGTTTAAAAGGCACAGACCCTAAAAACTATGTGCTGCTGACACTTTTGGATTTCATGATAGAGTTATCCAGTTGTTTTAAAGAAGATGAAGATCTGATGTGTTGTGAATGGTGCTTGTACCAATACTTGTCTAGCCATTCAGTACCAATTTCTAACTTAGTCCTCGAAGTGGCTGTAATGTATCTTGAGGTAGTTATAAGTTAGTGAGGTGTCAGTTGGACCCAAGGGTACAAAAGATGAGGAAGTAGAAGTATTTCTTTTTCCATCTTTAGATAACCTGTCTCAGTGCTATAATCAAATACCAGTACTGGTTAGCCTGTAAGTGTCTGCATTTTCTAGTTATTTTATGTTTCAATTCAAGATATTTTTCTTTGTGAGCATCCTCTTTAAAATTTATGTGTGTGAAGCATGAATACCTGAAAAGAGAGAGAGAAGGTCATGCCTGCTTACCCTGAGAACTGGCAGAGATGGGGAGAAAATTGATAGTTTGTTCTCTGTTTCAGATGCTAGTTCTCAAGACTGCTATGATACTCCACGAACATTTCCAAGTGATAGATCTAGTTCACTCGAAGGCTTCCACAACCATTTTGTAAGTATAATTGACCTTGGCATCATCAATTGTATTTCATTGTCCAAACCTTTACACGTAGGGCCTGGAGACTAAATGAGATCCTGAAATAAAAGTCCCTTCAGATCCACATGAATAGGCATGACTTACAAATATGTTTTCCCGTTTGACAACAGTTCTTGCTTATTAAAAGAAATGCCTGTGTGTTTTAGAAAATCAAAAACATATTGACAGCGGGAAGTGTATCAAGTGAAGAACTGGATGAAAATTACGTGCCCATGAATCCCAACTCTCCACCACGACAACATTCCAGCAGTTTCACAGAACCAATTCAGGAAGCAAATTATGTTCCAATGACTCCAGGGACATTTGACTTTTCTTCATTTGGAATGCAAGTGCCTCCTCCCGCTCATATGGGCTTCAGGTCCAGCCCCAAGACCCCTCCCAGAAGGCCAGTTCCTGTTGCAGACTGTGAACCACCCCCTGTGGATCGAAACCTCAAACCAGACAGAAAAGGTAAGGAGAGTATGGCATGGCAAAAGGAGCAGGGGTCGCCGGTTTAGATCCGCATTTAACTGTCATTAAATCCAAAACGGAATCAGGACTAGTAATTCAAAAGTATTTCACATTACCTTAGTCATCCACTTGTTTTAGTGGTATTCCTTTTTAGAGAATAATAATTGTTATGTCCTATGTTGATGCTGTATGATTTTAAGTCTCCTATCTCTAGAGCAGAGGTTACAAACTAAAACATTCACCAGGATTGGCAAGCAGCGTCAGATAGTTAGGAAAAACTGAAATGCCCTTGCTCCATCCAAATGGAGTAATTAACCATTGCCTGGCGGCAGCCCTTTGTGAACTTGTGAAATTAACATAGCTCCTAGAGGAAACTATTCTGATTATCAAAAGAAGTCCAAAGTTGGGGGTTCTACTTATATTATCTTTTGATTTCTAAGCTGTACTAGCTAATTTAATTATTTGAAACAACAGAACAGAATATTGCAGACCATACCACACACTTTTACAAGCTAAATATGGTCTTTTCTTCCCTTTGGTAACCTCTTCTCCAGAGTATTTGATATCAAAGCAGACTTGAGATTATTAGTGCACTTGACGTCATTCTTTAAGAACAGCAAGGTTGCTTGTATACTCTTTGTATTCTGTTCGTATAACAACTTCTGAAAAATGATTCTGCCTTGGCTGGGGTATAAGCAAATGCTTCTTTTCTATTCTTTTGTCCTGGGCTTCTTAAGTAACATTAAATTCTAAGGTGGCATGGTTTGTCAAGAACTCGATGTAAAAGAAACTTTTCAGCCAAAATGGTCATATATACCCATGTTTTTAAATTTTGGATTCAAGTGGTTAAAACCAGCATGCTGCTGGTGTGATTTAATCTTGGCAACCAAATAAGTTAGTATGTTGGTGGTGGGATGCGGGGCACCATCTCTGGGGCATCCAGCACATTTGAAAAGTCTCATATGCTGTATGTAGATTTTTTAAAAGCATGTTAATGTTTGTGTAAACTTCTCATTAACCTGGCCTTGGATCTTTAATAGTTATTCTAGTTAAGTTCCCGGTGTGGGAAATAGAGACTGAGAGTGCGATATATCTTCAAGAGAATGAGCTTTATTTTGTTCTGCTGTTAAGTAAATGAACAGAGAAAGTGAGTGGCAGCTGAGACAGTGCTCGGCGGCTGTCGCTTTGTCCTGCCTTCCCTGCATTTCTGTCCTCTGGAAGGTCTTTGATCCTCCTTGCTTCTCCCTCACATTCTTCCCTTCTTTCCTGTTTTCTTTGTTGCTGCCCCGTGGCTGCTTTTTATGGGCCCTCACAGCTTCCACGTCCCCTGCAAATTGCCTTGTTCATTATTGACTTAACCAGCTTGCTCAGCCACCGTCGGATGGGTCTCATTTGTCTGTCCACACTATGGATTTGGAGGCCAGCCCACGTGCGGGCCGCCTTTGGGTCAAGTGCCCATCTTCGATCAGACAGCTGGTCAGTCCGTCGGTCGTGTGCCACACCCCTGGCCATCCACACGGCCCTGGCAGCAGGGCCATGATGAGGGCTGGCTGGTTTAGAAAGGGCGTGAGCGTCCCAGGCTTTTTATGTGATAACTTCTCTTCTTGTTTCTCTTGGTCTTCATTTGCTTTAAAATCTATTTAGACATCACTAGTCATTTTATTCTTTGCCTACAACAAACATATGTTTGGGCATGGATAGATTTGTAATTGCGCCTGCAGATAGTGGAAGGATTAAGATGGAAGTGTTATTGAACTCTGAAATCAGAGATCTTCATTTTAACGCTCAACCGATTCTTTTCTTGTTTTCCTCTAAATTATTGCACATGAGCAGCAGATCGCTAGCTTTTGACACCAGATGGAACGGTTTTATATGCTGAGGTCCCTACATAACTATGGAGGTGGAGTAGTTTGGGTGAGGGACAGAGCCATTAGTCCTTCGGGCTTTGCTCCCTTCTGGCTCAGGAGAGCACAGCTTGAAAATTCCCAGTGTATTTCATGGTTCATGGTTCCATGTGGTAAGCACAACACAGAATCAGAAAAGATTCCTATTGATATGGAAAAGTTGCAGGATCATAGTGAAACATACGTAAAAACATACGCTTTTAGTATCATCTAGGTCTGACAGAGTTCATGGACCCTGCATGCATTATGGTGTATATTACTTTATGTACAGAGCATAATGATATGGCATGTGTACTATACATCATATGTATTACATGTATGCATAATTATACCTCCCTATGTATGTAGTGAAAGTACTATATGTTCTAGTACATGAGAGATTATCCTAGTCCTCTGACCCAACCTATGGTGACTCTACTATAGAACAGAACAAAGTAGATTCCTTAGTTACTTTTAAAGATTCTGTTTCGTCTTTAAAAAATGAGCTGAGGGACTTCGCTTGTGGCCCTGTGGTTAGTACACTGTGCTTTCACTGTTGAAGGCCTGAGTTCAATCTCTGGTAGGGTAACTAAGAGCCCACAAGTTACATGGCACAGCAGGAAAAACAAATAAGCTGAATTATTAAAAGACAGTCCTGAGCTCATGGGTCAGATGGCTGATTTGGCATCCTTGCTTAGATACCAAATGAACTAAAAAAGCACCCAGAATACAATTTCCACATAGTTTTTGACAAAGAAAATAAGAAAAAAAGGAGAACAGGTTTAGCAAAACAATAAAGAGGTTACTAAAGTCATAGTAATTTAAAAAAAATAAGAAGTGTTTTTTGGGTACCAGTTCCATCAGTCCCCAGCTGTGAGCCTTGGTCAAGTCCCTTGGCCCTCAGGGACTTGGTTTCCTCATCTGTAAAATGGGGATAACAAATCTACCTTGCTTACCTCAAAAAAGTTTCCATGATAGTTAGTAAATGTGCACATGCTGTGCTGAGTTGCTTTGGTCATCTCTGACTCTGAGACCCCATGGACTGTAGTCTGCCAGGCTCCTCTGTCCATGGGATTGTCCAGGCAAGAATATTGGAGTGGATTGCCATGCCCTCCTCCAGGGGATCTCCCCATCCAGGAAAACTGTCGTGCATTGGCAGGAGGGTTCTTTACCACTAGTACTACCTGGAAATACTGCATGCAAATAGAAAAAAAAAACTGTGTTTTGCTGTTCTGTAGCACTGCTCTACTTTTGAAAATTAATATATGAGAGGAAGCATGGGAAAGTATTTAATCCTACAGGGCACACGTTATCAACTCACTTTTTAGAAAGTTATAGCTATTTGAGAAAAACGTTTTAATATTCAGATCTTAGAGAAAAGTTTATCCTTAAAATCTTAAACTGTAGAGATTTCCTTGGTCCAGTGGTTAAGACCTCACTTTCCAACTCAGGAGTGTGGGTTCAATCCCTGGTTGGGAAACTAAGATTTCATATGCCTCAGGACTAAAAAAGAATCAAAACAGAAGCAATATTGTACCAAATTCAATAAAGGCTTTAAAATACTTTTTTTTTTTTAAGTTAATTGGCATACATTTAAAAACAAAAACTTAACCTATAAAACTGTCCTGAAATTTTTCTTACTGTGTACAGTATCTCATGAGTCTGTTTTCATTTCAGATTTTGTGACATCAGATATATGACTCAATCGTTATTCTAGTATCTCTTATTAACCAAACCTCATAATAAGCAAACCTAGCTCTATAAAATACAGCTTCCTTAGTTTCAAAACTCAATATAACCAATTCAACACCCAATATAACCAGTTTCCGTGATTGTGTTTTTGGGAAGGGCCTACACTGGATGAGTGACATCCTAGTCTTGTTTATATCCCCAATTATAGATGGCAGCTGCTGTAATTAACTCATCTGTAGTTAACAGATGAGGTTTTCAAATACTTCCGAGTAATTGAAGCTGCAGAAATACATACGTGTTTTAAACACTTACATTTAATGTATTTTCATGGATCCTTTATCCATCACCCAACTGTAGTAGCTATATTTTCACCCATACTATTTCTGTCACAACAATAGTTTTTCTGAGCCATGCCTTATGTATTAATAGAGGAGAAAATCATCATTTACATGTATTGTATTAAATATTAGGAAAGCAGAGGAGTCATTGGAAATGCAGGACAAATTCTGTTTTGATTGCTTCAATTGGAACTTTCGTATTTTAATGGAAAAGCAATTTTGTAAAGTTGGGGAAATTGCTGTGAAATATTGTGATTTCTCTTAAAATAAGTCCTTACATAAACCTACCAGCTTTCATCCCTGCACTTCACTAGGCTCATTCAGTCTCGTTCTGACATGATATATTAATAGCAGCTGTTCAAGCCTCAGATATGCTGTCTTTTTATTTTGTTTCGTTTGGCTTTGCCCATTTGTGGCTTTCTACAGTAGTTCTGACCACTAGTTGTACTGGTTTTTCACAAAAGTGGTGTGAGGTTATTTCTGGTGTTTCTGGACATAAGTTTGGTTAAAGTATCTTCATGTCTGGCTGGATCTTCACTTTGGTGTAGGAAGCACCCAGAAGACGTATTGAGCAGCTTCCCTAGGTAGATCCTTTTGGCACGGTGGTATCTTAGATAATATTTTTTTCAAGGGAGCTTCTAAAGAAGTTTTTTGAATGTTGTTAAAAATTAACATGCTTTTTTAAGGATGGTGTTTGTACTATAATACATATTTGAAAGATGGATAAATGAATGACACCAGTAAATATAAGCAAGTATTAAGGTTTGACTCAAGTCAGGTTTGTGGATTGATGGTTACAGTTTAGAGGACATGAGTATAGAGGGCATATTTACAGCACAGCCTCTGCCTTTGGGCTTTTTTTCCTTTTCCTGACCTTCCATTATGATGCCTCAGCAGGTAAATGCATCTCCATCTGCAATGCAGGAGCCCCAAGATCGATCTCTGGGTTGGGAAGATCCTCTGGAGGAGGAAATGGCAACCCACTCCAGTATTCTTGCCTGGGAAATCCCATGGACAGAGGAGCCTGGCAGGCTACAGTTTATGGGGTCCCAAAAAAGTTGGACACAACTGAGCAACTAATGCTCTCCAGTATAATTACCACAATTATAGTCCCCTTTGTATAAGACCATTCAAACAAGTGTAAAAGTTTTTCAGTGTGCTACCTTGGTTACTTCTTGGAATTAACAGAGACTAATAATATTATGAATTATTTTTCTTCTTTCTTGGTTTTTGAGATGCCTACTGGAAATAGTAGCATCATCTTTGAAACTTCAGATGAGTAAACAGGCTAAGTTAAACCTATAATGATAGAGAAAATAAAATTTCCACTTTGAGTTGAATCTAGGTAAGTAAAAATAATACTTGAGTTTTCTCTGGGAGTCCAGTGGTGAAGACTCCTTGCTCCCAATGCAAGGGACACAGGTTTGATCCCTGGTTGGGGAACTAATATCCTGCATACCCTGCGGTGCAATGAAAAAAAAATTAATAAAAAGCAATTTAAAATAAAATAATACTTAATCGTGTGTGGACTTTTCAAAAAGTATTGCATTTGCTTCTTTGAAGCTTGACACCTCGTATGACTGACTGCCTTGACCATATTTGGAATGATCCACTTATAAAACAACATTCAGTTGTTTTTTGTTTTTTTCCTCTTCCAAGACAAACACAAAATTATAACATTGATCAGATTAAACTCCACTATCAGATTAAGCTTTAAGAGATCAACAGTTCATCAAAACAGATTGAAGGGTCTCCCAATGACAGACTATACCTTCCGATAGGTCTGAGGTCTTAAAGCGGAAGGAAGAAAGGGTAATTTAGAAGCCCCCAGTTTACTGGAGGAGGTAGAAGAGTAAACACATTATCATAATTAGCACAGAAAGGCACTGTGGTTGAGGTAAGCTCTTGGCACTGTTAGCTCCCTCCTCCGAGGAAAGTCTGAGAGGACGAATGGCAATTAAATGATGATAGATGATCTTCTAGTTAGAATCAGCAGCGTACCAGGGGGAACATAGGACTGGCTTGGGTGGGAGGGAGGAAGTTAAGAATGCAGGAAGGAATGCCAAAGGCCTGGCAGGTGCTGGCTCCTGGGGGCTCTAATAGTCCATGCTAATGAGTTCGGGCTTTATTCTGAGAATGCAACTGAAAGGTTTTAGGGAGGCAAGTAACATACTCAGATTAGCCTCTAGAAAGTTGATTCTAAGATTTAAGGCTATGATAGGGGGGAAATGGTATTTTTTTAATGTACAATGTTATACAATCATACTGCTGCTTCAGTGTCTTCTTTAAAGAGTGCTTTGCCAGGTTTTCAATACCCAGGGTTCTAGAAGCCTTACTTTGGAGATGATCAGACAGAAAGGCATTAACAAAAGTCCTTTTTGTGGTTCTCATTGCTGCCTCCAGTCAGGGACCTAGAATGATTTTTTTTTACAAGCTTGGAGGTCACTTGAAGTATAGATGGAGGTCATTTAGCCATACGATGTGAGTTCATCATTTTCTGAAAAACAAACCAGGTAAGTAAATAAAGTGCACATTAAAAATGGAAGGAAGAGCTTCAGACTTCAGATTTTGTCATTTTCTTGGCTGCATGAAAACAAACTATCGTCACTGTAAATAGAAATTAAAATTGATATAGGGAGATTAGAGAGAAAGTGAAATCTATAGTAACTCCTAAGAGATCTGCCTCAGCAAGTGAAGAGAGAGGAAGCAAAGCAGATGCATGCTGGGTTGGAGAAGCTAAATTCCATTTTTGAACATGTAGTGTGAAAGCCTGCAGAACCTCCATGTGGGGGTGGCTTTGTCAATATGCAAATAAGGATCCTGGAGTAGATCTGAATCAGAAGTTAAGATTTACCAATTTGTGTTACCAATGAGGGGGCCGATCACACGATCCAGAGATTGACAATCCTGGATGAGATTGTTCTAATCTATAAGGGTTAGATTAGAAATGGTGCAATGGGGATTTCACCAGTAGTCAGTACTGTTTGCTAAACAAAATGTGTCAGTTCACTTTCTTTGTTCAAAACTAATCTAGCTAAAGCCCACTTCTGATTGCCTTGGATTTAAAGGCTGAGGCTCAGATGAGTCATTGTTAACCCTCAGAATTTGAGAATAGTGTATCCTCAAAGTTGGTTCATTCTTTTGCCTTTACTTTAGTATTCTTATTTCTTACTCTTTATTTTTACTTAAGTAATCAGAGAAACATTCAAATAAATGTTTGCCTGCAGGCAGAGAGGAGAGTACATATACTTTGGATTTTTCTCCTTTCTCTCCTCATAAGTATTGGGTTGGTCAGAAGGTTCAAAACCTGAATGAACCCAATCATATTGAGCCATCATTTGAGTATCACTTTCATTTTCATTTCAGTCTGCCTGCCAATGCAGGAGATGAGGGTTTAATTCCTGAGTTGGGAAGAAGATCCCCTGGAGAAGGGAATGGCAACCCACTGCAGGATTCTTGCCTGGAAAATCCCATGGACAGAGGACCCTGGCAGGCTAGAGTCCATGAGGTCACAAAGAGTGGGAGATGACTGAGAGACTAACACTTGGATTTCTGTCTGGAATGTAAATGTCAGATTGAGCCAGGCAATAGAAATACAAAGAAATGAAGCTACCAAAATGCCTAAGTGACTAGGTTCAATTCAGGACATTTTCACCTTTAGACATTTGTCTTAAAATCAACCTGAATTGTTGCATGGAGTAGAAAATACATGTAAATTTTATAAATGCTCTGTAAAAAAAAATTCACTTAATAAAGGATTCTTCTATGAAGACAACTAAAGAGTACCTTTGAGAGTACCTGTGAATTAGGGAATTTTCCTGTTTTATAAGCTAGAAAATCATATTTTCAAAAATTTGTAGATTTCGGTCAGTGAGGTGCTAGCTATCAGTGTTGAATCAGCAAACTAATTTTGCCATCTAATATAATAAATGTCAACTCAGTTTTGTAAATGCCAAGAAAAAAAGAGAATTTGGTGTCATTGAGAATAAAGTAGTTTAAATCCTGATTGAAATGACATTGCTACCCCAGCATCTCCAGGCTGAATTTCAGTGGGAAAAGCATGAGCCCACTTGCTGGGTGGTAAGCCTGTACTTTTCACAAGGCTTTTCAGCAGCACTTGTACATGGCAGAAATTAAATGGAGGGGGGGGGGGCGGGGGCAGGGAGATAGCGACTGAATTTATGCTCACCAATTCTCAAATTAAAACTTGGGAATTTGCTGGTGATCCAGTGGTTAGGACTGTGTGCCCTCGCCACCAAGGGTGTAGATTCAGTCCCTGGTTGGGGAACTGCAAGCTGCGTGACTAAAAAGCCAAAAAAACCAATTCTCACATTAAATCAGGTAATCAGCAGTTCCGGAATCTAGACATCTAATCCTTACAAAATGGCATCCCAGGGAGCCACTGAGTATCCAGGAGAAAGGAAGGCTGGTCTTGATTTTGACTTTGGATTTGCAGACATTATAGCGTTGCTTCTCTAGAAGGGTGCTTTCAGGAGATGGGGGAGTAGTCAGCTTAAGGTTTTTAGAACACTTCCATCAAATTAAGAAAGTAGGCCTTGGTATTTTCGTATGAGACACCAGACTTCAAAGAAAAGATGTACTTGCTGCCTCACTGTGCGGTTTTATCATTTTTTTCTTCGATCCAGTTTTCAAAGACATGTTAGAAGAAAAACTAACATGGCACATATTTTTCCTCCATTCCTCCAAATAAAGATAACAACTAACTAGGTGGTTATATCACTAAAACCCTACCATCTTTTATAACATTTTGCTTATGACATTGTTGCATGCAACTTTCTGGTTCCTGTGGTTTTAAGCATGAATGATATGCAGTAGCAAGACTGAAATAGTCTGCACAAACAAACTTTGCTGATGCTTTTGAGATGTAATGTTTCTGCTCAGGGCTGTGTTGCTTTTTTACAGAATCCATTTTTTTTTCCAATTAAAAAAATAACATTATATTAAGAGAGTCTTCTTTTTACCAATTAGGTCAAAGTCCTAAAATTTTAAGACCCAAACCCCATGGTTTAGAGCGAACTGATTCACAAACCATAGGTGACTTTGCTACAAGAAGAAAGGGTATGTACTTTAGCACCGCATGCTGGATGGGGTGTTGGGAATTTATTTATTCTGTGATTTTTTTTTTCCTTTAAAAGTAAAAAAGAGTCTTAAATTCTATTACTGTTGGAAATAAAACTTACCAGCATATACTTTCTAAAGTGAATGCTTCCCATAATATACAATGAGTCTATTTGTTATGCCATTAACAGCAGCATGTTAAATATTTGATCATGTATGATGTTCAGTCTTGTCCTTTCGCATTATTCTTTTAACCTTTTAGACATCAGTACAGTGATTTCTTTAAGCTTGTGAACTGCTAGTGAGTTCCAACCGCCTCCTGTATTTATGTATAATGTATATATTCTGTTCTGAGACAATATACAATCATTTCCATGGATTCACTATTTTATGCCATTACTTAGAATTTGACAGCTAAACTGCTATTTGTCTTTGGGCTTTAAAAAAGTGAAACATCAGAGTGAAAGAAATGCTTTCAGTAAGCACAGTATTCTGTACATGTCCATCTTAAGAGCACAGATGAACAAAATTATTTTAACTCGAACTGAAACCAATGTAGCCTTCAGAAAAGCACATTGAATTTTTTTGTATTTGAGTTGACAAGAATGCTGTGGCATAAGCCTCATTAAATCTACATGATCCTGTAAAATGGCTACCTATTTTATAGTTTGAAGGTAATTATAACTTGGCATTTCAAAGTACATACATATGGACAAAGGCTGGAGGAGGGATACTGAGAAAAAAATGAAATCTTAACTATAAAATGTTTACCTAATTATGTTTAAATAGTCTCCTAAATTATAATGAATATTAACAGATAATATTGTTATAGTTCTTTTTCTGAATTCCTGGAATCTGAATCTTACTTTGAGGGCAAAGAGCTCTGTGGTATATACTAGCAGAGTAGTTAATTCTTGCAGTAATTGATTGCAATAATGGGGTAAGTTAGTGAAGACCTCTTACAAATAAAGCTAATAAGAATATTAGCATTTATTTTTACTTAATAGAGGACATTGTTGGTTAAAGGAAGCTAAAAATTTGAGGTAGTTGTTTAATTTTACGGCCTTTCTCAGATCTGAGTTTGAGTATAAAGATGTAATTATTGCTTTGTTTTATTTGCTTCCAGACTTAATTTCAAATTAATTTCAAAACTTTAATCATTGATTCCTTTTTCAGTTTTTGGTTTTAGCAAAGTGTTGTGTTTATTGCTTTCGAAACATCATTTTGTATGTAAAGTTGCACAGCTCATACTTCAGTGTGGATAATGAAGAACATTTTTACATAGAAAATTAAACCTCTGTGTTTGACGATATAACATTAGTAGGAAAAATAAAATAAGGAAATAATGAAAATTATAAATCAAATAACTATGAAGGAATTGTGCCACATTACTCTTTCTTGTTCTCATTAAGTTTATAGTCATAAAATATTTACTTCAATTAAGAACCAACATGTAATAATAGAGCTTTATTTAGACTTTCAGTAAACAGTCAGGAAATTATCTAATTTAGCTTCTGTCACTAATGTTTTAGCTGTGTAACCTTGGAGAAATCACATAACATCTGTGAGCTTCTTTTCATGTGAAAACTAGCCAGCTCTAGGTGTACTCTGGCTATAGTGGAGGTATAGACAGAAGGTCATGTTTTCCAAATTTCTGTGTACTAAAATCTCATTTTCTCTCTCTTGTTTCAGTCAAGCCAGCACCTTTAGAAATAAAACCTTTGCCAGAATGGGAAGAATTACAAGCCCCAGTTAGATCTCCCATCACTAGGAGTTTTGCTCGAGAGTAAGTCTTTGTATAAAATTCATAGCTCAATTGTTCTTTGTAATGGAAAGTACCTAAAACAGTGGTTCCCAAAGGATGGTCTGGGGAACCCCCCCCCCCCGCCACTTTTGGGTTTCTGTGAAGTCAAAACTATTTTCATTAATATATCAAGATGTCATTTGCTTTTCCACTCTCCTTCTCTCATGAATGTACACTGAAGTTTTCCAGAGGTGGCTAATATTGGGTGATACCGTTGTGACAGCTAAATAGAGTATGCCTTTGTGTATGCTTGTGTTTAATTTTTTTTCTATTACTTGTAACATGGTGAATATCAATAAATAACACCCTATAAACAAAAGTTCCTTGG
Organism: Bos taurus; assembly: GCF_002263795.3. Taxonomy (NCBI): domain Eukaryota; kingdom Metazoa; phylum Chordata; class Mammalia; order Artiodactyla; family Bovidae; genus Bos; species Bos taurus. The sequence continues at coordinate 14,428,949 of NC_037344.1, read as the reverse complement.
GGTTCTCAATTTTTTAAGAGTGTGAAAGGTTCATGAGGCTAGAAATTTCTGAGAACTACTGATCTGGAAACTATGATAGTTTCTTGTGAGGATTATTTAATAAAGATTCATTTAAATATATATGTGGAAATAAAAAGAATGTACACAGTTACAAACCTGTGTTGATGTGTTCATATTTTATATGTATGAACAAGTTTTTTTAAAAATAGGAATTCTTAAATCTTTTTAAAGCTGTGACTTTCTATTTATCCCCCATATCACTAGCAATACTTTTTTTTCTTTTTCTTTTGCTCTGCACAAGGCTATTAAATGCCCAGAAACATCCCTTTATGGGGAGATATGAGTTCAATCCCTGAGTTGGGAAGATCCCTTGGAGGAGGGCATGGCAACCCACTCCAGTATTCTTGCCCTAGAAAATCCCATGGACAGAGGAGCCACAGTCCAGAGGGTCGCAAAGAGTCGGACATGGCTGAAGCGAAGCACAGCATCCCTTTACAGAAGCAGACTTGCAGATGTGGAGAATAAACCAGTGGTTACCGCAGGGTAGGGGATAGCAACAGGGAAAGGGGAGTAGGAGGTTCAAACTACTGGGTGTAGCATAGGCTCAAGAATGTGTTGTACAACATGGAGAATATAGCCAATATTTTGTAATAACTATAAATGGAAAGTAACCTTTCAAAGTTTTTTTTTAATATGTTTTTTTTTTAAATATCTGTTTACAAATAGCTATAAATACTAGATGTGTGTTTGAACATCTGCAATAAAGTGTACTGTAATAAATATGTGTAGTAAATGGTTACAAGCTTCAATACTTCCGGGAAGAGTATGCCCTCTCTCTTATTCTTGCTGTGGAAGCGAGCTGAGAAACCTGGGTCAGGCTGTGTGTTTGTGACGACCCTCTCTGCCGTCAGCTCCTCCAGGTTCCCCCTGTCTCCCCGGCCGGATTCTGTGCACAGCACAACTTCAAGCAGCGACTCGCATGACAGTGAAGAGAATTACGTTCCCATGAACCCCAACCTATCCAGTGAAGACTCCGTAAGTAGCGTCTTCTCCTAACATCTCTCTTCCTCAGCAGCCCTTCTGAGTCGTTCGCGCTCAACCTTTCTTCCAGTTCATACATGTTACCCATCCACCTTTCTTTATTTACTTCAGGAAAAAGGACAACTTTTTTTTTTTTTTGCTCTGTAATATATTTTAATTAATTCCATACTAGAGAATAAGGAATTTGAATAAGAAGTTAAGGAGAGTTTTAAAAATGCTTTTGAAAAGCAGATCATAAAGTCTAAAACCAGTATAGAGTCAGAGTGTAATACTACATGTATAAAGTAGATATAAGTTAGATAAAAATGATAAGTTTTTCAGTTATATTTCTTTTCATATGTACTTGATGTTTGAAACCATTCAAGAAAATGCTTTATACTGGAAGCATTTTATAACGCATTTCTCCAGACTCACATCAGGGTGCTCAGGGTGCTTTATGTATTCATTTACACAAAGGTCTAAAATCAAGCATTCATGAAATGAACCCTTAATGTTCATTAAGGGTTGAAAATTAAGTTATGAAATTCACTGAATTAAGCACCTGAAATTCAAGTTATGGTACATCATTTCTAAAGACATATATATTGTGTGTAACAGTAACAAAAATATGTTTAGTATTTGTATATATTTTTTTCAAGAATTTTAGAAAAACAAAGCACTACTATGTTTTACTTTTTTTTGGCCATGACACAGGGCATGCGGGATCTTAGTTCCCTGACTAAGGAGCCAAATGCTTGCTCCCTGCGGTGGAAGTGCAGTCTTAACCACTGGACCACCAGGGAAGTCCCAAATATTTTTTTTTTTCTTTTAATTCACAGAACACTTCACAATAACTCCTAGAATCTTAGGGTTTTTCTAAACTCTTTTGGGAAAACACTGTGTTAAAAACTAGAAGGCAGACACAGGCTGTTCCCGGCTGAGATTAGAGAGCAAACAGACTTTTTTGTTGGCACATAGATTTTAACAATACTTAAGGATGAAAAAAATTCCAGTTCTATTAATTATTAGACTATATTTTAACTAGCAATCCTGAGAACTTCAGTTTAGGGACACCTTACTTAGATTAAATGTGCACGTCACATGAACTCAAGGGTTCTGTTCATAGCCTGCAACGCTGTGAATAATTCTGTATGTTTTCAGTTAGGGAAATTCCAGGTATGAGCTCTGTCGTTGCATTTGAATACAAAATTTCACATACTCCCACACGCAGTCCAGCTTGGTTTTTTATATGAGCATGAGATATGGAGTCATTTAGAGAAAAAAATTTCAGTTTTTCATGAATCAGATAAAGGCAGGGTTGGGGGGAAGAGTAGCTATTTATACTGAGCAGTAATATTTGCTTGCATTTTTTGTGCCCTGCGTGTTACTGCCAGTGCTTTTTTAATGTTTTATTGGCAGTAGTTGATGGATTTGGTTTAAAAACCTCCTCCTGCAGTTAGGTCCATCACATGCAGTAATGCAGATTGTCTACTGCATACACCTGCCGTGCGCAGTATGTAGTAGATACAGCAAAGCACACACACACACTGCATTCGAGTACATGCAACCCAGACCGTGGCCTGCGCCCTAGGCTGTGGGTCCTGGGGCAGAACTTTGTTGCCCCAGAAAGGAGCACCTTTTCCTGATTCATAAAAACGTTTCACACAGGCTGTCAGCAGCTCCGTTTACACGTGAGTGAATAAACGCAATGTTTTCCTAGCAATCATCCTTTCCCTAAATCACGTTTTACTCTGTTTAACCCAAAAGAAATGGAGTAGCAGTATGAAAGAATCAACAGAAGCGGATTTATGCAGCTTTCCAATTGTGTTGTTCATTCAAACAAGTATAAAATTGTCAAGTCGATTACATCGTTATGGTTTTCTCCAAAAGTATGAGCTAACGTGTGAACAATAGTATCTATGTGGTAGAGGGTACAAGGTGAAAGCCCCTAGTAAGCACGTAGCGTCACCTAGGAGAAGTCAGGAACCTTCTTAGTTAAGATTAAAAGCAGCAAGGTCTGGGAACAAATCATTTATTGGAGCATGTTTGAAGACTGTCATAATCAGAGTAGAGGGTGTATGCAGGGATATAAATTCACATCATCCTTTCCTTTTTATTTAGCATTGATCGTCATGTTCCTAATAACCTATTTCTTTTCTTCACTCTTCTGCCTCAGGCTTTTTTGTTCTGGTTCTTCACTGCTTCCTCTGCCTTCCTTTTTTCTTTTTCTTTTCTTAGACAGTAGTCCTTCTATTGTACAGCCTCTGTTAGGGACAGAAAGATGTGGCTAAGAGAAGACGGAAACAACTGGTAAAAATTCCAGACGGTTGAAAAATAGTCTTTGCCAATAGACTCAGTATTCATAGCGTTTAGTTACCATATTTTAGCATGAAAGCCTTTAAATGTAGAACTTTAAGAAAAGTTTAATTTAAGAAGATGTGAGCTTAGGTCCTTTCCACCATCTTGGTCAATCCCTAAAAACAAACAAAAAAATTAATCAGAAAACATGGACTATAAGGATCCTATAGTTAAAGAATGTAATTGAGTTCAGATAGTATTGAGGTAGAACTATTCCAACTAACTATAGCTTGACGTCCCAGTCTTAGTCGGAACCAAGTTTTACTCTTCAAATTATTTTTAGCTCGCTTACCTAAGCTTTTTTTTTTTTTTTGGTTGTTGTTGTTCTTACAATGTATTTTTGGCTGCACTGGGCCCTCGCTCTGCATGTGGGCTCTCTAGTTGCCGTGCATGGGCTTCTCATTGTGGCGGCTTCTCTTATTGTGCAGCATGGGCTTCAGCTACACGGGCTCGGGAGCTGCAACACCTGGGCTTAATTGCCCCAGAGCATTGTGGAATCCTCCCAGACCAGGGATCAAACCCATGTCCCCTGCATTGGCAGGCAAACTCCCAACCACCGGACCACCAGGGAAGTCCCAAAGCTATGTTTTAACCAATTTTTAAAATATTACTTATCAAAAAAATAAATAAATAAAATATTACTTATCTTTCCCCATCCTAAAATACTATTTTCTGTGGAGACATTTCTTCAAGCTATATTCTCCTAAAATTAATATTTAGGCTTATATAGATGGCAGACAAGGTAAAGAGCAGTATGTCTCATGAATGTTTGACCGTTCACTTTACTGTATTGTACTTTCAGAATCTTTTTGGCAGTAATAGTCTTGATGGAGGAAACAGCCCGATGATCAAGCCCAAAGGAGACAAACAAGTGGAATACCTAGATCTAGATTTAGATTCTGGGAAATCCACACCACCACGTAAGGTAAGTGAAACCTCTTTCTATAAATGTACTTAGCTCATGTATGAAACCTGAAGATCTGTCTCCTTTGAGGGAATTCTATTAATATGTTTAATTTAAGTTTAGAAAACTCTATTACTTAATGCCTTTTTATAAATCACAAACAACAGTTATGCAGATTAATTTATTTTTTCATGTCTAATGGCATGGAAGTTACATATTTTATACTGTCTTAGGGATTATCATTAAAATGTTTGCTTAAAAAATTCTGAAGTTCCACAGTTAATCATGGTCTTCACTCTTTCCAATGTTAGTTTACCCAAATTACTCCCTTACTGACTTTGTCCAAAAGTTTTAAGTTTTTTGTTGGTGTTGTTATACTCACAAATTAGATGTTATTATTAGTTGTATTCTTATGATATCATGGAGGAGGAAATGGCAACCCACTCCAGTATCCTTACCTGGAGAATTCCATGAACAGGGGAGCCTGGGGGGCTGCAGTCCATGGGGTCGCAGAGAGTCGGACATAGCGACTAACACACACACACATTCTTATTATACAGACACTGTTTATTTACACTTTCCTGCATTAGCAGCACAGAGTCTGAGCCACTGGATCACGAGGGAAGTCCCTAATTCTTAAATATAAGAATTCTAAAATTAATGGAAAAGCAGAGTACAGTTAGGATAGTGATCGCATCATTAAGTTGCAGTCGTTTGTGTTATTTTTTGGTGAACCAGTAGAATTTCAGAAGTTATTCACAGCGTGCATATGCTCATGTTTTAAGACTGGAGTTCACGCAGAAGCACACCTTCTGCGGGAACTTATGGGATTTTTTTGCTTTGCTTTTTAGCAAAAGAGCAGCGGCTCAGGCAGCAGCGTAGCTGACGAGAGAGTGGACTATGTGGTGGTTGACCAACAGAAGACCCTCGCTCTGAAAAGCACCCGGGAAGCCTGGACTGATGGGAGGCAATCCACAGAATCCGAAACACCAGCCAAGAATGTGAAATGAAAAGACTGCTTTAACGTGTCTGAACGAAAGAGGACTGAACTGTAAAGAGAAATCCTGCTTGACCCGAGATAACTTGACCCTTCTACTCTAGGTAGATCCTCAACTAAGTAGAGTCAGAGTCGGAGGACCTTTCAGGCTTCATCAAGCTGTCAAGACTGTAAATGGTGCTTTGTGGTATCGGAACAATTCATCACATGTAAATAATGTGGGAAAATACTATTGTTTGGTTCCCAGAGAAACATTTGTTCTGTAGTTAACACACTTGTAGTATTACTGTATTTATGCACTTTTTCATCTGAAGCGTTGGTTTGGGTATTCCCAAATGGACCTTAACACGATTCTATTGGGAGTTCTTGTTTTTTCCTCAAGAACGATGCTGAGTAAACTAAGCTACTTTCCCATTGAGAAATCACTCTCTGACCTGCAGGATAACAACGTGGCATGAGAAGCACGTTCGCAGTCTGCCATTCTACCTGAAACTTCACGGGGTGATCGTTAGCTTAAAATACAAAGTGGAGTTGGACTCATCATTCACTGCCTTTCAAAGTGCTGAACATCGTGTCCATACTGGCGTCAGGACTTAGTTCCCTGGTTCGTGGACATTTAGTTTTCAATGGTGGAACCTTGTTATAGTTTGTTAATTACAGTGTTTTGGGTTCATTCAGTGAAGATTCTGCCGGGTGGGGTCTTACACCTTGAAAAGAGTGAATAATGACACTATCAAGTAAGCGTGTAAATCACTGATGGCATGCGGTGAGGATGTGCTCTCACACTTGTTACCATGTATTAAAATTTACGCTATTTGCAAAGTGTAGATTATACAGCTAATCAGGTACGTACCAGGCACTGATGTGCTAATACACTGATCAGGTTTATACAACGAGCTTTAGTTGTGTTCTTGTTAATCCTCTAACGTTGTTGGTTTCCAGTTTGGAATTAATGACACAGTTGATATTCACTGTTAGTTATAGCAACATACTGTGACTTTTAATTAGACAGTCATGCAGATTTATTGCTCTAAGAATGAAATTCTGTCTTTTGACACCATAGTGCCCTTTCTATGGTTTTTAAAAAAACTTTACTTAATATTCTTCTTGGCCTTATCCTATTTAAATCCCTATGCAATTAATGTTTTATATCTGCGTTGTTTTTTTAAATAGATGTTATATAAGTGATTCTCATATGTAGCACCTATTGCTTTTCCAGTAAAAAAAAAAAATTAACGATTTTGTACTGTGATTTATATTCACTGTCCCAATTCAAGAAATAGTGGAGCCTTGCTATAATGTGAAATCTTATAGCCATGGACTTCTTCCAACTAGATTTCTGAAACCACCAGAGGTATCATATGATTCTTTCTCACCTATAACATGGTCCTGTGACATGGATATCAAGATCACACATTATATATAGTGAGGCTATAATTTATCTGTCTTGGCTTTGCAATGTAATTTAGAAAGCAGATATAGTTGTTGGTTTGATTGGGTTTTAAGTACGTTACATACAATCTGTTATGTACTGATTTGAGACTTACTAACAGTTTTTGGAGGGGGCATAGAGATCGGAGAGCCTACAGCTGAGTCACGTTCCCCCATCCCACTTCAGACCTCTAACTGTTGCCTGAGAACACAGATGTGCCCTGATTTCTGGCCCCTTGGCCACTGTCCTGTGCCTGACTTATGTAATGGGTTTATGTCCCCTCCATGAACTAAAAAATCGTTCATAACAAGATGAATTGTAGACGAATAACATTTGATGCTTTTAAATGTTTGCTTATTTTTAAACAGAAACTAAACCCAGAACTGAATTTTGAGGTGGGTTTTTAAATAAAAAAGATTGTTTGAGTTTGGTGTGTGCAAGTTGTTTTATAATGAAACCACAAAATAAAGGAAAAAATCATTGAAATGTTCCTGAGCTATCAAAACACACAACACAGTTTTTAGTGTGAGGGTACTTACTTGTGTTGCATGGAGGATAAGCATATTTTGAGATTTAGAACATAACAATAGATATGTGACTAATTCACAGTTAGAAATATTGTTTTAAATGTGACCTATCAGAAAAGCTTAAGGCAATTATGAATATTTCAGTGGAATTTCTCAATATTTTACAAGTTATCATTTTTGAAGACCCACAACACTAATTTGTAGAAATTTTCCCATTAAGCTGAGTAATTTAAGAATTAAAATGTATTAGGTAGTTTGTTAAAGTAATTCACATTAAACACTGGATTAACAAATTAAATGGAAAGACAGTCTCTTACAGAGCTGCTGCTGCTGCTGCTGCTAAGTTGCTTCAGTCGTGTCCGACTCTGTGCGACCCCACAGACGGAAGCTCACCAGGCTCCCCTGTCCCTGGGATTCTCCAGGCAAGAACACTGGAGTGGGTTGCCATTTCCTTCTCCAATGCATGAAAGTGAAAAGTGAAAGGGAAGTCGCTCAGTTGTGTCCGACTCTTATCTCCCAAACATTTTTTAGTGCTAGAATCTTTTTTAAGTAAACTTTGTATAAGCCCAATACATAAAGCCTGAAAAGTCCATTTAATCAGTGTAACCATATCTTGAGTCCACATTTGTCTACTTGTCTTAGTCCATTACTAAGAATCTAACATTGATTTCTAAGTAACACAAATGTGAAGTTGAGATTATAGTTGGTGAAGCCTCAGCTGCCAGTCTGTTTCTTTGCCTTGTTATTTGAGTACTATCAAGAGAATTTTGATTCATGCAAATGTAGGTAAGTAAAATAATAGGGTTTAAACACACATTACAGGAGATTCTTTAACTAGAGATAGTTATAGTCGTATTCCCAGTTTATACATAAAGTAAATTATCCTGGTAGTAGAAATTTATACATAAGTGGTCTCCAGTGTGATAGAATTTTTAGTAAGTTTTTAAACTATGCACTTTTATAAAAACAAAATTTGAATCAAACATTTTTAATACCTATATGTGTATACACATATATATGTAAATACACATATGCGAGCATGCTCAAGTTGTGTCTGACTCATTGCAACTCCATGGACTGTAGCCCCGCCAGACTCCTCTGTCCATGGAATTTTCCAGGCAAGAATACTGGAGTGGGTTGCCATTTCCTTCTCCAGGGGATCTACCTGACGCAGGGATCAAGCCCATGTCTCTTGTGCCTCCTGCATTAAAGGCAAATTCTTTACCATTAAACCATTGGGAAAACAGACCCCTTAATATCCTTAATCACCTACAAGAAGCCGAGTTTTGGCCAGACATGTGTTGAACACCACTTGTTAACCACGTAACAGTTGAGTTATAAATCAGAAGTCTTTTTCTACCACGTTTATGCTCTCTCCCTTCTAGTCTTTCTTTTAAAAAACTGTACAATTTCATGAAAGTTTGAATACCAGTGTGCAATGCCACTTTAAAAAATCAGAATTTGAACTTGAACAATTTAAGCTACTGAACCCACAGGAGGTATCACTCAGTAAGCTATAAAAATGGTTTTTATCTACATACTATACCTTTTTATCTTTATTTTTCATCAATACTGTATAAGCCACTGTGAGCATTTTAGAGACTTCCATAAAGGTACTATGAGTGTGTGTATGTATATATAGCATTGTATTTAATCATAGACTAATTTGATACAGAAATACTGCCATGCTTGTACATTAATGTCATAATTCCCTCTGAACTTTATATTTAATCCATGGAAGCTTATAATCTTCATATTCAACTCAGTCAAACTCTAAATTGAACCCCAGTGTTTGTTTTTCTACTAGTGGGAAGTTGCCTGCATTCCCCCTCTAGCAAAAACAGTATTTTTTATGTTCTGTTTAGCTATTAACTATTTTATGCCCATACACTATACCTTAGGCATAATGCTTACATACTCCCAAACACTCTTAGTGCCTCTTTATTTGACCCACTGAAAGTATCAGTGTTAGTATTTCAAGTGAATTATCTTTTTTAAAATGTGTTAGCCTTAAAAATTTTAGAAACAACAATGTGGGCCAATCCTTTTTATTCCTATCTTTGGGTCATTGCGGTTGGTCTTACCCTCCACTGTTAGATAAACAGTCAGCTTTTTAACAGGATTGACATAACATGACCAAACCAAGTGGATCCAGAGAGAGAGGGTCATCTCCAGAAAAACAATAACATCTGCTTTATGTAAATCTGTACATAATTTAAAATACTAACAACTGTGAGATGAAAAGCCATGGTGCAAATGAATATTTTAGACATCATGGACTTGTGATGATGAAAAATCACTTGTCAGGTTTTGAGATGATTGGTTTTAATCTGATAAATATGTTTATATATTACTGCAACTTGAAATAATTCATCCTCCATAGATTTATCTTTCTTTAGGTTCAGTATAATGTATATTATGAGTTTCAACAGTCTGTTTCATCAAGGGATTAACCTAGCTTCTTGCTTCCTTTACTAAAAAGACATGGCTTTGTGTGAGTTCTTGTAACCTAAATCGATTGTTGATAACCATCCCAAATTTCCACAGCAGAATCTTATGTATAAATTTATTTCTCCCTTCTTGCACATCTTCTTTTGTAAAGATCCAATTGTAGATAATTTCTGCTACCAAATAAAACTTTTCAAACAATTTGGTTTCAAGACATTAAATAGTTAATTTGGATACTGAGACTATGAACCAATAAGGATGTGTAGATTTCTATTTTCAACTCTTCCTTAGAATCTTTATCTAAATCAAAAACACGATTCTTCTGTTAACTATGCTTCCCAGTTCTGTTTTTAGAGGGTCACTCATTTTCTACAATAAAGGTCCCACTGACTGAATGAGTGTTAGTTGCTCAGTCGTGTCCAACTCTTTGCAACCCCATGGACTGTAGCCCACCAGGCTCCTCTGTCATGGAATTCTCCAGGCAAGAATACTGGAATGGGTTGCCATTTCCTTCTCCAGGGAATCTTTCCGACCCAGGGATCAAACTCAGGTCTCCTGCATTGCAGGAAATGTGGATTCTTTACCATCTGAGCCATCAGGGAAACCCCAAATATCCAACTAAACCATGCTAAAATGTTACAGTCATGCTCTAACTAAATACAAAAACCTCCTGAGACTATCACCCCATGCATGTCGCCCCACGCATTATTTCTTCATCTACTCAGTTTTACCAGCACTTTGTTGAGTAAAAGGCCAGTAAGTAAGAACCTTTGGGTCAGGAAACACATTTCCAACATGACTTGGGAAATTGTTAACAGGGTAGACGTTCCCATTTCTAGGAACATTTTCAGACACCTCCAGTACTTCATTAGACCCCAAGGATTACCGTAAGTTGTGGCTTTTTGCAACTCTGTCATTAGATCATTTGGGAAGTTTGAGAGGGTGACATTTCTGAAATCATTCTTCCCCAACTGTCTGTCACTCTACATGGTGAACTCTCTGGATATTTGCATATACCTCCTTTGGGGGAAAAGCTGCTTCTCTGATACCAGTACATGTTTTGAATTAGAGTTTTGTTAGGAGAGTTTTCTGGAGAATAATTTGGCCATTCTGTGAATGCATATTATTGCATATTTAAAAACTGAGTCAGTAGCAGAAGGCATTTTATTAGGTCTCGTGGTGAGTCATATTCTCCCCTTAAATTCTGTTTTAATATTATACAGTTACTTATTAATAAACACCTATAGAAAATTAAGTTTCTGAAGTTTGTTCCTATAATTCATTAGACAGGATTTATTCCTACTAATCATGGTTGTGTTGGTGGTTCACTCATGGCTCAGTGTGTCTCTGATTTTGTGTGTGATTCCCAGAGTATTTGGAGGACTCAATATGTGGTGGTACAGAAAACAGAGAAATAAATGTTTTAAAAGCCTACTTTCTCAAGTAGGGTATCAAATGATTAATGTGTCAGCTTGACTAAGCTGTGGTGCCCATGTGTTTGTTCAAACACTGGTATAGATGTTGCTGCAAAAATGCTGTGTAGATGTGTTTAACATTACAATCAATTTAGGCAAAGCCCATCACCCTCCAGAGGGTGGGTAGGCCTCATCCAATTAATTGAATGCCTTCAAAGCAAAAACTGAAGTTTCCTACCAAAGAAGGAATTTTTGCCTCAAGACTGTAACATAGAAATCCTGTGTGAATTTGCAGCCTGCTGATTTACCGTACGAATTTCAAACTTGTCACCTCACAATTGTTCCTTAGAATCTCTTGAGGAGATGGACAGAGAGATAGACAAATAGATTATACTGGGTCTATCTCAGTAGTTAAATAGATACATGGATGGACAGATAGATAGATTCTTTCTCTGGAGACCCCTGTTAATTCATTATTCTGAGATATCTATGTATTTATAGAGACAGCAAGCAATGATTTTGAGGTTTAATTTGAAATGCAAGTTACAAATACAATTTGGATATGTTGACAATCTACTCCAAAAATGTTTTCTGAAATTAAAGTGTTGATGAATTTCTGAAGCCATTTACTTACACTGAAACATTTCCACTTCTGTGGACCGTAATTTTTTTTTTCTTTCAGGAATCATTATATTAACATCCCCAGGGAAAGAGAACAGAATGCTAAGAGGAACAGAAAGATTACTGGACTCTTGTTGGATGGAATACAGGATTCTATTACGAACACAAGTTCATTTGCTGCACTTTTTTTGTAGTCTTGTGCAGGGAGTTGCCCGTGAGAACGGGGTCCTTTGTCCGAAGGACACAACTCTGGGAGCTGCCTCAGTCCTTGAGGGTTTGCTTGCAAACATAGCTCTCTGTCCCGCCACCCCAGAGATTAGGCGCTTATTTACTGCAGGCACCTGGAGTTCTGTGCAAACTTCTCACGCACAGAGAAATGTTATCTGGTGTAAGAAATAATAACAGGGAGCCATTCCCATGCTCTCAAGATTTCTTGTGACTGTAAGATGTATAGGCCAACCAAGAAAAAAAGTCAACTGTCTTGTCTTTCTCACGCTTTTCTGTATAAATATAAGATGCTGAATAAAGTTGGGGTCAGACTGCGTCCCTTCGTGGTGACGTGTCTGAACCTCTCGACCCCATCTTTGTAGTCTCTTGCTTTAGTTTCTTTCTTAGCCCCGCCGTGCACGTTCTCGGGACCTGATCGGCTGGCTCCGGCAGTCTTGGCCCTTGTCACATGCTATGACTTTAATATGCTTATTTAATTATCCTTGCTTTAAATTTCCCTTTTATATGTAGAACACAAACCCTATATACCTAAAAACAGTCTGAAAATTGCTTACTTCAATCTTTAAATCAATAACTTTGGAATTCAAACTAAGAACAGTTTTTCCAGATTTTGATTTGACTGGATGATGGCCTATTAAAAACTAAGTCAATTCACCAGAGTAGCTGCTACTTGTGTAGCATTAGGCTAGGTGCTGTGGGAGACGCAGAAGAAATCTGCATCAGTCTTAATCTTTACAAAGATATGTGTAAAATAAATGATATAGGATGGTAAATAGTTACTTCTGAAGTACCAACAGTGAGGTACTGAGGCAAAGACTGGTAAAATATAGTAGGTCAAAAGCTTCATAGAAGTGGACATTGAGCCAAACTTTGGATGATTGGCAAGAAGGAAAAAGAAGGCATTCTCTACAAAGAAGAACAATATGGACAATTCACTTATCAGTCTGCTATTAGTTTCATTTTCTGAGAAGAGGGGTGTAAAAAGAGAAGAAAAGAAGTAGAATGCGGAGAGCTGTGTTATGTATTAGATGTGTGTGCTCAGTCATGTCTGACTCTTTACGGCCCCATGGACTGTAGCCCATCAGGCTCCTCTGTCCATGGGATTTTCCAGGCAAGAATACTGGAGTGGGTTGCCATGCCCTCCTCCAGGGCATCTTCTCAACCCAGGGACTGAACCCACATCTCCTGTCTCTTTTGCACTGTAGGCAGATTTTTATACCACTGAGCCACCTGGGAAGCCCCTGTGTGTTAGATGGAAGGTTATAAACATTGTGTTAATCACTTAATGCTGTGTAATAAACCAAAATGCAGTGGCTTAAAAAATCATCGTCATCATCCATTCTCACAGTTTTCCACAGTCAGAAGTTAAGGAGTATCTTGGCTTGGCAATTCTGGCTCAGTCTCTAGTGAAATGAAGTCGAATCAGTTGAGACTGCAATACTCTTGAGATGAAGGATGTGTTCCCAAGGAGCTTAAACCACATGGCTGGGAAGTGGCCGGAGGCCTGTGTCCTCTTCATGTGGGCTTCTTCCAGAGCTGCTTGAGTATCCTCATGGCATAGCTGCTGGCTCTACCCAAGCTAGTGATCCCAGAGACCCAGCAGAGGCTTCCATGCCTTTTGTGACCTGGGTTTGAAAGCCTCACACTGTCACGCTCTCTACTAGGCCATCTGGTCTACTCCCTATTCATTGTGGGAGGAGACACACAAGGATGTGAATACCAGGAACGAGGGTTACTGGAAGAATCTTAGAGGCTAGTTTTCACAGAGTTGAGTGTTAAGAGATGACACCAACAGTAGATGGCCTTAAGAACCAAGGAACTCAAGTTTATCGAGAATTAAGAACTTTAAGGTGTTAGAATATCTTACTACTCTACTGGAAAGAGTAAGCCACAGGAAGTCAGGAAATAGCCCTGAACCTGCATCTGTGAGTTTAGCTGTGGGTCCTTGTAAATTACAAAGGTATTCAACAGATATTGAGACACTTTATTTTTTTAATATTTATCATTTATTTGTTTACTTGCACTGGGTCTTAGTTGCAGCATGTTAAATTTTCAGTTGCCGCATGTGAACTCTTTAGTTACAGGATGTGGGATCTAGTTCCCTGACCAGGAATCAAACCTGGGCCCCCTGCATTGGGAGCACAGAGTCTTAGCCACTGGACCAACAGGGAAGTCTTGAGACACTATGTTTTATATTTACTCTTCCTTAATCCCATGACACTGCCAAGTAGTCACATTATTCTCTCCAACCTTCAAGTTCCAGCATAAACAATTTTTCAAGGCCTTCCCTCAACTCCCCCACCCAGAGATGCTCGCTCCTCCCTTTGAAAGGCTCAATACTGGTAATCTCTTCCTTTTTTTTGTATTTGGCTTTTGTGATGGGATATTAATTTGCTAGGGCTGCAATCTCCAAGTACTACAGACTGGGGAGCTTAAATAACGGATTTATTTTTTCACAGTTCTGCAGGCTGGAAGTTCAAGGTCAAGGTATAGGCATATTTAGTTTCTTCTGAAGTTTCTTTCATTGGTTTGTAGATAGCCACCATCTCACTTGGCCTTTTCCCTGGACACGGGAACCCTGGTGTCACATTCTGTCATTATAAGGACACCAGCCATATTGAATGAGACCCCCATCTTTATGACTCATTTAACCTTAACTTTTTCTTTAAAAGCCCCCATTTCCAAAAACATATTCTTAGGTATGGGGGTTGAGTCTTCAATATGAATTTTGGGACACATTCAGTTCATAATAATTAGCTATGTTTAGCTCATAGCTGCATGCACCTTAGAATAAAAACTATGGTTTATCAAATATATATCTCATCCATCACACCCCCAGCAAGAAAAGATAGCACACTCTGAGGAGCAACTGAAGACAGTTGAATGAAGAAACGATTGCAAATCTGTGCATTGGGTGAAGGGAACCAACAAGGGGTGGTTAAAAACCCTTAGTGACAGTAAGACGCCACCACCACTTTTAGATCTAAGGGGCAGATGGAAGGTGCTTCTGCTGACAACCCAGCAAGAGCTGTCCACCAGCAGACACTTGAGTCTTAGGTAGAAGGACACAACCACTCCCAAATGCAGACCAGCCGTGAGGGAGTGAGGTTACCTTTCCTGTGACTTGCCAGTGGCTAAAAGCAACCAGCACCCCAGGAGACGTACAATGCACAGAGGTCATCTTCTCAGGGCAAATGGCAAGACAGAGAAGGCTAAGAGCCAACAGAGAAAATCCTTCACAATCTTCGTATTTTCATGGTTTCATATTCACATATCAAACCATCAAAGAAATAAAAGATCTGCGGAAGATTAGCTTGCTTAAACACCTGATCAAAGCTCTTTCTAGACAAAGGTCTGTATAGTCAGAGCTATAGCTTTTCCAGTAGTCATGTACAGATGTGACAGTTGGACCATTAAGGTCGAGCACCAAAGAATTGATACTTTCAAATTGTGGTGCTGGAGAAGACTCTTGGGTATCCCTTGGATAGCATCCTAAAAGAAATCACCCCTGAATATTCATTGGAATGACTGATGCTGAAGTTGAAGCTCCAATACTTTGACCACCTGATGCAAAGAGCCAACTAATTGGAAAAGACCCTGATACTAGGAAAGATTGAAGGCAGGAGAAGGGGACAACAGAGGATGAGAGGGTTGGATGGCATCACCGACTCAACAGACATGAGTTTGAGCAAACTTCAGGAGACAGTGAAGGTCAGGGAAGCCTAGCATGCTGCAGTCTATGGAGTCGGAAGAGTCAGACATGACTTAGGGACTGAACAACAACAACCTGTACTTCAGAAGAAGTAAAAATGAAAACTACATTTCCCAGACTTCCTTGCAGCTAGTGCTCGGCCCATCACCCACTTTCCACCAGTCACATTCACTTAAATTCAGAAACAGTTCATTGGAGAGGGAGGCAGAACTCTGCCAAGCATCATTACTGTTAAATCTAGCCACTTACATTTAGTAGGTGAAGCAGTGTGTTCCTGATCCCTGGCTGACAGCTAAGACGGTGAATTCTGGGAGCCATCATCTACGGTGGCTCCCTGCACCCTCACGGAAGCATGGGCAAGTGATCCTGGAATCAGCCACTAGTGAAGTGGTTTCCTGAATCCGGATCTCTGATTGTTTCCAAGCCTGGCCCTTTGGTGGCATTGTCCTGAGAATCATTTCTAAAGGTCATACACACCTGCCAGTGACTGTAAACTCTTTATTCTCTATATTAAATCTTAACCATTTTGTTTAAAATTGCTAGAGTGGCTTACCTCTGTTGAAAATTACATTGGGGTCATTTTCTGCCCCTTGCATTCTGGAATAGTTTTCCTATTCTCGTATTGCAAAACTGTATAATTAAATAAAATTGAGGGGAAGGGGTAGGAGTAAGAGGAAAACACTCTCAAACTGTGTTACTTCTCTTTCTTTGCCTGCAAATGTGCAGCTGGATTCTGCTTTCTGCACTGACTGCTGTTATAAATATCTTCCCAGGTGTTAAACATGTATCTGATTTGTCATCTTTAAAGACTGCATAATATTGTTTTAAGTATTTTAAAATACTCAATGATAAGATCCAATTTGGATACAGGCGTGGGAAGTGAAACACTAGCATATACTACTACTGGGAGCATAAATCGGTACAACTTTTTTTAAAGAGCAGTTTATTATTAAAATTTTAATGTCTTAAAACTATATTTAACTGTATAGCAACCATATAGTAACTGAATATGAAGGAATTAACCCTGAAGATTGGTGGCTCAGTGGTAAAGAATCTGCCTGCAATGCAGAAGACCACCTGCAAAACGCAGGAGACATGGGCTCAATCCCCGGCTCAGAAAGATTCCCTGGAGAAGGGAATGGCAACCCACTTCAGTATTCTTGCCTGGGAAATCCCATGGACAGAGGAGCCTGGCAGGATACAGTTAATGGGGTCACAAGAGTTGGAGGTGACTTAGTGACTAAAGCACCACCACCAACCCTGAAGAATTAAATATGCACAATAATTTATTTCCAAGGAGTTGGAAGTGTATCCAACAGTGGAAGGCTGGTTAAATGGTGCATACATATGTATGTAGTCATTTACAATATACAACAATAATCTTCAAGTGTGTTCCTCAATAAGAGAAACCTCTGAAATAAAAGGGAGTCCAAGTTTGTGAGATCCAATGCCTTTTCACCTTGCTTTAATTAGGGTGCTTCTGTTTCCATGTTGGAAGATAAGTGTAAGATTCTGTTTGAAAAATAGTTTCTGCTCCTGGAAAACATTCTAACCATTGTAATAAAAGAATATTTGATGTCATCAATGGTTTTTCAATATATACTGCTATATAAAAATTGTCTACATAACTAAGCATAATATAAGCCTATGTTTGTATGTAACTAATAGAATTAAAACAGTCAGATATCCCTACAGATATTACAGAGATTAAAATAATAATTAAAAAGATATTATGGGCAATCTTAGGCAAATAAATTTGAAATTTTTATAAAATGAGCAAATTGCTACTAAAAAAAAAACACTACAGCTAAGAAAAAAAGTTTTGAATAGTCCTGTATCAACTGAAATGAATTATCAACTAAAATGAATTTTATAGTTAAAAACCTTTTTTACAAAGAGAATTCTGGGCTCAGATAAAATCTCTAATAGATACTACCCAATATTTAAGAAAGAATGCCAATCCTACATGAGTTAAAGAATACAAAGTAATACACCACATTAGTAAAATAAAGGGGGAAAATACACACAGTCATTTTAACTAATGCAGAAAACCTCTTGATAATTTCAATATCTATGTTTAGTTTCATATATACTAAAAACAAAACTCTTAGTAACATAAAGTAAAAAGAAAAAAACAGAAATGTATTACCAAGAAAAGAATATCTATTTAAAAATTCCATCAGCAAACATGACACTTCATAAGGTGAAATATTGACAACTTTCTCCTTGAGACCTAAAACAAGCCCAGTATGTCCTCTATTAGCATTTTCATTCATTACTGAACTAAGGGACCCTACCAGTGAGAAGTAGAAGATTTGAACAAAATAAATAAAACTGCTATTATTCACAATAATATGATTGTGTGTGTAGAAAATTCAAGCAAATCTATAGATAAAAGATTGCTAGAGACAAAGTTAATAGGCAAAAATGAATCATATTTTTATGAACCCATGGTATATAATTTAAATACAAATTTTTAAAAGATGAAGATTATGACATATCAAAAACATCAAATACTTAGGAATATATTTCAAATAGAATGTGCAACACCTCTACTATAAACATTAATATATACTGTTGAATTCGGTTTTCCTAATATTTTGTTGAGGATTTTTGGATCTATATTCACTGGTGATATTGGCCTCTATGTGTTTTTAGTCCCCAAACGATGATGAAGACCTTTGTTGATGTATTCCTGGCACTCACAAGGCAGATTATTCATACAATCAATCATCTTGACTAGGAATGCACTGATCCTATGCCCTCAGTTCAGTTTAGTTCAGTTGCTCCTGGAGCTTGCTCAAACTCATGTTCATTGATTTGGTGATGCCATCCAACCATCTCATCCTCTGTCGTCCCCTTCTCCTCCGCCCTCAATCTTTCCCAGCATCAGGGTCTTTTCAAATGAGTCAACTCTTCGCATCAAGTGGCCAAAATATTGGTTTTAGCTTCAACATCAGTCCTACCAATGAACACCCAGGGCTAATCTCCTTTAGGATGGACTGGTTGGATCTCCTTGCAGTCCATGGGATTCTCAAGAGTCTTCTCCAACACCACAGTTCAAAAGCATCAATTCTTCAGCACTCAACTTTCTTTATAGTCCAACTCTCACATCCATACATGACTACTGGAAAAACCATAGCCTTGACTAGATGGACCTTTGTGGACAAAGTAATGTCTCTGCTTTTTAACATGCTGTCTAGGTTTGTCATAGCTTTTCTTCCAAAGAGCGAAGGTCTTTTAATTTCATGGCTGCAATCACTATCTGCAATGATTTTGGAGCTCAAGAAAATAAAATCTGTCACTGTTTCCACTGTTTCCCCATCTATTTGCCATGGAGTGATGGGACCAGATGCCATGATCTTCGTTTTTTGAATGTTGAGTTTTAAACCAGCTTTTTCACTCTCCTCTAAAACTTTCGCAATGGCCCCTTGGCAGTATGGAGTGCAGCTATGAATGCTTTGGGATCATTGTCCACCCAGTCCCACCCTGAAAGTAAGTTACCCTAGAATACACTGATCCATTGATTATATGGAACTGCCTGTCTCATTTTTTTTTGGTCTCAGGAGGTCTTCTCAGTTCAGTGGGCACTTTTCATTCCGTCTTCCAATGCATAACAACAACTACACCATGCGTAAACCTTGAAAGGGGAAAAAGCTATATAAAACGTTTTAGGCGCAAATAGAAAATTGTAAGTGGGCTAGAAGCTAAGCAATATTGAGGAATTAATCAATATTCTCAGGTGTAGTAATAGTATTATGGTACTGTAGTTGAAGTTGGATAACCCTCATCAAAGATATGCATGTTGAAATACTTAAAGTGAGAGCATCTAAAAAAAAAAATCCTGAAACAACTGAAAAAATTGCTCACAATATATACATTTGTAGAGAAACAGATTTAAATAAAGCAAAAAATTAATAATTGCTGTCAAGGGAATGAGTACTTTTTGCAATATTCTTTAACCTTTCTATTGAAGACTTCGGTTGTAGAAAACTGAAAAATAAT
Source organism: Bos taurus (assembly GCF_002263795.3). Classification (NCBI taxonomy): domain Eukaryota; kingdom Metazoa; phylum Chordata; class Mammalia; order Artiodactyla; family Bovidae; genus Bos; species Bos taurus. The sequence goes on along the minus strand of NC_037344.1, from coordinate 14,409,282 downwards.
TGAAAAGGGGGGGCAGTCCTAAGATGGCGGAGGAATAGGACAGGGAGACCACTTTCTCCCCCACAAATTCATCAAAAGAACATTTAAATGCTGAGTAAATTCCACAAAACAACTTCTGAATGCTGGCAGAGGACATCAGGCACCCAGAAAAGCAGCCCATTGTCTTCAAAAGGAGGTAGGAAAAAATATAAAAGACAAAAAATAGAGACAAAAGAGGTAGGCACAGAGCTCTGTCCCGGGAAGGGAGTCTTAAAAAGAGAGAAGTTTCCAAACACCAGGAAACACTCTCACTGCCGAGTCTGTGGCGAGCCTTGGAAGCACAGAGGGCAACATAACAGGGAGGGAAAATAAATAAATAATTAAAACCACAGATTACGAGCCCAATGGTAACTCCCCCAGCGGAGAAGCAGCGCAGACGCCTGCACCCGCCACTAGCAAGCGGGGGCTGGGCAGGGAGGCGTGGGCTGCATCGCTTAGAGTAAGGACCGGGCCTGAACGCCCCGAGGGCAATCTGAGGCAGCTAACTTGGGCTAGCAAACCAGACTGCAAGATAGCTACCACCTGCAAAGCCAGCCCTAACCTAAGACACCACCAGGCCCGCGCACAGAACAAAGGACTGAACAGAGATAGCCAGCTGCAGACCATCCCCCTCTGGTGACAGGCAGCCAGAGCCGGAAGGGGGCAATCTCAGCCCCAGAGAGACATTATCTTCCAAACTGCAAGCAGGCTTCTTTGCTAACTAAGACTTCTTGGGGTTCTGGGTGCGCCGGTTGTACACCCAGAAAACCGAGTGGCAGGGATGGGGGAGGCGATAAGTCGCTGCGACTGTGCTCACCAAACACTTCATCACATGAGCTGCTCGGACCTGGGAAGGGCACAAAACGCAGGCCCAACCAAGTCTGCGCCTCTGAGTACTACCCAAGTGCCTGAACCTGAGCAGCTTAGACCTGGGAGGTGCATGCAGCCCAGGGCCGGCCTTGGATGGTTCCTGGCAGAGCAACCTAGAGCCTGAGCAGTGTGGGCAGGGAGGGTGCATGTGCGGTGAGCAGGGGCAGGTCCAGTGTGGCTGAGACACTGCGAGCACGTGCCAGAGTTATTTGTTTGCAGCATCCCTCCCTCCCCACAGTGCGACTGAACAAGTGAGCCTAAAAGAAAGTGTCCACCACCGCCCACTTTGTATCAGGGTGGAAATCAGACACTGAAGAGACCAGCTAACAGAAGAAGCTAAAACAGAGGGAACGGCCTTGGAAGTGACAGGTGCAATAGATTAAAACCCTGTCGTTACTATTGACTACATGGGAAGGGGCCTATAGATGTTGAGAAATATAAGCCAGACCAAGAAACTATCCGAAAATGAACTGACCCCACTATACCCACAACACCACCAGAGAAAGTCCTAGATATATTTTTACTATTTTTATGAGCATTCTTTTTTTTAAATTTTAAGTCCTCTATTACTCCTTTAATTTTCACTTTTATAACCTACTATTACTTTGCAAAAAAAAAAAAAAAAAGACCCAATTTTTTAAAAGCAAACTTCATATATATACATATTTTTTAATAATTTTTGTGACTTTTTTTTCCTCTTCCTTTTTTTTTTCTTCTTTTCTTTGATATTGTATTTTTGAAATTCCAAACTCTATTCTAGATTTTTAATCTGTACTTTTTGGTATTTGTTATCAACTTTGTACCTTTAAGAACCCAATGTTCAGTACCCATTTTTACTTGGGAGTGAGATTACTGGCTTGACTGCTCTCTCCCCCTTTGGACTCTCCTTTTTCTCCACGAGGTCACCTCTGTCTCCTCCCTACCCTCTCTCTTCTCTACCCAACTCTGTGAATTTCTGTGTGTTCCAGACGGTGGAGAACACTTAGGGAACTGATTACTGGCTGGATCTGTCTCTCTCTTTTTGATTCCCCCCTTTTATCCTCCTGGCCACCTCTATCTCCTTACTCCCTCTTCTCTTCTCTCTATAACTCCATGAACATCTCTGAGCGGTCCAGTTGTGGAGTGCACATAAGGAAGTGATTACTGGCTAGCTTGCTCTCTCCTCTTTTGATTCCACCTCATCTCATTTGGGTCACCTCTAACTCCCTCCTCCCTCTTCTCCATGTAACTCTGTGAACCTCTCTGGGTGTTCCTCACTGTGGAGAAACTTTTCATCTTTAACCTAGATGTTTTATCAACGGTGCTGTATAGAAGGAGAAGTCTTGAGACTACTGTAAAAATAAGACTGAAAACCAGAAGCAGGAGGCTTAAGTCCAAACCCTGAGAACACCAGAGAACTCCCGACTCCAGGGAACATTAATTGACAGGAGCTCATCAAATGCCTTCATACCTACACTGAAACCAAGCACGACCCAAGGGCCAACAAGTTCCAGAGCAAGACATACTACACAAATTCTCCACAACACAGGAACACAGCCCTGAGCTTCAATACACAGGCTGCCCAAAGTTACTCCAAAACCATTGACATCTCATAACTCATTACTGGACACTTCATTGCACTCCAGAGAGAAGAAATCCAGCTACACCCACCAGAACACTGACACAAGCTTCCCTAACCAGGAAACCTTGACAAGCCACCTGTACAACCCCACCCACAGTGAGGAAACTCCACAATAAAGAGAACTCCACAAACTGCCAGAATACAAAAAGGCCACCCCAAACACAGCAATATAAACAAGATGAAGAGACAGAGGAATATCCAGCAGGTAAAGGAACAGGATAAATGCCCACCAAACCAAACAAAAGAGGAAGAGATAGGAATCTACCTGATGAAGAATTTCGAATAATGATAGTGAAAATGATCCAAAATCTTGAAATCAAAATGGAATCACAGATAAATAGCCTGGAGACAAGGATTGAGAAGATGCAAGAAAGGTTTAAAAAGGACCTAGAAGAAATAAAAAAGAGTCAATAAATAATGAATAATGCAATAAATGAGATCAAAAACACTCTGGAGGCAACAAATAGTAGAATAACAGGCAGAAGATAGGATTAATGAATTAGAAGATAGAATGGTAGAAATAAATGAATCAGAGAGGAAAAAGAAAAATGAGTTAAAAGAAATGAGGACAATCTCAGAGACCTCCAGGACAGTGTTAAACACCCCAACATTCGAATCATAGGGGTCCCAGAAGAAGAAGACAAAAAGAAAGACCATGAGAAAATACTTGAGGAGATAATCGTTGAAAATCTCCCTAAAATGGGGTAGGAAATAATCACCCAAGTCCAAGAAACCCAGAGAGTCCCAAACAGGATAAACCCAAGGCAAAACACCTCAAGACACATATTAATCAAATTAACAAAGATCAAACACAAGGAACAAATATTAAAAGCAGCAAGGGAAAAACAACAAATAACACATAAGGGAATTCCCATAAGGATAACAGCTGATCTTTCAATAGAAACTCTTGAGGCCAGGAGGGAATGGCAAGACATACTTAAAGTAATGAAAGAAAATAACCTACAGCCCAGATTACTGTACCCAGCAAGGATCTCATTCAAATATGAAGGAGAAATCAAAAGCTTTACAGACAAGCAAAAGCTGAGAGAATTCAGCACCACCAAACCAGCTCTCCAACAAATGCTAAAGGAAATTCTCTAGACAGGAAACACAAAAAGAGTGTATAAACTTGAACCCAAAACAATAAATTAAATGGCAATGGGATGATACTTATCAATAATTACCTTAAACGTAAAATGGGTTGAATGCCCCAAGCAGAAGACAAAGACTGGCTGAATGGATACAAAAACAAGACCCCTACATATGTTGTCTACAAAAGACCCACCTCAAAACAAGGGACTCATACAGACTTAAAGTGAAGGGCTGGAAAAAGATTTTCCATGCAAATAGAAACCAAAAGAAAGCAGGAGTAGCAATACTCATATCAGATAAAATAGACTTTAAAACAAAGGCTGTGAAAAGAGACCAAGAAGGACACTACATAATGATCAAAGGATCAATCCAAGAAGAAGATATAACAATTATAAATATATATGCACCCAACATAGGAGCACCGCAATATGTAAGACAAATGTTAACAAGTATGAAAGGGGAAATTAACAATAACACAATAATAGTGGGAGACTTTAATACCCCACTCACACCTATGGATAGATCAACGAAACAGACAATTAACAAGGAAACACAAACTTTAAATGATACAATAGACCAGTTAGACCTAATTGATATCTATAGGACATTTCACCCCAAAACAATGAATTTCACCTTTTTCTCAAGTGTACATGGAACCTTCTCCAGGATAGATCACATCCTGGGCCATAAATCTAGCCTTGGCAAATTCAAAAAAATTGAAATCATTCCAAGCATCTTTTCTGACCACAATGCAGTAAAATTAGATCTCAATTATAGGAGAAAAGCTATTAAAAAATCCAACATATGGAGGCTGAACAACACGCTGCTGAATAACCAACAAATCACAGAAGAAATCAAAAAAGAAATCAAAATATGCATAGAAACGAATGAAAATGAAAACATAACAACCCAAAACCTGTGGGACACTGTAAAAGCAGTGCTAAGGGGAAAATTCATAGCAATACAGGCATACCTCAAGAAACAAGAAAAAAGTCAAATAAATAACCTAACTCTACACCTAAAGCAACTAGAAAAGGAAGAAATGAAGAACCCCAGGTTAGTAGAAGGAAAGAAATCTTAAAAACTAGGGCAGAAATAAGTGCAAAAGAAACAAAAGAGACCCTAGCAAAAATCAACAAAGCCAAAAGCTGGTTCTTTGAAAGGATAAATAAAATTGACAAACCATTAGCCAGACTCATCAAGAAACAAAGGGAGGAAAATCAAATCAATAAAATTAGAAACGAAAATGGAGAGATCACAACAGACAACACAGAAATACAAAGGATCATAAGAGACTACTATCAACAATTATATGCCAATAAAATGGACAACGAGGAAGAAATGGACAAATTCTTAGAAAAGTACAACTTACCAAAACTCGACCAGGAAGAAATAGAAAACCTTAACAGACCCATCACAAGCACGGAAATTGAAACTGTAATCAAAAATCTTCCAGCAAACAAAAGCCCCGGTCCAGACGGCTTCACAGCTGAATTCTACCAAAAATTTAGAGAAGAGCTAATACCTATCCTGCTCAAACTCTTCCAGAAAATTGCAGAGGAAGGTAAACTTCCAAACTCATTCTACGAGGCCACCATCACCCTAATACCAAAACCTGACAAAGATGCCACAAAAAAAAGAAAACTACAGGCCAATATCACTGATGAACATAGATGCAAAAATCCTTAACAAAATTCTAGCAATCAGAATCCAACAACACATTAAAAAGATCATACACCATGTCCAAGTGGGCTTTATCCCAGGGATGCAAGGATTCTTCAATACCCACAAATCAATCAATGTAATACACCATTGACGAATTGAAAAATAAAAGCCATATGATTATCTCAATAGATGCAGAGAAAGCCTTTGACAAAATTCAACATCCATTTATGATAAAAACTCTCCAGAAAGCAGGAATAGAAGGAACATACCTCAACATAATAAAAGCTATATGTTACAAACCTACAGCAAACATTATCCTCAATGGTGAAAAATTGAAAGCATGTCCCCTAAAGTCAGGAACAAGACAAGGGTTCCCACTTTCACCACTACTATTCAATATAGTTTTGGAAGTTTTGGCCACAGCAATCAAAGCAGAAAAAGAAATAAAAGGAATCCAAATTGGAAAAGAAGAAGTAAAACTCTCATTGTTTGCAGATGACATGATCCTCTACATAGAAAACCCTAAAGACTCCACCAGAATATTACTAGAGCTAATCAATGAATATAGTAAATTTGCAGGATATAAAATCAACACACAGAAATCCCTTGTGTTCCTATACACTAATAATGAGAAAATAGAGAAATTAAGGAAACAATTCCATTCACCATTGCAATGAAAAGAATAAAATACTTAGGAATATATCTACCTAAAGAAACTAAAGACCTATATATAGAAAACTATAAAACACTGGTGAAAGAAATCAAAGAGGACATTAATAGATGGAGAAATATACCATGCTCATGGATTGGAAGAATCAATATTGTGAAAATGAGTATACTACCCAAAGCAATCTATAGATTCAATGCAGTCCCTATCAAGCTACCAATGGTATTTTTCACAGAGCTAGAACAAATAATTTCACAATTTGTATGGAAATACAAAAAACCTCAAATAGCCAAAGCAATCTTGAGAAAGAAGAATGGAACTGGAGGAATCAACCTGCCTGACTTCAGGCTCTACTACAAAGCCACATTCATCAAGACAGTATGGTACTGGCACAAAGACAGAAATATAGATCAATGGAACAAAACAGACAGCCCAGAGATAAATCCACACACCTATGGACACCTTATCTTTGACAAAGGAGGCAAGAATATACAGTAGATTAAGGCAATCTCTTTAACAAGTGGTGCTGGGAAAACCGGTCAACCACTTGTGAAAGAATGAAACCAGAACACTTTCTAACACCATACACAAAAATAAACTCAAAATGGATTAAAGATCTAAACGTAAGGACAGAAACTATAAAACTCCTAGAGGAGAACATAGGCAAAACACTCTCCGACATACATCACAGCAGGATCCTCTATGACCCACCTCCCAGAATATTGGAAATAAAAGCAAAAATAAACAAATGGGACCTAATTAAACTTAAAAGCTTCCACACAACAAAGGAAACTATAAGCAAGGTGAAAAGACAGCCTTCAGAATGGGAGGAAATAATAGCAATGAAGCAACTGACAAACAACTAATCTCAAAAATATACAAGCAACTCCTACAGCTCAATTGCAGAAAAATAAATGACCCAATCAAAAAATGGTTCAAAGAACTAAATAGACATTTCTCCAAAGAAGACATGCAGATGGCTAACAAACACAGAAAAGATGCTTAACATCACTCATTATCAGAGAAACGCAAATCAAAACCACTATGAGGTACCATTTCACACCAGTCAGAATGGCTGCGATCCAAAAGTCTACAAGCAATAAATGCTGGAGAGGGTGTGGAGAAAAGGGAACCCTCTTACACTGTTGGTGGGAATGCAAATTAGTACAGCCACTATGGAAAACAGTGTGGAGATTCCTTAAAAAACTGGAAATAGAACTGCCTTATGACCCAGCAATCGCACTGCTGGGCATACACACCAAGGAAACCAGAATTGAAAGAGACACGTGTACCCCAATGTTCATTGCAGCACTGTTTATAATAGCCAGGACATGGAAGCAACAACCTAGATGTCCATCAGCAGATGGATGGATAAGAAAGCTGTGGTACATATACACAATGGAGTATTACTCAACCATTAAAAAGAATACATTTGAATCCATTCTAATGAGGTGGATGAAACTGGAGCCTATTATACAGAGTGAAGTAAGTCAGAAAGAAAAACACCAATACAGCATACTAATGCATATATATGGAATTTAGAAAGATGGTAACAATAACCCTGTATGTGAGAGAACAAGAGACACAGATGTATAGAACAGTCTTTTGGACTCTGTGGGAGAGGGAGAGGGTTGGATGATTTGGGAGAATGGCATTCAAACAAGTATAATATCATATATAAAAACGAATTGCCAGCCCAAGTTCGATGCATGATACTGGTTGCCTGGGGCTGGTGCACTGGGATGACCCAGAGGGACGGTACGGGAGGGAGGAGGGAGGGGGTTTCGGGATGGGGAACACGTGTACACTCATGGCGGATTCATGTTTATGTATGGCAAAACCAGTACAATATTGTAAAGTAATTAACCTCCAATTAAAATAAATACATTTATATTTTAAAAAGGAAAAATAATTGAAAAGATAATATTTCCTGTAGAAAAAGATAGAGAGAAAGAAGAAAGTGAGAAAGAAAAGGAGAAAGAAAGGAAGGAAGAAAAGAAGAGAGAGACCACAGAATGGTAAGAATAAAACCTTAAGTTCACTGGAATATGTTTTTAAGTTATTAGTATGAATTGCCAATCTCTGAAAATAATGGAATCAAGATTGCCGGGAGAAATATCAATAACCTCAGATATGCAGATGACACCACCCTTATGGTAGAAAGTGAAGAGGAACTAAAAAGCCTCTTGATGAAAGTGAAAGTGGAGAGTGAAAAAGTTGGCTTAAAGCTCAACATTCAGAAAACAAAGATCATGGCACCTGGTCCCATCACTTCATGGCAAATAGATGGGGAAACAGTGGAAACAGTGTCAGGCTTTATGTTTCTGGGCTCCAAAATCACTGCAGATGGTGACTGCAGCCATGAAATTAAAAGGCGCTTACTCCTTGGAAGGAAAGTTATGACCAACCTAGATAGCGTATTGAAAAGCAGAGACATTACTTTGCCAACAAAGGTCTGTCTAGTCAAGCCTATGGTTTTTCCTGTGGTCATGTATGGATGTGAGAGTTGGACTGTGAAGAAGGCTGAGCGCCGAAGAATTGATGCTTTTGAATTGTGGTGTTGGAGAAGACTCTTGAGAGTCCCTTGGACTGCAAGGAGATCCGACCAGTCCATTCTAAAGGAGATCAGTCCTGGGTGTTCTTTGGAAGGAACGATGGTGAAGCTGAAACTCCAGTACTTTGGCCACCTCATGCGAAGAGTTGACTCATTGGAAAAGACTCTGATGCTGGGAGGGATTGGGGGCAGGAGGAGTAGGGGATGACAGAGGATGAGATGGCTGGATGGCATCACCGACTCGATGGACGTGAGTTTGAGTGAACTCTGGAGTTGGTGATGGACAGGGAGGCCTGGCGGGGTCGCAAAGAGTCAGACACAACTGAGCGACTGAACTGAACTGAACTGAAAATACTTTTTAAATAATGTCTACAATTTGAATACATTCTTTACATCCCTTTTTCAAAATTAATATTTTAATCTGAATAAGAGCACAAAACAATCTTTCTTATGAATTATTTTTCTAAATAATATTTTGAACAAAGAACATGATGACATAGTTCAAAACACACAAAAAAACATACAGTATTATGCACCAAAAAGTATTCCTTTCACATTATTTGTTTACCCAGATGTATACTTATAAGCATATTCATCTATATTAATGGAACCAATAAATTTCAGTTTTTCTGTTTTTCCCCTAAAAGATTATATTTGCATATTTCCAGTCGCTTGAGCATTTGTTATTTGGTGGACATTGCCCCCTTGTGCATAAAACTGAATCTGCAAGGCAAATCTAGACAGTGGAATAAACTTATGACTATTCTTCCACAGAATTACAATTATAACAGTTCCTTGAAGTCATATATTCTGTCACCACACCTTCAATTACTCAGTTATGACCAGCCCCCAATACCAGCCCTTTTCTTGATGCTCTCCAGGTAGGTATCCCCACATTTGCCTTAGCAATCTCATATGTACTTTGTACTTTTTGGTCTGTAAAGAATTCTTACATCCATATTTTGTTTGATTAGAACAGGAGTTATTGCCCTCCTTTTCTACTGAGATATAATTCACATACCATTCACCTCACTCATTTAAAGTGTACAACTCAATGGTTTTTAGGACATTCAGAATTGTCCAACTGTCACCACAATTTATTTTAGAACACTTTCATCACTCCAAAGAGAAACTTCTTACTGCTAACTTCTTGTTAGCAGTCACTACCCATTTCCCCAACCCTACCCATAAACCCTAGGGAACCACTGATCTATTTTGTCTCTGTAGAGTCCCCTTTTCTAGGCATTTTAATATACATAGAACCATATAGTATGACAGGTGGTCTTCTGTGACTTTCTTTTTTCACTAGGCTTAGCATATACAAGGTCCAGCCAGGCTGTAGCATGTATCAGCATTTCCTTCCTTTTTACAGCTGAGTAATATTCCACTCAGCTACATTTAATTATCTATTCATCAGCTGATGGGCATTTGGGTCATTTCTACTCTTAATTGTCCTCCTTTTACAGTTGCAAAAGTGGAAAACTTCTGAGCTGAGATGATCTCTCAAAGGCTTACAAGAGGAGAAAAGGATTGTCCTGCTCTGGACTTCTCTTTGTCCATCGCCAACACTACTCCAACCACAGTACCAGCCATCGCACTTGAGAGCTCCTCTCGTTCTCAATCTCCCCAACCTTCCCTCAATTCCTGTTACTAGCATCTCCAACCCCCAAATGATCGTTTCATTAGCTACCATCTCCCGCCTCTTTCCTTTTGCCAAGCCTTTCCTCTGGTTCTGTAAAAAACTTTATCTCCACTTCATGCCCAATTTGCCTCGATGGGACATGGGCTACCTTGAGAATATCATGTTCCCAGCTCTTTCAGATGGAACTATTTCCTGTCAGAGCCCCAGCCCTGGGAGCAGGAAGTAAGTTCCCTTCCTGGCCAACAGTGCTTCAGACAAGACTCCCTCCTCCTCCCAAATCTCTGGCAATTTAGTTTAAGAAACCATTGTACTTGTTGCTACAATCCAGTGACTCCTGGTCACCCATCTCATTCGGTGGGCACGCTATGTTGCCCTCAACCCTCACCCCATAGATCACTATCTTCTCTTCCCTATTTTTTCAGGTCTCTGTGTGACTTTAATAGCCTCCTGAGCAGAACGTACAGAACACTAGCTTCTCTCAGCTCCTTGAACTCTTAATGACCTTTTCCCTCCACCTCCTTCAGCCATGCAGTGCCAAGTTTCCACCCTAGGACTTACGGAATCAGACCAATTTACCAAATGAACAACTGGCAGAATTGACTTAATTCTCGCTGCTGTTAATAAAGTTTACAATCGTGGGCCATATTGGATGGGGCAGATTGAATAGCCTTTGATGATTTTAGTTTTACTCACCTTTAAGTATGTTCGAACTCCCTGTTTTTTGTAGCTGCAGGAAGACAGAGCAGAGAAAAGACTGAGAAAAGGTGGAGAAGGGACTGGGCAGCACATGAAGACTAAACGGCAGGGAGGTAGGGGACCTGGAAATAGACTCGGGAAGAGAAAGGTGCTACTGACACGTTCATTTTATCAGCGCATGTTCTGGGATGTGTTTTGATTGTGAGGAATTCTTCTCAAACATTTTTAAACCCCTCAGCCTTTTCTCTCTACTCAGTATACTCGGAGAAGGCAATGGCACCCCACTCCAGTACTCTTGCCTGGAAAATCCCATGGACGGAGGAGCCTGGTAAGCTGCAGTCCATGGGGTCGCTAAGAGTCGGACACGACTGAGCGACTTCACTTTCTCTTCTCACTTTCATGCATTGGAGAAGGAAATGGCAACCCACTCCAGTGTTCTTGCCTGGAGAATCCCAGGGACGGGGCAGCCTGGTGGGCTGCCGTCTGTGGGGTCACACAGAGTCAGACACGACTGAAGCGACTTAGCAGCAGCAGCAGCAGTATACTAAGTTTTCCTCTTTCTTTAGCCCATTGTCTTCTCTTCTGCTCCTGCCTTTATTTACTCCTGTGTTTTTTTCTCACCTGGCTCCTCTTAACTCTAGTTAGGGCTCTACTCGCCTATCTTGTCTGGTGCCTTATGTTTGTTTGTTTTTGTACTGAAGTATAGTTTTTGTGGACCTCCCAGATGGCACCCACCTGCCAATGCAGGAAACGTAAAGAGACTCAGGTTCAATCCCTGGGTTGGGAAGATCCCCTGGAAGAGGGCATGGCAACCCATTCCAGTATTCTCGCCTGGCGAATCCCATGGACAGAGGAGCCTGGCGGGCTACAGTCCACAGAGTCACAAAGAATCGGAAATGACCGCAGCAATTTAGCAAGCACACATAGCTTGTGTACAATATGGTGTACAGCATAGTGATTCATAATGTTTTAAAGTTATATTTTATTTATAGTTATCCTAAAATATTGGCTATATTCCCTGTGCAATACAGTATATCCTTGAAGCTGATTTATTTTATACATAATTGTCTCTCTTAATCCCTTCCCTCTATGTTGCATCTTTCTGCTTCCTCTCTCCACTTGTAACCACTGGTTTATTCTCTATATCTGGGAATCTATTTCTTTTTCATTGCATTTGCTAGTTTATTGTATCTTTTTGATTCCACATATAAATGACATCACACAGAGTGTGTCTTATTCTGTCTGGCTTATTCCACTTAGCATAATACTCTCTGGGTCTATCCATGTGGTTCCAAATGGCAAATTTTCATCATTTTTTATGGCTGATAAGTATCCCATTGTATATAGACATATACCAATCACATCTTCTTTATCCATTCATCTGTCAATGGACACCTAGGTTGCTTCCATATATTGGCAACTGTGAATAATGCTGCCATAAACACTGGGGTGCATGTATCATTTCAAATTGGTGTTTTTTATGTTTTTCAGATATATACCCAGGAGTGGAATTACTGGGTCATATGGTAGTTCTAATTTTAGTTTTTTGAGAAGCCTTCATACTGCTTTCTGCTGTGTTTGCACCAATTTACATTCCTAGCAACAGTGTGTGAGGGTTTCCTTTTCTCCACATCCTTACCAACATTTGTTATTTGTAGTCTTTTTGATGGTGGCCATTCTGATGCGAGGTGCATCTCATTGTGATGGACAGTCTATTGAATGTGATAAAAATCTCAGGAAGTGGATGAAAGATACATAGAGGCTTCCCAGGTGGCTCAGTGGTAAAGAATCCGCCTGCCAATGTAGGAGACACAAAAGACTCAGGTTGGATACCTGGATTGGGAAGATGGACTGGAAAAGGAAATGGTAACTCACACCAGTATTCTTGCCTGGGAAATCCCATGGACAGAGGAGCCCGGCAGGCTACATCTCACAAAGAGTCGGACACCTCAGCACACACACGCACACATAAAGACATATAGTAGAGAGTCCTCACACTATAGATGTATACAGAATCCTGGAAATGGACAAATAGCTAGGGAGAATGTGCAATTAGAAAAGAGAGTTGATTGCATGATTAAGTCCAACACATAGAAATCAAGCAGAGGACAAGGAGTCAGCAAAGGAGACTGAGAAAGAATGGGTAGGAAAGCGGGAAGGAAACTGGGCGTATGTAGTCTTATGAACACAGAGTATTTCAGGAAAAACGGAGTGATCAAAAATGTGAAATCCTACTGAGAGATATAAGAACAGAGAAACAGCCATTTGATTTGACGCCCTGAAAATCCTTGATTGACACAAGCACTTTCAGTACAGTGCTGGAGACGGAGTGTGATTAGGGCAGTCCAGATGGTGCCGAAGTACAAGATTAAAAAAAATATGGAGGAGGGATGTGATATCAAAGATATCAGAGGGGATAGTTGTGTGTGTGTGTGTGTGTGTGTGTGTGTGTGTGTGTGTGTGTGTGTGTTTAGAGTATCAGACACTAACCCATGTTTACATGCTGGTGGCAAAGATCTAATAGAGAAGGAAGAAAAAGTCTATGATACAGAGAAGAGAAGGTTTAACTGGGGACTTCCCTGGTGGTCCTGGAGGAGTAGCTAAGACTCCTCCCAATGGAGGGGGCACAGGTTCAATCCCTGGTCAGGGAATTAAGTTTCACACGCTGCAACTAAGAGTTTACATGCTGCAACTAAAGATCCTTCATGCTGCAGAGAGGATCAAGGACCCCAAGTGCCAAAACTGAGGCTCAGCGCAACCAAATAAATACATAATTTTTTTTAAAAAAGGACTAACTGTAGGGGTAAACTCCTTGAAATGGCTACAGATGGAATTCGGAGCCCAAGAAGACTTTGACAGGAACAGGAACACTTCACACAAACAGAAAACTATTCAAAATTTCTACTTGTCCTTTTCTCAGTTTGGGATTTCATATTTTTCTAGAAATTTGTCCTTTTCAAAAAAAATTCAAATTCTTAGAAAAATGTTTGTATAGGCTTTTATTGTCTTTTAAATGCCAGGTGACTCTGTGCTACTGCTGCTGCTAAGTCACTTCAGTCGTGTCCGACTCCGTGCGACCCCATAGACGGCAGCCCACCAGGCCCCCCGGTCCCTGGGATTCTCCAGGCAAGAACACTGGAGTGGGTTGCCATTTCCTTCTCCAATGCATGGCAGTGAAAAGTGAAAGGGAAGCCGCTCAGTTGCGCCCAACTCCTAGCGACCCCATGGACTGCAGCCTACTAGGCTCCTCCATCCATGGGATTTTCCAGGCAAGAGTAATGGAGTGGGTTGCCATTGCCTTCTCCATGGTGACTCTGTAGTAATGCTGTTTTTCATTCTTGTTATTTTACTATGCTTTTACTTTTCTTGCTTGGCCTTCCCGGGATTTGTCAATTTTATTAGTCTTTCCAAAGAGGCAGTATTTGGCAATGCTGATACTTATTGTACATCTCTTTTCTCTTTCATTAATGTCTAATATTACTTTCACTATATCCTTCCTTTCAGTATGAATTTAATTTGTTGAGTTTTTTTTGTAATTTACAGAGATGAATACTTGGTGGATTATTGATTCTGGCTTTAGCTATTATTCTACAATTTTGGAATGTTGTATTTTTATTACCATTTAGTTCAAAATATTTTGTAATTTCCATTTTTACTTTTTCAGAGTTACCCTGACTAATTACCGAACATGAGAGACTTATAGTAATTTTTAAATTACTGATTTCTAGCTCGATTCCTGTATGATCAGAGAAAATGCTCTTGATTTCAAGTATTTGCAATTTATTAACACTTGCTTTATGACTCAGCATAGCATCAAATTTGGCAAATGTGTTCCTAAAAAGAATGAGTACCTACAGGTGGCAAGTGCAATTTTATACATATATTAATTAGATCAAGCTTGATATCAGTTTTACATTTATCCATACTGACATTTTTTCTGCTTGTTGTATCCGTTTCTCAGAAAAGAACGTGGAATTTCCCACTTGATGATAGATTTCTCTATTTTGCTCTGTGTATTTTAAGGCTTTGTCAATAGATGCATACAAACAGAATTTTTATGTTTTCCTGCTAAATTGCTTCTTTCATCTCTATGAAGTATCCGTTTTTATTTCTAGTAATGCTTCTTGTTATTATAATGATAACAGTTTGCTCTGGGTAAGTATTTGCAAGGACTATCTTTTTCTATCTCTATTTTCAACCTTATAAGAGTCCTTATTTTAACGTGTGTCTCTTATAAGTGGCATTTAGACTAGTTATGTTGCGTTATCCAGTCTAACAATCTTTTTTTTTCAGTTGGACTATTTAGTCCCTTTCTTGATATCTGCCTTGGAGCTGAGTTGACATGCCCCTGGGGATATGCTTGGCTTGGAGTATTACTCTTATGAAACTGTATTTTCCATCTCCTCATTCCTGTGTTTGAATTTTTCCCTCACCAGAGAGCTGGGCACATAGGTTGCCTTTTTAAAAAAAATTTTTTTTATGTAGTGCTATGTAGCAGGCAGGATAAGAACGTGCCACTATAAAGCTTTTCCATTCCGCCTAGAGCAAGTGATGGCTGTGAACTTCCGTGGTCTAGTCAGCTCTGAATAAATAACTTGTTTGTTCTCATTTGTGCAGTCTTCACTGATTTCCACACTCATAATAAGCCACCAGCCTTGAACTATAGGGTTGCACCTTTTACTCTAACATAATTTGGTCTAACTTATCTTCCGTATCACACATTGGCTATACAATGTATAAACCACTTAACCTTCTGTGTCTGTTTCTCTCTCTGCAGAATGGGAACAAATATTACACTTTTCTCAAGGGCTAATGTGATCCCATGGAGAAGGCAATGGCACCCCACTCCAGTACTCTTGCCTGGAAAATCCCCATGGACAGAGGAGCCTGGTGAGCTGCAGTCCATGGGGTCGCTAAGAGTCGGACACGACTGAGTGACTTCACTTTCACTTTTCACTCTCATGCATTGGAGAAGGAAATGGCAACCCACTCCAGTGTTCTTGCCTGGAAAATCCCAGGGACCGGGGTGCCTGGTGAGCTGCCGTCTATGGGGTCGCACAGAGTTGGACATGACTGAAGTGACTTAGCAGCAGCAGCAGCAGCAGCAATGTGACCCCATGGACAGAGGAGGAGCCTGACAGGCTACAGTCTATAACTCAGCAACTAAACAACAATAACAATGTGAGGGCCAAATAAGTAAACACTGTATTAATTAAACAATTGGACCAGCACTTGGCACAATACATGTAGCTAACAAATAAGCGTTATCATAACAAATAAGGTATCATCTTCATCACAGTACAAACCTCCTTTCATCTAAATTTTACCTTCCTTTGAGTACCTGGGATCATTGTAAGTCCAAACTAAAGGTTCAAGAATAAGTTGATGTTTTATTTTTCTACACAGAAGACTGTGTGTTTGTGTATACGTTTGTGCTTTGATGGAAGATTACAGGCATGCTAAGTCGCTTTAGTTGTGTCCAACTTTGCGACCCTATGGACTGTAGTTCACTAGACTCCTCTGTCCAAGGGATTCTCTAGGCAAGAATACTGGAGTGGGTTGCCATGCCCTCCTCCAGGGGATCTTCCCAACCCAGGGATTGAAACCCCATGTCTCTTGGGTCTCCTACATTGGCAGGTGAATTCTTTACCGCTAGCGCCAGCTGGGCAGCCCTATGTGTGTGTAAATTCATTTGAAATTAATTAAGTAAAATTGGAAGACAAATTTATTAAAAGTGTATCTTTCTCTTTCTAAAACATGTCGTGTATGTTTGTGGCCAATGCTAGGGAAGAAAAAAATGTTCTTTCTACCATCTGAAGTTCTCTGCCTGGGGCCTTACAATATTAGACTGACAAAAGCTTAACAAGAGAAAAACCAAACAGCTTATTAATGTCTTGTGTACCTAATGCAGGAGAAACCTCAATGAAGAGTAATTCAAAGGGAGTGCTTAGAACTTGAGCTTCTGCAGTATTTTAACAAAAGAACAATAAATTTGCTGAGAAGTGATAAGACAAAGGACTAGCTTTTAGGCTTTCAAGGGCTGCAAAATGTAGGAAAGTAAATATATGCAGGAAAAGAATGGACTAGGGTTTGTATAGGAGAAGGCAATGGCACCCCACTCCGGTACTCTTGCCTGGAAAATCCCCATGGACGGAGGAGCCTGGTGGGCTGCAGTCCGTGGGGTCCCTAAGAATCGGACACGACTGAGTGACTTCACTTTCACTTTTCACTTTCATGCATTGGAGAAGGAAATGGCAACCCACTCCAGTGTTCTTGCCTGGAGAATCCCAGGGATGGGGGAGCCTGGTGGGCTGCCATCTATGGGGTCGCACAGAGTCAGACACGACTAAAGTGACACAGCAGCAGCAGCAGCAGCAGCAGCAGCAGGGTTTGTATAGGTTCATCTTGGTGCTGACTTTCTGTTTTATTTAATTTTTACTGGAGTATAGTTGCTTTACAATGTTGTGTTAGTTTCTACTGTACAGGAAAGTGAATCATCATGCGTATACGTATTTCTCCTCTTTTTTGGATTTCCTTCCCATTTAGGTCACCACAGAGCTTTCCCTGTGCTATAGAAAGTTCTCATTAGTTATATATTTTGTCAATGTTAGATCAGATCAGTCACTCAGTAGTGTCCGACTCTTTGCGACCCCATGAATCACAGCACGCCAGGCCTCCCTGTCCATCACCAATGCCCGGAGTTCACTGAGACTCACGTCCATCGAGTCAGTGATGCCATCCAGCCACCTCATCCTCTGTCGTCCCCTTCTCCTCCTGCCCCCAATCCCTCCCAGCATCAGAGTCTTTTCCAATGAGTCAACTCTTCACATGAGGTGGCCAAAGTACTGGAGTTTCAGCTTTAGCATCGTTCCTTCCAAAGAAATCCCAGGGCTGATCTCCTGCAGAATGGACTGGTTGGATCTCCTTGCGGTCCAAGGGACTCTCAAGAGTCTTCTCCAACACCACAGTTCAAAAGCATCAATTCTTCGGCGCTCAGCCTTCTTCACAGTCCAACTCTCACATCCATACATGACCACAGGAAAAACCATAGCCTTGACTAGACAAACCTTTGTCGGCAAAGTAATGTCTCTACTTTTGAATATGCTATCTAGGTTGGTCATAATTTTCCTTCCAAGGAGTATGCGTCTTTTAATTTCATGGCTGCAGTCACCATGTGTAGTGATTTTGGAGCCCAGAAAAATAAAGTCTGACACGGTTTCCATTGTTTCCCCATCTATTTCCCATGAAGTGATGGGACCAGATGCCATGATCTTCATTTTCTCAATGTTGAGCTTTAAGCCAACTTTTTCACTCTCCTCTTCACTTTCATCAAGAGGCTTTTTAGTTCCTCTTCACTTTCTGCCATAAGGGTGGTGTCATCTGCATATCTGAGGTTATTGATATTTCTCCCTGCAATCTTGATTCCAGCTTGTGTTTCTTCCAGTCCAGCGTTTCTCATGATGTACTCTGCATAGAAGTTAAATAAACGGGGTGACAATATACAGCCCTGACGTACTCCTTTTCTTATTTGGAACCAGTCTGTTGTTCCATGTCCAGTTCTAACTGTTGCTTCCTGACGTGCATACAGATATCTCAAGAGGCAGGTCAGGTGGTCTGGTATTCCCACCTCTTTCAGAATTTTCCACAGTTTATTGTGATTCACACAGTCAAAGGCTTTGGCATAGTCAATTAAGCAGAAATAGATGTTTTTCTGGAACTCTCTTGCTTTTCCCATGATCCAGCGGATGTTGGCAATTTGATTTCTGGTTCCTCTGCCTTTTCTAAAACCAGCTTGAACATCAGGAAGTTCACAGTTCATATATTGCTGAAGCCTGGCCTGGAGAATTTTGAGCATTACTTTGCTAGCGTGTGAGATGAGTGCAATTGTGCGGTAGTTTGAGCATTCTTTGGCGTTGCCTTTCTTTGGGATTGGAATGAAAACTGACCTTTTCCAGTCCTGTGGCCATTGCTGAGTTTTCCAAATTTGCTGGCATATTGAGTGCAGCACTTTCACAGCATCATCTTTCAGGATTTGGAATAGCTCAACTGGAATTCCATCACCTCCATTAGCTTTGTTCGTAGTGATGCTTTCTAAGGCCCACTTGACTTCACATTCCAGCATGTCTGGCTCTAGGTCAGTGATTACACCATCGTGATTATCTGGGTCATGAAACTCTTTTTTGTATAGTTCTTCTGTGTATTCTTGCCATCTCTTCTCAATATCCTCTGCTTCTGTTAGGTCCATACCATTTCTGTCCTTTATCGAGCCCATCTTTGCATGAAATGTTCCTTTAGTATCTCTGATTGTCTTGAAGAGATCTCTAGTCTTTCCCATTCTGTTGTTTTCCTCTATTTCTTTGCACTGATTGCTAAAGAAGGCTTTCTTATCTCTTCTTGCTCTTCTTTGGAACTCTGCATTCAGATGTTTATATCTTTCCTTTTCTCCTTTGCTTTTCGCTTCTCGTCTTTTCACAGCTATTTGTAAGGCCTCCCCAGACAGCCATTTTGCTTTTTTGCATTTCTTTTCCATGGGGATGGTCTTGATCCCTGTCTCCTGTGCAATGTCACGAACCTCATTCCATAGCTCATCAGGCACTCATAGTGTCAATAGTGTATATACGTCACCTTCCTGTCTTCCTCCTAGCTATAGAACTTCCCAGGGAGGGGGAAGTCATGGCTTTCTTCATTTTCAGAAGTTTATGCTTTTAGCTCTAGGAAGGCTTCTTTCTCCATCTGTTGGTTCTGATTCTCATTTGCCTCCAGATCACAATAATAATCATGCCAAACCAGCGTATCTTGGAGTGACAGCTTCTGGTTCAACATCATGAAACTACCATGTGCTTCAACGGTAGCCTCAGCAACTACCCATTTAGGTCCACCTTCCTGACCCCCAGCTTATTATCCCCACCCCTCAAAACATCTCCAAACTATGCACCCCTGTACTGCTGTGTACTCTTCCAGTCTGCCCAAGCAGGCATTGGTATTAGAATAGGAGCATTAGCATGCAGCATGGCACTTATCTAACAGGAGACTGTGGCTTAAAAACTCCCCATCAATGGGGAACACATGTATACCTGTGGCAGATTCATTTTGATATTTGGCAAAACTAATACAATTATATAAAGTTTAAAAATAAAATAAAATTTTAAAAAATTAAAAAATAAAAAAAAATAAAAACAAACAAACAAACAAAAAAACTCCCCATCAGCCTGGCTGCCATCTTTCTTAGAGCTCTGCTGAAAGTTGAGCATCTTCCTTCTCAGTCCTCCATTCACAAGTGTTCACAAGTGTTCCCCCTTTTGTTCACAAGTGTTCCTCCTGCATCTCTGAAGGTACTCCCTGCCTGCTCCTGCTTTCCCCCTTTATCCTTAACAGGTGTTTCCACCCAGTAAACCTTTTGTATGTGTCTGCTGCTATAAGGACATGAATACCGTATGTAAATAAAATGCCAACCAGCTGGAAGATACAATTACAATCACTGTTTCCACCTTAAGGTTCTGAGTTGGAATTGAAGTTGCATAAGATTTACCAGTTTCGTAAAGGAAATAACAGCATCCTGAAAATAAGCACTTTGAGAGTTTAATCCAGAATTAAAATTTGGACTATTGGTTGGGAGAGTAGCATTGACTTATATACAATACCATGTGTAAAATAAATAGTGGGAACCTGCTGTATAGCACAAGGAGCTCAACTCTACGCTCTGTGATGATCTAGAGGGGTGGGGTGGGGAGGTGGGGTAAGAGGGAGGCTTAGGAGGGAGAAGATATATGTATCCATATAACTGATTCCCGTTGCTGTACATCAGAAAGTAACACAACATTGTAAAGCAATTATCCTCCAATAATAAAAAATTTTAAATATATGCAAAAAAATTCAGACTGTTTCCAAATATCAGTGGTTCATCAATTCAAAGTGCTGAAAGGACTACAGAAGAAGAAAATTCAAAGGTAAAAGAGTTCAGATTTTAAGTGTGCACTAAAAAGAGTGATAAAAATGACAAGCAGGAGTGGCCTGCAAAGGTTAGAGAGTCTTACAAACTCCTTGTAAAGTCAAGGTCCCTGCTCCATAATTCCTGCTTCTCTTACAAAATAGTGAATGGATGCCCCCTTTGACTTCCGGCCTTCTCTCTAATGTCTGAATGTGAGACTTACATCATCTCCATTTCCTTCCTCTAGCTAGGCTCTGAAGTAGTCCATCTTCCCAGGACAGAACCAAAAGTGGCGCTATTTTAAGAATGCAACTCAGTGGTCTCTTGACTGGTAACCAAGTGACAGGAAGTCCCCCTCCCAAGCCCTCTGGGGCATTTACTGTGGACAGAAGATGACCTTCAACACTTGTGAAGAGCATCTATTTTGAGAGAGGTCGAAAATTTTAGAATTGACAAGATAGTAAGTTTATATCTGTTTTTATGAAGATCCCCTGGAGAAGGACATTGCAACCCACTCCAGTATTCTTGCCTGGAAAATTCCATGGACAGACGAGCCTGGCGTGCTATAGTCCATGGGGTCACAAAGAGTCGGACATGACTGGGCACACACACACACACACACGCATACACATACCTAAAGAGCTCAGATGTGAAATTAAAGCTCTCACAAAACATATTTCAAATACAATTTAGCTGAATGTACTTCAAATGCAGTTGAGCTTAGGATTGATACCTTTGATGGAATTTAAACCTTGAATGAAAATTTAAAGAATCATAGTACTTGGGAACATGAATAGATTTTTTTTTAATAAAAATTCTAATTTTCTGTGACGCATATAGACTGCAAACATATGCTGGAGATGCCAGTCAATGTTTTGCATCTCCAATTCTTCTTCTTAAGAGAACCTGCCTCCCATCCTGGCTCCTGCTCAAGAGGCAGACCTGGGTATCTATATTTGTATCTAGCAGCCGGACCCCTTTTAACACCTAATAAATCTGGAATGAGCATCTGATCTGAGCTGGGTTAATCCATTTCCCAACATTAGGAATTTGAAACACTAATAGTAAATCTATGAAGTACCGCAATGCACGGCCAACTGGAAACTGGGACAAAGCAAATACATTGTACGTAATCAAGAGCAGAGAAACCAAGAGAAAGTGGAGAAAGCCATTCTAGAGAGACATGCAGGAAAATGAATAAAAATATATTCCACAGTGGTTACCAGCAGGGACTTGAATTCCAGCCAAAATGAATTATTATTCTGATTTTCAATAGAAGCTACATTTTACAGTATGTTAGCTTAAGGATAATTTACTTAGATAACTTAACACCTTAGACTTATAACAAACTGATTCCCAGATATTCCTTGGATACCTAAATCATTTCTAAGATATGACATTGAAACATTGATCACTAAGCAATTTTCTGTGTTTACCATTTCACTTTGTATTCTAAACGCTACAAAGAGACTATTTATTTGTGTCTGTTAAATGAATATGCTTACTTTTGCCACTTTGTGAAGCCTTATAAAGGATGTGTGGGGCTGCAGAAAGTTGTGTTCTATGTATTCATAAGCTCTGATAGTTTGCTAAAACGTAGATCATACAGTTCACAATGACTTACCCTTTAGTTTTCTGGAAAATAAAATTTCTTTGGTTAAAAGTTACCATTAAAGCAAATGATTGGGATCACATACTTAGGAGCAATAGTTTCAGAGAAATACAACTGTGCACAAACTTTTGTTTTTTGAGAAAAATAGTTTTTTCCTAAAGCACCCATTCTCAGGGTTTTGGGTCTCTGAGCTCCTTAGCACATTTCCACCAGCAATGTATGACTGATTCATTTTCTTGGTGTGCTCACCGGCATTTGATGTTGTCATTGTTTTCAATTTTAGCCATTCTGTTAGGTACGAAGTAATATCTCATTGTGGTTTTAATTTGCATTTTTCTATGACTAATGCTTTTGAACATTTTTAATGTGCTAATTTGCCATCTGTATGCCTTCTTCAGAGAAATGTTTCATTTATTTTTCCCATGTTTTACACAGACTGCTTGCTTTTTTTCCTGTTGAATTTTGAGAGTTCTTTATATATTTGATACTCATCCTTTGTTTGACATGTGTTTGTAAATATTTTTCTCCCACTCTGCAACTTGTCATCTCCTTGACAGTCTCTTACAGAGCAAAAGCTTTTAATTTTTTATCCAATTTATTAATTTTTCCTTCTACTGATCATGCGTTTGGTGTCAAAGATAAAGAACTCCATGCCCAACCTTAGATCCTTAGCATTTTCCCCATTTTTCTCTAAAATTTTTTGGTTTTCTATTTTACATTAAGTCTACTATATATTTTGAGTTAATTTTCCCACAAAGTGGGAGACTTAGGTCAAGGTTGCTTCTCCCCCCACCCCATGGAGATTTCTCCAGGACCATTTGTTGAAAAACCTCTGCACTGAGTCCACATGTTAATTGCTAATTTGTAGAAATAGTTGATTTTTGAATGCTTATTCTTTACCCTGAAAACTTTCAGAATCCACTTATTAGGTCTTTGGATTTTTCTGGCAGATTTCTTGGGATTTTCTACATAGATAATCATGTCATTGGCAAATGGAGAGTTTTATTTTTCCTTTCCAGCATTCACACAGGGGTGTGAGCAGGATCTTTGCCTCTTTCTGATCTTAGAGGAAAAACATTCAGTCTCACTAAGTATCATGTTGGGTTGTAGGTATTTCAGATGCTCTTTATCAAGTGGAGGAAGTCTCCCTATATACTTTTTTTTTCTGCGAGTTTTTATTATGAAAAGAGGTTGAAACTTTGTCAAATGCTTTTTCTGCATTGCTTGATATAATCAAGTGAGTTTTCTTCTCTAACCTGTTAATGTCAGATAACATCAATTTTCAAATATTGAACTACTTTTTCATCTCTGATGAAATTTGCTCTGAAATAAATTCTATTTGCACAGTTCTTTTTATACATTGCATAACTGTATTTGCTAATATTTTGTTAAGGATATTTACATCTATATTCATTAAGATATTGGTCTTTCAGTTTCTTTCATACACTATCCTTGGTTTGGTATAAGGATTATAGTAGCTTCAAAAAATGATTTGGGAAGTGCATCCTTTTCTATATTTTGGGAGGAGATTGTATAAAATTTCCATAGAATTGTGTAGAAATATATGGTAGAAATCACCAATGAAACCGTCTGGGTTTGGGGATTTCTTTTGGGGAGCTTTTAGGTTATGAATTTAATTTCCTAAATATTTATAACACTATTCAAGTTATCTATGTCATATTGTCTGAGTTATTTTTCAAAAAAGTGGTCTATTTAATCTGTCAAATTTATGCTTGTAGTATTCCCTTTATCTTTTTGATGTTTTCAATGTCAGTAACCATGGGTTCTGTTTAATTCCTAATATTGATGATTTGTGTTTTCTCTGTTAGTTTTCCAAACATTTTGTCAATTTTATTCTGTCAAGAACCAGTTCCTTGTCTTATTTTGTCTGATTTTAATTTCAGTGATTTCTGTTCTTGCCTTTATTTTTTCCTTTCTTCTGCTTACTTTGAATTTATTTTGCTCTTCTTTTTCTAGGCTTCTGAAATGGAAGCTTAGATTTGAGACTGTTCCCCTTTTTTGAAAGTAAGCATTCACGTAAGAAGAAAAAAAAATGTTTTACAAGGGAGGAAATGCACAGAGAACTTGAATTTTTAACTTGTAAATAGCAGAGGGGGGGAAAGGCAATTTTAAATGATGGCATAAATACATGTACAAACACCAAGCAGACAGAGTCGCCCACTGATATGAGTTGGTGACCAAACATGAGGGAGATGCACTGGAACTTTACTTAATACTTTTCTTTAATTGAAATCCCCTCATGTGGCAAATGACCTAAGTAAGAGAATTTTGAAAAAGAAGTACATGTGATCATTGGTATCTAGTGTTGGACTCGCCTATTCTTAAGATACTCACAAACTCAATACTGTTTTATTGTTGTCATGTAGTAACCAGACTTACTTTCCTAGGCTTTCACAAAATAAAATGAGCATGAGATAAAGACAGGCTCAGCATATTCCTCCTGTGTTCTTGATAAACTTAATAAAATACTTTTTGTTACCATTCAAGGCCAAAATGTTGGAAGAGTCCTAGCTCTTTGACATCTTTTGTCCACTGGCGAGTATCTCTTTGCTCCACTCTGTTCAGCATAGCACATACCGTTCTAGCACACTAAATCTAGTAGAGAGAATTTTAGGTGTAGACAACATGTATTTGCATATTTGAGATAAAAAATTCTCCAAGCCAGGCTTCAGCAATATGTGAACCGTGAACTTCCTGATGTTCAAGCTGGTTTTAGAAAAGGCAGAGGAACCAGAAATCAAATTGCCAACATCCGCTGGATCATGGAAAAAGCAAGAGAGTTCCAGAAAAACATCTATTTCTGCTTAATTGACTATGCCAAAGCCTTTGACTGTGTGGATCACAATAAACTGTGGAAAATTCTGAAAGAGGTGGGAATACCAGACCACCTGACCTGCCTCTTGAGAAATCTGTATGCACATCAGGAAGCAACAGTTAGAACTGGACATGGAACAACAGACTGGTTCCAAATAGGAAAAGGAGTTCATCAAGGCTGTATATTGTCACCCCATTTATTTAACTTATATGCAGAGTACATCATGAGAAACTCTGGACTGGAAGAAACACAAACTGGAATCAAGATTGCCGGGAGAAATATCAATAACCTCAGATATGCAGATGACACCACCCTTATGGCAGAAAGTGAAGAGGAACTAAAAAGCCTCTTGATGAAAGTGAAAGTGGACAGTGAAAAAGTTGGCTTAAAGCTCAACATTCAGAAAACGAAGATCATGGCATCCGGTCCCACCACTTCATGGGAAATAGATGGGGAAACAGTGGAAACAGTGTCAGACTTTATTTTTCTGGACTCCAAAATCACTACAAATGGTGACTGCAGCCATGAAATTAAAAGACGCTTACTCCTTGGAAGGAAAGTTATGACCAACCTAGATAGTATATTCAAAAGCAGAGACATTACTTTGCCAACAAAGGTTTGTCTAGTCAAGGCTACGGTTTTTTCTGTGGTCATGTATGGATGTGAGAGTTGGACTGTGAAGAAGGCTGAGCGCCGAAGAATTGATGCTTTTGAACTGTGGTGTTGGAGAAGACTCTTGAGAGTCCCTTGGACTGCAAGACGATCCAACCAGTCCATTCTGCAGGAGATCAGCCCTGGGATTTCTTTGGAAGGAACAATGCTAAAGCTGAAACTCCAGTACTTTGGCCACCTCATGTGAAGAGTTGACTCATTGGAAAAGACTCTGATGCTGGGAGGGATTGGGGGCAGGAGGAGAAGGGGATGACAGAGGATGAGATGGCTGGATGGCATCACTGACTCAATGGACGTGAGTCTCAGTGAACTCTGGGAGTTGGTGATGGACAGGGAGGCCTGGCGTGCTGTGATTCATGGGGTTGCAAAGAGTCGGACACGACTGAGCGACTGATCTGATCTGATCTGATCATGATGTTACATTATAGTATTTATTTCTGGGAACATGTTTAAAGAAGTATTTCCTTCTAGTGTTTTCATGACACTATTCCCTTTACCCTCCTCATTAAAAAAAACACAGTGGATGATCCTACTCTGACCCTTAGGCTTATGATCCTTCAGTATTAGAATACCTAACACTTGAACCCAGAGCTCAGTATATATCAGGCACTATATTAAACACTCTGCATACTCGATTTCATTTAATTCTTATGACATTATTATGTTATAATTAGGTTAATATAACTATTATGATTATTGTTATAATTATTATAATTCTTATAACATTATTATAAGAATGTCATCCAAATATAAAGTTGGAATAATAAAAAGATGAGGAAAAGACTGACTTCAAAGAAATTAAGTAATTTGCCTGAATTCACACAAATATTAAGTTCTTGTACCTACATGAAATTCCAGACTTGGCTGACTCTCAAACCTACTCTAACAACACTAATCTTATATAATGCTATCAATTTCAGAACTAGCTGGAGGTTTTAGCCTGTCAGCATTTGAAGAACAATAGACCTTTGTCATTTGGCCACTAGATGGGCACTACTGTCTGCCACTCAGTTAATGTCCCTATACCTCAGTTTTCAGACATTGTCTTTTCTGTAGTTCCTCGCTTCCTTTCCTCCCCGCTCCTAGACCTTGCTCAAAATGTTTCTCTGTCCCTGTGGTTAGATTACTGGGTTCAAACATTCTGTTTCTTCTTCCTCCTTTCTTCTAAGAATCTTTCCTCCGTAATTACCACCACAGGATTCTCATACAGCTTTCACATGCTCATATGAGAAACTCACTCATAGTATAAATGTCTATGTTAAGAAAGACAGGTGCCATTTTGGAGGTAATTTTATTGATTTTCTTGCTACTTGTTTTTCTTAAATTATTGTCAGCCTTCAAGATTCATCCATTTACATATTCAGTATATTTTTAGGGTTTCTAAACCAAGATCCAAGATATTTACCTGTAGAGTGAAGAAATACTCTGAATATTAAATAAATGTTATATGCTTACTTCTTAATGTCAATATTAAATATCTGTTCATAAGTATTTGTTCAGTGTCTGTATGTCAGTGTCTGTTACCCTAGACACTAACTTTTTACTTCCACATCATCTTTTTCTGGTAAAAGTGTTTTTTAAATATTAAAAATAAATTTGCTCAATTTAGTAATACACAGATTCACTTTAGAAAAAAAAATTAAAACTAAAAAGAATTAGGAAATACACACCAACAACAACCACTTTCAATACTTCATGATTATCCTTCGAATGTTTTATTCGTTTTTCAACTTCATTTTTTTCAGTTAACACTATATAATAAACACTCTTCTACATTAATGGCTGATAAGATAAATAATAGTTCACTGTGTGGGTGTACAATAGCTTTAAAATCACACTTTCTATGTTGGACTCACTACTGCTAGCTTTTTGCGGTAACAGGTGAAGACAACAAACATCATTTGGTATTTTTGTGTTCATATATCCTTAGATGGTTCCTTATAGTCTCACAAACAGTATTTCTAATAGGCTGGGGGGCATTTTTCCAGATCTCAATTCAAAAATTATCATTTGATCAGTTAAGTTTGCAGGCTATCGATTCAAAGGAGAGCCCTTCTGTTTGAAATTCAACATAATCAACAGTTTGCTCAAATCTTAACTCTTGAAAAAGTGTGTCTCCTCTATTCAATACATACTGATAAATTGAATACTGGCTATGGGGATACAAAGATGATTAAGAGCCTGTGCAGGGCAGATAACAATTTACAGCAGTACGATTTTCTATTGAGTAGAACACGATGTTCTTGATAATCTGCAGCAGATCCGTGCGCAAGACCCACAGGCTGTGTTGAGGACAGCGGAAGGCGTAACTACTGGTGATTATTCGAAATATTTCTTAAGGAGAAAGAAAAGTACAGCAGTCTGTACATTTTAATATTCAGTGGTTGAGAAAAAGATACAGCCCATGGCCTCTCTTATCTATCGATTACTCATGACTCTAATTTACATGGTGATGGGCAGTTTGCTTATATTTAGCATGTAAATTCAGAGAAAATATCGTTTAACTCTGTACCAAAGAGAAGTAGAAGGAATTTAGAAATGATTCATATAGCTAACGTGTAGACAAAAAAAAAAATTACACTAACGGGCTCTTTTGCTTAGACAACAAAACATAAGAGACGTCAACTGGGAAAACTAAACCATCTTCAACACATTGGCGTCACACCTATAAGCGGCGGCAGTGAAAGTGTTAAGGCCTGCACAGGCCTCTATACTGCAGTAGGCGGCGCAAAACCTGGGCAAGTTTTCTGGGAGTGCCGCGGCTCCCTGCCATGCAGAGCAGACGAAGCGCCGGTGGACCGTGAGCCGTTAAGAACCCCTGGAAGACAGCGCTCGCGTCATGCCGGGAAGCCGACGCACAAACCTACGTCTCCAAGCTCTCCCTCGAGGCCCCGCCCATTCCTTACCCAAGAGCTCTCTGGGGCCTCGGAGGAGGCGTGGCCCAGGGCAAGGAGGGGAGAATGCGCATGCGCACTTGGAGCCTAGTCATGTAGCCAACTATCAATCTCGCGAGTGTTGATAGTCGGTGGCGTAGGTAGTAGACCTGAATGCTGGAGAGATAGATGATATCTACCAGAGGAAGAGGAGGCAGCTAAGCCAGTTCCCAGTCTCTGTCCCTCTTTTGCTTTCCTTTCTTTTTCCCCCAACCCTCCGCCCTCCTGTGAATCAGCCCGCCTTCCCTGACCTCAGTGACCCGAGTGGCCCCGCCCACTCTCGTCGACGTGATTCCCGCCGTGGGGTAAAGCGCCGGTCGAACCCGGAGCTCCGCGGAAGAGAAGGGCGACTAGAGGGGGAGGTTGCTGGGCCTGGTTTGGGCTCGTCGCCGAGCCGCGGCGCAGGGGGCTTTCGGGTAGTCCTCTCGCTTCTCCATCTGCTCGTTGCGACGCAGCCTCCCAGGCCTAGGCCTCCTCCTCCTCCTCCCTGCCTGGCCCGGCCTCTGGCAGCAGCGGGTGACGCAGACGGAACATCATGTCGTCCGCGGCCGACCCTCCGCCACCCCCGCCTCCCGAGAGCGCGCCTTCGAAGCCCGCAGCCTTGGCCGCCGGCAGCGGGAGCAACAGCAGCAACAAAGGCGGCCCCGAGGGCGTCGCAGCCCAGGGGGCTCCCTCCGTGGGCAACGCCGGCCCCACGGACTCGGAGATGGAGGTGAGGGCGGCTCGTGGCGTGGAAAGAGGGCAGGAGGGGGAGGAGGAACTGGTTCCCTCGCCTCTGTACTAGTGATGAGACGCAGAGCCAAACTTCACCCCTTCCCACTCCAACTCGGCCTCAGACCCTTTGGGTCGGAAATGATGCTCTCACCCTTGCGCTTAAGCTATCCAGGCAACCTGAAGTGGATTTCTGGCACTTCACGTTTATATTATTTGTCTCTTTGACGAACCTTGCCAAATCCTCGAACGCTCTTATAAGACACATGTTCTTGATTACTGAGGCCGAGTGAGGATCTACCTTTTTTTTTTTTTTTTTAAAGCTGGACTCCCATAATTCCCTCGCTCATCTCTGAATCTCGATTTTACTTTCCGCTAAACTTGGGGGGAGGGCGAGGGAAATTTC
Source organism: Bos taurus (assembly GCF_002263795.3). Classification (NCBI taxonomy): domain Eukaryota; kingdom Metazoa; phylum Chordata; class Mammalia; order Artiodactyla; family Bovidae; genus Bos; species Bos taurus. The sequence goes on along the minus strand of NC_037344.1, from coordinate 14,379,359 downwards.
CCTGTAGGTACGGGGGTAGACAGGCGGGGTGGGGAAGGCATTTAAAAGCAGCGCATCCGAGGAGTTGGGCCTCCTTTTCTTCATCCCGTTCTTTGCGGGGGCGGTATCTGTTCCGCAGAAACAATGGCGAGGGCTGGATGGCCGAGGGCGCAGTGGGGATAAGCGGGGCACAGCTGCTCCCTCGGAGGGAGAGGAGGCTCCTCCCAGGCACTGTTCCGTGGGGAAGGGAAGCGACCAAGGCGGCAGCAGCTGTCTTGAACCCCCATTTCATTTCGTGGGAGGAGTGATGGATGGATGGATGGATGAATTAGTGAGTGAGGGGCGGTTAGTTTGCTTACAGACCAGCGCATTTCCTCTTTGGGGGCCTTGGCCTTATTTTGAGAATTGGTACCGTTCTCTATGGCTCCCTACCTTCTGGACTGGGGCTGGCGGGTCAGGGAATGGTAACAGTACAGCGAGGGTGGAGAGATTGGGGAACTGCCAGGCGGGTCTTTTGGGTGTGCTCCAAGGTTTTGCGATGTCTGGGAACAAAGTGTTGCTTGCTCCTTCCAATTTTATTCTTGGCCTTCGATCTGTTTTGAGATATTTTATAGTCTCAGCCCAGAGATTTCTGGAATTTTTCCATCCTTGGATAGATGAAGAAAAGGTAATACTGCTCTAAAAGGGAATGTTGCTGTAGAATTAACACAATAAGGAAATGGTAGGACAGTTTACCATAGAGCATTTGGCTCAGTAGTTTTATTTGGGTGCTGTACTAAGTCATAAGTCAGTTCAGTGGAGTCCTACTCTCTGCAACCAGCGGCCTTATCTAGGGTGAAGTAACGTTATTAGTTTTTGAAAGAACTTTTAGGTAAGGGTGGGTTTTGGTGGAATAGGATCTCTGGTATTCTATAGCTTTCAGCGACTTGAAATTTGTTTTCAGTTCATGTCAGTGTTGCTTGTTTTCTTTTTCTTTAGGTTTTAAATGATTGTTTTGAATTGCCAGGGTTAACTTGGATTCCCGCTTCCTTGTTTAAGGGGGTTTGAAAGTTTGACACTGAAAGCAGTTGTATTAAATACGTAGTTCTCAGGGCTTCCCAGGTGGCGCTAGTGGTAAAGAACCCGCCTGCCTGTGCAAGAGACAAAAGAGCCTCGGGTTCGATCCCTGCGTTGGGAAGATCCCCTGGAGGGGAGGCATGGCAGCCCACTCCAGTGTTCTTGCTTGAAGAATCCCATGGACAGAAGAGCCTGGCGAGCTACAAAGAGCCTGGCGGGGTGGCAAAGAGTCAGACAAGGCTGAAGCGACTGAGCACGCACTGCACTTCTCTGCAAATTGCTGTCCACTGTTGTCAGCCTCTCAAAAGAGGCTGTCATTCAAATTTTGGAGTAGCAACCAAAGTCTCAGTCTCACTAGAAGTGTTAAGGAAGTATCAGAAAGCAGAATAATTTAAAGCCTAAACTAAATATTTTGCCTTTCAGTTGCTGTTTTTAAGGTAAAGTGGAATTAGAGTTTAACTATGAATATTAATGTTGTAACAAGTACTGGATGACTGTCAGTAGTATTTTTGCCAGATGGGGAAATTGAGTCTTCCCTTGTAAGTAGAATCTGTGATAGAACCCGCATCTGGCTCTGAAGCTGACCCTTCCCCGAATATCTTGCCCTGTCATATTTTTGCCAAAAATGTGTTGTTTAACGATTTCATTTATTCAAAAATGGCTTCATTATTTTTCCCCTTCTCAGGATAGTAACATCAGTGATTTTATCTTTTACCAGTTTTCTTAATGACTAGTTTTTGTTTTTTTCCTTCACATTATAGTGTGTTTTTTTTTTTTTCTTTTTAAGCTGTGTTTTTCCAAGATCATTTATTTTCTGACAAAGCCCAGTTTCCTAGGAAAATTAGTTAGCTTTCCTATGTTTTTTTTTTTTTTTTTGCTTGGTATTGGTAGTCATGGGAGCAGTCACATTTTTTAATTAATATGATCTTTTTGGCAACCTGAATGGGGCCTGTCTTGGTTCATTCTCATTTCGCATACCTACCTGGACTGATAGGTAGGTACACTATATACCAATAGCCATATGACCTCAAGGGTCCTAAATCCAGATCTTTTGCCTGTTTTAGTTAAGACTGTGAAAGAAGTAATGACTGCTGTTGGAAAGCACATCTTGTTTTTTTAGGATACATTCGACTTTTCATGGTATCCCAGTACCATTTTGTGAATTATTCTAGGTAGGTGGCTTTGTCACTTTTACTCTGGAGACCAGAGATTGTGATGAGCTTAAGGTTACACAAGTTCGTAAAGGTCTTAGCACTGAAGTTAGACTTGAATTTGGGTCATTTGATCTCTTATAGGACGGCGGAGCCTGGTGGCTGCCGTCTGTGGGGTCGCACAGAGTCGGACACGACTGAAGCGACTTAGCAACAGCAGTAGTGCTGTACCAGGCCCGTCCCCTCAGCTTTTTAATCATAGGTAACTTGGTTACAGCGTGTAGCACTGCAGATCACTACATCATTAATGAAAATTGTACTTTTTTACCAGCTGATGAGCGAACTTTACAGTGAGGTTGGTGGTGTTTTTTTGGATTTTGTGACTTTCTGAATGTCAGGGTGAATAAATTTGCCAAAAAAGCACATTTATTGTCAATTAAGGAATCAAACTGTGGTTAAAGTATTCACTTCAGGGTGCATGATGAATTTTTTAAATGTTTTAGAAGATGGAAATCAGGATGACTGTGTGACTTCCCAGGTATACATTTGGGTAGTACTACAGTAGATACTGCAGTTTAATTAAAAGGGAACATTTCCTTCACAATTTATATTGTTCAATTTGGCTTTATAATTTTTGATTAGAAAACAAAACAGATTTGCTTTAAGTATTTTTTGTTCTAGGATGTTGGAGATGATAATCTTGTGTTTTAATCTTGGCAGTGGCCATGCGGTTTACATATTTGGGTTAAGTGAATTGTTATTACTGTCATATTTTGCATCAAGGTTTCCTATCAGATTTAGGTATCTAGGAAGTTCAGGACAGGAGTGTATTACTTTGAATGTATTTTGGGCTGAAATCAGTGTAATAATGGTATGTTGAGTATTCTTGAAGAACAAACCATGGTTTTTCCCTCTTACCAGGAAGTATTTGACAATGCATCTCCTGGAAAGCAAAAAGAAATCCAAGAACCAGATCCCACCTATGAAGAAAAAATGGTATGTTCTAGGTATATGAATAGAATCATAATAGTTTTTTATTAGGTGATTAAATTTACTAAAGTTGAGGCACAGATACCTAATTTAAATATGTGTAACATGGAGTATTGTAACTTTTTTTTATCTTACTTGACTTACTTGATTAAAACAAATACAGATGTATTTCATGAATTCACATAGTATGTAAATATATGGATTATATTAATACTCCTTTTTAGATTTAGCATTGGGAGTGAGATGAGTTAAAAGACCAGAGAAGTAACCATTCAAGATGTGTTTATTCTGCATCTGTCTAGCATTGTACTCTACTGGTTATAAAGCAAGTAATACATGTATAATTTATAACATATACAATATATAATGAACTTCCCATGTGGTTCAGTGGGTAAAGAATCTACCTGCAATGCAGGAGACACAGATTCGATCACTGGTTAGGGAACATCCCCTGGAGGAGAGCATGGCAACCCACTCCAGTGATCTTGCCTGGAAAATTTCATGGACAGAGGAGCCAACAGTCCATAGGATTGCAGTCTGACATGCCTGAAGCAACGGAGCACGTGCTCATGCAAATATGCATACAATATATAATACAAAAATATATAGTATATATAGTAATGATATTTCTTGCCTATAGCTTTTTTATTATATGGATGAGAGCTTTACAAAAGATAATATGAATATTATACTTGTAAAAGATCCAGCTCACATTTCACATCCTCTTGGGAATCTTTATCTTAACATGAGTTAACCAGTACCTACAAAGAGCTTTGAATTTAAGTTTAGATTAAATAATAATGACTAACAGTGAATAAATAGTATGTACTGGGCCCTGTTGTATATGCTTTATGTAGATTAAACTTAATTTTTTTAAATCTTAGTTAACATGTATAAGCATATCATCATTACACAATAAGTATCCTCCTGAAGAGTGGAAACGGTGTCTTAGTCTTTCTGTCTTCAGCATCCAGAATAGTATCTGGCACATAGAATACTGATTTTAACAAGTATTACTTCCCCTTGTTCTTTGACTTTCTCATCAATATCAGCAAATATTTTTGAAATTTCTAAAAATGGCTTCAAAGTCCTAAAAGTTGCATATATGTATCTGTATACACATACATAGCGTGCATAATGCATATGGTAATATGTAAAGTATAAATGATGTATTACTGTATATGATTTCTGTTCCATTTTGTATGTATGCATTTTGTGTATATGTGTAACTGTCCTGTCACCTTTCTTTGCTGTCAGTCTTATTTGAAGAAAAGATGGTTTTCCATTTTTACTTTTCCCAGTCATTCCTCTAAACCCGCACAGCTTAGATTCTGTCATTAACACTATATTAGTGATTCTCTACTTGATCTTAGCCAAAAGACTGAGAAGTGATGTACTAGTAATTTTAATGGCCAATTCTTTGGCCTAGTTTTAGTTCCTTCTCCTTATTCATACTTGTATTTGACACCATTGGCCACTCCACAAATTTTTTTCTTGCCTTGAGAAACCTTTTTTCTTTGATGATACCTTATTTACCTGATTATTCATTTGTCCTTCATTGCATTTTGAACATTTGTTCTTGGAAAGTTTTAGCCTTGTCACTGGTTTTCATCTGCCACTTTTAAATGAGTACTTCTGAATATTTAGCTCAGATGCCTCCAATCATTGTATTTTCATTTGCTTGTTGAACATTTAAATCCCTTTGGTAGGTCTTATTTAGGAATATCCGAAGTTGAATTCATTATCTCTTTCCCACACAGTTACTTAGTGTTCTCTCAATGAATGAAAGTTTTTCTTAATAAATACCCAAGCTGTTTATAACAGCGTGTCATAATTTTAATAGTCTTGGCAGATTTAACTTCATAAATATTTCTTTTATCTTTTCCCCATCACCCTGGTTCATTATTCTTCTGTTGCATGAATTATTTCATTGGCATCTTCATTTGGCTCGTTTCTCATGATCTAGCTTCTTCCAGATCTGTGTTTTTGTGAAGTCTGTGACACTGATCTGATTATATAATGGAGGTTTTCAGTGGTTCTTTGCAATGCTTCTCATCTCCACAGCTCCCTTTATTGCAATTTTTTTCTCAACTTCCTACAAATTTTTCAGTCTCCTGCTTTAATTTCCTTTTTCAAAACCATGACCTTGACGAGCAGTTTTCTTCTGAGCAGACTACTTATCATCTGCTAGATCCTATTCATAGATAAGTCTTGATAGTCACTTTTCATTCTTGAACCCAAGATGCCAAGTACTGCTTGAGAAAACTAAAGTAATTACACTGATTGGTACTGGAATAAATTTATGGTTTTCACTTTCTTTGGCTTTCACTGTTATTTCTAACAATCCTATTTAGCCATTCTAAGACTTTGCCGCTCTGATTAAGTTTCTACTTTTCTGTCACTTTCTCACTTTCAGTCTTCCTCCATAAAGAATTGCAGGCCCATCATCAATTTATTTCCAAACATGTATGGCTTCTACTATTCTGGTCATTTTCTTAGAGAAAAATGCTTTTTCCAAGGCTATTGATTTTAACCTTTGCTTTAATTTTACGATACATTTTTTTGGGGGGGGGTTCTTGATCTTACTGTTTCTGCTCTTTAGAAAGTAGTTTTTCTCCTTATACCTCTTATTTTAATTGAAGTATAGTTGATTGATAATGTGTCTATCTCTGCTATACAGAAGAGTGATTCAGTTTAACATATATATACAGTCTTTTAGATATTCTTTTCTGTTATGGTTTATTTGAGGGAAGTTGGATACAGTTCCCTGTGTTACACAGTAGGACCTTTGATGTTTATCCACTCTAAATGTAATACGTGCAACTATCAACTCCAAATTCTCAGTGCATCCCTCTCCTCCCCTCCTCTGCCTTGGCAACCACAAGTCAGATCTCTGTCTGTTTTGTAGATAGGTTCATTTTCTTTACACCTTTCGTCATTTTTATCTTAACCTTTTCATTTTTCAAGCAGTGAGGTCTTTGCCTGTTAATCCCCTTAAACCTTTGCTACAGTTCCACTGAAAGCTTACTCTGTAAATGTTCTAAACTCCTTGTTTTTTTTGCAACAGTTTGTAACTCCACACTACTTGAATCAGTGAGAGAATTTTGGAAATTATGAAATCTTTTGTAGAGCTCTGGTGAAGTTTATGCTTTGTTCTTTAAGATAGTAGTCTCAGACTTGACCTTGTAGAAGATAACAAAGATTCTGGATATTTCTGATCTAATGGATCATGAACCACAGTTTGAAAAAATACCATCTTAAGACATCTAGAACCATTAAAGGATCTTGAGCAGTAAAGAGGTGTGATAAGGTCTAAGAATTGGGAGGACTACTCCCTTCTCTGTGAAACATCATTTCTGTTGCCATTTTCCTAATCATCCTGCTTAAAATTTAAAATCTGGTGCTATTCACACTTCCATGTGTTCTTACTGTGTGTTTTTACTTCTGAGTTTTTGTTTTCTGACAGTCTTCATAATTTACTTGTTATGTTTTATTTTCAATATTGTACTATAATGAAAACTTCATAGAGAAACAAAATACTTTTTCTGGTCTGCACACAAAAGTATTTTTTGAATTGAAAAGACATTTAAGAAGAAAACGTTGATTTGAAAATGTTTTTAAAGAAGAGAATATATATTCAGTGATTTGAGTACTGTAGAGTAACTTTTGCTTTAAAATATCTTACACTCTCACCTATCTGAATTTATTTCCGGAGCTTATTTATCTTGATCCAAACATAATTACAATAATAGAATAGTCTTTTTTAAATAGCATGATCTTCTCATTGCATGTTTTTGGTTTTTCTTTTACTATGTATGTATTTGAAAATGAAATTGTGCAAAATACGTATATATGGATCTCAGGTTAGTACTTTAAAACAGAAACTGAAGCTTGTCATTGGTAGGACATTCCTAAGGAGAAACGTATTGACAGCCTGTTGTTAGTGGTATGGATTGGGCTACGTGTGTGGTCCAGTGTGAAGGCACTGTCACCGTGTGCCTTCAGTGTCAAATTGGGCTTCGGTTTTACATGTGTGTGATGTTTAAAAATTATGTTTTCATTTAAAAAGCACATTAGACTACCTCTGGTGTTTGCTAGGTAAAATGTTTTATTGTAAAGTTGACATTTTAAACATAGGTAGAGATACTGAGTAACTGGCTTCTCTGTTTATTGAACTCTTGTCTTCTTGTTTCTCCTTATTTAAAATCAAATTATTGATGTGTCTGTAAAAAGTCTGTTGTCTAAAGGCTCTAGATTTCCATTGTTTATTTTTAAAAGAACTTGATTTCAAGGTTTTAAGTTTTTTTGGTCTTCCATTCTTTTTGTGTGATAATAGGAAACACTCAAAGCCGCAGATGTTAGATATAAAAATAAGAAAAGATACTAAGAACTACATAGGATTAATGAATATTTCATGAACTTAATAGAGGTTTTTCAAGCCTGATAGCTTTTTAAAATTTGGCACAACATTTTTCCCTCTTCTGAATAAATACACCTGTATTGCAGTGTCTTTATCTTTTTATTTGATATTTTTTCTTCAGCTACATTCAAGTATCACTGACACACAGTAGTTGTATGTTTTTCATTCGGTGAGTTCTGGCAAATAGCTGAGGCCATGTAAACACCGTACAGTCACAATGTAGAACAGTTCTATCGTCCCCCAAGCGCTTGCTCCTGCTCTCATCCCTTTGACACTTCAGATCTCCTCTCTGAGAAACCACTACTTAGAATTTCACATAGAAAGTCGCTGTTTGGAGTTCGGATCGTATAGCGTGTAGTCTCACGCTTGGTTGCTTTCACATAGTATCCTACTTTTGAATCTCATCTATGTTGTTGCATGTAGCAGTAGTTCCTTTTTATTGCTGAGATTGTTGTGTGGAGACATGTTGAAACTTTGATTTCTGAATTTGTATTGATATTCTGATAAAATGTGTTTTCACATTTCTTCCAGCAAACTGACCGGGCAAATAGATTTGAATATTTATTAAAGCAGACAGAACTGTTTGCACATTTCATTCAGCCTGCTGCTCAGAAGACTCCAACCTCACCTTTGAAGATGAAACCAGGGCGCCCACGAATAAAAAAGGATGAGAAACAGAACTTGCTCTCAGTTGGCGAGTGAGTAATAGTTGATGCTTAACAGTTGAGCCAGACTTATTTTAGATAGTCTTAATTAGAAGCACAGAATCATTTTATTAAAAAAATAGTTAATAGTGCTCTTATTTATTTGGCCCAGTTGGCTTGGCAGGATATAGCCATACATGTATAAAATAAAAATAGGCATAATGCTTTATTTTTATATGGATTGAGTAGGGAATTCAGATGTTACCTTCTCCTTGGAGTGGAAACAAATGCAAAGGTTAAGTGGCCTACTTAACATCATCTAGAAGGAATTAGAATAATCTGACTTTGAACTTAGATCTGACTTGGGGCATTCTCTAGTCTCCTAAACCACTCAGGTGGATTGAGAGTACTGCTGTTATCTGAAGTCTGTGCTTGTTTATAGACCGTATGGTGATTTGTATCATGATAGTCTACTTAAAATTTTTGTTAAATGCTTAGTTTCTTTATATAAAAGGAAATATCAAGTTGTATGATGCCATTGTTAGGTGGTGGTGCAAAATTTGTAAAGTAATTCTTACATGTTGAATTTATAGATTTTTTCTTAGAATTTGTGCTGGTTGGATAACTTAAGATGTTTGGTGGTGGTTTAGTTGCTAAGTTGTGTCCGACTCTTGCGACCCCATGGACTGTAGCCTGCCAGGCTCCTCTCTGTCAATGGGATTTTCCAGGCAAGAATACTGGAGTGGGTTGCCATTTCCTTCTCCAGGGGATCTTCCTGACCTAGGAATTGAACCTGGGTCTCCTGCATTGTAGGCATATTCTTTACCAACTGAGCTATGAGGGAAGCCCTAACAAGATGTTTGGTTAGTAATAACAAATTTAGGGTAATCTCATTGCTTTAAAGTAACCATTAATTAAAGTAACAAAGCATATGCCAACTTTTATCTTTAGTTTAACAACCATAATAATCAGTCATCTTGATAGTATATTATGAAGGAGATTTTATTTAAAAAAAAAAGGCAAAGTTAAGTTTCTCTCAGTTTATGGAGAGTAACTTGGGGTTGAGGGGTAGATCTTTGAATTAAGTTTTCATAAGATTGGAATGCAGAGAAACACAAGAAGTAAACACATATGACAAGCAATTAGGGACTTCCCAGGTGGTCCAGTGGCTAGGACTCCACACCCCAGATGCAGAGGGCCTGGGGTCCACTCCTGGTCAGGAGACTAGATCCTACATGCCGCAACCGAGAGCTTGCACGCCACAGCCAACAGCCAGATAAATATGGGAAAAAAAAAAAGCTACTAAAAAAAAAAATCCTTGGATTTTTATTGCCTTTGCTTGCATTTCTGAGGCATGTTTCTCTATCTGGGAAGGCTGATTATCTTTCCCACAAAGCATGTAGTCTTAATAGAAATCAAGCAATAATTTAGATTTAGAGATCACAAGAGTGGAATATAATCTACTATTTTCTAATTTAAATCAAAGTATTTGTTGAAAGTATACAGGTATAAGTGGAAACTTGAAAACTGGGGAGTAAGTAGTTTTACTAACCTGAGTCCTTTAGAGATTAAGAAATCTGGCAATATTATAGCTACAAAAAATTAGTTTTTAAGAGACTGTGTCTGACTCTGTTGGGATGTAAAATCTGGGCATGTGTATTTAAAAAGCTTCGAGTAATTCTAGTTAAAGAGTCATTGCCTTAAACCCTAAGTCTCTGTTCTGCAAATTCTGCAGCTTTTGGTGAAAGTTGTAGTTTTTAAAATGTGATTTCTGGGGGAACTATTTTTGGGGTGGGAGCAAAATACTTAACATTAAAATATAAACTATGAGGTTTTTCTTACTGCATATTTCATTGAAATTAGATGATCACGTTTATGTTTATCAGGTTCTGGTTAACCTAAGGTATTACTCTATAGTCTTAATTTACATACCTTTTAAGATACTGTGAAATATTGGTTAGCCTCTTGACTACTATATTGAAAGCTGGTAATTAAAGCCAAGACTCAGATCGCTTGATTTTATTTTAAACTTGCAGCTATCGACACCGAAGAACAGAGCAAGAAGAAGATGAAGAATTATTAACAGAAAGCTCCAAAGCAACCAATGTTTGCACTCGGTTTGAAGACTCTCCATCGTGTATGTTCTATATATTTAATTACTTCTTTAAAACATCCCCTTGTAGCCTTTGGTTAATGTTGGGGTTTTTCTTGGCTATAATTTATAAAGGGAATTTTAAGTAATCTTTGAAATTTATTGATTGTGAAATGAACTTCAGATACTTTTTTGGCTAGAAGTCATAGTATATCATTACGATAGTGATGCTGTATTTCAAAAGGGCATAAATCACCATTGTGCTTGATGTTTCCTGAATGTGTATGTAAAAATGGGGATGGAATTTGCCATATATTTGCCCTAGAGAAGAAAGATGTGTAGGAAAAGGTACTTATTAAAGACTTTTTTTTACTCATCTCCTGATTTTGTCTTTAAGTTTATAAATGGTTTTCCAAAAGAAAACATAGTTAACCAGGTTTAAGTTTTACTTATATAATCTTGGGTTTCCCAAGTGGCATTAGTGGTAAAGAGGCCACTTGCCAGTGCAAGAGACTGACACATAGGTTCGATCCCTGGGTCAGGAGATCCCCTGGAGGAGGGCATGGCAGCCACTCTGGTATTCTTGCTTGGAGGAGAGTCCCATGGACAGAGGAGCGTGGCAGGCTACAGTCCATGAAGTTGCAAAGAGTCGGATACGACTGAAGCGACATAGCATGCATGTATAATCTTGGTTGTCTGGTGGCACAGTTTTCTTTACTGAAGCCCAGTAATTTTTTTTTTCCTGACCTTTCTCTTTCTCACTTGATGACAAGTTTGTGTGATCATAGTGGTTGTGAGCAAAAGAAAAATTTATAGTAGTATAGGATTCATAATTTGGATTGGAAGTTATAATTAACTGTCATCTGGAACTCTTAGCAGACTAAACTTCAGGGAGGATAGGATCTGATTAGAAATGCATCAGTCTGGTTAAAGTGTGTATCTCCAGATTTTTTTTTTTTCTTTTGGCTACAGAGTACCCAGTTTTCTTACTATGAAGCTAGAGGCCAGAGCCAGATTTGTGGCCCAGAGAGAAAGGAAATTTGAAGTATTTGAGTTGTCTCTTTCTCACATTCTTACAGTGTATCCAGTTTTCCTAGTGTTAATTAACATTTCATCTCAGAGCAGTGTTTTTCAAAAGGGATGGAATATAGAATATACATATATTTTTTTAAAAAGTTGGGTTATTTGTGATCCATATACTTAGTAATTATTCTGGAATGGGAAATGTAAACCCTGAACGATATTGTTCCTCTTTGTAGGACCTCTTGGAAAAGCAAAGGAAGGAAGGGTAAAGGAAAAATAATCTTTTATTAATTTTTTTAAATTTCCCCTTTGTTAAGAGAAAAACAGTCCCCAGCGAACCTCTGTTTTGGTCATCAGGGAAGGTGAAAACACTTGGTTAGAAACACTTGCGCTGACATTGAGAAAGGAAATAGGCCAGAGAGTCTCTAGGACCAATATATGGTAACATAAGGACTGAGTGGCTGGGGCGCTCTGATGCCTTCCATCGTGTTTCTTGTCTTCTATATCCATCTGCTCCTTCTCTGCTCCACAGCACAGCAGCTACCTTTCCTGACTTGGAACTTGCCAAAGTCCCATTCTTAAAACCTAGTGAAGAAGGCACAGTCAAAATAAACGTGTAGGCCCAAGTTAAACCTCTGAGTGTCAAATGAAGGAGGGGCTGCCCACCTGTATTTCTTGTCTTTAAAATGTGCATGTCATTTTCCTTTTGTTCTTAGATGTAAAATGGGGTAAACTGAGAGATTATCAAGTCCGAGGATTAAATTGGCTCATTTCTTTGTATGAGAACGGCATCAATGGTATCCTTGCAGATGAAATGGTATGTGTTTGGTAGCTTTTGTAGAAGGCCATGTTTCATAATTTAAACCTTGTACACTATTTAGATTTATAAAAGTTAAGACTTATAAGATACAGTTTATTGATTATACTATAGACTGTTAGCAAACTAATCCTGTGTCACACTAATAATTAGCTCACTTTAGTTGCCTAAGTGGGATCTATATATATACTTCAATTGTGAGGAATTATTATCTATGAAAGTGTAATAAATTTAAAAATAATATGTTTTGAGAAGCGTGCCTTTGGTTGACTTTTGTAATATAATGATTTGGCCATCTCCCCTTGCTCCCTACCCCCCACTTCTGTGAGACACAGGGGGGATTAGTTGAACGTCATCAATAAATATTTTCTCTGTGATGGCACCTTGTACAGTTGTATCTTGTAAAACATTGTATCTTGTTTACTGTTTACTAGTTCTATAGTGAATGTTTTAAGTTTCTCTATAGCTAGCTACAGTGCTAAGACAATTGTTTGGAGAAAGTAATGGAGTGAGAAGAAATGGGTCTCAGTTCTAGCTCTGCCGGGTGGCCCTGGGAAAGCGTGCATCTGAGCTTTGTGGGGGGTAATGGTACGTCCCTCACGGGCTGGTGAAGGTTAAATACCATAGCACTTGTCCGCTGGACACAGGGCAAGATTGTGCTATTTGTTAGGTGTACATACAGCTTTTCTTTTAAATGTTTCTGTACCAATCAGGAAATAATAAATACAAGAGTCTGTTTCGTTCCATGTTTCCTAGCTTTGTGGTTATTTTCTCTTTCAGGGCCTGGGAAAGACACTTCAAACAATTTCTCTTCTTGGGTACATGAAACACTATAGAAACATTCCTGGTCCTCATATGGTTTTGGTGCCTAAGTCTACATTACACAACTGGATGAGTGAATTCAAGAGATGGGTACCAACACTTAGATCTGTTTGTTTAATAGGGGATAAAGAACAAAGGGTAAGTTTCTCATATTTCATTAACAATTTTGATATTAAAAGAATTTGAATTTAGGTTTGGGGAAAGGGGATAACTGGAGGAGGGATAAAAGAAGAGAAAGGGTCCCAATAATAAGCCTGGTCTTCATAAATATTAGTAATTTGTAAGTGGAATATTATCTTGATGGCTAAGATTCATCCTGGGGAAAAAGGAATTGTAGACTGTAGAAAGCTATAAGAATATAGTTTGTTTCTCCTGCTTTTTGGGGGTGGTTATAAAATTGAAGGCTTTATTCCCATTCTAGAGCAATTTCTTCATAATAATGTAAGTAGTAAAAATGTAAATAGTAACTTGACACGTTGGTATCATATCTATCAAAATAAGTTAAAATATTGATCAGCTGACACATCCTTTTTGGGAGAGGAAATGGAAATAATGAGGGCTTCCCTAGTGGCACAGTGGTAAAATCTGCCTGTCTATGCAGGAGACATGGGTTGATCCTTGAGTCAGGAAGATCCCCTGGAGAAGGAAATGGCAACCCACTCCATATTGTTGCCTTGGAGATCCTGTGGACAGAGGAGCCTTGTGGGTTACAGTCCATGGAGTCACAAAATTAGGCAACTTAGCGACTAAAATAGCACCACCAACAATGGAAATAGTTGACACTATTAAGAACATAAAATTTGGATTAAAAAATGGACTTATACTGTATTGAAGGACTATGTATTAAATTTTGTTTTCCCTTCATTCAGCTATCAGTGATGACTCTAGATTTCTTTTCTCCCTTTTTAGCTATTTTGGGTATTTTAAGTTACAGAATCCTTACTGTGCTTTGAAACCCAGAGGTTTAACCAGTCTTTGCCTTTGTTTCCTCACCTGTAAAATGAGGAAATTCATAGCAATGTCTTAATAGATCTATAAACTTAAAGTAAATGAAAATGCTTACTGCAAACTAATCTTTAGTCCTTAGTCCTTATGTATCTTTATGTCAGAAAACTCTTTATCCTTTCCTAAACCTGTGTCCAAAAAATTTCAACACTTAGTGGAATTGTGGAAATAAGACATTTTAAGAATTAGTCTTATTGACTTCTGCACCAAAGAATTTTGTCAGTTACTTATTACATGGCTGTGACATAGGATTAATGAAGTTACTTTGAGCTAGTTCTAGCTGCTTGTGTACTATAGGTAACTCTTAATTCTTTTTTACTATTCCGCCACCCCCGCCCCCCCCGCCCCTGGCCCATGCTCTTGTTAACAGTAAATTTAATGTATAGTTTATTTTTGCATGATGGAATTTTTTTTTTCTTTTGTTAAACAGGCTGCTTTTGTCAGAGATGTTTTGTTACCAGGAGAATGGGATGTATGTGTAACTTCTTATGAAATGCTTATTAAAGAGAAGTCTGTTTTTAAAAAATTTAACTGGAGGTACTTAGTTATTGATGAAGCTCACAGGATCAAAAATGAAAAATCCAAGGTAATTTGATATTTAGATTTGAAAATCATTTGTGCCTTCATTTAGAATTTGATCAATATGCAGACTATTCATTCTAATGATGAATTTGGTTCTTGCAGTTGTCAGAAATAGTGAGGGAATTCAAGACTACAAATCGACTATTATTAACTGGAACACCTCTTCAAAACAACTTGCATGAACTTTGGTCACTTCTTAATTTTTTGTTACCAGATGTCTTTAATTCAGCTGATGTAAGTATTTCTTATTATTTTCTGGTTGGAGTAGTTTTTTGATACTTAATATTTTTGAAATAGAACTGGCCTGCTTCAAGAAACATACAAACTTATATAGAAAGAGATCAGAATTTTGGTTACCAGAGGTGGGAACCAGGGGAGAAGCAGAATTGGATGAAGGCAGTTAAGAGGTGCAAAGTTTATTGTACTTATTTATCTTCCACTTATAAGATCATTAAGTACTTGAGATGTACAGCATGATAAATGTAACACTGCTACATGTTATATATGAACATTGTTAAGAGTAAATAATGACTAAAAGTAATAATAAATCCAATATACACAATATTTCTTCTGTTTATCAAAAATTGTATATCTGTATTAAATGATGGATGTTCTCTAAACATTGTCATTGCACTGTACACTTTAAACCTCATCCAGAGCTGTCAGTTTATCTCAGTAAAACCAGAAGAATTAAATAATTTGGCCTACCTTTTCGTACTGCTTGAGATAATCATTACTTTTTCACACTTTTAGGTAGTTAGCCTCCTGTAACCTACCAAGTTTTGTTTGCATCCTGAGAGTTTACTTTTGTGCCTTTGATTTCAGTCTCATTTTTGAAGTCATGGCTTGTTCTTTCTGGAATGTCATAAATTCGCATTCTTATTGGGTGGTCATGTTGGCCTGACACTGCTCTAGGTGGACTGCTTTAGTTCTTAAGGCGGTGCTCAGGCTCTTCCCCAAGTGAATTTGGGTACTTCCTGTTGCCTGAGTTTTAAGTCCCTAGGATGGCCTCTTCTCAGAATGGCCTTCAAATTTGGTGAAGTCTGTCTAGCCATATTTTCTTATGGTCTAAGAAGCATAGAGACTAATCCTTAGCTTTGATAGGTTATTTGTGATGATAGAAATGGTTAGTTAATTAATTGAACTCTTGGTTGTACTTAAAGTGTAAATTATGTTGACAGTCTATGCAATTAGTAATTTTGGTTTTCTGTCAGGTTCGACTTCATTTTTGAACCTTTGCTCCCATTTCTGGAGTGTGTGTGTGGCTTTGAAGAGCTTATTCAAATAAGTTCCAAAAAGGTGTTAATTTTGATTGGGTGTGTTATGTAAGGATCATTTTAAGAGTAGATTTTATTATTTTTACGTTTTAAAATTTTTTTGAGAAGATTGTATTCTTGAAAGGCAATTTAATCAGTGTCAGCCAGCTACTTTAATTCTGCTTTTACTTACTTTGATTTTTGTTTTTGAGATAATTTTTCTTACCACATTGACGTGTTTATTTGTTTAATAATCTCTGTTAAAACTTTTGGTTGACACAATTCTAAGATTATGTTTACTAATAAAGCAAATACAGTTAATGCTTGAACAATAGAAGTGGGTGGGTCCACATGCACAAAAATGTTTTTTCAGTAGTAAATACTAAGTTCTGCGTGATATGCAGTGGTTAAGCCGACTATAAGTTACGTGTGGATTTTCAGTTGCATGGAGTGTTGGTGCTCCTAACCTCTGTGTTGTTCAAGGGCCAGCTGTATATAATAAACTTGCTCAAGAGGTAAAGCTAGGGAAACTGTCCTTTTCAAATCCTACCCAAACACTAAAGAAATGTCTGTATTCTCAATTTTACTTTTAGAAAGTTTAACAAAAATTGGCATTGCTCTAGAAACCTTGTGTTTGAGGTATGAGTGATCTTAGCAAACTGTAAAGTGGTTTTAACTTTTAAGATTTTTCTGAAACAAGCATATTTTTTTTTTTCAGAAATAATTGATTTTCATATCTACAAAACTGTCTCCAATTATTTTCTTTTCACTTTGAAACTTGTCATCTTGATGTTTAAGAAATACATGATTCTAAAATGAATTGCTAACAATAACACACATTAAAAAAAAGGAACTAAATGATTTTTGCAGTTCACAATTCAAATATTAAATTAATTTAGAAGTTGTTATATGCTATATAACCTAGCATGATAAGGTATTTGCAGTTACTATTATGGCTGTAAATTTGAGCGAACTGGGAGGGAGTGAAGGCTGGGAGGCCTGGCGTGCTGCCGTCCATGGGATGGCAAAGAGTTGGACACGCCTTAGCAACTGAACACACATAAAGTTACTATTACTCTAATCTTAATGTATTTTTTGTTTGTTAATCTAGGACTTTGATTCCTGGTTTGATACAAATAATTGCCTTGGGGATCAAAAGTTAGTTGAGAGACTTCATATGGTAAGTATTTTGGAGTAGGGTTAAAAAAGCATGTTTCTAATGGGAAAAATGATACTGATTAGTATATTGCTTTTCTGTTAACAAAAAGCACAGTGGCTTTAGAGTCAAATCTGTTTGAATCTGCCCACTTTAGTACTTATGATGGGAAGAGGGGGTAATGTATGGCAGTTTAAGTCTTAGAGCCTAGGGTGAAATTCTAACTGTGAATTAATTAAGTAACATACAGTGGGTTAACGTACAGTGAAGTAGCATAAGAACTTAATATGAACAAGTTCTGGAAGCTTTAGTTGTATTTTCCTGCCATAGGAGAATCTAACAGATTTGCTTCCGAAAGGCTAAAGGTCCATCTGTTGTTCTTAAATCAATTGATTGTGTACAAGCAACTGCTAATAGTGCAGTGTGAACAGAGTTGATGTTTTTGCTGTAAAATACAGCCTTGTTCCTTCCTGTGAAGATTCACAAGTGAAAGTTGGTAGGAAGATAGAAATTTCTCTAACAGACCCCAGGTTATAATACCCGGACCAGCAGGATAAAGCATGTGAGCATTACATACAAGGCCTTTCATGACCTAACTCAGGGTTTCTCAACTGGTGTTGACATTTTGGATGGGGAAGGTGATTTTCTTGTTCAGTAGCGGCATCCTGGACACTTCTGCTCACTCTGTGCCAGTAGTATGCCCTCATTTGTGACAGTGAGAAATGTTTCAAGGCCCTAGAAACATGTCCTGTGGGACAAAATCGCTCCTCCTCCACAGAGGTAATGTTTCTGTTAATAATGTTCTCCAACTTCTGTTTCACTTCTTAATCGAGCTTTACTTTGTTAAAATTGCTGACCCCACTGTCAGTGTTCTGTAACCACTGTCCTAATTTCAGTGTCTTTGCTTATCTTTTCTTCCACATCTAGTATTCTCTTTCTTGCCTTTACGAATAATACTTCAGCCAAGACTTGGTGGTGATGTCACCTTCTCCATGAGTACCCAGGCCGAGGCCAGCCTAGAGGCTCCTCTGTAGCCTGTCTTTAATAATCCAGTATTCTAACATTATGGGACTTTGCACAGGCTACTGAAATGACTCCTTTACAAATGCTTTCCCTCTGGATTGTAAACACAAAGGCAGGATGTGTCTTACGTTTGCTTTTGTATCCCTAGCATAATGCCTGGCTCAAAGTGCATATTTGATTAAGGGGAAAAAATTAAAAACTTTTGAGTGTTCAAATATTTGTATATAAATTAATTTTAAGGTTCTCTAAAGTTCTGTGTACTGAAATTTTATTTTGTACATATTTGAAGATAATGGTCTCCTAGACACCTTTGTTTCAGTTTAGATGGCATTTAAGCATGTAAGCACTCAATTTAGATGTATTTGTTCAGAGGGTTGTGGGGTGAATGTGTAGGCTTTGCTTAATAAATAGATAGGTACATGTAGGTAAAGCATACCAAAGCACAACAGAATCCCGGTTTTGGCATTTGTTTATTTTATTTACATAGCAGCATGAAGATGCTTGTCAAATCAGGGGGTACAGGTCTGGTAGCTGCCTCTCCACGCTGTCCTGAGATTCCCACTGTAGCTCCTGTGTCTTGTAAGGAAAGAGTGTATTCACAATCACATGGTGTACTTGGGCATGAGAGAATTCTTTAAATGAGTTTTCTTTAGTTGCAAGAAATCCCACACCAAAGCCTAACTTGTGCATATTTTTAATAATCGCAGAATTTATGAGTTGGTTGAGTGAGTTCTCTGCTGATTTTACCTGGATTTACCCAGCTGCATGTACATGGACAGTTCTGGAAGAGGGCCAGGGGGGCCGAAGGTCCTCACTCACGTGGCTGGCAGTTGGTGCCAGCTTTTGGTTGGGCTCCACTAGCTTCCTTACGTGATGATATTCGAGAAGTGTTGCTTATTGTTTTTCTCATCAATTTTTGTTGTTTGATCACATTTTTATAAGCTAGTGGTAAATAGAAAGGAAGATAAAAATAAAAGGATATCTTTTGCTTTATACCTGTCTTACAATTATTTTATGAAAATTAATTACCTATATACAACAGGGGTATGTCTCACAAATATAATATTGTATAAAAGAAACCAGATATAAATTGGGCATATACTATGAGTCTTTATATATAAATAAAGTTAAAAACCATCAAAACTTATGTATGACGTTAAAAACTGAATATTGGTCACCTTTGGGAAGAAAGGCAGGGGGATAGTGACTGGGAAGGTTGTATTGTCTACTTCCATAAGAAAAAGATAAATTAGGGAATATGATGACATCATAATGTGGACCTAGCCTTTTCTTAAGTGACTGGTTTTAAATTTGAAAGGCAGTGAATGTTGACAATATCTTTAAAATTTACTATTGTTTTTTACACTTTATGACAAGTGTATCAAGTGTTTACTTATTATATATTGAATAGTCATCTTAATATACTCTTTGGGAAGCCTGTAATAATAAATTATATATTTGGAAGGGAGAAGTCCTAAGAATCTTTTGATATTCAAGAAGGCACATTTCTGTGTATTTAATGGATGCTTTTAAGATCCTGAAATATTACTTACGTTACCAGTAAAGGTCATCTCCATTTCTTTCTGCTCTTTGAAGGTTTTGCGTCCATTCCTCCTCCGTCGAATTAAGGCTGATGTTGAAAAGAGTTTACCTCCAAAGAAGGAAGTAAAAATCTATGTGGGTCTCAGCAAAATGCAAAGGGAATGGTATGTGTTTTGAGATGTTTTTGAGATCATCCTTTTAATTCTTCACTAACTTTCATTTGTATTTTGCTTTTGTATTTGTATTGTCAAGGAATTCAGTTTGCTGGTTTGCACTCAGCCTGAACAGTTTCCCAGATGTAGAACCTAGGACTTCCTAATCAAATTTATGATACAAAGTCTTTCTTAAAGATGACAGAATCAGCTTGGGAAGTTTATGAATTCAAAAGTTAAGCTTGGCATTTAACAGAGATGGATGTAAAGCCCTCTACATGGGTTTTTAAAAAAGAAACCATGGTGGCACAGACTTGAGACATGTGGTTAACCTTCTGGGTCATAAATACTGGCCCATGGGCTCATGCTAGTCCCTGATGAAGTCAGAGATGGTAGAAGTCTGAGAAAACTTAAGTGCTTTCTCTTATCTCAGAAAGCTATATTTATTTAGTTTATAAGTCCATTTTGAGCTGATGTTTTATTTTAGGTTAGATTAAAATGTCCTTTTGTGAAATTACAGTAATGACACATGGTAGCTATTTTGAAAGCACCTAAATAGGGCATACTAAGAAAGTTGTATCATAATAAACTGTGGAAAATTCTGAAAGAGATGGGAATACCAGACCACCTGACCTGCCTCTTGAGAAACCTGTATGCAGGTCAGGAAGCAACAGTTAGAACTGGAATGGAACAACAGACTGGTTCCAAATAGGAAAAGGAGTTTGTCAAGGCTGTATATTGTCACCCTGCTTATTTAACTCATATGCAGAGTACATCATGAGAAACGCTGGGCTGGAAGAAGCACAAGCTGGAATCTAGATTTCCGAGAGAAATATCAATAACCTCAGATATACAGATGACACCACCCTTATGGCAGAAAGTGAAGAGCAACTAAAGAGCCTCTTGATGAAAGTGAGAGTGGAGAGTGAAAAAGTTGGCTTAAAGCTCAACATTCAGAAAACGAAGATCATGGCATCTGGTCCCATCACTTCATGGCAAATAGATGGGGAAACAGTGGAAACGGGTCCCAGATCACTGCAGATGGTGACTGCAGCCATGAAATTAAAAGGCGCTTACTCCTTGGAAGGAAAGTGATGACCAACCTAGATAGCATATTGAAAAGCAGAGACATTACTTTGCCAACAAAGGTCCATCTAGTCAAGGCTATGGTTTTTCCAGTGGTCATGTATGGATGTGAGAGTTGGACTGAAGAAAGCTGAGTGCTGAAGAATTGATGCTTTTGAACTGTGGTGTTGGAGAAGTCTCTTGAGAGTCCCTTGGACTGCAAGGAGATCCAACCAGTCCATTCTAAAGATCAGCCGTGGGTGTTCTTTGGAAGGAATGATGCTAAGGCTGAAACTCCAGTACTTTGGCCACCTCATGCGAAGAGTTGACTCATTGGAAAAGACTCTGATGCTGGGAGGGATTGGGGGCAGGAGGACAAAAGGGGACGAGAGAGGATGAGATGGCTGGATGGCATCTGACTCTATGGACGTGAGTTTGAGCGAACTCCAGGAGATGGTGATGGACAGGGAGGCCTGGAGTGCTGCAATTCATGGGGTCGCAAAGAGTCGGACACTACTGAGCCACTGAACTGAACTGCACTGAAGGAAGTTGTAAACCTTGTAAATTTCTGTTATTTTTGTTTTTTCTGTTTTCCTTTTTTAAGTTTTATGGGTGTATGAAATCTTAAAAGGCTAGAAACTGCTGACTAAAGTGTTCAGAGGAGGGAAATAATTAGCCACTCTGTTCTTATGCATCTCAAGTATGTTCAGTTCAGTGCTCAACGTTGATAAGTATTTTCAAGGGGCTGGAGTTGTTGGTAAAAGGACAGAAAAGATAAAAGGCAAAGAAGTGGGCAAAAGGCAGCCCGTTTTAAATGTCCTCAAAAATTTTGAAAGGTTTTAATAGAGTAGCAAAGAGTTAGGCCTGTCTTATGTGGCTCTAAAATACAGAATTAAGACATGAATCGGTGCTGAGGTAAAGCAACTTTTTTTTTAGTTTATAACCACATTGGTGAATTTTACATTAGAATTGTGCTGGAAAGGTCTGCCTTGAATATTTTGTGCCTCCTAATTGGAGTTGTTAAGCATAGATGGCTTTGGTTATTTAAGTTGTTGCTCAGAGGATTCAGGGTCCTGAAACTTTGGTATTTGGACAGATTACTCTTTCCTTTGGGCTTCCCTGGTGGCTCAGAGGTTAAAGCGTCTGCCTGCAGTGCAGGAGACCTGGGTTCAATCCCTGGGTTGGGAAGATCCCCTGGAGAAGGAAATGGCAGCCCACTCCAGTACTCTTGCCTGGAGAATCCCATGGATGGAGGAGCCTGGTGGGCTACAGTCCACGGGGTCGCAAAGAGTCGGACACGACTGAGCAACTTCACTCACTCTTTCCTTTAGGATAATGTCTAACTTTCTAGTGTATACAGTCAAGGCTTTTCATAATCCAGCCTTACCTTAACTACCCCCTTCTTTCCCCTCAGCCCATGTACTTTAACTTACATTTAAAGCTGTTGTATTAATTTTGTTTTCATCATCATGCCTTATGCTCTCATAATTCTTACTTCCTCCTTACCCAAATGCTACCTTGGCCACATTGAATAATAATGGAATAGTAGCATTCTTCTTTTGGGAAAGACTACAGATTAAAAT
The DNA here is from genome assembly GCF_002263795.3 of Bos taurus. NCBI lineage: Eukaryota > Metazoa > Chordata > Mammalia > Artiodactyla > Bovidae > Bos > Bos taurus. Next base: position 14,357,001 of record NC_037344.1, on the reverse strand, counting down.
TATGTTTAAAACTTATATTTAAAATTTGGCTTTATTATTACTTAAAAATGTTGTATCATTATAGTTTTGTTTCAGTTCATCCCAAGAAGATGAATTTACTCTTTTGGGACTCTAGGCCCAAGCATTATAGGTGCACATTAGGACACTGAAGGTGGGGAGGGGGAACAGTAAAGAGAAACAAGAAAAAAGAAGTTCGGGTGGTACACTCCTAAGCGCACATTAGAAGTTGATGTGTTGTTTCATATGGGTATTTTGGGGTTGAGATGGGCTTAAGTATATAAAATGCCAGGGACCCATCCAGGAACATTTGAGCCATCGATGTTTTTCTTTAAAATGTTTTCTTTTCACTAGGTATACTCGGATATTGATGAAGGATATAGATATACTGAACTCTGCAGGGAAGATGGACAAAATGCGGCTATTGAACATTCTGATGCAGTTGAGGAAGTGCTGTAACCACCCCTATCTCTTTGATGGGGCTGAACCGGGTCCTCCTTACACAACGGACATGCATCTGGTTACCAACAGTGGCAAAATGGTGGTGTTAGACAAGCTGCTCCCTAAATTAAAAGAACAAGGTACCTCTGTTACTGGTATCAAACGAAGAAGTAGTGGAAACTTTTAAGATTGTGATGTTAAAGTGAGGGAGCTCCCCTGCACTGGCACTTTGTAAAGTTGAAGTTTGGGACATTGAAAAACTCCTGTGCATTAATCTGAGCTTCACACCCCACCCTGCCAATCCCCCAGTTTTAAGCCTCAAATTTTTTAGAAAGTGAACTGTAGTTAGGGCAGTCAAACTCACTGGATTTTTGAGGGGAAATTCTCATTTTCTATACACTTCCCTAGAAATACCATTTTTTTGGTTATAATATGCCAAGAGTGCCCTTCCCACTCATATACAGTTCACAGAGCCTTTGATAGATGGTGGTGGTGTGTTCATAGTGGTGTTCTTCAGTTATTTATGTGTATTTTTAATTTAATTAAACATTATATGCATGGACCCAAAACAGTTTTATTTATAATATGCTAACTTTTTATATGAAAATGAGTATGTGTACAGATCTATTTAAATTACATGAGTGTAGAGCGAGTTTAGTATGAAGCCAGCTTCAGCAGTTGTAAGCTAGTGGCACAGCTTGTTTTCATCTGTACTGCACCTGTTTCCTCCTTTTGGACTCTTGAACCGTATCCCAGATATCAAGGCATTTCATGAACAAATTTTTCATTCTATAAAATGAAGTACACAGGTTTCAAATTTCTCCATTTGTGTTTCTCTGTATATTTTGATAAGAATGATAATTGTACCAGTAGATAACTCTGTTTTAGGATATTGACTGTTGAAAACATTGTTAGAGTTGTCAGTGAATTTGTTTTCTTTTTATACCTTTCTTGGGAAATGTATTTTCTAAAATACTTTCCTTAAAAGTTGAGTAACTGAAGAAACTTGAGTGCAGGGAAGGGTGGCAAGGAGTGGGTAGGAGACTGCTGAGCATCCTTGCGCATTTAGGGCATGAGAACGTGGAACATGAGCAGAGTATCAGCCTCAGATTCTGAGACAAGGTAGTTTCATAATTATTTTCCAAAATGATCCACTGGTCGTCTCATATCCTACTGAAGGCATTGTGCAGCTGGCTAAAGAAATGGGAGTATTGGATAATTTGCGTTGTGGCCTAAATGAAGGATGATGGTGCAGGTGTTAGGCACAGCTGGATGGTCCTTCCATCTGGAGTGGGTCTTCAGAACTTGCGTGAAGTCAGGGTACTGGGTGTGTGTCAAGGGATGCCTGGGCCTTGCACAGGGAAGGGTTGTTGTGGTGGAGGGTTATTTTTAAGTATGTGGGATATAAAGATGTCTTTGGGATGGCAAGATTTCCCAGGCCAGAGGCAGATAGCCTTTCTTGTTTACCTTAGTGTGTTTTATAAATACTGCCCTTTTCTGTTTGTGCCTTGATGGGAAAAATGTGGGGAGTGACTGACTTGAATAATAATGTGTAGTTTTATCCTTGTAACTACATTACCTGGAATGAAGGGGTAATTGGTTAGTCTTGGTTTTGGCTAGCAGTAAATTTAAATACTTTTTTTTTTTTTTTTTACTTCTGAACCTTCTGATAATGGTCTGTTACATTTGCCAACAGGTTCGCGAGTACTGATCTTCAGTCAGATGACCAGGGTATTGGATATTTTGGAAGATTATTGCATGTGGAGGAATTATGAGTACTGTAGGTTGGATGGACAGACACCCCATGATGAGAGACAAGTGAGTAAAATCTGGGGAGCAGAGGTTACAAAATTATCAGATAAAATGCTTTTCTGACTTTTATTTTATGTCATTAGGAGTCCATCAATGCGTACAATGAACCAAACAGCACAAAATTTGTTTTTATGTTAAGCACACGAGCTGGTGGTCTTGGCATCAATCTTGCTACTGCTGATGTTGTGATTTTGTATGACTCAGATTGGAATCCCCAAGTAGATCTTCAGGCTATGGTAAGAGACAACAAATATACTCCGTGCTTAATAGATGTTTCAGTTAAAGTGAGCTAATGGGCAGTCTACAAATGTCAGTGACTGAATCCAATAGAATTGTATTTTCTCTGACCTAATAGTTCACTGAGGGTGTTTTGCAAGTGATCATCCATCTAAATCAGGGTATTTCCATCTTACATCTGCCATATCTTAGGACCTTAGAGTCCTGTTATATCCTTTTCATCAGGAGAGAAAACTGGGAATTGCCCAGGGAATTTTTCATGGGTCAGAACTGACAGTGTCCCCACTTCGATTGGCCAGCACTCAATCACATAGTATAACTTACTGCGAAGGAGTTGGTAACTGATACTATAGTTGTGTCTTGGAGGGATGGTAAACAGGTTTGGGGAGCTGCTAAACTGCCTGCCACGTTTGATGTTTAAAATTTTAGGCCCATGCATCTTGAGTATCTTGGCCAGATCAAGAGAAACGTTCTTATGTTGAGAAAACTTATGGATCTATAGAGTAATAGCAAAACATAAAAGTTTGTAAGTTGGTACTGCTAATAACTTGACGTGTGGTGTTTATATCTTTTCTTGTTGGCCACTTTCATCCTGTGACTCTTTGTAAAGGTGGCCGGGGGAAATCCATCAATTAGAAATAGGGATGCTTTATAAGAATGTGTTTTCTGAACTTAACAAGTGAAACAGAAAATGGAATTCAAATTAGTTTGACTTCTTATATGTAGTTGATTGGGTACTGTTTAGACTAGGAGTTTTATATTGTTTGTGGAGTTTATTTATGTCACTTTTCCTCCCTAATTATTGTGAAAATTTAGATTTGATTTAGTAGAAAAACATTTTGAATTTAAACTTAAAAAATTTTAAAAAAAGTTTTATTGTCATACTTAAAGATTATAATTTTGTCTGTGTTGTCTGAAGACATGATGTATATTTTATTTCCATTAACCTAGTAAAATTAATATGGTAGTTCCTCACAGATTCAACATGTTCTATACTTCTGGAAGGATTTCTTGTGAGATAACTGATAAATTTGATTGAAACTGAGACTAGGAACTGTTAATGAAATGCTAATGAATATGAACTCATCAGTGTTTTGTTTCATATTTTTAAAACCATATTGTACTTGAGAATATTTTCATTTTGTTTCTCAAGATACACATTCAAATGTTATTTATGTGAATTTTCAACTGGATTCAAAGTAACCTAGTTATTTTCCTAGGACCGAGCACATAGAATTGGACAGACCAAGACAGTCAGAGTGTTTCGCTTCATAACCGATAACACTGTAGAAGAAAGAATAGTGGAGCGTGCTGAGATGAAACTCAGACTGGATTCAATCGTCATCCAGCAGGGTGAGCCTTAGGACTTTAAACATTTACCAAGTTGAATTGATAGCACTTTCCCCCTGGATTTTCTAGTTCAAAATTATTTATTGAACAGCCACAGATGCCCGGCGTTGTTCTTAGTGCTGAGAATACAAAGGTGACTGAAACCAACCAGTGTTCTTACTTTCAAGGTTTGTAATTGAGTGAGAGTGAGACGCAGAATAAACATTTATGTAAGTAGGACTAGAAAGTGAGAGTGAGATTTTATTTTGGATGAATGGAAGGGAACTTCAGGTTCTCGTGCCACATGAGCTTTCAAGGAAGACATTTGTGTTTTCATGAAGCTTGAGATAGATCTTTTAGTGATGGGATATGTAAAATCTAAAAGTGAAAACAAACCCTCAACCTTTGGCCCACGGTGGTGTCTTTCCCTCGCAAATTGTATTGTGGCCAAATACATTTTCTCTGTCCCTGAAGCCAAGAGGTATACTGTCGTGTTGTGTTAGTCGCTCAGTCCTGTCCAGCTCTTGGTGACCCCATGGACCAACCCGCCAGGCTCTCTGCCCTTGCAGTCTCCAGGCGAGAATACTGGAGTGGGTAGCCATTCCCTTCTCCAGGGGATCTTCCCAACCTAGGGATCAAACCTGACTCTCCTGGACTTCAGGCAGACTCTTTACTGTCTGAGCCACCAGGGAAGTCCAAATGGACTTTGTTGAAATTAGAAAATTCTGTACATCAGAACTTTTTTTTTTTGGCCATGTAGTTTGTGGAGTCTCAGTTCCCCAACCAGGGATTGAGCCCAGGGCGAGAAGTGAAAGCCCAGAACCCTAACCTCTGGGCTGCCAGGGGGGCTATATGTTCTCTATTGGTGGCTCCGTTTGTTTGGTTTCGTCATCCAGGGTCTTAGGCGCCATGTAAGGAAGGGAGTGTTACATTTCTTTGATATCCCTTAATGTGCCATCACTTCATGGCAGATAGGTGAGGAAACAGTGGAAATAGTGAGAGACTTTATTTTCTTGGGCTCTAAAATCACTGCAGATGGTGACTGCAGCCATGAAATTAAGACATTTACTCCTTGGAAGAAAAGCAATGACAAACCTAGACAGCATGTTAAAAAGCAGAGACATTCCTTTTCCGTCTAGGCAAAGCTATGGTTTTTCCAGTAGTCATGTGTGGATGTGAGAGTGAGAGCTGGACTCTATAAAGAAGGCTGAGCGCTGAAGAATTGATGCTTTTGAACTGTGGTGTTGGAGCAGACTCTTGAGAGTCCCTTGGACTGCAGGGAGATCCAACCAGTCCATCCTAAAGGAGATCAGCCCTGGGTGTTCACTGGAAGGACTGATGCTGAAGCTGAAACTCCAGTACTTCAGCCACCTGATGCAAAGGCCTGACTCATTTGAAAAGCCCCTCATGCTGAGAAAGATTGAAGGCAGGAGGAGAATGGGGTGACAGAGGATGAGATGGTTGGATGGCATCAGTGATTTAATGGACATGAGTTTGAGTAAACTCTGGGAGTTGGTGATGGACAGGGAGGCCTGGCGTGCTGCAGTCGTTGTGGTCACAAAGAGTCGGACATGACTGAACTGAACTGAATTGAATGCCATCCATAGAGTTAGCCGTGTGTCGTATACATAAAGACAATACATGATTGAATACTGTTAGTTATTTTTGTTAATAATTGCTTAACAGGCTTATTTTGTACCAGGCGATGTGTTCAATATTTAAATACAGAGTATTCTTTAGTCTTCATGCCAGCTGGAGGTTGGCATCAGAGATAGAAGTGAGTTGCTTGTCTATCATGTATACAGCTAGGAAGTGACTCATCTAGGGTATCAAAAGCTGTATAAATTATTACAGTGAAATGTTTAATTAGGAAAGTCTCTGGGGACTTCTGGGGCCTGCCAAACAGTGAAATTTCTCACGAGTGATATAATGGTCCTCACATTCATCCATGGTTTTAGAAAGACATCTGCCTTGTGGTTCTTGTTGGCAGTTATTTTCATCTCTGAAACACCTTTTTTTTTTTCTTTTTTTTAAAGGTTAAAAAACATTCTTTTACAATCAGCTGAGAAAAACAGTCTTTTGATTTTGGGTTTTTCTAGGGCAAATTTTGGAACAAATTTGTGCTAGTAGCTTTGTTAATCCCATTTATAGACATACTAGTCAAACAGCAAGCCTTCGGTGTATGCCTCTGGGCTGTGTTTGGTGTACTAAGGGATATAATAAAAAATATGGAAATACATAGAAGTACTTAAGTCTGAAAAGTTCCTTCACACCAACAGGAAAGTAATTCCTGTAAGCCTAAGAACATTTTTGTAGCATTGAGATAGCTTTCAATAATCATATTCTTTGTACTGAAGATGTGTCTTAACTTTGAAAGTCACAGATATTTGATGGTGTATTCTGTGAGGGACCTAAAACCATGATACAAGGATTTAAGGCCCCAGAAAACACCTTGCATCTTTATCCACTCGTTACAAGTTGGTTGAAGTAGGAAAATTGAAACACAAGTATATGTGAATAGTTCTAGAAGTTTGGCAATGTGAAGAAGGTTTTTGTACTTCATTTTCTAAGTAGAAAAGGCTGATTTGGGATTATTAGTAATAATACTAATCAGTTTCTGCTTATCAGAAACTTCCGGTGTTTATAATACTCTCATCTAGGTTTTGGTAATTTGATTTTCAGATATCCCAAATTACTGTTATTCTCACACGAGAATATATTTTATTGAGATGGTATTCAGTAGACTTCATTACATAACATGTAAGCTTTAAGAAATATTTTAAATATTAACAACTTAAAATTTGGCATTTTATGTAAAAGTGAAAATTATCAAATGTGAATAAACAGAAATGATTAATGTTTGAGGTAAAATTATGTGGGCTTTTATCTAACATTTAAAATTCCAGAAGTTTAATTAACATTACACATCAACATCTTTTTTCAGGGAGACTTGTGGATCAGAATCTGAACAAAATTGGGAAAGATGAAATGCTTCAAATGATAAGGCATGGGGCAACACACGTGTTTGCCTCAAAGGAGAGTGAGATTACTGATGAGGATATTGATGGGATTTTGGAAAGAGGTGCAAAGAAGGTGAGATGCAGATTAAATGATTATTTCTAGTATATAAAATATTTTAAACCAGAACTGAGGAAACAGCTATGTAAGTTACACTTTTACTTCCACAGAAGTTATGTTCTATAAAGTCCAATTCATTTTGATTATAGTTCTTGTGCTTTTATAAAATTCTCAAATCTACAAAGATGTTTCTTTTGTTTCCTTAGACTGCAGAGATGAATGAAAAGCTCTCCAAGATGGGTGAAAGCTCACTTAGAAATTTCACAATGGATACAGAGTCGAGTGTTTATAACTTTGAAGGAGAAGATTATAGAGAAAAACAAAAGGTAATTTATAAAGAGATTTTGGTTACTTTAAGACTTAATATTTTACTTGAAAATTGGAATTTAAGTGTTAGGTGTGATGCCTTATCTCAAACAGCAGTCGTTTCTATTTACTCACATCTAAATTATTTTCATTTGTGTGTTAAATTTAATGCCAAATTTTCAGTTGGTAAATGCTGAAATGTTTTAAAATTTTATGTATACTGTTACAGTAAAGTATATTGTGTGGGATGATTATAGTAATTTGGGATATTTGGAAATTAAAACTATTGCCAAAAATAAAATTTGTCACAACATTCTTAGGTTTTTGTTTTTTTTTTCCCCCCTAAGCAGAATTGGCTATTAATTATTAAAGGGATGAAGTTCCTAATTTCTAAATTGCTATTTCCTTCCTAATTGATATTATATAGTGAAATTAGAAAATACCTGCAGGGCAGAAGGAAAATAATTCTACCTAATGATTTCCCTTTTAACATTTAGGCATTTATATCCTCTGAATTTTTTCTAGGCTAAATATTTATCTACATTTCTCTCCTAATTTTAGTTCTAGCATACCATCTGTAGCATTTCTTTTTTTCACCCAATTATCATTAATTTGGTCAGGAAGTAATTACTGAATGTTTATGCTATTCACTAGACATCCTCTGGAGAAGGCAATGGCACCCCACTCCAGTACTGTTGCTCGGAAAATCTCATGGATGGAGGAGCCTGGTAGGCTGCAGTCCATGGGGTCGCTAAGAGTCAAACACGACTGAGTGACTTCACTTTCACTTTCCACTTTGATGCATTGGAGAAGGAAATGGCAACCCACTCCGGTGTTCTTGCCTGGAGAATCCCATGGACGGAGAAGCCTGGTAGGCTGCAGTCCATGGGGTCGCACAGAGTCGGACATGACTGAATCGACTTGGCAGCAGCAGACATCCTCTTGTGTATTAATTGCATTAGTCCTTAGCCTCATATAGTCTAGGGTGTTATGAATATCTGCATTTATAAGTAAGTCATATTGATGTACACAGTAGGAGTTGCATTCGTGTAAGATTTGTGACTGTAAAATAAAAGTTGGTGATTTGAATTATTTCCCATGGGCTAGATTGCATTCACAGAGTGGATTGAGCCTCCTAAACGAGAAAGAAAAGCCAACTATGCTGTCGATGCCTATTTCAGGGAAGCTCTTCGAGTCAGTGAACCTAAAGCACCCAAGGTGAGTTGACAGAGCACAAATACCTAAAAATATTGGAAATGCAAATTATTTTTCTTCTTATATTCTTGCAGTAAAATCAGATTGAGAATTAAATTTTGGGTGGTTTCTTCCAGTGTACCTCCTTCAGCTTTTGTTGAAAGTTTTTAAAAGTTAATTTTAAATGTAAGCATTTAAAATTTGCTTGATGTTTGTTAAATATTATGGAAGGTGCATTCAGTTGCTCGGAGAATTGGCTGTCATGGTATTATAGAGTGCAAAAAGATTTCAGATAGATTTAAAGCAAAAAAGGTTTATTTTGTTTGTTTGTTTTTACAAACAATGCTTTTTTTTTTTTTTTTTTAGGCTCCTCGACCTCCAAAGCAACCCAATGTTCAGGATTTCCAGTTCTTTCCTCCACGTCTATTTGAATTATTGGAAAAAGAAATTCTATATTACAGAAAAACAATTGGTTACAAGGTAACAGAAGTAACACTTTGTAACTAATCTCATTTGTTTTAACTTACTAAATGCATGATATCAATGTATTTTCTTGGATTAAAACTTGTAAAATTTCATGTAGTTGGTTAAGAGTTTAGTTCATCACATATTTCCTGAAATATATTGGCCGATGACATAGAAAAAATATGTATATTTTTAGGTCCCTCGAAATCCTGACCTACCAAATGCAGCACAGGCACAAAAGGAAGAACAGCTGAAAATTGATGAAGCCGAGCCCCTTAATGATGAAGAGTTAGAGGAGAAAGAGAAGCTTCTGACGCAGGTATAGCTTTCAACCAAAACCAGATTTAGTAATGGTTATTTTGTAAGGTACCCTGTTAGGTTCTGTGGGGATAAACAAAAGAAGTGAAGTTTTTGCTTTCAGAAGTGGAATAATTGGAGAAGATGAAGCATGGGTGTATGGGCATATGCTGCGTTGTGCTTGTCATGAGTTGTGGAGGTGGAAGAGAAGACGATAGATTCGCACCAAATCTATTGTTGTAGCGTCAGTATCTTTGATCACCTTTCTTGCAGCACTCCCACCTTCCCTTTCCTGTGGGTCTTCTCATTTTTACTACGTCGTTGTTCTCAATTACAAGTATCTGCTTGGTACTTTTTTTAAACATCCTTTAGGTCAATCAAGGCCTTTGAGAATCTAGCTCTAACCTACCTTTAAAGCTTTATTATTACTTCGTTTTGCCACTTGGTTTATATGTTTGCTCTTCACGTTCATTCCTCCTGACAAGTTCTCCTTGAAAGTGCAGTGAAAATGTCACTTTTTTGGGCAGCATTTCTTACTCTCCCACTCAGACTTCGTTGCTTGGCTGTCTGAGTAATGTATATGATGTATTGCTAAAGTGCACATCTATGTATATGAATAGTTACTTTAAAATAACTTAGAACTCAGAGCAGCTGAAAGTTTTCTGTAATACTTAGCAGGATTGATAAAGTTTTAATAGCTTTTCCCCCAAGCTCAGTGATGATATGCTTTGTTTCTTTTGCTTTGAAGGGATTTACCAATTGGAATAAGAGAGATTTTAACCAGTTTATCAAAGCTAATGAGAAGTGGGGTCGTGATGATATTGAAAATATAGCAAGAGAAGTAGAAGGAAAAACTCCAGAAGAAGTCATTGAATACTCAGGTACTTCTGTTATTTTAATAGGTGTAAGAATGTTCTCGGGCTTTTGGAGGGCTGTTGGAAAGTTGAGATTTTCTTAACTAACTCTGAATGATGTATTTGTTTGCTTAATTAAAAAATTTTTTTTTGGCCACACATGAGGCATGTGGGCTTCCCTGGTGGCTCAGATGGTAAAGAATGTGCCTGCAATGCAGAAGACCTAGGTTTGATCCCTGGGTTGGGAAGATCCCCTGGAGGAGGGCATGGCAACCCACTCCAGTATTCTTGCCTGGAGAATCACCGTGGACAGAGGAGCATGCAGGCTAGAATCCATGGGCCACACAGAGGCAAACACAACGGAGAGACTAAGCGCAGCACACGTGTGGCGTGTGGAGTCTTAGCTCCCTGGCCAGGGATGGAACCCGTACCTCCTGGGCTGGAACCATAGAGTCTTAACCTCTGAACCACCAGGGAAGTCCATGAATGATGTTTTGATAAGCTAAAATTTGCCACAACTTAGTATCTTGTTTTATTTTTTAAAAATTGAGTTAGAAAATCTCCCCTTCTTTAAAATGGCATCAATATTTTTTTTTTTTTTACCCTCGTTAACTAACTGTAACCAAGAAAACAAGAATAGGTCACTGAATAATTGTGCCTTTTTTTTTTTTTTTTTTACTTCATTTCTCTTTATAACTTTTCAAATGCTACATAATTCTGTGTTTCCTGAAGTCTGTTGGGTTGACAAGTGGATATGTGTAGTTGTGCTGTGGTGATTGCTAAATTTCAAAAGAGCAGAGAATTAAGTGTTGGGAGATAGATAAATCATGCAGTTCACCTTAACTATTTTTTTTACAGTTAAGGAAACAGATAATTGTGTGACTTACTAGTGTTAGATGTGGGAAGAAGGGAAACATTTCTTAATCCTTAGCAAATAGAGCATTTATAAAAACAAGTTACTTATATTTCTTCCCTTTCTCCACCTATCCCATTTGCCCAATTTTACTCTTACAGCTGTGTTCTGGGAAAGATGCAATGAGCTGCAGGACATAGAAAAGATTATGGCTCAGATTGAAAGAGGAGAGGCAAGAATTCAGAGAAGAATTAGTATCAAAAAAGCACTTGACACGAAGGTACTTTGACTATTAATAAGTATTGTAGTTGATAAAATAACTCCTGTCTGTAAGTATAAGAGTTAAAGTAACTTTTTAAAAGGAAAAGAAATGATTTAAAATTAAAAATTTCTTTAGAGAACAACATTCAAACTTCATGGACATTCTCAACAGAATTTACGTCAGTATTTCAGTTGGTATATGTGGGTCAGCGTCTCTGTGATTTAGCTCTTTGCTACATAGTACTAGAAAGTCTGAGTCTGTATTTCTTTTTAGAATAATAAAGACCAAAGTTGTTTCAGGACAAAGGTTATGATATGATGGAAGTGCTTTGGATAGAAAATGGATGTGAAATACAACATTTATAGCTAACTTTACAGAGTTTGAAATATAGGTTATATAGGATTTGTATTTTATATAATGTGAAATCTGATTTTCATAGATTGGACGGTACAAAGCACCTTTTCATCAGCTGAGAATATCTTATGGTACTAACAAAGGGAAAAACTACACTGAGGAGGAAGACCGCTTCCTGATCTGTATGCTTCACAAGCTTGGATTCGACAAGGAAAACGTGTATGATGAGCTGCGGCAGTGCATTCGCAACTCTCCTCAGTTCAGATTCGACTGGTTTCTAAAGTCCAGAACTGCAATGGTGAGTACTGGGGCCTTTTTGTGGAATGAAGCAAACAATTCAGAGGAAGTAGATAATGGAATATTGTTTAAGGTACCTTTTAAATTTTTATTAGAGAAAATTTGTGTATCTTTGAAGTAAATTTTTGTTAAATTGCTATTTGTATCATAGGTTAAAGTAGTTCCTTAAGAAACAGTTCACCTCCACAGTTATAAACCTAATGTCATGAGTCACAAAGTTTATTTTTTCCATCGTTTGATAGCACTTCTTTTAACATCACTATATACAATAGGATTAGTTTTTTGTGTAAAGTTTAATCAAGCTTTAAGTAGAAGGAAAAGTTGCATCAATTTTAACTTGTGAATAAGATGATCACAATTTAAAATTTGACTTTTGCTTTTGTAAATATACACATTTTTATAAAGAAAGGACTTCTCATGCATCTGCCCATCAGAATACTGAATTTTCAGTTAATTAAAAAGAGCTTAGTGTGGTAAAACACTGTACTGTTTTAATGCTAGGTTCGATCAGCAAGTTCCATTTTTATGACCTAAAATTAGAATTCAGAAACATTTAGCTTTGATGAATTGTTCTTCCCTTAGGTATTTTACCACCGTTGAATTTTTAGCTTCATCTTGTGTTCTTCAGGATGATAATCATGCCAAAAACAGTTCTGTAGTCTTAATTTTGAGATCTACTGGGGTAGCAAAGTTTAAACAATATTATGATAATAAAATTTCTCTCAGTGTATTTAAAATACATTGTTGCTCTTCAAGATGGGGGATAGTTTACAGTTTAAGTGTTTGACCACTGAAGGGTTTTTGTTTTCATTAAGTGTCATCGGAGGCTGGTGTTTTGTGAAACTCTAGGTTGGGAAATGTTGCACTCTAAATGCATTATTAATATACAGTAAGAGGAGACAGATTCAGTTGCTATAAGCTCTGTATTATATCTTTTAAAGTAGGAACAATTTATAGTTAGTGAGTAATTTTATAGTAAGTGAAACAAGATGCAGTGTCACATTAATTTACTGGTACAATACCATGGTTTAAAACTGTGTTATTTCCTAATGTGTTTCATGTTAAGGCACACATACAAAATGATAATATGTGTATGGCCCCTTCCCCTTGTGATGAAACAGTTGAGGTGTAATCTTTGTCTATAAGCCAAGCAGATTCATACCATAGCAATCTGTAAAACGTTCTGGTGTATGTGTCTCAGTGAAGTCAGAACCTGGATGTAGCGTACTACCTTCTCTCTATATGTACTGTTGCAGATGTTTCCTGGCTGTGTCCTATATGGTAGTATGGCCTTAAATAATGAAGTGAAGATGCACACATATCTTTTTTTAAATCCCCCTCGCATGGATTGTGTACGAAAATTAGTAGTTTTGCTTTAAAAATTTTAATATATTGGGGGGTGTAAGTGATATTATGCTATTAAAACGTACCTTTGGTTTTGAAATTGTATTCATGAAAACTTACAGATGGAGAATACAGATTTATCATGTAAAGTTGTGTTTATAACTTAGGAACTCCAGAGGAGGTGTAACACCTTAATTACCTTGATTGAAAGAGAAAATATGGAACTAGAAGAAAAGGAGAAGGCAGAGAAGAAGAAAAGAGGACCCAAGCCTTCAGTGAGTACTGATGGAAGTGTAAATGCCTTCTTGGGGGACTTACCTGTTTTCAAGAATTTGAACATTACTTGGCTTATCACTGATGCATTAGTCTTTTTTTGGTAGATAGTATAACCTTAAATTGCTTAAAAAGTATAAACGAACGATTGCATTGTGTGGGGAAATCATGTTATGATGGTAATTCACAGTGTGGGGACTGGTAAAAATTCGGTACGCTCTGTCTTGTGAATGCCAAGAGCTTACACCTGACTTTGAGGTTACAGCTTACAATATTAGAATATTTAAATATAAGGAAAGCAGTGACATTTACAACCTTTACTGTTCACTTCTAAACTTTGGTTTCTTTCCTCAGCGATCTCTTAGCATTGTGAAGGCAAAAATTATGAGAGAGAAAAAGTCATTTTGTTATTTAGTAATAACTTACAGGGTCATGAGTAAATGAACGTTTGCAGAAAGTCTGGTGTTCATGTAACCTCACAAAGTATTTCTCATTACTGCTTTTTTAAATATGAAGCATGTGTTGTACATTTGTTTGGTGTATTGACTTACTGTTGCTTATTGTGAATTACTCATTACTTCATTGATAGCAGTAAAATTTTTGTGTTAGTAAAATACGTAGATAAGATCATTTAGAGAATTAAGTTTCTTCGGGTGAAGAAAATTAATACTGGTTACCAAGTGGCAGTATTAGTAAGGTGCTATCATGTGTCTTCCGGTACATTTCATGTTAATATCGCTCTTGTGATGAAGGAAACCTCTCGTTTGTTTCTAGACACAGAAACGTAAAATGGACGGAGCACCTGATGGCCGAGGAAGAAAAAAGAAGCTGAAACTATGAATACATATTTGTTTCATAATCACTAACTTTAAACCAGTAGTTCTTTAATTTACGGGTCTTCATAAGATGTACTGTACAATGCTCAATTGTTATGTCATTCAACGACATCAGGTTCATCTGTTTACCGAGCTAGAAACATAGTATGTAGATTCACTTTTTTAAATGCAACAGCTGTGCTGAAATTTTTTTATCATTAACACTTGAAGTAATAAAATAGGCTTCATTTATTAATAAATGTTTCATTTGATTTATTTTTCTATTATAGTTCCATTTGTGAGGATTGTGACTTTGTTTATGAGCTATAATTTCTATACTTGTGACGCTTAAAAGGAAGCAAACAAGTTAAAAAAAGAAAATTGCAGATAACACTTGTCCCTTCCGTCTTCACTTAGTTGTGTAACTGTTTTAATTCACTTTGCCTTTGCAGAAGTTTGGGTATCTTCTTTGTAGTGCTATTGAGTCTCATCCAGGAAGATTATGTACATTGCATTCTCCTTGCTTATTACATGGGTAGAATGGGGAAAAAAGGCAAGACAAATTCTCATTAAATTCTATGCATATTTCTGTTGCGCTGTTTCTATAGTTCTGAGGTGATGAATATGCCCTATTCTGTTTGGAAGAATGGCCTTTTAGTTGTATAGCCAAAGACATTTAGTATTTTCTGGTTCCTTAAGGTGTTATTGTACCATTTTGTAAAAGGAATATTATTATTATTTTTTTTAATTGTTTGGTAAATATTTTTGACAAATTACCTTCTGAAACAGCCACAACTTGGAAAGATAATGTCAAAACTTAAGATGATTTTTTTCTGTTTTTAAAAAGACCCAGCCAAAATAAGGTGTCAATTTGTCATACTGTTGAAATTGGTAACAAAATGTATCCCCTTCCGGTTTAACCTTTTTTGGGTTTTAGAGTAATTGAAAATTTTATTTTATTATATTTAAAATAATTTCTAAGTGTGAACAGTAAGAATGACTTAATTCCAGTTTTTATTTTCTATGGACAGACTTGATAAACTGGAGACCCTGAAGCAGGATTACCCAAATTGTAGTGTCAGGATTTTAGCTGTACCAGAGGCCTTTATGTGCTACACATAATTTGTATAAAGTTTTATATGTGCAAATTGGGTACATAAATAGTTCTCCATTTTTCTAAGGGAATGCAATAAATGTAGCATCGTGAATAAATATAACTTTTATAATCCTTAAGTGGTCTTTTCTTTCCATTTCTTTAATTTTCGTTCCTCATTTGATTTTTATTCACTTTTTTCCCTTAGGATGCTATCTTTTTTCCTTAGATTTCCTCCCCATATCAGTTGCTTTTATCAGCCCACACATAATTGAGATTTCTATTTATAATGCTGGTTTCTATAATATTACTAATACTGCTTACTTCTAAAAAGTGGGATTGTTGCTGTCGGTGTCAAGCAAAATGCAGTGTTTATAGCAGTTTGTGGAGTGATGTGAGTGTTTTGTGCCCCCACCCCCACCCCACCCATTGACTTCTCACCTTAGATTCTTAAAATAACAATTGTGGATCTAATGTATGCAAAATTGAGGAATGGTTACTCTTTGCATGTAAAAGCTATTAAGAGTGGTGGCTTTATTTTGGAAGAAATAATTGGGAAAATATAAGGTTGAAGAAAACTTTACAGAGATCACAGAAGTGTTTTCAAGACAAAAACAGCCTAATGCATGTCTGTGTGTGTGTGATGGTGGTGGAGGTGGTGGGCATGGGAGGGAGGCAGAGAGTGGAAATGTAAAAGGAAGCTAGTTGCAGTCCTTCAGAGCTCAGGGACACCGGGACATACACGTGTAAATTGAAACACTTGAAAAAAGCATGAAAAGAAACAATTTATCAAAATTTAGCATTGTGGATCACAGGTCAGTTAGGATATCACTGTTGCACGTTTATCTAGAATAAAGCCAAGTTTTTATTTATACTGCTAGGTAAGGAAAAATGATCACTTAAGCCCAACCAACTATTTTAAAAGAGGAATTGGTGGTAGAGTAGACTCAAAATTGGAACCCATTTGATTTCCTCAATTTACAGTTGAGGAATAGAAAGTTTAAATGGGTGGAATGAATGGTCCTAAAGCCAGCTTAGAAGAGACTGGGTGTTTACCTAGGTGACCACAGGGTCACAGTCAGTTGTTAGACTATTTCATTTAATAGATAATTATGTATTACTCTGTTGGGAAGATTACATTTTATTGGGAAGGTATCCAGTAAAACTAATGTTATCATTTCAACTTCAGTATTTTAAATATTAATATAACCTTGGAGAAGAAAACGGAAAATTTTCCAATAGCAAACTTTTTAAAATTTAGGGTATTTCAAATTCATATAGTAGACTTAAAGTGTGTGCTTTAATTTTATTGCAGGGCTTACATATACTCATTATAATGTGTTAATCTGAACTCAAAACCCTAATTTAGGGTAGTGGCATTTATGAATATCTAAATGTTGGTCTTTGTAGAACATTCAGTGTCAAGTGTGACAGGTACATGATAGACAGTAAAAAGGGTCAATATTGTTAATATTAAACTGCTGCTGCTAAGTCACTTCAGTCGTGTCCGACTCTGCGACCCCATAGACGGCAGCCCACCAGGCTCCCCTGTCCCTGGGATTCTCCAGGCAAGAACACTAGCTAATACCAATTTGTTAGTTTTAAGTAATTGTTTCAAATGTGATTAAGCTTTATAATATTTGACTCTGTGTACATTTGTTTTAAAAAAAAAAAGTTAAAGATCCACGTGTCCTTAGTGTTGTGGATAAATTCAGTTGTTGTAACATTTTAAGGAACATACATAAATCCCATTTCTGAGGAACCACCAGTCCTTTACACTGGACACTGTTCCTGTCAGTTGGGGGAATTAACTCAGTGCAAATTGGGAAAGTATGAAGGGACAGTCAAGTCCAAAATAATGCACTTGTTTCAGGCATAGAACACAATTATCCTGGTTCCTGTAACCATTTTAAAGGGAGGTGCAGCTCTGTAAAAATAATAGCGTAACCTGTCTCAGTCTGTCTGAAGCCAGAATACAGCATAGCCCTCACACATGGATTTGTGCAAGTTTAAAGTTACTGCATATGTTTAGGCAGTCACTCCCTGAACACAGCAGAAGCAATCAGGTTAACTTTCCGCTATCCTCACCACGTATACCTCTCTCTGAAGCCACTTTTCTGCTTGTGTCTCGGGTATCACTTGGTGCTGCAAGTTTCACTTGGAAAAATGTACCACCCTGAATCTGATGTATTTTGAAAACGAAGAACATGGTCATCTTTGTACTTGCACTGATAGACTAAAACCTTCACATGGGAGCTTGTTAGAAATGCAGAATCTAAGGCCTCATGTCAGACCTGCTGCACTAGAATCTGCACTTTAATGAGATGCTCAGAGGTGATTCATGCACAGGAAATTTTGAAAAGTACTGCTTTAAACGAATTTTACCAAAGCAAAATAATGAAACCTTAATAAGTATCTTCATATTAACATGAAGATTAAAATATAGCAACAGGGTAACATTTTTTAGTTTAGGTGAGGAAGATCAGTATTATTTCAGAGTGTGCTAAGTCCCTTCAGTCATGTCCGACTGCAACCCTCTGAACTGTAGCTTGCCAGGCTCCTCTGTCTGTGGGATTCTCTAGGCATGAATACTGGAGTGGGTTGCCATGCCCTTCAGGGGATCTTCCTGACCCAGGGATAGAACCCGCATCTTAATGTCTCTTGCAGTGGCAGGTGGGTTCCTTACCACTAGCACCACCTGGGAAACCCGAAAATGCTTTTATGTTTAATTTTGGATCCGCGGATTATTTTAGAAGAGATTTTTCTGGTGAGTTGTCATGTACTGGCATCATAATCATTGCCTCTCATTTACTTTGGGACCGTTGTGTGGTTGGAGGAACAGCAGCAGTGGAAACACCTGGGAGCTTGTTAAAATTACAGATGCTCAGGTCGTCCTCCAGTTTACTGAGCTGAAATCTGGTGGGGAGGCTTTGCATTTCTGTCTCAAGCCCTCCCGGTGATGCTTAGGAAGTTTGAGATGCACCGAGTTAGTACCTCTTGCTACACTTGTTGTTTTCCCTTTCCTTTACATGGAACAAATGTTACATAACTTTGGATTGTGACTTGCTTGTTTCTACTCAATTTTATAAATCCAGTTACGAAACTAAAAGGCAGCATGCTGAGTGTGTGAGTCATTAATGATGGCTGAGTCATCTCATTTTTATAGTGAAGACGAGATGTTCCTTGGTAGAGGAACATCATCTCCTTATAGGGATGATGTGATGGATTGACAGTGGTCAACTGGACTCGGTGACAGAATGATTTTGGTTGATTGTGTCATCTTTCACAGAGGGGACCATTTTTTTACATGGAAAGTTATTCTCAGCACATTTTTCCTGTGTATTGTCACTTTGGAGACATGATTGATCTGGTTTGAAGTCAGAAACATGTCCCCGTGGGAACATATCTCCTAGGGAAGGTCAAGGTCAGTTTGGAGAGAAGACCTTGCACACTGCAGCACAGAGTGTGCACTGACTTCTGAGAGTTGCCAACACTACCAAGTGGAGTTCCTGTCTGGTTGCTGTTAAAGCAGCTTACAGATAGGTCATTTTTCTTATCTGTGGCGTCAGCCTTACGTCTGAGTAGAAGGGAGGCCAGTAACATGAGGCAGCTCAAGAGCAGGAGCCCAGATGCACCTCGAAAATGGACATGGTGCTGCTGAAGGATCCAAACCTCCAGTTTCCATTCCTGTTTGCTAATAAGCTGCGCCACCTGGGAACCAGTCTGGAAGGAAGTCTGGCTTTTTTAGAATGGTTCAGGGTGATATGCTGAGTACGAGTACCCTTGTTTTTATCAGCTCCTATATCTGGAGAGAGAGTCAGGAACGAGTGCTAAGGGCACTCTTAGCAGTATAACCTGGAAAACTGGAAGAGAATGAAGGCATCACTAGCTGAAATGTGCTTCTTGTCCAGCATCAATGGACAAAGGTTGAGCCTTTTGTTCTTAACTGTTGATTTAATTGACGACGATGGGTTTCACTGCCCTTGGTGACAAAGTAAAAGAAAAAAGGAAAAAGCAGAGCACAGTGTAATAATCCTTTGTAGGCTTATTCTTCCTCTATATTTTGATACAGTTTCATACACTACACTTGGGCATATCACCAGAATGTATGTAACACCAGTGACAGTACAATACCATTGATATCCCAGGGTTGTAGTGAGCTGGAAGCCGTTGTTAGGAGAGCTGTTTTGGCTGCTTCCTCTCTCTTAAACAACCAAAAGGAGGACAAGCACTCTGCTTATAGTCAGTGACCGTGTCATTGATGAAAATGGTTTTATCGGGCTCTCCAAGTGCTGCACCCAGCGGCATCTGAAGAAGTAATTCAAATCGCTCTGAACTCTCAAAGATGGGCTGTCCCAGGTCAGCAAGGATTGTCACTCGGAACATCTGAACACGCACTCCTGGAGCAAAGTTCAGTTTTTGGCTGATGCCAGTGTAGTCTAATCCAGCTAGTGGGAAAGAAAAAGCCAAGAGTAAGATGCAGGAGTCACTGCCCAAAGTTTTCCTTCAGAGAAAGATGGCTGGTCCTTAGCATTTTCCTATGTATATGGCACCTTCAAACTCATATTTTTTGGCTTGATCCTCAGGGGAGATTTCCACGTTCTACAAAATGCCACAACCACCACACATCGGTCACCACGTGCGATCCCCACCAATGCTCTCCATCAGCTTCCAAGCACTTCCACAAAAATCCCACCGATACTCTGAAGGCTCTCAAGGCAACTTCAGTTTTAATGAAGGCATTTCCCTTTTCTATTTGGAACTGTTAAGACCACGATTGTGACTTTCATTTTGACCAGGTTTCACTCATTCACCTTTCCCAGACATCTAGTTTAACCTTAAAATATTCTGCTCAGTTTTACTGGGCCGTGAAGTTCCTGCCATTTTCTCAGTTATTAATCATGTTGTGAGCTGGCTCACCTCATTGTATCACTTCTTTGCTATTTATTTAAAAAGTCATCCAATGTCATGACAAATTATAATCAAAGAGAATACAAGAAGAACCCCTGAGTAATATATGTAAATAAATGCAAGAATAGAATATTTACGTTGTCTCAAATTATCTCCCCATAAAAAACTTCTTGGGGGTTACCCTCGTGGCTCAGATGGTAAAGAATCTGCCTGCAATGTGGGAGACCTGGGTTTGATCCCTGGGTTGGGAAGATCCCTGGAGAAGGGAATGGCAACCCACTCCAGAATTCTTGCCCAGAGAATCACATGAACAGAAGAGCCTGGCAGGTCCATGGGGCTGCAAAGAATTGGATGCGACTGAGCAACTAACACAAAAAGACTTCTTAATTACAAAGGAAGAAAAGAAACTTCATAGTAAAGAAACCTGGCACATACCACCTTAACCAAGTGATCAAAGTTAATATCACCAACCGCGGGATAAATTGCAATTGTGTACCATTGGCTAGAAGGCAGCGAAAAGGCAGTACCATTTCTGTGATATTCCTTCTGAAGATGCAGAGCCTGAATCTAATTATGAGGAAAATCAGACAAGCCCAACCTGGTGGGTATTTTACAAAACTAATTTGTAATATTTCTTTAAAATTTTTATTTTATATTGGAGTATAGTATAGTTGTGTCCAACTCTGTGACCCCATGGACAGAGGAGCCGGGTGGGTTACGGCAGCCCACCCAACTCCTCTGTCCATGGGATTCTCCAGGCAAGACTACTGGAGTGGTTGCCATTTCTTTCTCCAGGGGATCTTCCTGACCCAAGGATTGAACCCAGGTCTCCTACAATGCAAGCAGACTCCTTACCGTCTGAGCTCCCAGGGAAGCCCCATAGTTGATTGACAATGCTGTGTTAGTTTCACGTGTACAGCAGGACATTTCAGTTACACATACATACATATCTGTTCGCTCTCAAAGTCTTTTCCCATTTAGGTTATTACAAGACTATTAAGTACAATTCTTTGTACTATACAGGAGGTCCTTGTTGACTATCTATTTTTATGTATAGTAGTGTCCATCTGTTAATTCCAAACTCCTAATTTATCCCTCCTCCTGGTTTATAATCTTGAAAAATATAAAAGTCATAAAAGTCAAAGAAAGCCAAGAAACTGTCCAGATGGTATACAAAACCAAACGACATGGTACAAAATAGAATGTGATTTTGAACTGAACTTTTTTGCTTTAAGAATGATTTGGGGGACAGCTGGTAGAATTTGAATGAGGTCTGCAGATGAGCGTGTAGCCATGTATCAGTACCCTGATTTCAAGCTTGTATTGTGGGTACACAGGAGAATGTCTCTATAGGAGTTGGCCTCCACATTTTTGAAGAGATGGTTCCAGATTTATTGGCAACCTGCTCTCAATGGACGTGTTTTTTTCCTTTTACTGCACCTATTACTTTTCTGTAAGTTTGAGATAATTACATTATGAAAAAAACAAAATGGTGAAAAAGCACAAAGGCAGGAGAGTAAAGGAAAGGGGATTTGGGATCTTCTGAGTTTGGGTTCACATGTTAATTCTGCTGTTTACTTGTATAAACTATTTCATTGTTTGAGTCTCAATTTCTTTAACACCAAAATGGAGAAGATTGTTGATATTTTCCAAAGTTGTTGCGAAGATTAGAGATACTACAACAAGGATGCTAGCACAGAGTGTCAAATAGCAAGCATTCAGTACATATAAATTATAATCACTTTTATGTCATAAATAATGATATACATATGGGTGCATCATTATTATTGTTAATTCATCAACCTGAGCAGATGTCAAGTATTTTCTAGACTCTAGAGATTATCAAGTCTAAACTGTTACTTCTGCACAGCTCCTGTTCAAACCTATGAGTTATGACTTCAAGCATAGATCACTTCTATCTGTCCATCCCTCCCTGAGGGCTAGCAGAGGGTCATTACTGGTATGAAAACGAATTCACCTAAATAAATTTTAATTTTTTTCCTAACCATAAAAAGAATCCAAGGAGCCAACTGGTCTATTCACTTTTGGTTTCACAAATACATAGAGTGAGAAAGAGCCTGGCCTGAAAATTAAGCGAAGAAGGAGGGAATAAAGAAAAGCCAAAAAAAAAAGCAAGACAACAACAAAAGAACAGAAGGAGCTCCAGTGGTGTCAGCACAATATGATGGGATATATTCACTGACGTGTTACAATATGGTGATTCTCCCCAGAGCAAGTTGTCTTCAGTTCCCTTAACTGTCGCGGGCACATGTTGAACCCGGGTGTGCATTTTCTTAGACACATTTTCTCTGCACATCCTGTCAGTGCCTGTAGGTGTTAAGATTGCTGAGTTATATTTGCAAGATTTGTGCTTTTAGTTTTTATCTTAACATATCCTCAATTGTCTTGGACTGTACAATACTAATCCTGAATTATGCTGCCTGTCACATCCCAGGAGATTAAGGTCCCTGTTAGCAATGGAAAAAATGTGGATTTCAATGCAGATGGAAATTTCCCTGTCTCTTCCTGAATCCTACTGTGTTTTGTTTTTTTTTTTCCTTTGTTTATTTGTTTTGGTTGGTAAAGCAGGTGACAGTTTCAACACAGAGAAAGTGATGTTCAGAACCATTTAACTATACTGCCAGCCAGGCTTTGCTTGTCCACATCAAGAAAGGCAAAGGGGAGTGGGGTGTGAGAACATGCTGCTTGAAGCCAAGGAAAATGCTGGAGAGTCAGAAGTGACAGCCTCCTAACCTCCCGGGGGGCCAGTAGGTACCTGGGTTCTCCCAGGAGCTGGTATACCTGCTCAGTCATCTCGGGTACACCTTGGTATGACATAGTGTTTATGAGCAGCTTCTAGTCTCTACACATATTCTTTTTTAAATTAATTATTTTGCGCTGTGCTGGCCCTTGTTACTCCGCACAAGCATTCTCTAGTTGCAGGGAATGGGCTCCTCACTGTGTGGCTCCTCTCGCTGGGGAGCACAGCCTCTAGGGCACGTGGGCTCAGTAGTCGTGGTGCACAGGCTTAGCTGCCTCGCGGCGTATGCAGTCTCCCTGGCCCAGAGATGGAACCCATGTCCCCTGCCTTGGCAGGTGGATTCTTACCTGCTGGGTCACCAGGGAAGTCCTACAAAAATTCCTTTTTAAAAATGTATTTATTTTTAATTGGAGCGTAATTGCTTCACCATATTGTTTTATGCCAATACATCAACATGGATATCCTTATGTCCCCTCCCTCTTGAGTCTGTCTCCACTTCCCACCCCATTCTACCTACCCCTCTAGGTTGTCGCAGTGAATATTCTTAACTTCGGAAGGTTAATTTGGACCCAAGCAAGTAGTTAATGGGACTTCCCTGGTGGCTCAGACAGTAAAGCATCTGCCTACAATGCGAGAGACCCAGGTTCAATCCCTGGGTAGGGAAGATCTCCTGGAGAAGGAAATGGCAACCCACTCTAGTACGCGTGCTGGGAAATCCCATACACAGAGGAGCCTGGTAGGCTACAGTCCATGGAGTAGCAAAGAGTCAGACACAACTGAGCGACTTCACTTTCCTAAGTAGTTAATGAACGAATCAACAAGTCATATAAGGCTGCTACTTGAATATTCTGTTTCTTGCGTAAATAGCAGAAGTCATTCTATAAGGCAAGGGAGGAGAAAATTTAAATCAGAGCCTCTCCACAAAGACTTGGCATGGTACACTTGAACAGACTAGACGAATGTCAGGATGGTGACACATTTTAAAAATGGGCTGCTTACCTTCTGCTGAGGCCAGCTCTCTTCTCTTGGAGCGCACGGTGACAGAGGACGCTTGGGAAAGGTCCGTGCCTGTCCTCCGGACACAAACCTCCACAGAGCCAGCACTTTGATCAACGTGATATTCAGCATCTCCAAAGTGCAGGGCAGGCTCTGGGGAGACATGAAGGGACAAATTAAGAATGCTGCTGCCTCCCAGGACTCTTGTCTCCTCTGGCCCCTCGGGAGCCTGGGCATTTGTCACAGTCACCAGACTTGATAGGTCCCACAGGCTCGAGAGGAAACAGGCAACACACACACACGACCACATCCAGGAGGAGTCTCATGCCATGACGGCTTAGAAAATCAGAATTCTATTCATTTTCCTCCTTTAAGAGAGATCTGTCATGCAAAGAAGTTTCCCAGTTGGGGGAAATTGGTCAACTAGCTGTAACTCTGGCAAGCCAGCTATCGTTTGGGAAAAGATGGTGGGGAACTAGGGAGGCTTTTTTTCTCAAGGGAGAAGGGCCCTTCATGTCGAGGCACAGTCCAGCCAGGGGCCTTGAACTCGGCGTCTGCTGCTGCACCTTATCCCATAAGTTTGTCACAAAGACAGACCAATTCTATTCCTGAACTACTACCCCCAAAGGCAAAAAAAGGGGTCCCCTAGAATAGAAGGCTGAGGGCGGCCAGGGTGGGCATCAGACTCTGAGAGCAGGTGAAAGTGGACGTGGATTTTGGAAGGTAGAAACCCACTGTAACAAGCAGATTTACCCAGGATGCATTTTAGCAGATCTCTTCATGCTGCAGAGAGTTTTACCAGACGTTTGACGGCAGCGCGCCAGAGCTCTCATAACCTGACTAGCGTCCGTTCTTTCTGGAGTCTTCACGTACCATTCCTGGCCCTCTGCCCTGTGAGCCTGTTACACAGAACAGTTCTCCAGGCAGCCAGCACAGCACGCAGTCAGGGCCTCCATCTTCACTGGTGATGTCTTCAGAGCTGAAACTCCCTTCTCAACATGTTAATTTCACACACTCCTTTTGTAAGACTTTGAGTAACCTGCTCTGGGAGGTCATGTGCACGCATGCATGCTAAGTCGCTCAGTCGTGTCCGACTCTGCGATCCTATGTGCTGTGTAGCCTGCCGGGCTCGTTGATCCATGGGATTCTCCAGGCATGAATACTGGATTGGGTTGCCATGCTCTCTTCCTGACCCAGGGATCAAACCCGTGTCTCTTATGTCTCCTGCGTTGGCCATCGGGTTCTTTACCACTAGTGTCCCCTGGGAAGCTCCTGGGAGGCCATATATGCCCTTAAGGGGGAAGTTGTTCCTTATCCCGTGCTCGCCTGACACTTTGCACAGCTCACTAATTGCACTGATGGGTCACTCTTGCTATTTGCTGTCCTCGGCTGCATCACAGGTGGGGGTCTGCACTCAGAAAAGTGTGTGGGGAGATCATTCTCTCGTAAACATTTTTATTTCTTTTTTTGGCTGCATTGGGTCTTATATGTGGCAAGCAGGATCTTTAGTTGCTGCAGGTGGGATCTAGTTCCCTGACCAGGGGTGGAGACCAGACCCCCAGCATTGGAAATACACCAAGTCTTAGCCACTTAGACCAGTGAAGTCCCCATCCTCTCTTTCTGACTCAGAAGTTTCACTCCACCCCTCCATTGTTGCTGGCTGATGTTTCGGATACCTCTAAGCTTGGACAGGAAACAGGGTGGACAAGAGAAGCAGACAAGATCTTGATGGGTTTTATCATGGTGACCACACTCTTGGGTCTTAGAAGATTGGAAGCGAGCAGATTCTGTTTCTCATGGGCACTTTGGTGTGTTCTTTGGAGATCTCTCATTCCCATGGTACTTCTCATCTGCCATCTGCTTGTTAAGGATGTGTGCGTGCTAAGGCCCTTCAGTCTGCATCCCTATCCTGGCTGATCATTAATCCTTCCTCATTAATTAGCATTTGGTGGTGCTTCTGTGGGGATTGTTCATCCCTCTAGATGGTGCTATTGGACAAGCCTGAGACAGGTCCATTCTGGATCTCTTCTGCGCACGTGGCTCACATCTGGTCCAGGACAAGCCTCCTGCATCCTTTGCTTGATATACTCTAGGGATACTGCCTCATCCTAATGCACTCCCTCTTGTTTGCTTATCTATGAGAGCAACTAATCAGCATATCTCCTACACTGAGGTTTTCCAGATACAGCCAGTTTCCTCCACATTGTAGGTGACACACTTTAGCCTTATCGTGGTCTCGTGATTTAGCACCTCTTTAAAGAGTTAAAATGTTAAAGCTGCCATTCTCACACGCTGTTCTGTATTATCAGAGCCTTACCAATGGCTCAAGACCAGCGACCACATTCCACATCCCCTTAGAAACAGTTTGGTTGGTGTGTTATATTCAAGAATTTGTCGAGTGGCTAATTTTAATTCACTTCTGATATACTTTGAACTTACTACAAATTATATTTTTTTAAAGTTGAGACTAACGGATCTGCTTATTTAGCAGAGAATTTACTCTGTGTGGTATTAGGGAAGGGATAAAGGTAAGAAAGATTAAAAAAAAATTGAGTTATGTCACTGTTCAGAAAAAAAATGTAAGAATCAAGCCTCTCTGAATACTTTAAAATACAGGATGTAAGAGGAGGACAGCGTCACTTAGAAGAAAAATCGCGAAATTCTTCTGAGATGCTCTGTATACTGAGCATAAGGAGATTTGTTCAAATAGAGGAAAGAGATGCCCTGTGCAGCCCAGCAGTATCTCTAAGTAGTTGTCACTCAAGGTCTGTTTAAAAAACTGAGATGCTGACAATGATTCTTATGGGTGGGCAGTTATTAGAGTAGAGTGTTTTGACCACTTATGTTAAATGGATTCTACAGCCATAGCTGTGCTTTTCTCTACTTTAAAAGAAAATGCCCTTTAAATGGAAATAAGAAAAAGAAATGCGACAAAGTGGAAAGGGAAACTTTCGAGAGAGATATGACCATCATTTAAAAATGAGTTCACTGTGCAGATTCAGAGAAATTTCATACCAAGGTCCAAAGAGGACTTAACAGGTGAAGGAACAGACACACTGTTGTTAAACTTTGCCAAACCACCCTGAACAGGAGAGAGGCCAAGAGACGGAAGACTGGGAGATGTTTTCTCAATTACCTCGGAAGACAAAATAGATTCTGGAAACGAGGGTTTCACTAGAAGAATCACTAGAAAAACTCTGGAACAGTTCATTTCAACAGTTTCTGGATCTTTAGAAAAGGGATAGGCAATGCCAATGAGTCAGTATCAGTTTTTTAACATCTGGTTTCATGAAGTTAAGTTTAATGTTTTTTAGTTCAGCTAAACAGACATCTTTTGAGCATCCTCTATGTGTTCTGACTATGGGGCAGCCACTCTGATGCCCATCAGCTAACCCTGAGTGCGCTGACAAAAGAAGGGACCACCTCAAGGCTCAGAAGGAGGAGTCTTGGAAGACAATAACTGTGCTAGGCTCAAAGAATGAATGAGAATTGATCCATGAGAATAGTGGGAAGAATGTTCCTAACAGAGTGGCTCATATGAAAAAGAAAGGCCCAGAAGCATGACAAGCCTAGTGTTTGGGAAGGAATAAAAGAGGGCATTTCTTGGAAACGTTTAAGGTGAGAGTAGATGAATGAGGGGATGAGTTTTGAGAGGAAGGGAGAAATCAGAGCCTACAGAAACTTGGATCCACTTTAAGTAGATAGGACTTCACTTTCTAGACTCTCCTTAGAATATAGGGGCCAATTTTTTTAATTTTTAAAAATTTATTTATTTTAATTGGAGGCTAATTACTTTACAATATTCTATTGGTTTTGCTATACATCGATATGAATCTGCCCCAGGTGTACACGTGTTCCCCATCCTGAACCCCATTCCCACCTCCCTCCCCATACCATCCCTCTGGGTTGTCCCAGTGCACTAGCCCCAAGCATCCTGTATCATGCATCAAACCTGGACTGGTGATTCATTTCATATATGATATTATACATGTTTCAATGCCATTCTCCCAAATCATCCCACCCTCACCCTCTCCCACAGAGTCCAAAAGACTGTTCTATACATCTGTGTCTCTTTTGCTGTCTCTCATACAGGGTCATCGTTACCATCTTTCTAAATTCCATATATATGCGTTAGTATACTGTATTGGCGTTTTTCCTTCTGGCTTACTTCACTGTGTATAATAGGCTCCAGTTTCATCCACCTCATTAGAACTGATTCAAATGCATTATTTTTAATGGCTGAGTAATATTCCACTGTGTATATGTACCACAGCTTTCTTATCCATTCGTCTGCTGATGGACATCTAGGTTGCTTCCATGTCCTGGCTATTGTAAACACTGCTGCGATGAACATTGGGGTGCACGTGTCTCTTTCGATTCTGGTTTCCTTGGTACGTATGTCCAGCAGTGGGATTGCTGGGTCGTATGGCAGTTCTATTTCCAGTTTTTTAAGGAATCTCCCCACTGTTCTCCATAGTGGCTGTACTAGTTTGCATTCCCACCAGCAGTGTAAGAGGGTTCCCTTTTCTCCACACCCTCTCCAGCATTTATTGCTTGTAGACTTTTGGATCGCAGCCATTCTGACTGGTGTGAGATGGTACCTCATTGTGCTTTTGATTTGCATTTCTCTGATAATGAGTGATGTTGAGCATCTTTTCATGTGTTTGTTAGCGATTATATGTCTTCTTTGGAGAAATGTCTGTTTAGTTCTTTGGGCCATTTTTTGATTGGGTCATTTGTTTTTCTGGAATTGAGCTGCAGGAGCTGCTTGTATATTTTTGAGATTAATTCTTTGTCAGTTGCTTCATTTGCTATTATTTCCTCCCATTCTGAAGGCTGTCTTTTCACCTTGCTTATAGTTTCCTGTGTTGTGCAGAAGCTTTTCATTTTAATTAGGTCCCATTTGTTTATTTTTGCTTTTATTTCCAATATTCTGGGAGGTCATAGAGGATCCTGCTGTGATTTGTGTCAGAGAGTATTTTGTCTATGTTCTCCTCTAGGAGTGTTATAGTTTCCATTCTTAAGTTTAGATATTTAATCCATTTTGAGTTTATTTTGAGAAAGAAGGATGGAACTGGAGGAATCAACCTGCCTGACTTCAGGCTCTACTACAAAGCCACAGTCATCAAGACCGTATGGTACTGGCACAAAGACAGAAATGTAGATCAATGGAACAAAATAGAAAGCCCAGAGATAAATCCACGCACCTAGGGACACCTTATCTTTGACAAAGGAGGCAAGAATATACAATGGATTAAAGACAATCTCTTTAACAAGTGGTGCTGGGAAAACTGGTCAGCCACTTGTAAAAGAATGAAACTAAAACACTTTCTAACACCATACACAAAAATATAGGGGCCAATTTTAAGTAGTGGAAAGGTGGTTGGTTTTTTTGTTTGTTTTCTGTACATCTATACAACTTCGGTTTGGGCCACAGATTTAAGGAAGAGCTAGGGCTACTAATTAGGAAGCTATTGCAATTATCCAGGTGAGACATGAGAATGGTTTGAAATGTTCTCTGATGTATATACCAGTAATGGAGTGGGACATGATGATGGAGTGGGAGAGATGGATGTAGTCAGTGTCCTGAGCAGCATCCAGTGATTGGACGTAGGTAGCTTCTAGGATGCCCTGCCAGAGTGGGGATGGGATCTTCATAAACTCAGTTGGGAAGATAGGAGAGGAAACAGTCTTGGCTAGGGGTGGAAAGGTGTTAATGTGTGAATCCGGAGTTCGAGAATCAAGTCAGGGCTGGAGATTTAGGAGTCGCTAGTGTACAAGTTTCTGGAGAAGGCAATGGCACCCACTCCAGTGTTCTTGCCTGGAGAATCCCAGGGATGGAGGAGCCTGGTGGGCTGCCGTCTATGGGGTCGCACAGAGTCGGACATGACTGAAGCGACTTAGCAGCAGCAGCAGCAGCAGACTGGCCTACTAGACACAAATGCTAACCCTGGAAAATGAGTGTGGAATTTTCCCAATTTCTTTCAAGTAGTCAGTTTTGTAGGACACATGTTTTCATTCCTGGCTGAAAGGGCGATGGAACTACTTCCTGAGATGTGATCGAATTTGATCAGTGTTTTTGCTTAAATGCTGAATTAGGGGACTTATCATTTCACAAAAGTAGTCCAAACGATTAGCATCACGTAGTAGGTGTGCTAGTAATCACTGTGGTTGTTTCCTCAAGGCCAAAATATAATGGCACCATTCAAAGGAACCACTGGTATCATGAATGGCAAAATTTGTTCTTGGTAGACAGTCCTTAATATCTCTTTGGTTTCACAGAGAATAGAATGGAAATTCTAAATTTCTACTTGAGTATACTGAAAATTGAGTATACTGAGCAATATTCCGTGGTATGTATATACACACCACATCTTTATCCACTCATCTGCTGATGGACGTTGAGGTTGCTTCCATGTCTTGGCTACTGTAAACAGTGCTGCAGTCAACACTGGGAAGCATGTATCTTTTTGAATTACAATTTTCTCCAGATACATAGCCAGAAGTAGGAATGCGGGATCATATGACAACTGTGTTTTTGATTTCTTAAGGGACCTCCATACTGTTCTCCGCAGTGGCTACACCAATTTACATTCCCACTAACAGCATAGGAGGGCTTCTTTTTCTCCACACCCTCTCCAGCATTTATTAGATATAGGCTTTTTGATGATGGTCATTCTGACTGGAGTGAGGTGATGTCTCACTGTAGTTTTGACTTGCCATTTCTAATAGTGACGTTGAGCATTTTTTCATGTGTTTATTGGCCATCGGTATGTTCTCTTTGGAGAAATGTCTATTTAGATCTGCTTATTTTTTGATTGAGTTGTTAGCATTTTTTATATTGAACTGTCATATGCATTATTTTAAGAAAAACGATAGTTATCTTAATTCTAAGGGGGCAATTTTTGAAAAGAAATTACACAATGGAGAATGCATAGACATCAGAAGTGAAGTGAAGTCACTCGGTTGTGTCTGACTCTTTGCAACCCTGTGCACTGTAGCCTACCAGGCTCCTCGGTCCATGGGATTTTCCAGGCATGAATACTGGAGTGGGTTGCCATTTCCTTCTCCAGGGGATCTTCCTGACCCAGGGATCAAAGCCAGGTCTCCTGCCTTGTAGGCAGATGCTTTACCGTCTGAGCTACCAGGGAAGCCCTGGTATAGACATCAGAGTCTATACTTATTCTTCTCTTGAGACTTGTAAAAGTATATTTGGGAACTGAACTTTGTCCCTGGCAATTTTTTTTTTTTTTAAGTAGAGCAAAATTGGCCTTTCACAGCATTCTGAGATCTTGTCCACAGGATGTAATATCAACAAACAAAATTTAGGAGACCAAACAAACAAAAACCAAACAACTTTAATCTCACTCATGTTTTCCTTTGTCCTAGAACAATAGGACCCCTTGGACTGTAGCCCTCCAGGCTCTGCTGTCTGTGGGATTTCCAGGCAAAAATACTATAGTGGGCTGCCATTTCCTTTTCCAGGGGATCTTTCTGACCCAGGGATCAAACCTGGGTCTCCTGTTTGCAGGCAGATTCTTTACCATCTGAGCCACCAGGGAAGCCCCAGAATGATATAATACATGATAAATTTTCATCCCCAACTAAAGAGCACATACACTCTTCAACCTCTGCTCCACCTGGTTTATCTCTTGACACGACTCTCAGTTTCATGGAAGCTCTGCACTGTATCTATGCATTCACACAAATTTTGGGTCTGTGATAGCCACCCAATCTGATCCTATCTAGATCTGAACACAGCAACTCACAGCCACTCAAATCCTGACAGAGGTATATTTGAGAGATGAAGTGGTCAATCTAATTTGAGACTCATTATAAAATAGTCAGATGCTGTCCTTGTCTTTATCAATATTTTCTCTTAAAAGTGCCTCTTGTAGAAAGAGCAATTACTAAGAAAGTAATACTGGGCGTGGTATTGGGAGTCAGGGGTTGGGAGGGGTTGGTTTCGAGGAGTGAAGAGCATCCTATTCTTGTCTGGCTCTGTGCTTCAGCTGGGACTAGAGCCAAACTCCCAGCCGGGTAGAGCTAGGAAAAGAGATCTGCATGCCTACACATGGGAGCTTCATGGCACCCTTGTCCCACTTGTAGACTCATGTTCCCATTGTTGGGAGGGAGGCTCCTTGGACTGCTAAGATGAGTGTCGGGTGGAGCAGTCCTGGTTGAGTGATCAGACATTTAAGTTAGTCCTCTTCTTGGCTTCCTTAAGTCTTAGGTCACTTCCTTGGAATGTGCTTTTTAAAAATAATTTAACACACTCACACACAAATATTTAATCTTTCTACATCGCTGCATTGTCCTTGGTATTGGTGATAACTATGTATCTGAAAAGCCACTCAGAGATGTTAGAGAAGGAGCAACATCAACAATTTCTTTCATAGGTCATTTAAGCTTGATTTATCTTTTAACTGTTTAGGGAAAGGATGAGAAGAAAGCAGCTATTACCAAGAGTAGAAAACAGGAAATAGGCTTACCATCATCACAGTCAGCCAGAATTATCACCTTGGCGGTGGGGAATTTGGCCCCCAGTTGCCCTCCCTTTGGCAGGCTCAGTGAAACGCTGAAGGATTCCTCCTCTTCATAAAGAGAGTCATTGATGATCAGGACTTGGCAGGTGTTCTCAGCCTCATCCTTGTCAAAATGGAGGCTGCTGGTGTGGTCTTTTGGACGTGAGATGTAGTCAGAGAAAGATAACCCTGAAGAAGAAAGGGTGCCTATGGCAGAACCTATGGAGACAGGAGATAGAACAGAGAAAGTAAGAAGAAACAATTCTTTTTTTTTTTTTTCTGAGTAATGACGAAAAGAGCTTCTATAATGATTTCCAAACACACCACTACAGTTACGTGCAAAAAACTGTAGATCCCTTTACCTGGCTTGCAATGCAGCTCTTGAACAAGTAGAAACGTCAAACTCCTTTCAAGATGAGACCAGAAGAAACAATTCTAAACAGGAAACCTGTTCCCCATGGGGTCTTCAAACTATTTTTAGATAATAGAGAATGAGAATAGTTGCTGTCGTGTTTGACTCGTGTTCGACTGTAGCCCGCCAGACTCCTTCGTCCATGGAATTCTCTAGGTCAGAATACTGGGTATTCTTGGGGTAGCCATTCCTTTCTCCAGGGGGTCTTCCTGACCCATGGATTGAATCCAGGACCCCTGCATTGCACGCAGATTCTTTATTGTCTGAGCCACCAGGAAGTGGCATTTTTAAAATAACAGCTCTCTGAATTATAAGGCACACTTATCTCTTACAGTCATGAATATTAATATGGTAATTAGAAGACTTTTAAAACAGACCCGGATATTCTGGCACGATTCACAGTTAGTGGTCTTTGAACTACTGTTGTTGTTCAGCTGCTCAGTCATGCCCGACTCTTTGCGACCCTATGGACTGCAGCACGCCAGGCTTCCCTGTCCTTCACCATCTCCCAGAGTTTTGCTCAAACTCATGTCCAGTGAGTCAGTGATCCCATCCAACCATCTCATCCTTTGTCATTCCTTTCTCTTCCTGCCCTCAGTCTTTCCCAGCATCAGAATCTTTGAAAAGGGTATATACTGAATAAGTTTTGTTTAGATTAGGGACTAAATAAACTGAAGGATCATAGGGTGGTTTAGCTTAATTTGTTCATATTATAGACTGGAAGACTGAAGTACAGATAAATTATGACCAGAGAATCTATACCATGACAATGTATGGATTTGCTCCCGCCCCTGCCCGTCCCATGGCAGCTGTAAGCTGTCATTCACGATCAGTCTTTAAGTTGTATCTGACTTTGCGACTCCATGAACTGTAGCACGCCAGGCTTCCCTGTCCTTCACTCTCTCCCTGAGTTTGCTCAAACTCTTATTCATTGAGTCAGTGATGCCATCCAACCATCTCATACCCTGTTGCCTCCCTCTTCTCTTGCTCTCAATTTTTCCCAGCATCAGGATCTTTTCCAATGAGTCGCATCTCAGTAATCTGACTCTTACGCCCTAGATAGAGTTCTTTGTGTGATACTAAAATATAGCCACGGAATTACTTGTTATTTTATAAAGAATACAAGATGGACTGAATTTCAGTTTAGAGACAGTGCATTTAAAATTTTAATTATAGTAATTTACACATGTCAAGGTTCCCTAATTTAAATGCACTATTTGATGAGTTTTAACAAATACATATAATCATGCACCCATTACCACAAGCATAGTATAGAATATTTTTTATTTGCCAACACATGTACCCCAGGTAATCCATCTTCTTCCTTGTCTCCAAGCCCTGGAAACCACTCATCCATTCTCTTGTCACTATAGACTTATTTGCTTTATGAGAATTCCATGTAAATAAAATCACGCAGTTTGTAGTCTTTTGCGTCTGATTTGTTTCATTTAGCATAATGCTTTTAAGATTCATCAATGTGTCAGGATTTTTTTCCTTCTTACTCTTGAATAGGGTTCTCCATTGTGTGGTTACATCACAATTTGTTTTTCCATTTACCAGTTGATAATTTAGGTTGTTCCCAGTTTTTAAGTTATTCTGAATAATGCTGCCAGGGATATTCAAATTCAGTTCTTTGAGTCAGTATGTCATTTTTATTTCTCTTGAGTAAATACTTAGGAGTGGGGTTTCTGGGATCTAGTGCATTATTTTCCTTGTGATAAAATAAATATAACCTAAATGTACCATCTTAACTATTTTTAAGTGTATCTGTTCATGTTATTGAAAAAATCTTCATATCTTTTTTCATCTTACAAAAAAAAACTGAAAATATGTACCCATTAAACACCTTGCCACTGCCTCCTGCCCCCATCTCTGGCATTCACCTTTCTACTTTTTGTCTTTATGAATTTGTCTACTCTGGGTACTTCCGTTAAGTGGAATCTTATAGTACTTGTCTTTTTGTTACTGGCTATTTCACTTAGCATAATGTCCTCAAGTTTCATCTATGTTGCAAGAATCTTCCTTCTTTCTTCAGTTCAGTTCACTTCAGTTCGGTCGCTCAGTCATGTCCGACTCTCTGCGACCCCAGGACTGCACATATGAACCGCAGAACACCACACATATGAATCGCAGCACGCCAGGCCTCCCTGTCCATCACCAACTCCTGGAGTTCACCCAGACTCACATCCATCGAGTCAGTGATGCCATCCAGCCATCTCATCCTCTGTCGTCCCCTTCTCCTCCTGCCCCCAATCCCTCCCAGCATCAGAGTCTTTTCCAATGAGTCAACTCTTCGCATGAGGTGGCCAGAGTACTGGAGCTTCAGCTTTAGCATCATTCCTTCCAAAGAAATCCCAGGGCTGATCTCCTTCAGAATGGACTGGTTGGATCTCCTTGCAGTCCAAGGGACTCTCAAGAGTCTTCTCCAAAACCACAGTTCAAAAGCATCAATTCTTCGGCACTCAGCCTTCTTCACAGTCCAACTCTCATATCCATACATGACCACTGGAAAAACCATAGCCTTGACTAGATGGACCTTTGTTGGCAAAGTAATGTCTCTGCTTTTGAATATGCTATCGAGGTTGATCATAACTTTCCTTCCAAGGAGTAAGCGTCTTTTAATTTCATGGCTACAGTCACCATCTGCAGTGATTTTGGAGCCCAAAAAAATAAAGTCTGACACTGTTTCCACTGTTTCCCCATCCATTTCCCATGAAGTGATGGGACCAGATGCCATGATGTTAGTTTTCTGAATGTTGAGCTTTAAGCCAACTTTTTCACTCTCCACTTTCACTTTCCTCAAGAGGCTTTTTAGTTCCTCTTCACTTTCTGCCATAAGGGTGGTGTCATCTGCATATCTGAGGTTATTGATATTTCTCCTGGCAATCTTGATTCCAGCTTGAGCTTCTTCCAGCCCAGCGTTTCTCATGATGTACTCTGCATATAAGTTAAATAAGCAGGGTGACAATATACAGCCTTGACATACTCCTTTTCCTATTTGGAACCAGTCTGTTGTTCCATGTCCAGTTCTAACTGTTGCTTTCTGACCTGCATACAGATTTCTCAAAAGGCAGGTCAGGTGGTCTGGTATTCCCATCTCTTTCAGAATTTTCCAGAGTTTCTTGTGATCCACATAGTCAAAGGCTTTGGCATAGTCAATAAAGTAGAAATATATGTTTTTCTTAAGGGTTGAACAATGTTTCATTGCATGGATATATCACATTTTGTTTATCCATTCATCCAGTCATAGACACTTGAGTGGCTTCATCGCTTGGTTATTATGAATAATGTTGCTACAAAAACAGGTGTGCAAATATATTGAGACCTTGCTTTTAATTTTTCTGGATATATACCTGGTTGTATAGGTATATTTATTGGGTTTCCCTGGTGGCTCAGCTGGTAAAGAATCCACCTGAAGCATGGGAGACTGGGTTCAATCCCTGGTTTGGGAAGATCCCCTGGAGAAGGGAATAGATATTCACTCCAGTATTCTGGCCTGGAGAACTCCATGGACTGTATAGTATAGTCCATGGGGTGCAAAGGTAGGACATGACTGGGCAATTTTCACTCACCTAGATGTAGGATTGTTGGACCATGAAGGTGAAAGTTGCTCAATCGTGTCCAACTTTTTGGGACCCCATGGATTATACAGTCCATGGATTCTCCAGACCAGAATACTGGAGTGGGTAGCCTTTCCCTTCTCCAGGGGATCTTCCCAGCCCATGGATCAAACCCCAGTCTCCTGCATTGCAGGTGGATTTCTTTACCAGCTGAGCCACAAGGGAAGCCCAGGAATACTTGAGTGGGTAGCCTATCCCTTCTTCAGCAGATCTTCCTGACCCAGGAATCAAACTGGGGTCTTCTGCATTGAAGGCAGATTCTTTACCTACTGAGCTATCAGGGAAGCCATACGGTAGGTCTATTTTTAATTTTTTGAGGCCCCTTTGTAGTGTTTTCCATAGCAATTAGATACCATGTCACAATCCCACCAACAGTGCAATTTAATGCCCCCCCTTTTTTTTTGGTGTTAAAAACATAGTACACACAAGTATGGAGCTAAAAGAGTAAAGAGTAATCACAGTAATTGAAATGATTTAGACAGAACAGTTTTAGGAGACAAAGACTGTTTAAAATAACTCCATAGGGTCTTCCTTGGTGGTCCAGTGGTTAAGACTCCATGCTTCTACTGCAGCAGGCACAGTTTTGAATTTTGGCTGGGAAATTAAGATCTCACATACTGTGTGTGGGGAGGGGGGTGAGTGGGGGAGACTCTGACTCCAGAATACACAGTGAACTCCTACAATCCAATATCAAAACTGGAAACACCCATTTAAGGAAAAAAATAACTCAATATATCAAATAAGCAATTTTTGTAAAGCACAGTTATTTCCCATCACACTTCTTAACAAGAAGCGATGGGGATATGACAGTGAGCCTCTAGATGGGACATTCTAGGTCCTTCAAGGGTCTGTCTTGCTTATAGCTAAGGTAAATGCATATATGCATGCTGACACCAACATCCACCTTCTTCTTGCTAATATGAATCAACACACGTACAAGTTGACATCTATGAGTGTGCACTACACATATAAATATAGCTTGTTAAAAAATAAAAATTGTTTTCAAATTGACTTCAGAGGACTTGCTCAGAAGGGCACTGACTCACAAAGTGTCTCAAGATGATTTTTCAGTGCAACAAGTTTTAGAATTAATAGGAAACAACAAATTAACTGGTTTGTCATTCCAGGAACCTAGAAAAAGTTAGAGCTGGAAAAATCAATGAGCGCAAAACATACTGGCTAGGGCAGAGAGAGAAACTGTTAGAAATGGACGGCTTACAAGGGGGATTATCACTTGGTGAGGAAATCAGCCAACTTCCAGGGCCAGCCTGTGCTTTGAAATTTTATTCCTCTATGACATTTCCACCCTGCTCAGTCCTGGGAAATCTACTCATGAAAGAGCTCTTGAAACTCAAGTAAAGAAGGAGAAGTTGGTTCTTAGGATGTCAGAGGCAAGAGCTATCAAGTACTAGAGACAGGCAGTCCCCAAGTAAATAAGAAAATAAGTAGCTGGCAATCTAGAAAGCCCATAGGAAGTGATGAGAAACTCTGTAAAGGAGACTTTTTATGTTCCAAGGTATACACACCAAAAGGAAAAAAGTCATAAATTCTTATAACAATCTGATTAAGTAACAAGCATTAGTTGATATGTTTTTTAAGAGCCTGAAATTTAATATACATTGGAGAATATACTTTTTTATTTTCCCCTAGTCATCTAGAATGCAGAATAAGAAGGTAAGAAAGGCAGTGTAAAAACAAACAAACAAAAATCCCTGTCAGAAACTACACATTCAGCCATTCTGAATAAATATTAGAAGCAGATACACACTAGACTTGCAGAGTAAGTACCCAATATTATCTTTATAAATCTTTATTAAATATATTTCCCAATATATTTCACCTAATGAATAGTTGAATATTGATTTATCACAATTCATGAAACAAAAGTGACTGATATTTTTCCCCTTCCTATTTAATTTTCTTTCATCTGACAGCTCTGCTGATTGAAGTACAAATGCATTTAAGTAGGTAGATTTCTGGGTTAAATAATAAGACTGAACTATAACTCTTATTGAAAATCATTTGACTCGTGGAATTCTGCTAAAACAGCAAAACAATCCATACAAGCTTTTAAAAATGAGAGTTGGTGGGGGAAAAAAGATAGTTTAATTACGTCTCATGTAATCAAAATATTCAGTTTGCCTAAATGGTCCCTTCTCCCTAGGATTCTGGAAATTTTACTTTGGGAAACCATTTGATCAGTTATATGGAACAGTCAAGAACATGGAATACTGGTATTTATTTTAGTTATAAAAGAAGGCTCTATTTTATTGATAGCAAGTTAAGAATCCCCAAGAGTTAGAGGAGAAAGTTTTGTTTCCAAAACATCAGATGTAACTTGAGATACACACTGAGGTCTCTCGCTATGATCTGGACAAACCCCTTATTTAATAGAGTCTCCAAGGAGCACTGACGTGTCATTTCCAGGTTGCTTTCATAAAG
Organism: Bos taurus; assembly: GCF_002263795.3. Lineage (NCBI taxonomy): Eukaryota > Metazoa > Chordata > Mammalia > Artiodactyla > Bovidae > Bos > Bos taurus. The sequence goes on along the minus strand of NC_037344.1, from coordinate 14,318,033 downwards.
ACACTTTAGCAGCTGGCTCTCAGTCTTAAGGGAAGCTTCCCAGGTGGTGCTGGTAGCAAAGAATCCACTTGCCAATACAGGACATGCAGGAGACACGGGTTCGGTCCCTGGGTCAGGAAGATCCCCTGGAGGAGGAAATGGCAACCCACTCCAGTATTCTTGCCTGGAGAATCCCATGGACAGGGAAGCCTGGTGGGCTAACAGTCTGAAGGGTCCTAAAGAGTTGGACATGACTGAGCGACTAAGCATGCCGGGTATTTTATCAATGAAGAAACTGAGGCAGAGAACATCCCAGTGTCTTGTCCAGGAGTCAAAGCTTCATCTTCTGATTAGAGCATTTTTTAACTTCCCCACTTTGTCTTATTATATTACTTGATTATACCTTCTTGATTATACATGATACATTCTTTAAGCATACAAATTTCCTTTAATATGTATCTTTAATAGGGCAGTGAGACAAGAAATCACCTTTCTTTAAAAGCACAGCATCTAATTCCTGATTAAATCAGACAGTGTTGGAACCCCACTGGCACAGTTCGTTTCATGCCTAGAAAAGTCCATGACTCGGGGGAGATGAGGGACAGGGTTGGAGCAGCATGGAACTGTCTGTCTAGAGGAGTCTTTGAGACTTCTGTTCGCAGCAATTTGGCTTGCTAGGTATTCTTAGATGCTCTCTCACTACAAAATATTTAGAAGAACTAATTATTCCATCTTTTCTGTGCTCATAGGAAGTAAGAGAAATCATCAAGGGGCAAAACAAAACAAAAACAATACCCTAAAACCACCGAGCCCTAACCCCTCAATAGCTAGAGAAGCAAATCCCACTCTAGCTGGAATTCAGAGTCGGCACTGAAGGGAGACTGGGCTGTGGCCCATCAGGGAGCTGAGCCTGAAACTCTGGGATCTGGTTCGGGATGCAGGGGAGCAGGAGTGTTTCTGGGTCAGCATTGTTCTCAGATGCCAGAAGAAGCATTGCAAATCCTCCTTGGAGAAAAACTTCTTCAAGGAAAGTCCCCAGGTCTTTTCACAGATTCAGATCAAATCATGTGAGAAATATCTTAAATGCATAGAAAAGATAGTTCATTACAAAGATGACTTTTAGACTAAGAGCAGACTTCTTGACAAGACAATGGAAGCTGGAAGACAATGGAATAATAACTTCAAAGTGCTTTGAGATAGTAACTGTCAATCTAGAATTTCAAGACTGAGGTTGAAATAAAGACATGTTTTGATATGCAAGAGCATTTACCTTCAGTAGACCTAGAGTCAAGGAGCTTTAAAATCATCCAAAGAACTCCTCTGAGATGCAAGGTATAACTTCTATGACTTAACATACACAACTATGACCAAATAAATAAATAAACAGATTTTTTTTTTTTTAAGGAAAGAATAAAGAGAGTCTTTTGCTGAATGTGCTTGGAAACTGCTTTTCACCTCCTCCTTAACTTTACCCAGAGAAACAGCAAATCAGAGAAGTGGGGTGACACATGACTGTGGCTGACCACACCATCCCTTTCAACTGGATAAAGTTGATTATTGAAAAGCCTCAGCATGTTTGACTTGGGGTTGACCAAAACCACAGGATGATTCAATGCTGTTTCTGGTCTCTTGGTTTTACATCCTGTGGTTTGCTCTTCATTGGCTGTCTTTCCAATCAGAGCAATTTCCTAATAAGAAAGTGACTAATGAGAAGAAAAAGACAGATGACATTTATCTTGAGAATAAGACAAGGCTAAGAAGTGTCTAATTTCCATGTCCTTTTCCAACATAGCCAATGAGGGAGAATTTATTCCTCTAGCTCTTTTCCTCTCCCAACTGTTTTTTCTTTTTTTTTTAAATATAATACCTCTGCATCATTGTCTGAGGACACTGATGATATTCTGGGACCTTGAGGTCCCCATGAAACCACAGCATAAAACTAGTTACTTCTTTCACCTACTTATAAGTAGAATACATGTTTAGCATCTGTAAATTATGATTAATGTACAAAGAATGAGTCTGCTTTCCATTCAACTGTTTACACATCAGCTCATGCTTATTTTATTCATGAAAATAAGTAATTGGTAAGCATTTATTTTAGCAAGACTTTCAGAAAGGTTTAAATAACCAAATTAAACTTTTATGTACTGAGATATTTAAGTATCTATGGAGAGTAGGTGACGACAAATACCACAATGCTACTTGAATGTGCATGCAAACTGTGCAGCTTCTTGCTGTCTTATAATCTCACAGAGGTGCAGAAGAATCAGGATGCAACTGTGCACGTCCTGGTTTCATACTCTAGGTAAGGCCCCTGACTCTGTTATACTGTCTCTCTTTAAACTTTTTACTGCAAGCATGAGAACAGTCCTTAGTGTGAGGAATCAAAGGGTAAAGCTCAGGTGCCAAGCAGTCTGAGCTGCATGTGTCAGCTATGCAGGGAGTTTTCTGGGAACACCAGCTCTTTTGAACCTAATCCCCTTGCAGGGAGGTGAGTTGAGTTTGGGTGTAACTTTTCCCACTTGAGGTGGAGACATCTCCATATCACACTGTCAGACCCTCTGAGCTCTCTGTTTCCTCTGCTTGTCATCCTACAGGGTAGCTCTTTCCAGAGGCAGAGGGGTGGCCTCTCCCATTTTAGCAATTATATACAATCTTCCAAATTGGATTGTTTATCACTTTATTTCTCCCATGCATAGAATCATTGTCCTCCAGACACTGCTTGTGGACAGAAAATATGCCACCGGTACCGGAAGTAGCCCGGCGGGAATCCTGAGCAGAGGATGAGGGCACTTCCTCTGTCAGCGGCTCCGCCCACCTGCGGCCACTGCCCCAAAGACCCAGGCCCTTGTTCCTCTGCAAAGACTCCAACTAAAGCTCTGTGTGGACCTGGGAAAGAGGGCTGGCACATCCTTCTGGGGATCAACTAGCCAAGAAGTCCTCAAGGACTACCTCACCTTGTTTTTCTTCTTGCTGCTTTTCCCACACAGGGTAATACCAGGGGAAAAGTTGAGTCATCCTGGAGTGTGAAGTCAAGTGGGCCTCAGGAAGCATTACTACAAACAAAGCTAGTGGAAGTAATGGAATTCCAGCTGAGCTATTTAAAATCCTAAAAGATGATGCTGTTAAAGTGCTGTATTTAATACACCAGCAAATTTGGAAAATTCAGCAGTAGCTACAGGACTAGAAAAGGTCAGTTTTCATTCCAATCTCAAAGAAATGCCAAGGAACATGCCAAGAAATGTTCAAACTACTGCGCAATTGCACTCATTCCACATGCTAGCAAGGTTAAGCTCAAAATTCTTCAGGATAGGCTTTAACAGTGCATAACCGAGAACTTCCAGATGTACAAGCTGGGTTTCAAAGAGGCAGAGGAACCAGAGATGAAATTGCCAGCATTCGTTGGATCATGGGGAAAGCAAGGGAGTTGCAGAAAAACACCTACTTCTGCTTCATTGATTACACTAAAGCTTTGACTGTGTGGATCACAACAAACTGTGGAAAATTCTTAAAGAGATGGGAATACCAGACCACCTTACCTGTCTCCTGAGAAAGCTGTATAGAGAGCAAGAAAGAACAGTTAGAACAGGACATGGAACAACTGACTGGTTCCAAATTGGGAAAGTAGTATGACAAGGCTGTATATTGTCACCCTGCTTATTTAACTTCTGTGCAGAGTACATCCTGTGAAATGCCAGGCTGCATGATTCACAAGCTGGAATCAAGATTGCTGGGAGATTTATCAACAATCTCAGATATGCAGATGATAATACTTTAATGATAGTGAAGAAGAACTAAAGAGTCTCTTGATGAGGGTGAAAGAGAAGAATGAAAAAGCTGGCTAAAAACTCAACTTCAAAAAACTAAGATCATGGCATCCAATCCCATCAATTCATGGGGGCAATAGATGGGGAAACAATGGTAACAGTGACAGATTTCAGTTTTTGGGCTCCGAAATCACTGTGGATTGTGATTGAAGCCATAAAATTAAAAGACACTTGCTTTTTGCAAGGAAAGCTATGACAAACCTAAACAGCATATTAAAAAGTAGAGACATTACTTTGCCAATAAAGATCCATATAGTCAAGCTATGGGTTTCCCAGTAGTCATGTATGGATGTGAGAGTTGAACCATAAAGAAAGCTGAGCACCAAAGAATTGATGCTTTTGAACTGTGGTGCTGGAGAAGACTCTTGAGAGTCCCTTGGATAGCAAGGACATCAAACCAGTCAATCCTAAAATAAAGCAAGCCTGAATATTCATTGAAAGGACTGATGCTAAAGCTCCAATATGTTAGCCACCTGATGTGAAGCGCCAACTCATTGGAAAAGACTGGATGCGGGGAAAGATTGAGGGAAAGGGGAAAAGTGGCAGAGGATGAGATGGTTGGATGGCATCACTGACTCAATGGACATGAATTTGAGCAAACTCTGGGAGATAGTGAAGGACAGGAAAGCCTGGCATACTGCAGTCCATGGGGTTGCAGAGAATTGGACACAGCTTAGCAACTGAACAACAGCAATGAAACTCGAGTTGCTGAAGTTACAGGTAGTTGGCATATCTGGTGCCTTTGCGAGGGGAGGAGACTACAGGACTACCCAACTCTAAACATAGCCAAAGACAAACATGAAGATCTTGAAGATGTGCTACAAGGCCTTGTCCTTTATTTGGTTATGTCCTATGTAATAATGTAATAGTCATGAAACAGTGCAGGACCCTATGGTCCTTACCTCCCCACCATATCCTGTACCTGCCTTTTATCTGTGGAAAACTTCAGTCAAAAAAAATAAATGTAATCAGAGAAGTGAGAAATGCAGAAACAAAGGAAAACAGTCAAAGGAGACAGAATAATAATGATGTAGTCATGAAGCATAGTCAGGGACCTTTGGTTCTTTCTCAAGGGCTATAGATAATAGTTTGAGGCATCAGTGGTCTTACATATTAGAACACCAGGGTGAAGAAGCTAACTACATGATGACCAGACTGTACCCACGACATAAGCTGCCACAGTTCTGAGAATTGGCCTCAAAGAAATGGGAACAAACAGATCCTGGAACTGAAGATTAACTGTACCTTAAACAATCAAGATGATGCTGGTCAGACCACCAACAACCAATTTGAAGATGACTGTCAGAGCTGACTGGCTATTTCTGCAGGTAGCCCCCTCCATCTATAAAAGCTCTTGTCACTCTGGATGCCAGTTGGGGGAGAGTAGGCCTTTGGACAGATGTCTGCCATCCACTCATTCCAGTTGCCAGCATCTGAAATAAAGCAAACTTTCTTTTCCACCAACCTGACTTGTCTTGCGGCTTTTGAGTGGCAAGCAGCCAGAGCCCACCTCACTCTTTCAGTAACAGCTGGTATTTCAAAATGAATTTCTGACTTACTGCCAAATCCCCTGTGCCCTGGGGGCAGAGGAGAATTCATTCCTATTTCTCTTCTCAACTTTGGCACCACTGATATTTTAGACAGTAGTAGCAATTGCACCCCACTCCAGTACTCTTGCCTGGAAAATCCCATGGATGGAGGAACCTAGTGGGCTGCAGTCCATGGGGTCGCTAAGAGTCGGACACGACTGAAAGACTTCACTTTCACTTTTCACTTTCATGCATTGAAGAAGGAAATGGCAACCCACTCCAGTGTTCTTGCCTGGAGAATCCCAGGGACGGGGGAGCCTGGTGGGCTGCTGTCTATGGGGTGGCATAGAGTTGATCACGACTGAAGTGACTTAGCAGCAGCAGCAGCAGCAGCAGTGTTAGTTTCTCAGTTGTGTCTGACTTTTTGTGACCCCACGGACTGCAGCCTATTAGGCTCTTCTGTGCATGGGATTCTCCAGGCCAGAATACTGGAGTGGGTAGCCTTTCCCTTCTCCAGGGGATCTTCCCAACCCAGGGATCGAACCTGGGTCCCCTGCACTGCAGGCAGATTCTTTACTGTATGACCTACAGGGAAGTCTCTGTATTTTAGACAGATAATTGTTTATTGTTGTGGCTGTGCTGTGTGTTGTTGAATGTTTAGCGAGTGTAAGCATAGATTCTGACAGACTGGACATATGGAAGGTCAGATCATGTATAAAAATAGAACTCTGACACACAACCTCCAGCAACTAGCAGAGGAAGTCAAACTACAACCACTATTAATCATCTACCCCAAATTGTCAGAACTTAATCAATAACCCCCAGCTTTTCTGATTCATGCCTGGCTTCCAATTTGGGAGCAACCAGAGAAAGCCAACTATGCTCCCCTGTCCATCCACAGGCTGCCTCCAGTTTATCCAAGCTGACAGCGTCTAATAAGGGCACACCCTTTCTTCACTATAAAGCTTCCCACTCCTCTGCCTACCTTTGCCATTATTGTTGTTCAGCCACTAAGGCTCCTCTGTCCTTCACCATCTCCTGGAACTTGCTCAAACCCATGTCCATTGAGTCGGTGATTCCATCCCACCATCTCATCCTCTGTCACCCGCTTCTCCTCCTGCCCTCAGTCTTTCCCAGCATTAGGGTCTTTTCCAATGAGTCAGTTCTTTGCAACAGGTGGTCAAAGTATTTGAGCTTCAGCTTCAGCATCAGTCCTTCCAACAAATATTCAGAGTTGATTACCTTTAGGATTCTCTGGTTTGATCTCCTTGGTGTCCAGGAGATTATCAAGAGTCATCTCTAGCACGACAGTTCGAAAGCATCAGTTCTTCAGCACTCAGTCTTCTTTATGGTCCAACTCACATCCGTATATGACTACTGGAAAAACTGTAGCTTTCACTATATGGATGTTGTTGGCAAAGAGATGTCTCTGCTTTTTAATACATTGTCTAGGCTTGTCATAGCTTTTCTTGCAAGGAGCAAGTGTCTTTTAATTTGATGGCTGCGGTCACCGTCCGCATTGATTTTGAAATTCAAGAAAATGAAATCTGTCACTGTTTCCACTTTTCCCGGTCTATTTGCATGAAGTGATGCCTCCCTTCGAGTCTCTGCCAAATGCAGTGATGGTGTTTGACCCCCTTGGTGTAGTGAACTCTGAATAAATTAGCTTGTGATGTAATAAAGTTTTGGTTTTTGTCCCCATTTCCTGACACGCAGCTCCTAAGTCTTTGAAGCCAGGTACCTTCTGTATGCTAATAGGCTTACCTTGTGGCTCAGGAGTGAAGAGTCTGCCTGCCAATGCAGGAGACATTGGTTCAATCCCTGGGTCAGGAAGATCCCCTGGAGAAGGAAATAGCAACCCACTCCAGCGTATTCTGGCCTAGGAAATCCCGTGGACAGAGGAGCCTAGCAGGCTACAGTCCATGGAGTGGCAAAAGAGTCACGACTTAGTGACTGAAAGCAATGAAATGACTGGTAGCTGGCGCTCTCAGGGAGCCACTGGATGGGGACTGGTTGCCAGGGAAACCAACCAGGCGATCATTGTAACTTTCAGTCCCACTCCCTGACCTCCAGGGAGAGGAAGGGCTGGAGGTTGAGTTAATTACCAATCATGCCTAAGTAATGAAGCCTCCATAAAATAGTCCTAGTCAAGGAGTTCAGAGAGCATCTAGGTTGCCGGGAGGGTGACTTACTCAGAGGGCATGAAAGTTCTGTGTCCCTTCCACACTCCTTAGCTTATGTGTCTCTTCCTTCTGCCAATACTGAGGCTCCTCTGTCCATGGGATTCTCCAGGCAAGAATGCTGGAAGTGGGTAGCCATTCCCTTCTCCAGGGGATCTTCCTGACCCAGGAACCAAACCCAGGTCTCCTGCACTGTAGGCAGATTCTTTACCGTCTGAGCCACCAGGGAAGCCCATCCTTTCTGATAAACCTGTAATCTAATAAGTGATCTGTTTTCCCGGGTTATGTTAGCTGTTCTAGAAAATCACTGGACCCAAAGAAGAGGTGGTGGGAAACTCCAATTTATACGCCATCAATTAGAAGCACAGGTTACAACTTGGACTTGCTTTTGGCATCTGAAGTAGGAGCAGTCTTGTGGCACCGAGTCCTTAAACTGTGGGTTCTCTGTTGTCTCTGGGCAGATAGTATCAGAATTAAATAGAATTTTAGGATACCCACTTGGAGTCTGCATAAACTGGAGAATTACTTGGTGTGGGAAAAACCTGCACACATCTGGTGTCAGCAGTGAAATGAGTACAGAAAAGTGTAGCTAACTTTTATGGAATTTGCATGTGGTTCTGTCATTTTTGCCCATCACATAATTCTAATGAGATAGAAAACATGACCTTTAGGGAGTGGACACAGATTAGCTAAATTCTGACTGTATAGCAGTGGTGAGGTCAGAAAGAATAGGGCATTGTGGCATATAATTGGGGGGCAGTTTTAGTTGTTGGCGGGGCTGGAGGGAGGAGAAGAAAGAGACTGAGTATATAGAGACATTGGTCTCTATATATAGAGACCAATATATATATACAGACATATATAGACTATATATAGAGTCTCTATATAGGTCAAATGAGACATTTGATGCATATATAAACTAGTTTACATCAAATGTCTCATTTGACCCTCACAAAATTTTGTGGGTAGTCACAACAGAAGTTTTTTATTGCTTTTGTTATTAGTGGCTGCACTGGGTCTTTGCTCTGATAAGCGGGCTTCTATACTTGTGGCCCATGGGCTTAGTCGCTCTACAGCACGTGGGATCTTATTAATAGTTCCCTGACCAGGAATCGAACCTGTATCCCTGGCATTAGAAGCTCAGAGTCTTAACAACTAGACCACCATGGAAATCTCACAACAGAGGGGTTTATTTTTCTAATTATTTTGCTTTGCAATATTGTGATGGTTTTTGCCATACATCAGTATGGATTGGCCACAGGCACACATGTGTCCCCCACATCCTGGACCCCCCCTCCCACCCCCCCACCTCCCTCCTCACCCAGTCTCTCCAGGTTGTCACAGGGCAGCTGCTTTGGGTGCCCGGCATGCTACATCACACTTCCACTGGCTATCTATTTTACATATGGTAATGTAATGTAATTCTGATTTTGAATATGATTTTATCCCTGATCTAGGAGACCAGGGCAGAGGAGTTAGGATACCTTCACGCGGTTGCATGGGAGTCACCGTGAATGGTCCAGGCTTCCCTGTCCTCCCCAGCATTTGACTCACCACCCAGCCACTCCCAGCATCACCACAGTCCTGTACTAAGGACCCTATTCCTGGATATCAGTACCAGCAAAGTCTCATGCCTTGATGTGTAGAGCAAATGACCGTGAGTTCCTTGCTTATGTCTCCAGACTGTCTTACAGGAATCAAAAACTCCCCAGCATCCTCCTCTATTTTGTATTCTGCCTCTGGAAAATAAACTGTTGATTCTAGAAAAGAGGGATAAATTTTTAGCAAGACTTAAGTTTGATTGGTGATATTGGTGATATTTCAACCCAGGTGGAAATGTACATAATCTTGACCTCTATATATTCCAGCTCTATGGAATATAGTAAGAATAGGAAATATCTATCATTAATTGGAGCTGGAGAGGTAGTGAAATTAAGTTTAGGAGGTTCCTTTTGAAATGTTAAAAGGGTTATCTAGCCCTGAAATGGGAAGGAATATCAGCAATTTGGTTTCTTTTTTGGAGGTCACATTTTAGGTTTTCTAAATAAAGATCACAGATTTCTGTGTTTTACTTTTAATGTTTATTTTTTTAAATGCTTTTAACAATCAGGTCATCTATTCATGAGTGTAAAGAAATCTTTTCTGCTTTATTCAACAAACATTTGATTCAACACTTATCGAGCAGACACCATGGGTAAGACACAGGGCTGAGAAAAATAAGCTACTCATACTGCTCTTAATTCTTAAAATAATATTCCCATTGAAATTTTATGAGCTGGATGTGTGTGTGTGCACATCTGTTACATTACCATTCTCTGTCCTGCAGTTTGGGATGTAAACACACACACGTAGGCATCATCAGGACAGTTGCTGTAATATGAGTATGCTGCTGCTGCTACTGCTGCTAAGTCGCTCAGTGTCCGACTCCTAGTGACCCCATAGACTGCAGCCTACCAGGCTCCTCCATCCATGGGATTTTCCAGGCAACAGTACCGGAGTGGAGTGCCATTGCCTTCTCCATATGAGTATGAATACTGGTCATTTCTTGATATGTACTATTTTCCTTGGGGTTTTAACCTCTGAGCCACCAGGGAAGCCCTTCCTTGGGGTTTTTCAATGTTTTCCAAGGCTTCTCATTAAGAATGCAATGTATAGTTGAAATACATGTGTTTGTTTTAAAAAAATAAAAATTTGAAGTGGATTGTTTCCACTCATAGAGTCAAGTGATGAACTGAAGTGACTTTCTGAACCAAACCACATTTAATAGGCTGAAATCTCTCCTCTGTATTATATATACATATATATAATATATGTATATATACGCAAACAGTGCTCAGTCCGCTCAGTCATCTCCGACTCTTAGCGACCCCATGGACTGTAGCCCACGAGGTACTTCTGTCCATAGAATTCTCCAGGCAAGAATACTGGAGAGGATTGCCATGCCCTCCTCCAGGGGATCTTCCTGACTCAGGGATCAAACCTGCGTCTCTTGGCAGGGGGATTCTTTACCACTGCGCCATATGCACATACACAAATTCTTCCTCTTGACAATGGACGCATGAGGAAAAATACTGTAGTTCACCATCCATTCTTCTTTTGGAACTACTATGAAGAGTTTGGGCTTCCCTTGTGGGTCAGCTGGTGAAGAATCCGCCTGCAACGCGGGAGACCTGAGTTCAGTCCCTGGGTTGGGAAGATCCCCCACCCGCTCGAGTATTCTGGCCTGGAGAACTCCATCAACTGTATAGTCCATGAGTCAGACATGACTGGTTGACTTTGAATTCACTTCACTTCACTACAAGTTTACCCAGAATTCAATGTTGAGTTATCTAGTTATCATATGTTAATTTTTTTCCCTTTAGTTTCTTGCCTAAAATGATCTCAACAGACACTGGTGTCAGTCTTTAGAAAACCCTGGTCCCGATTACAGAGGGAAAAGGCCGGTGATCATTTTCATTCTATTCTACCCGCCCCTGTGGTATTCTACTGTCTGGACATCTCTTGATTCAAAAGATTGTCATCATGGAAGAAGCTAAAAGTAATGTTATTAATGTTAAGTGAAAAAAACTGATACATTGGGACTCAGTTATCTAGTCATGTTCTCTATTTTCCCATTCTGAAAAGCCTGCTCCTATCCATCTATGAATCCAAATCCCATTGTATTTTTCAAGCCTCAACTGGAATCCTGGCTACTACGAAAAGCTTAATAGTTTGAAATGATGGTGATCTTTCTACTTTCTTAGCTCAGAACACTGGTTTTGGCATGCACCCTCACATGTAGCTTTCTTATTTGATTAATATGTTTAAGCATTATTATCACAAAACTAATGAAATACCTCTTCATTTGGTGGTGAGGGCAGTGTTTTCTATTTTTGTCTACTGGAGTGCCAAGCATGTGAAAAACAGTGTTTCTCAAATTGTGTTTCAAGAAAACTAGAACTTAAAGATTTCAAAAGATATTTCTTGGGTACAACAAATTAAAAAAAAAATCTATATTCTAATTTGAGAAAACTGATTAAACAAAGTTAAACAGATTTCTTTTCTTTTTTTAATTGAGATATAATTGATTTACAATGTTGCCTTAGTTTAAACAGGTTTCTTTGTAGAAGAGTTTTCTCCGGAACCTAATAAGCTAGTATGAATTATGATGCTTCAAAGGAGATATTTGAAAAGCTTCCTAGATTTCTTTGGTTCATGGAAAGTTTACTGACCATATTGTATAAATTGTATTCTATTTTCTGCTCTGCAGTTTCGGACATGCTGATATGGGGAATTCTTCAACGATTCTTATGGCATTTAACTAAGACTTCCTTCCTGATAGTTAAGTCACCCACTTCTGGGGGATATGCAAATTCTTTCAGTTCTCATGATAATCGATATGTCTAATTAACATTCAGATGTGAATACTAAAATTGTCTTTTAGGGCCTATTCTACTTTCACAAAAAGGAGCAGGAAAAAAGTCACAATCATTGGCTAATGACTTTTCTTTTTTAATTTTTCTGAGGAGATATTTGCTGAATGAATGAACCAATAAAGAACTGATGGATTCAAGACTGTTATGCAGAGCTATAACAGAACTTTGTGGAATGCATGCTAAAGTGAATCAGTTGGCTGGTACCCAGCAGAGTGAGGGATATATGAGATCCCCACCTGATCTGGTAGGGAACTCCCAGAAAATTGTGAGAACATGGAGCAAGCCCTGAGGATTAGCCATTTGGGGTCAAAGCTGTGCCATACTGAGTGTGCAGAGTACTGAGACTGAGGACTTGGGCATTTGTTAAAGTAAGCTTGGCAAAGTCCTATCTGTTTGTTTCACTCTCCTATATCCCTGAATATTCAAAGATCCTAAAAACAAAGAAAAATTACTGCTTTGGAAGAAAACTTATGACCAACCTAGAGAGCATATTGAAAAGCAGAGACATTACTTTGCCAACAAAGGTCCGTCGAGTCAAGGCTATGGTTTTTCCAGTGATCATATATGGATGTGAGAGTTGGACTGTGAAGACAGCTGAGCGCCGAAGAATTGATGGTTTTGAACTGTGGTGTTGGAGAAGACTCTTGAGAGTCCCTTGGACTGCAAGGAGATCCAACCAGTCCATTCTGAAGGAGATCAGCCCTGGGATTTCTTTGGAAGGAATGATGCTGAAGCTGAAACTCCAGTACTTTGGCCAGCTCATGCGAAGAGTTGACTCATTGGAAAAGACTCTGATGGTGGGAGGGATTGGGGGCAGGAGGAGAAGGGGACGACAGAGGATAAGATGGCTGGATGGCATCACTGACTCGATGGACGTGAGTCTGGGTGAACTCTGGGAGTTGGTGATAGACAGGGAGGCCTGGCATGCTGCGATTCATGGGGTCGCAAAGAGTCAGACACGACTGAGCGACTGAACTGAACTGAGGTGGTTTACTTAATTTGAAATCCTAAGTGATATGAATGTGTCCAGTGGCTTATGGAGCTTGGTGGAGGTATAAATGCCTGAAATGAACCCAGGAACACATTAATAGATTGTACCAATAGGAATCACATACCATCTTCAGGGTCCATAATTTCAGCAGTTGCCATTTCTGGAAACTCCAGTACAGCCTTGATAGGGTTTGTCAGAATGATCTGGAAGGTCTCTGAAGCCTCATATTCATTGTCTGATGGAATTCTCACTTTCCACGTGGCTGTAGTCTGTCTGGGATTGAACTGGACTTGTTTCTGGATGTTTCCTTTAAAATCTTTATCTGTTTTTGCAGTTTCATCTTTGGTTACAATGCCTAAAAAAAAATCAGGAAACTATGAATATAAAGCCAAGTAACTGAAGGGAGTTTTTTCACCGTGGGTTCTACTGTTGATGAAATGCTAACAGCACAGAAATTGCTTCTTTTAATGTTCCCAGCAGACACTTATGAGCTAAATATATATTTTGGCTGTGTGGCATGTGAAATCCCAGATCCCTAACCAGGGACTGAACCTAGGTCATAGCAGTGAAAGTCTGCAATCCTAACCACAAAGCCACCAGAAACTGCCGCTTTTGAGATTTCTTTTTGATTGAAATATAGTGGATTTACAATATTGTGTTAGTTTCCCATGTATAGCAAAGTAGTTCAGTTACATATATCTGTAATATATATTTCAGATTATTTCTGACTGTATGTTATTATGAGGTATGGTATATAGTTTCCTGTGATATACAGTAACTCCTTGTTGCTAATCTAGTTTATGTAGAGTTGTTTGTACCTGTTAATCCCATACTCCTAACTTACTCTTCCTCACTCCCTTCCTCCTTTGGTAACTATAAAGTTGCTTTCTATATCTGTAAGTCTGCTTCTATTTTAAATATAGTTTCATTATTTATTAGATTTATTATTATTTATATATATATATTTCATTATTTTTTTTATTTTTGGACTTCGCTGGTGGCTCAGACAGTAAAGTGTCTGCCCACAATGCGGGAGACCTGGGTTCGATCCCTGGGTCGGGAAGATCCCGTGCAGAAGGAAATGGCAACCCACTCCAGGACTCTTGCCTGGAAAATTCCATGAACTGAGGAGCCTTATAGGCTACAGTCCATGGGGTCACAAAGAGTCAGACACGACTGAGCGACTTCACTTCACTTCATTATTTTTTAGATTCTATACATAAATGATATAATACAGTATTTGTCTTTCTCTGACTTACTCAACCAAGTACAATATTCTCTAGGTTCATTCACATGGCTGAAAATGGCATTATTTCATTCTTTTTTAGTGGCTGAGTAATATTGTATACACATGTACTCACATATATATATGTACTACATCCTCTTAATCCAGTTGTCTTTTGATAGGCACTTGGGCTGGTTCCACATCTTGGATATTGCAAATGGTGCTGCTAGGAACACTGGGGTACATGTATCTTTTCGAACTAGAGTTATAAACTACTTTTGGCTAAAAGGGTGTGTCTAAGCAGAGGGCAGACATAAAGAGGAGTGACAAAAAAAGGGAACAGGCATTCACTTCCTTATTTTAGCACATGTCTACTGAGAGCATCTGATGTGCCACACTCTGCCAGCTGCTTGGGATTCAGAAATGAGTAAGAAAGTGCCCCAGCTCCAGAAAGCTCAGAGTCTCTGTAAGCAAGAAGAGGAACAGGCTGAACTGACTCCATGTGGAAAAAGAAGGAAACTCGATTTTGCACTTTCAGTGAGCTTTGGATTATGTGCCTGGTAGCCATGGGGATAACATACCTACAGCCGAACTGGCCTCCCAGACTGATAAACACCAGATTCCATAACAAGGTTTCCCGTTGCCAAAAACAATGTAATAATCCCATATGCAGTCAATCACCTTTGTAATCTTTATGGCACCCACTGGTGTAGGCTACAATGTATAACCAGCTGACCCTTCCGATTGTGAATCATGGCTGCAACCTGATTGTATATCCCTTTAACACTTTCCAGGCTAGGTTTAAGGAATCTGGGGATGTGGGCTTGAGCAGTACACTTAAGGTATATAAGGTTTTCACGAAAGTCAGTCCAGGTCCTTGGCTAAGAGGAGACTCTGCCTTGGGCCTGCTGCTGTAATAAACTGCACTCCACTATCTGCATCGTCCTTCTGTGTGAGTTGTTTCCTGGAATGCATGGCTATAACATCTGGACTCTAGAATCTGAACCCCATGGAGGTAGAGACCTTGGGCTGTTTGTTTCACTGCAGGACTCCTGGTGACTGCAACAGGGCTGGGCACTTTTGAGTTAATATTTTGTATCTGATCATTTCTGCAGTCTCTGGGAGTATTTATTGTTTAGTCTCTAAGTCGAGTCTGGCTCTGTGACTCCATGGACCATATCCCGCCAGACACCTCTGTCCATGGGATTTCCCAGGCAAGAATACTGGAATGGGTTGCCATTTCCTTCTCTAGGGGATCTTCTGACCCAGGGATTGAACGCACATCTCCTGCATTGCAGGCAAATTCTTTACCACTGAGTCACTAGGGAAGTCCTTCTGGGAGGATAACTATAGGTTATTTTCTCAGACAGACATTTAGTCATGGTGGCTTGACTTTTCATGTGTTTACTGATTTTTTTGTCTTTATCTACTGATGTGTTTCTTTTGTGTGTGATTAAAAAAAAGTTTGTAGTCATATTTTTTTAAAGAAAAACTTCATTTTTACTTATTTATTTATTTGGGATCTTAGTTCCCTGACCAGGGATTGAACTCATGTCTCTGCAGTGGAAGCGCAGAGCCCTATCACACTTGCTAGACTGCCAAGGATTTCCCCTATGTGTGACTTTTTAACCATTAAAAAAATCGAAGCATAATGGGTACTTTACAATGTTGTGTACTTACTGATTTTTGATGATAAGAAAATTGTTAGTAATTTTCCAGACAATTAGGGCACCGTTGGTGGAGATGGAGAGCTGGGACTGGATTTCAGCAGTGTTAGGAAATAGAAATTAACAAATTACTGAAGCAAATGACCAACAACACAGCAGTGTTAAAATGCCCACTGTGAGCAGTAAAGACTCCACCTTTCAGTGCAGGGAACATGGGTTCGATCCCTGTTCAGGGAATTAAGATCCAACATGCGGCACAAGGCAGCCAAAAATAAATAAATAAATAAATACATAAAAAAAAAATCAAGGGGCTTCCCTGGTGGCTCAGTGGTAAAGCATCTGCGTACCGATGTAGGAGACGTGGGTTCTATCCCTGATCCGGGAAGATGCCACATGACTCAGAGCAGCTAGGGTAATGCGCCACGACTCTTGAGCCTGGGCTCTAGAGCTTAGGAACCACAAATACTGAGCCCACATGCTGCAACTACAGAAGCCCATGCACCCTTGAGCCTGTGCGCCACAAAAAGAGAAGCCACTGCAAAGAGATGCTGGCATACAGCAGCTAGAAAGTAGCCCTCACTCGCCACAACTAAAGAAAAGCCCGAGCAGCAATGAAGACCCAGCACAGCCAAAAATTAATAAGTTTTTAAAAATCAAGAAAAATACTCATTGTGAGATACAAGGGTGGCAGATGGTATCCCCTCAAGACTGAATTGATCATCCCCTTTCCACAGAATGTTCAAAAAGTATTCGAGTATCATTTGGCTTTGACACCCGAATGAGTACCCAATGGAGCACAAACACCCATGTCTCCTCTCTTCAGGCCTCATTATAAGGTTTAGACTCTTTGAATGTGTGAAATCAGATATCATGGCCTGACACCAGTTATCATGAAAAAGCTTTACATAAAATGAGACTCACAGCTCCTTGTGCCACTGGCTTGGTCTCATTCTCAGAGAATCTGATCTCATGTAAAAGACACCCAAAGCTCTAACGTGTGAAAATAATTTCCAGGATAGAAGAGCTGGAGTTGACTTTTCAAAAGTGTTGAAGAAAGTCTGCATTAATCCTAGTTTGGTACCTGAGAATGGATGTCCAGTTTTGAAGCGCCTCCTTTGGCCCCATGTTGAGGTGAAGAAGATATGGAAGAGGGGTACATCCTCGGCTACACTTTATTTTTCTCATTTTAAAAAATTGGAGTATAATTGCTGTACAACATTATATAGGTTACATATGTACAATAATGTACACGTGCAAAATAGTCACAATTTTTAAAGGTTATTCTCAATTTATAGTTATTATAAAATATTGGCATTATTCCCCATGTTGTACAGTATGTCCTTTTAGCTTATTTTACATGTAATAGTTTGTATCTCTTACTCCTCTATCCCTATGCTGCTCCAACCCCCACAGATAACCTACTAATTTGTTCTCTGTATCAGAGTTGTTTATTTTGTTATATTCACTAACTTGTCTATATGCATAGTGTCTACACACACACACACATGTATACACAATACATCTTTATCCATTCATCTTTTGATGGACACTTTGCTTGCTTCCATGTCTTGGCAATTGTAAATAATGCTGCTAAGAACATTGGGGTGCATGTATCTTTTTGAATTAGAGTTTTTGATTTTTTCTAGGTACATACTCAAAAGTGGAATTGCTAGGTCATAAGGTAGCTCTATTTTTAGTTTCCTGAGAAACTTCCATACTGTTTTCTTCAGGGTTCAGCCAGAGTTTAAACAGAGCTAGTGAGCACTGCCATATACATTGTGCAGGCAGGTGGCTGTTTGCTTAATTTTGGGTCGGTACTGGCTACCAGGTGCTAAGGATATAACACTGAATCAGGTCCAGTTGCCACTACCGCTGAGGGGTTTACAAGTCTGTGGGGGAGACAAAGAGGTGATTTCAATTCTGATGTATGAAAGCCATGAAAGAATAATGGCAGGTAACATTATTGAGTATTCCATGTGTGCTAGGGACCATGTAAAGTCAAGGACCTTTAGTTCCTTCTCAAGGGCTATAGATAATATTCTAAGCCATATCCTGGGAGCTGCCTTATAGATACTGCCAAAAGGAGGAAGTCAACAACAAGCTGACCAGACAGCAGCAATGGCATAAGGTGCCACAATTCTGAGAAGTGGCCTCAATAAATGGAAACAAATCCACTCTGGAATTGAAGATTGAGGTTAAGTGAAGTTGCTCAGTTGTGTCCGACTCTTTGCCACCCCATGGACAGTAGCCTACCAGGCTCCGCCGTCCATGGGATTTTCCAGGCAAGAATACTGGAGTGGATTGCCATTTCCTTCTCCAGGGGATCTTCCCAACCCAGGGATTGAACCCGGGTCTCCTGCATTGCAGACAAATGCTTTACCATCTGAACCACCAGGGAAACCCCAATTGAAGATTAACTGTACTTAAAACAATCAAGACGATGATGGTCAGACCACTGACGACCAATTTCAAGAAGACTGTCAGAGCCGACTGGGCTGTTTCTTCTTTGTCGCCCCCTCCCTCTATCTATAAAAGCTCTTGTCCCCAGATTGTCAGGGGGCAGTTGGTCTCTGGACAGGCATCAGCACCTCCTCCCACCTCCACTGTTGCTGGTGTCGAAAATAAAGCAAACCTTTCTTTTCACTCACCTGGCTTCTTTATTGACTTTTGAGTGGTGAGCAGCGGGACCCTGTGTTCAGTAACAGGTTTTGGCACTCTGCTAACATTTAGACTACTAACCCCAGCATCAGGTAGGGTGAGGGGATTAGGAGGGCTTCCTAGAGCCCTGAGTAAGGTGTTTTATAGATTCTCTTCTGTGGTTTGATATGTTTGTTTGTTTGTTAATATTTATTTATTTGGCTGCATCAGGTCTTAGTTACATGTGGACTCCAGTTACTTGATCAGGGATCAAACCCAGGTCTCTTACATTGGGAGTGTGGAGTCTAAGCCACTGGAGCACCAGGGAAGTCCCTGATGTCATTTTAAGAGAACAAAATGATGGCATTTTAGAGAACAAAAGAGCTTACTGTAGTTTGCATAACAACAAATATTGGGTGACTACCATATGTCCCAGGCTGTTTTGAGGGTTGGCCATCACCCAAGATGTCATTCCTGCCCTTTTGGAGCTGGAAATCTGCTGAGGGAAACAGAGGACAGTTGGACCTGAGATGCCTGTCAGGGATGGTTAGTGCTCTGAAGAAGCAACGAAGCAGGGCATGGAGACAGTGTATAAGGAGATGCCGAATCAGATAGGAAGACCTTTGCACCTCTCTGAGGAGTTTAGTTCCTCTACAAATATTCAAATGACTCTGGCAAGATGGACAGTTTTTTCCCCCTGAGTCAGACAGGATATGAAAATACCTCTTGACATAAAAACCCAAATCTTTGCCTATGAGAAATGCCCAAGATAAAGAATTGTGGAGACAGAACCCTACAAGAGAAGGGAAGCGTGTTTCAGCTGAAATTCTTGGCAGAAAGTTCCACTGTGTGTTGATGAAGTAACCTCTGGGTAGTAACTGAGACCAAGGGCCATGCAGAAATCATGGTGCTCTCTGGCTGACCTCGTCTCCTAGAACTGTCCCAACTCAGACACCCCGAGCCTGGAGAACAGACCTGGGAAAAGCTTGCCTTTCCTTGATTGCCTGTTCTCAGCCATCTGCCTCCTGGCTTCTCTCCAGTGGTTTTGGCAGGACTCTAATTAGCCCCCAAAGGTCTCGGAAATTCACAATGCCCGCTTGTAAAATGAAGACATTTTATTGTCTTCTGTTTGTCTTCACAACAGATTATGAAAAAGATAAAATGATCTCTGAAATTTCTGGCAGCTAGAGATGTTATAAAAATGTAATGCATCATTAGAGCAATTACTGTTGATTATTAGTGATGATAATGCAATGTATTATGTAGGCATTATATATCCATCTACCCCAAAGAAGCTTAGGTCTTTGTAGAACACAGAAAAATTTCACACTGTACATATCTTGGAGGAATTTATAACCTAATGGCAGGGTGGAAACAATTATATATAATCAAAAGAAATAGCCACAAATAAACACAGTAATGTGTCATGTACTCATAAATAATTTTTAAAAAGAAATAGCTAGAACTGAGCATAATAATGTATTCTACGCTTAAAAACAATTTTGAAAGAAGCAAAGTGATTTGGGGACTGTGGTATATGGTTGTGAAATGTCTTAATTTTCCTAGAGTCCTTCAACTTGAAAGAGAAAGGGGGAAAATAGAAGAAGAAAAAATTGCCGTATATAAACCTGTAACTCACATGGAGTGAAAACCATGGCATAATTCCACACATTAATCTTTTAGAAGTTCCCCCAAATCTGTTACTGATTCTCTTCCAATCTATTTTCTTATACTTATTTTTAAGCCTTAATTTCATGTTTTTGTTACCTTTTGCCAACAACCAACTCAAAGTTACTTACTGATAGAGGATGTTTCTCCAAGGGATCCTCTGCGTGTCAGGGTCACTTCTAAGAACGTGGAGTCTTCATCCACAATGTAATACTCTTTCTCCAATGCAATCCGAGCCCAGGAGAGGCGGAAAGGTTGATTTGTTAGCTTATTTCCTCCTGTAATTGACAGGGGTCAAACAGGTGTTAGATGAACTATTGGATGAAAAAATATGAATGACTGAAGTTTGCATTTTGCTTCTGAAGTCAAGAGTTTTTAAAAGTAAGTGCTCATTTTTATATAGAGAGGAAAAGGGCTTTGCTTTTTTTTTTAGAGTGCTGTGAGCACCATTTAGAACCCTGTTTCTCCTGCTTGATGTGGGATTATTACTGTGGCTCTGTTCCTGAAAGGCCTAAGGCACCAGAATTCTAAAGGGCTTCCCTGGTGGCTCAATTTGTAAAGAATCTGCCTGCAGTGCAGGAGACCTGGGTTCAATCCCTGGGTTGGGAAGATTCCCTGAAGGGAATGGCAACCCACTCCAGTACTCTTGCCTGGAAAATCCCAAGGACAGAGGATCCCGGCAGGCTACAGTCTATGTGGTCACAGGAGTCTGACAGGACTTAGCAACTAAACTACTACTAAAACTAGGTAGCTTAATTTTATTTTTTAAAAGATTTTTTTTTGTGTGGACCATTGTTAAAGTCTTCATTAAATTTGTTACAATATTGCCTCTGTTTTATGTTTTGGCATTTTGGTGGCAAGGCATGTGGGATCGTAGCTCCCTGACCAAGGATTAAACCTGTGCCTCCTGCACTGGAAGGTAAAGTCTTAACCACTGGACCACCAGGGAAGTCCCAAGCTTGGTAGTTTTAAATTCAATTCACTTGACACCTCCATCCTTCCGTTGCTGCCTCCCTGGTTTGCTTCCTTTCTCCTTGCCTCTTTGCTTGGCTTTCTTCTTCTGCCCTCTGATTTACTACTTTGTATTATTTGTGTATCCATTTGTTCGCACACTGGTCTAGAAGTTCCTTAAAGACAGTGCCCAATTTATATTTTCTTATTTTATCACTATAGAAACCAAGTACTGTGTCTTGAACTCGGATGTGTAAAAGTCTAAAAATTATGCAAGTAGAGGGCAGCAGACAAGGCTATAAGGTCTCTATGTGATTTTGTCTCACCCACACTAGGTCACAGGTCTCTGCTGATGGTCAGCCTTATTGGCGATGTGGAATGTGTACATTATATAACATTCAACAAACTAAGATCATGGCATCCGGTCCCATCACTTCATGGCAAATAGATGGGAAGACAATGGAAACAGTTACTTTATTTTCTTGGGCTCCAAAATCACTGCAGATGGTGACTGCTGCCACGAAATAAGACACTTGCCCCTTGGAAGAAAAGTTATGACAAACCTAGACAGGATTTTAAAAAGCAGAGACATCACTTTGCCAATAAAGGCCCATATTAGTCAAAGTTATGCTTTTTCCAGTAGTCATGTATGGATGTGAGAGTTGGACCATAAAGAAGGCTGAGTGCCAAAAAATTAATGCTTTCGAATTGTGATGTTGGAGAAGACTCTTGAGAGTCCCTCGGACCTCAAGGAGATCCAACCAGTCCATCCTAAAGGAAATCAATCCTGAATATTCATTGGAAGGACTGATGCTGAAGCTGAAGCTCCAATACTTTGGCCACCTGATGCGAAGAACTGACTCATCTGAAAAGCCCCTGATGCTGGGCAAGATTGAAGGTGGGAGGAGAAGGGGCTGACAGAGGATGAGACTGTTGGATGGCAACACTGACTAGATGGACATGAGTTTGAGCAAGCTCCGGGAATTGGTGATGGACAGGGAAGCCTGGTGTGCTGCAGGTCTTCCTGCAGCAATAGAGTAGTAGAACTGGACAAGACTGAGTAACTGAACTGAATGTTCTAAAAAGACAATGTAAGCTCATAATAGGCGATGGGGGTAAAGAGGGAGCAACAGGCACCCTCCATGTGCCAGGCACTGAGCTAGGCAGTATAGTTTGCAAAGAAAAAAGAAAAAGCAGAAGCAAACAAGAAGAAGGAGACAGGAGTCAGTGAACAGGCACTGACCGGACCCACTAGGACAAGGAAAGCGCCTGGGTGAACAAAAGGTGAATTTTGGAAAAGGAATGATTTAAAAAGCAATAATTAAAATAATAACAGAGAAAAACAACCAAATGTGGAATTTATAGTTTGCTGAGTTTGAAAGGCATAATGCATTTATGTTTCACAATTATATCTTATTAGGTTGAAAAAAAGGAATCATACAATAAGTATTTTATCTAAATACTGTATTCAGGAATATTTCATTTTGATATAAATGATTTACTAATTCTTTCAAAAATACAATGATTTAAAAATTAAAATTAAGTTTTAAAACCCTAAAGAAGAGATTATACATGCTTGAAGACAACTGTGAAAATGAATTTAATAAAAGCAGATGCTCAAGTAAGCAAAATCAAATCCTGAAGGATAAAGTAGCAGCCATTGTCAAATGTTAGTGGTTTATGACCCTGAACTTGGAAAAAGATTAAACTAAATAAGATATTTGATCTTAAATATTTAATAATTACCCAATGAAAATGTGTAATATTACATATACTTTTGTTTCTACTACTCCATTGCCATTTTCAAATAGCTTTATTGTCGTAAGCATTTAGCTTCTATGGCTACCTGCCTAACATAACTTGATAATGTATTTGATATTACATTGTAATGTAATTACAATCAATTACAATGTAATTGATAATGAACTCTATAAGCACCTATTCGTCATGCATTTGGAAATAACACCTATAACTAACGATTGTCACAAAGTGTCAGTTAATGTCAATAGTCATTTGGAAAATGCTTCGCGGTGCCTCCTTGGGAGGAAATGTGCTCCTGTGAATTTTGACTTGATATATACAGTTCCAGCTGCATGTCCACAGATTGTAAATAGAATAGGTTTTTAAAATAGAGTTATACATTCAGAGAAAAGAGACTAACTTGAGATAAAAGAATTAGAAAATTGAAAAAGAGAAAAAGTCAAATTGCATATCAGACAGATCACCGTTTTCAACCCATCTGTCTCCCTTTGATGTTGGCTCTGTAGGTGGCAATTTAAGAAATGTGCTTTGTTAGCTGAAATATGCCATGTCCCCTTCCTGCACAAGAATATTGATTATTTCACTCCTATTTCTTTCGTGTAATTCACTTCTATTCGGTGATTTCTTGGCCTGCCTGGTTTTCTCCCTTTAGTGGGTACAAATACTGATGTTCTGGGACTGGGAAGGATAACTGTCTCCTCTTGAAATTTCCAGCTGCAAAGGTTCATGCCCATTCTTTTTGAGAAATGATTGGCTGTTTTGTGTATGCTCACATCAGGTTTTTCAGAAAAGAGTTGGCGAGGGTAACCCAGAGCAGACAGATAAGCTATCAGCAGCCATGGCTCTCGCTGTGTTCTCCTAAGGTACAGCAAGCTTCCTTCCATGCAATGCTTGTAAATCCCCTTCTTCAGTCTTTGGAAATCTGGGGGCAGGTGGTGGAGGGAGAAATCTTTGTGCTTACCCGCTGGGCAGGTGTGAGCCGCAGAGGGTGGCAGGTTTAATGTGTTTTAAAAAGAGATATTTGGTATATTCTTTTTGGAGCTGTCCCCAAACTGTTTTGATGATATATTTGGCTCTCCATTTCAAAGACTATGAACCCAACATGTTACTGCTATGGATAACAATACAAGTATTTTGTGCCCTTTGCCTCCTTCTTAGAGTTTTTCAATATGAACTCAGTGGAAGCAGTGTGGAAAAAAATACAGACCACGAGCTTTTCTTAGATTCTTTTGTATGCCTCAATAGGGGCATCACTATATGCTGCTTTTGGCACAAAAAAAATTACCCCCCAAATTCTCACAGCAAGACTTTAGATAATAATAGTAGTAAATTTTTAAAAGTTTCTCTTTGTTAATTATATGATTACACCAATCTACATACGTGATAAAAAGATACAGACCCAGTATATCAATGTCAGCTTCCTATTTTCCAATTGTTAATAGTAGGAAAGTAGAAATACACTGATTGCATGACCAGTTCTAATGCCGTTTCTGTTTGGGAGTTGGGGTTCCATATGGCTTAACTGGAAGAGAGAAAACATTGTGCCTTCCTTCTCTAGAGTGTACAGGATTCAAGGAAGATATAAAACATACTCTTCATTCGAGAGAATGTAATGATGTAATGTAATGTAATATAGCAACTTCCTATTTGGTGATCAGAGTAATCATTCTCATATTTGGATACAATCTAGATAGATCCATACAAAGTGTCCAGCTAACCTCCTGTATTGAACTAGAAAATCTTTTCTTCTAAATTTATCTCATGCTATTTTCTTTTCCCTCCCCATTGGAGGTGAACACTATATTTGATTACTATGCTTTAAGTCAGGGATGTAAGGGGTCTTTGTTCCCTCAACAATCTAGCAATTTTAAAAAGTTGCCCTCACCAGAGTTGTGATTTATCATTATCAAGGAGACACGTGTGACAAATTCCAGTTCCACCCACCAGACTAACGGGGGTGTGGAGGCAGCAAGAGGGGTCATGGCCCTCAGTATCCTGGAGAGCCAGTTGGTGCCTGACTAGGTACATACTACATCCAGGCACATCATCTGTGTGCCACATTTCATTTTCATGTTTCCGATTACTGACTGTGTGAAACAAACAATTTATCTGATTTCTAACGTGTTTATTTGGCAGTATCTTAATACAACTTTCCTTTCAGAGATTCTTCCCTCTGTGTTGAGATTGTTATGAGGATCAAATGTGATAATGGATGTGGAAGCTTTGGAAAAGTTTGAATTTCCCTCAACACAGCCTGGCAGGAATCTGAGTGGGCAGAGAGCCTCCTCCATGGGCAGAGGTCACAGAGGAAGAGGAATTCAGGCAGTAAGCTGGCCAGCTGGGCAGGTGGTCCTATTGGGTCAAACCACAGGAAATGCTTGTTTTCTTCAGATCAAAAATGTCAGCAATTTTGTGTAGCTCAACTTGACACGTAGCAAGGTGTCAGGGTGCAGTGAGAAGACAGCTGGACTCAGGGGAAGGAGTTGGAGGCTGCGGTCTTAGGGGCACCACTAACTAGAGGGGTAGCCCTGGGGGAAATGCTTCCTTCTCAAGACCCCATTTCTTCTTCTCTCAAATGAGCAAGTGGAATTAGAACCTTTCCTATCCAGTTTTAATGTTTCATGATTTTTCTGCTTTACCTTATTAGCTGGTACCATCACAGCTATAGAGAAAACATATTAATTTAGTATGTCCCAGTTTGGACAAACAATAATATTACTCGTCTAAGCTGGTGTAACTTGATACATTAAATGTGAGTGGTTAGCTCTCCTGAGCCCTAAGCACAGGCAAGGAGGAAGAAGTCTCTGGAAGGCACACAAACTACCTGGGCACAGAACTGCACTGGTTTATCTAGAGGCATGATCATCACCCCAGCTGCATATTATAACCCGGTCCTTTCGTATCCATTACCTCACATGAAAATCCAATCAACAGCAACCTTGAAGAAGGGCCAGCACGCTTGACATTATACAAATGAATCACCTGCCTGACAAATGAAGTACTTATGCTTCAGTAACTACGCCTCACTCGAGGTCACAGAGCAAGTCAATAAGTTAAAAAATAGGAGAAATTCTCTGCAATCTGGATCCTCTCCACCTCTCCATTATCTACTACTCTTTTGCTGCCTTGGAATGCATAAGCTAACTATACTAAGCTATGTGCAGCATGCCAAACTTATGGTGTTGTTTCTGAGTTCAGCTCTGAAAACTCCTATTCATCCTTCAAAGCCCAGATTGGGCATTACTTCTTGATGAAACTTCCCTGGGCGATCTCTCATCCCTGCCCTTTATATACATACTTCCTTGGTAGTGCCTCTCGTGGTACTGCAGTTAATTGTTCCATGTCTGACTCTCTTTCTATTGTATATTTGGAGTTGACTGTTTGTGGCTTTTCATAACGCAGTCCCTACCACATAGCATGGTGGTTTGGTGGTTTAATCACTAAGTTGTGTCTGACTGTTGTACTGTAGCATGCCAGGCTTCTCTGTCCATGGGATTCTCTAGGCGAGAATAATGGAGAGGGTTGCCATTTCCTTCTCCAAGCACATAGTACATAGCATGCTGCTGCTGCTGCTGCTAAGTCACTTCAGTCGTGTCCGACTCTGTGCGACCCCATAGACGGCTGCCCAACAGGTGCCCCCGTCCCTGGGATTCTCCAGGCAAGAACACTGGAGTGGGTTGCCATTTCCTTCTCCAATGCATGAAAGTGAAAAGTGAAAGTGAAGACACTCAGTCATGTCCGACTCTTCGCGACGCCAGGGACTGCAGCCTACCAGGCTCCTCCATCCATGGGATTTTCCAGGCAAGAGTACTGGAGTGGGGTGCCATTGCCTAGTTCCCAGCAATTAATTGGGACTCAGTAAATACTTATTGAATGGCTAAACAACCAAACTAATCAAAAAGATCACATGGACCACAGGCTTGTCTAACTCAATGAAACTATGAGCCATGCTGTGTAGGGCCAGCCAAGATGGGCGGGGCATGGTGGAGAGTTATGACAAAATGAGGTCCACTGGAGAAGGGAATGGTAAACCACTTCAGTATTCTTGCCTTGAAAACCTCATGAACAGCATGAAAAGGCAAAAAGATATGACACTGAAAGATGAGCTCCCCAGGTCGGCAGGTGCCCAATATGCTACTGGAGAAGAGTGGAGAAATAACTCAGAAAGAATGAAGACATGGAGCCAAATCAAAAACAATGCTCAGTTGTGAACGTGACTGGTGATGGAAGTAAAGTCCGATGCTGTAAAGAACAATATTACATAGGAACCTGGAAGGTTGGATCCAAGAATCAAGGTAAATTGGAAGTGGTCAAACAGGAGATGGCAAGAGTAAACATCAACATTTTAAGAATCAGTGAACTAAAATGGACCAGAATGGGCAAATTTAACTCAGATGACCATTATATCTACTACTGTGGTCAAAGAAACCCTTAGAAGAAATGGAGTAGCCATCATAGTCAGTAAAGAGTCTGAAATGCAGTACTTGGATGCAGTCTCAAAAACGACAGGATGATCTCTGTTCGTTTCCAAGACAAACCATTCAATATCTCAGTAATCCAAGTCTATGCCCCAACCATTAATGCTGAAGAAGCTGAAGTTGAATGGTTCTCTGAAGACATACAAGACCTTCTAGAACTAACACCCATAAAAGATGTCCTTTTCCTTATAGGGGACTGGAATGCAAAAGTAGGAAGTCAAGAGATACCTGGAGTAACAGGCAAATTGGGCCTTGGAATACAAAACAAAGCAGGGCAAAGGCTAAAGAGTTTTGTCAAGAGAATGCACTGGTCATAGCAAACACCCTCTTCCAACAACGCAAGAGAAGACTCTACACATGGACATCACCAGATGGTCAACAATGAAATCAGATTGATTATATTCTTCGCAGCTGAAGATGGAGAAGCTCTACACAGTCAGCAAAAACAAGACCAGGAGCTGACTGTGGCTCAGATCATGAACTCCTTATTGTCAAATTCAGACTGCAATTGAAGAAAGTAGGGAAAACCTCTATACCATTCAGGTATGACTTAAACCAAATCCCTTATGATTATACAGTGGAAGTGACATATAGATTCAAGAGATTAGATCTGACAGACAGTGCCTAAAGAACTATGGATAGAGGTTCATGACATTGTACAGGAAGCAGTTATCAAGACCATCTCAAGAAAAAGATGCAAAAAGGCAAAATGGTTGTCTGAGGAGGCCTTACAGATAGCTGAGAGAAGAGAAGTGAAAGGCAAAGGAGAAAAGGAAATATAGAACCACTTGAATGCAGAGTTCCAAAGAAGAGCAAGGAGAGATAAGAAAGCCTTCCTCAGTGATCAATGCAAAGAGAGAGGAAAACAATAGAATGGGAAAGACTAGAGATCTCATCAAGGAAATTAGTGATACCCAGGGAACATTTCATGCAAAGATGGGCACAATAAAGGACAGAAATGGTATGGAACTAACAGAAGCAGAAGATATTAAGAAGAGGTGGCAAGAATACACAGAAGAACTATACAAAAAAGATCTTAATGACCCAGATAAACATGATGGTGTGATCACTCACCTAGAGCCAGACATCCTGGAATGTGAAGTCAAGTGGGCCTTAGGAAGCATCACTACAAACAAAGCTAGTGGAGGTGATGGAATTCCAGCTGAACTACTTCAAATCCTTAAAGATGATGCCATGAAAGTGCTGCACTCAATATGCCAGCAAATTTGGAAAATTCAGCAGTGGCCACAGGACTGGAAAGGGTCAGTTTTCATTCCAATCCCAAAGAAAGGCAATGCCAAAGAATGTTCAAACTACTGCACAATTGCACTCATCTCACACAGTAGGAAAGTAATGCTCAAAATTCTCCAAGCTAGGCTTCAACAGTACACAAACTGAGAAATTCCAGATGTTCAAGATGGATTTAGAAAAGGCAGAGGAACCAGAGATCAAATTGCCGACATCTGTTGGATCATAGAAAAAACAAGAGAGTTTAAAAAAAAATCTACTTCTGCTTTATTGACTACACCAAAGCCTTTGACTGTGTAGATCACAACAAACTATGGAAAATTCATCAAAAGATGGGAATACCAGACCACTTTACCAGCCTCTTGAGATATCTGTATGCAGGTCAAGAAGCAACAGTTAGAACTGGAGATGGAACAACAGACTGGTTCCAAATAGGGAAAGGAGTATGTCAAGGTTGTATATTGTCACCCTGCTTATTTAACTTATATGCAGAGTATATTACGTGAAATACCAGACTGGATGAAGTACAGCTGGAATCAAGACTGCCAGGAGAAATATCAATAACTTCAGGTATGCAGATGATACCACCCTTATGGCAGAAAGCAAAGAAGAACTAAAGAGCCTTTTGATGAAAGTGAAAGAGGAGAGTGAAAAAGTTGCCTTAAAACTCAACATTCAAAAAACGAAGATCCAGTCCTGTCACTTCATGGGAAATATATGGGGAAACAATGGAATCAGGGACAGACTTTATTTTTTTGGGCTCCAAAATCATTGCAGATGATGACTGCAGCCATGAAATTAAAAGACACTTGCTCCTTGGAAGAAAAGCTATGACCAACCTAGACAGCATATTAAAGAGCAGAGACATTACATCACCCACAAAGGTCCATCTAATCAAAACTATGGTTTTTCCAGTAGTCATGTATGGATGTGAGAGTTGGACTCTAAAGAAAGCTGAGCACCAAAGAATTGATGCTTCTGAACTGTGGAATTGGAGAAGACTCTTGAGAGTCCCTTGGACTACAAGGAGATCAAGTTGCAGTCAATCCTGAAGGAAATCAGTCCTGAATATTCATTGGAAGGACTGATACTGAAGCTGAAACTCCGATACTTTGGCCACCTTATGTGAAGAACTGACTCATTGGAAAAGACCCTGATCCTGGGTAAGATTGAAGGCAGGAGGAGAAGGGGCCAACAGAGGATGAGGTAATTGGATGGCATCACCGACTCAATGGACATTGAGTCTGAGCAAGCTTTGTGAGTTGGTGATGGACAGTGAAGCCTGGTGTGCTGGAGTCCATGGGGTCACAAAGAGTCGGACATGACTGAGCAATTGAACTGAGCTGAACTGAAATGCCTCCTGGAGGAAAACTGATATAAGTGTAGATTTGAAGAATAGGATGAGAACTGCTAATAATTAACCTGTGTACAATCTGTAAATGTACTACTTCTATTGCCTTGCTTCATGAGAATGTAGATAATGATTTTAAAAATCTATTACTATAATAGTATAAACTGTAGTTTTATTCTGCATGCCTGCATGCCAGGCTTTTAGATTCTTAATTTTGAGTCTTTTCTTCTGCAAAATACTATGCATATAGAGTATGAAACAATCTTAAGTTTGATTGTTTTTTAAGTTTGATTGTTCTACGGAAATCTTTAACATGATAGAAAAAATGCTTTACATTTCTAGAGCACCTATTATTTAAACTTCTCATAGTCAGAATTCTTCTCATGTTCTAGAAACTGATCCCATGACACTGGTCACATAAATTTGTCCTTGATTGGCATTAGAAATGAGATAGCATAAGGAAAGAAGGAGGGAGGGAAGGGAGGAAGGAAGAAAAGAAAGAAAAAGACCATTTTCTGAAAAGCCCTAATGCACTGTACACTTTAGGAGGATGTAATCCCTTACTAAACCAAGTCGCTCAGCTCCTTATAAGTGTCCAATGACAGACAAGGGCATCAGTGTGACTATGTTAAGATCAGTGACAAGTGACTCAAATAGTGGACATAGCACCCAGAATCACCTTTTCTCCTAAGAAGAAAGAGATCATTTTTCACATCCCAACCCAGCTTATGAACATTGTGTGCTCAAAAGAGATACAAGACTGTTCCAAGAGCAATTTGATTCATACATATTATTACAGGAAAGGAGAAGCCACATGAAGTTTCACATGAAGAAAAAGGAGATCAAAAGGAAGCATCAAAAAGCAAAAGTTAAAAATCTCAAGTAGAGTTATACCATGTTCATGGATTGGAAGAATCAATATAGTGAAAATGAGTATACTACCCAAAGCAATTTATAGATTCAATGCAATCCCTATCAATCTACCAATGGTATTCTTCACAGAGCTAGACCAAATAATTTCACAGTTTGTATGGAAATACAAAAAACCTTGAATAGCCAAAGCAGTCTTGAGAAAGAAAAATGGAACTGGAGGAATCAACCTGCCTGACTTCAGGGTCTACTACAAAGCCACAGTCATCAAGACAGTATGGTACTGGCACAAAGACAGAAATATAGATCAATGGAACAAAATAGAAAACCCAGAGATAAATCCACGCACATATGGACACCTTATCTTTGACAAAGGAGGCAGGAATATACAATGGATTAAAGACAATCTCTTTAACAAGTGGTGCTGGGAAAACTGGTCAACCACTTGCAAAAGAATGAAACTAGAACCCTTTCTAACACCATACACAAAAATAAACTCAAAATGGATTAAAGATCTCAACGTAAGGACAGAAACTATAAAACTCCTAGAGGAGAATATAGGCAAAACACTCTCCAACATACACCACAGCAGGATCCTCTATGACCCACCTCCCAGAATATTGGAAATAAAAGCAAAAATAAACAAATGGGACCTAATTAAACTTAAAAGCTTCTGCACAACAAAGGAAACTATAAGCAAGGTGAAAAGACAGACTTCAGAATGGGAGAAAATAATAGCAAACGAAGCAACTGACAAAGAACTAATCTCAAAAATATACAAGCAACTCCTACAGCTCAATTACAGAAAAATAAAAGACCCAATCAAAAAATGGGCCAAAGAACTAAATAGACATTTCTCCAAAGAAGACATACAGGTGCTTAACAAACACATGAAAAGATGCTCAACATCACTCATTATCAGAGAAATGCAAATCAAAACCACAATGAGGTACCATTTCACACCAGTCAGAATGGCTGCCATCCAAAAGTCTACAAGCAATAAATGCTGGAGAGGGTGTGGAGCAAAGGGAACCCTCTTACACTGCTGGTGGGAATGCAAACTAGTACAGCCACTATGGAGAACACTGTGGAGATTCCTTAAAAAACTGGAAATAGAACTGCCTTATGACCCCACTGCTGGGCATACACACTGAGGAAACCAGAAGGGAAAGAGACACGTGTACCCCAATGTTCATCGCAGCACTGTTTATAATAGCCAGGACATGGAAGCAACCTTATCATCAGATGAATGGATAAGAAAGCTGTGGTACTTATACACAATGCAGTATTACTCAGCCATTAAAAAGAATACATTTGAATCAGTTCTAATGAGGTGGATGAAACTGGAGCCTATTATACAGAGTGAAGTAAGCCAGAAAGAAAAACGCCAATACAGTATACTAACGCATATATATGGAATTTAGAAAGATGGTAACAATAACCCTGTATACGAGACAGCAAAAGAGACACTGATGTATAGAACAGTCTTTTGGACTCTGTGGGAGAGGGAGAGGGTGGGATGATTTGGGAGAATGGCATTGAAACATGTATAATATCATGTATGACATGAGTCGCCAGTCCAGGTTCAATGCACGATACTGGATGCTTGGGGCTGGTGCACTGGGATGACCCAGAGGGATGGTATGGGGAGGGAGGAGGGAGGAGGGTTCAGGATGGCGAACACATGTATACCTGTGGCGGATTCATTTTGATATAAGGCAAAACCAATACAATATTGTAAAGTTAAAAAATAAAATTAAATTAAAAAAAAAAAAAGGAAGCATCATGGACTTGTAAAAATAAACTACTACTGATCACAGACCAGACTTTAGAGCCAAGTGTATGGACATGATATTGTAAGTGAAAGTGAAAGTGAAGTCACTCAGTCGTGTCCAACTCTGTGCGACCCCATAGACGGCAGCCCACCAGGCTCCCCTGTCCCTGGGATTCTCCAGGCAAGAACACTGGAGTGGGTTGCCATTTCCTTATCCAATGCATGAAAGTGAAAAGTGAAGTGAAAAGTGAAAAGTGAAGTCGCTCAGTCGTGCTCGACTCTTAGCGACCCCAGGGACTGCAGCCCCCCAGGCTCCTCCGCCCATGGGATTTTCCAGGCAAGAGTACTGGAGTGGGATGCCATTGCCTTCTCCGATATTGTAAGTGGGTTTGGTCAAAACTTGGAACCCTCCAACAAATCTTTAAATGGACCTCTGGTTGAGAGCTCTTTTTGAGGTTTGGCAAAACAATAATTAGGGAGGAAAGACTGAGAGTTAAAGTAAACCACAGATACAACTCTGTAGCAATCATCTCCATTGTTAGTCAGCTCTTTACAGAAACGGTCAAGCCAGAGAGCCAACAGATGTCATTAGCTTCGTTCTTGGCAAGCACTTACCAGGCGAAGAATATAAGCTGAACTTTTCCTTCCAAGGGAAGTCTTCCATTTGTCAGCAATTCCTTTTTGCCAGACCACCAATCAACAATTGCTAGATAAATGAAAAGCTTCCACTCAACTTACAAACTCTTGGGTAGAATATTCATTTTCTAGAAAGTAAAAGTCCTTTTTAAAATAGCACAAGCTATAAACAATCCCAGTGGTTTCCACTAAAGCGATCAAATGTCAAATCCATAAATCTTGTGGACCCTTAAGGAAAATAGAAAGGAAATGACTAGCAAGAATAAAAGATAGCAGAATAGGTCATAGCTCATAGGCCTGTGACAATCTGAACTGAATCCCTGATACTTGTCTATATTAATGGTAAAGGAAAATTCAGTTTAAAAAATCATTTACAGCATATTCTGAAAGTGGAAGTGTTAATTGCTCAGTAGTGTCTGACTCCTTGCCACCCTGTGGGCTGTAGCCCACCAGGCTCCTTGTGATTCTCCAGGCAAGAATACTGGAGTGGGTTGCCATTCCCTTCTCCAAGGGCTTTTCCCGACCCAGGGAAAGAGCCCAGGTCTTCGACATGGCAAGTGGATTCTTTACCATCTGAGCCACCAGGGAAAAATTATTTTGATGACTGTGGATTGTATGTATTATTGTTTGAATTATGTCACTGTGTAATTGGATATGGGATACGATTATATAATGATCAGGGGACATTTAAAATCGGAAAGAAATGTTGTAACTGGGCCAAACACACACAGAATAGTCTAGGCTTCCTGTCTTCTGTGACTTTCTCTCTTATTCCCTTTCTGATTGTGTGTGGTTGTGACTGTGTGTGTGTGAGATGTGTGTGTTTTTTTTTTTTTTTGCCAAAGCCCCTTCTCCTGTCTCTTTTATCTTACCCTGTTCCCATGTATCTGCCTCTCCTTCTATAGTTCTATTTCTTTATCTTTGTGTAAACATGAACTCTTCCCAGCTCTAGAACACTGGTTAGTATTTTATACACTCTATTTTTAAAATTTAAAACATAAGAAATTATTTAATAAGCAGCATCTACAAAGAAGTCTCTTACTTTACTCTTTGCCTTTATCCTGCCACTGGAATCAAACTTAGTATTTCCCTTGAAGTTTGTGATAAGAGCTCAAGGTAAATCTTCCTTATCTTTTGTTGATCAAAGAAACAGAAATGGGTATAATCTGTGAAGTCATTTCCAGTCTTTAGGTCTATAATTCTAAGTGAACATAATAATAACAATAATGCTAATGCTAATGCTAAGTCACTTCAGTCGTGTCCGACTCTGTGCGACCCCATAGATGGCAGCCCATCAGGCTCCGTCATCCTTGGGATTCTCCAGGCAAGAACACTGGAGTGGGTTGCCATTTCCTTCTCCAATGGATGAAAGTGAAAAGTGAAAGTGAAGTCGCTCAGTCCTGTCCGACTCCCAGCGACCCCATGGACTGCAGCCTACCAGGCTCCTCGATCCATGGGATTTTCCAGGCAAGAGTACTGGAGTGGGTTGCCATTGCCTTCTCCGAATAACAATAATAGTTTCTATAATTTTGCTCTTTTTAAAATAAAAAATGAAAACTCAATCTGAAAAGCACATAATTTCTTTGGAAAAGTATTTCTCGGAGTCTCTAAGGAAAAGAAACATTTTCCCACTAAAAGTGTATGACTTTTTGTCATATGACTGCCCCTTAAGCCAAGGTCCTTTCTTTGCCCAGCGTGGAGCCTCCATTGTTATAGTAGAGTAGTTCTATGGTTATGCAGAGTAGCTGGACTTGGGTTTCTCCAGGCAAGCCCAGGAAGAAGTAATGAATCAAGAATTAAAATATGATGGGGACTTCCCTGGTGGTCCAGTGGTTAAGACTGTGCCTTCCAATACGGGGGTGCGGATTTTATCCCTGGCTGAGGAGCCACATGCCTCGTCACCAAAAAACAAAACAAAACTTGAGACAGAAACGATATTGTGACAAATTGCATAAAGAACTTTAAAAATGGTCCACATCAAAAAATCTTAAAAATAAGAATTAAAATATGCTATTTCTGTGAAGACTACCCTTCCTACAATGATTATTTTCATCACTGCCCAGAGACTAGCCCTCTCCCTTCGTATCAGTAGTGGGTGACATGACAAACTGGGAAGAAGTTTCCCTGGGGAAAAGAGGAGAAATTCTTCTTGGGCCATGTGCATGGGTGCTAAGTCGCTCAGCTGTGTCAGACTCTTTTCGACCCTACGGACCTTAGCCCACCAGACTCCTCTGTCCATATGAGGCTGCTTTTCTCAAGCAGCCTGTGCACATGGCATTCCACCTGGGCTGACAGTTGCTGTGTCATCTGACTCGAGATCAGGGAAACACCACTTTGGGCAGATGATGAGATGATCAGAAAAAGCACTGGGATTTTGTTGGGGTGAATGAAGAGTTCAGCGGTTTCTGAACTTGCTTATCAGTTCTTTTAGACTCCCCATCAGTGAAGCTCGAGAAAAAGAGACACTGATTGACCCTGATGGTCTTTTCATCAAGTGAAGGTACTTCTATTTGCTTCAAAAATGGTTAGAACTTTTTGACAGAATCGTTTCTGTGATGGTTAATTTCGTGTTAACCTGGTGAGGCTATTGTGCCCAGGAGTTTGGTTAAACACTAGTGTAGATGTGACTGTGATTTTGTAGATGTGATTAACACATCAGTTGACTTTTTAAAAAAATTATTTAGTTATTGATTGAAGTATAGTTGATTTAAAATGTAGTGCTAGTTTCTGGTGAATAGCAAAGTGATTCAGTTGTACATATACATACGTATATATATATCCTTTTCAAGTTCTTTTCCATTATGCGTTATTAAAAGATATTGAATATAGTTCTCTGTGCTATACAGTGGGTCCTTGTTGACAATCTATTTTATATATAGTAGTTCAGTTCAGTTCAGTTCAGTCACTCAGTCATGTCTGACTCTTTGTGGCCCCATGGACTACAGCATGCCAGGCTTCCCTGTCCACCACCAACTCCCAGAGTTCACACAAACTCATGTCCATCGAGTCGGTGATGCCATCCAGCCATCTCATCCTTTGTCGTCCCCTTCTCCTCCTGCCCCCAATCCCTCCCAGCATCAGAGTCTTTTCCAATGAGTAACATTCCAGGTTCCTATGCAATATTGCTCTTTACAGCATTGGACCTTGCTTCTATCACCAGTCCCAGCCACAACTGGGTATTGTTTTTGCTTTGGCTCCATCCCTTCATTCTTTCTGGAATTATTTCTCCACTGATCTCCAGTAGCATATTGGGCACTTACCGACCTGGGGAGTTCCTCTTTCAGTATCCTATCATTTTGCCTTTTCATCCAAGGTAAGAGAAACCCAAGTAAGACGTTAGGTGTTGCAAGAGGCATCAGAGGGCAGACACACAAACCATAATCACAGAAAATTAGTCAATCTAATCACATGGACCACAGCCTTGTCTAACTCAATGAAACTAAGCCATGCCATGTGGGGCCATTCAAGACGGGTGGGTCATGGTGGAGAGGTCTGACAGGATGTGGTCCACT
This sequence comes from Bos taurus, assembly GCF_002263795.3. NCBI lineage: Eukaryota > Metazoa > Chordata > Mammalia > Artiodactyla > Bovidae > Bos > Bos taurus. The sequence continues at coordinate 14,281,334 of NC_037344.1, read as the reverse complement.
GGAGAAGGGAATGGCAAACCACTTCAGTATTCTTGCCTTGAGAACCCCATGAACAGTATGAACAGTATATATAGTAGTTGCTGCTGCTAAGTCACTTCAGTTGTGTCTGACTCTGTGCGACCCCATAGACATCAGCCCACCAGGCTCCCCCGCCCCTGGGAGTCTCCAGGCAAGAACACTGGAGTGGGTTGTCATTTCCTTCTCCAATGCATGAAAGTGAAAAGTGAAATTGCTCAGTCGTGTCCGACTCTTAGTGACCCCATGGACTGCAGCCTACCAGGCTCCTCCATCCATGGGATTTTCCAGGCAAGAGTACTGGAGTGGGTTGCCATTGCCTTCTCCATATATAGTAGTATGTATCTGTTAATCTCAAACTCCTTATTTATGCCCCCCTCCTTCCCTTTCAGTATAAGTGTATTTCCTATGTCTGTGAGTGTTTCTGATTCGTAAAGAAGTTCATTTGTATCATTTTTTTAGACTCCACATAAAAATGATATGATATTTGTCTTTGTCTGACTTATTTAATACAATCATTTCTAGCTCCAAACATATTGCTGGAAATGACATTATTTTGTTCTATTTTATGACTGAGTAATATTCCTGTGTGTGTGTGTATACACATGTATATATATCACTTAGTCATGTCTAACTCTTTGCAATCCATGGACTGTAGCCCACCAGGCTCCTCTGTCCATGGGAGAAGTCTCCAGGCAAGAATACTGGAGTGGGTAGCCATTTCCTTCTCCTATATATAGGTAAGTGTCTATCAACAGATGAATGATAAAGAAGATATAAGAGATATTGATAGACACTTGAGTTGCTTCCATGTCTTGGCTATTGTAAATAGTGCTGCTATTGAGTTGACCTTAAGTGAAGCACAGTGTGGGTGGATTTCATCCAATTAGTTGATGGCCAAAAAAGAATGGACTGAGGTTTTCTCAAGAAGCAATTCTGGAAGAGTTTGAGTAGGATAGGTATTATCTCTTCTCTAAATTTTTGGTAGAATTCAGCTGTGAAGCCATCTGGTCCTGGGCTTTTTTGGCTGGAAGATTTCTGATTATGGTTTTGATTTCAGTGCTTGTGATGGGTCTGTTAAGATTTTCTATTTCTTCCTGGTTCAGTTTTGGAAGGTTATACTTTTCTAAGAATTTGTCCATTTCTTCCAAGTTGTCCATTTTATTGGCATATACTTGCTGATAGTAGTCTCTTATGATCCTTTGTATTTCTGTGTTGTCTGTTGTGATCTCTCCACTTTCATTTCTAATTTTGTTGATTTGATTTTTCTCCCTTTTTTTCTTGATGAGTCTGGCTAATGGTTTGTCTATTTTATTTATCTTCTCAAAGAACCAGCTTTTAGCTTTGTTGATTTTTGCTATGGTCTCCTTTGTTGCTTTTTCATTTATTTCTGCCCTAATTTTTATGATTTCTTTCCTTCTACTGACCCTGGGGTTCTTCATTTCTTCCTTTTCTGGTTGCTTCAGGTGTAGAATAAGGTTATTTATTTGATTTTTCTCTTGTTTCTTGAGGTAAGCTTGTATTGCTATGAACCTTCCCCTTAGCACTGCTTTTACAGTGTCCCATAGGTTTTGGGTTGTTGTGTTTTCATTTTCATTCATTTCTATGCATATTTTGATTTATTTTTTGATTTCTTCTGTGATTTGTTGGTTATTCAGAAGTGTGTTGTTTAGCCTCCATATGTTTGTATTTTTAATAGTTCTTTTTTTTCCTGTAGTTGACATCTAATCTTACCACATTGTGATCAGAAAACATGCTTGGAATGATTTTAATTTTTTTGAATTTACCCCAGGATGTGATCTATCCTGGAGAAGGTTCTGTGTGCACTTGAGAAAAAGGTGAAATTCATTGTTTGGGGGTGAAATGTCCTACAGATATAAATTAGGTCTAACTGGTCCATTGTATCATTTAAAGTTTGTATTTCCTTGCTAATTTTCTATCCATAGGTGTGAGAGGGGTATCCATAGGTTTAGTTGATCTATCCATAGGTGTGAGTGGGGTATTAAAGTCTCCCACTATTATTGTGTTATTATTAATTTCCCCTTTCATACTTGTTAGCATTTGCCTTACATATTGCAGTGCTCCTATGTTGGGTGCATATATATTTATAATTGCTGTATCTTCTTCTTGGATTGATCCTTTGATCATTATGTAGTGTCCTTCTTTGTCTCTTTTCACAGACTTTATTTCAAAGTCTATTTTATCTGATATGAGTATTGCTAATCCTGCTTTCTTTTGGTCTTCATTTGTCTGAAATATCTTTTTCTAGCCCTTCACTTTCATTTTGTATGTGTCCCCTGTTTTGAGGTGGGTCTCTTGTAGACAGCATATATGGGAGCCTATTATACAGAGTGAAATAAGTCAGAAAGAAAAACACCAATACAGTATGCTAACGCATATATATGGAATTTAGAAAGATGGTAACAATGACCCTATATGAGAGACAGCAAAAGAGACACAGATGTATAGAACAGTCTTCTGGACTCTGTGGGAGAAGGTGAGGGTGGGATGATTTGAGAGAATAGCATTGAAACATGTATATTATCATATGTGAAACAGATTGCCAGTCCAGGTTCAATGCATGAGACAGGGTGCTCAGGGCTGGTGCACTGGGATGACCCTGAGGGATGGGGTGGGGAGGGAGGTGGGAGGGGGGTTCAGGATGGGGAACACATGTACACTCATGGCTGATTCATGTCAATGTATGGCAAAACCCACTACAATATTGTAAAGTAATTAGGCTCCAATTAAAATAAATAAATAAATTTAAAAAAAAAGAAGCAATTCTGCCTCAAGACTGCAACACAGAAAGCCTGCCGGAGTTTCTTGCCTGCTGGAAACTTCAGATTCACCAGTCCCACAGCTATGTGAGTCAGTAAACCTGTGTCTCTGCCACACACATGCCCCTCTTACCATTCTGTTTTTCTGGAGAACCCTGACTAATACAGTCACCACAATATTCTCTTCCAGCTCTTTTTTTCTGATACAATACACTTTTCTGAAACTTTTCTAGATGCAAGCACCTCCCCACATGTCCTGCCCTAGTTAATTTTCATCATATTTACACGTTCAGACCCTGTCGTCTTGTTTTATTTGCTTATTTTAACCCAGTCAGAAGTATTTAGCTTATAGACTTTGTAGCAGAAATGCTCTGTAGGGAGAATTCTTCCCCTTCCCCAGTGAGAGAGATAAAACACTTATTGCTACTCAGTTAGCAAAGAGCTATCAAAATGCTTTAAACCCAGAGCAATCATAAAAAAAAAGATAAAGGATGGAAAGAAAAATAAATCTGTTTCTAAAACCAATGAACATTTAGAATGGCTTGAAAATAGTATGAAAGATTAAAAATATAACACAAAGGCTTAAGTTATAAGGTTGCTCCTTCAGATGAAGTGTGGAAGACCATAGATGGCCGTACTGGGTATCCGACTTGGACAACTTGTACTTATAGTTCAAGGATCGATTATAGGATACCAGGCGGTGGGAATTATACTATTCAGGACTGGAGCAACCCGAATCCCGGTGAGCATCCATTGATTAAGATAACATTTAAAGGCAGATTTGAAAATTGGAATAGGATTCCTCTTCCTTGGCCTACGCAAGCCACTAGATGGCATATTAACCAATTTATTCCTCCTATGCTGTCTTATACAGCTACAAGCAAAACCTATTGGCAACCTGAGATTTGGAGAGCCCTTGCTGCTACTGCCCCCGTTTCTTTATCTCGCCCAGATAACGATTCCACTTATTCTGTTTTAGCTTGTTTACCCTCGCCTTATGTTTTCCCTTTTACTAATGACTCCAACAAACTTAATGTACGCATGAATTATTCAGGTGGACCTAACGTGGTAACTTGTGAACAATGTATGCTTTCATCCTGTTTGACCCCTCAATATAATATTTGCTCTTTTGTGGTGTTGCGATGCCCACCCTATCTCATGATACCCGTGACAGTGACCTCCCACTGGTATGACAATTACGGTCTCACCATGTTACAACAACTACAGGATTTAATGTGATCGCGACGGTTTGTGGGCTTACTTATTTTAGGAATATCAGCTTTAATAGCAGCAATTAGTTCTGTTACTGCGGCAGCAATATCATTGACTCAACAAGTGCATACTGCCCAATATGTTGATACCATGTCTAAAAATGTTTCTTTAACTCTAGCAACTCAGGAAGCTATAGATAGGAAATTAGAGATGTGAGTAGACGCCTTAGAAGAGGCAATTATGCATATTGGGACTGAGTTACAGACTTTAAAAGTGAAGATGGCTTTGACATGCCACGCTGATTACAGGTGAATGTGCGTGACATCTTTGAAGGTAAACAAGACAGATTATGAATGGGAAAAGATTAAAAATCATATCTCAGGTGTTTGGAATAGTTCTGATATTGGCCTGGACTTAGGGAAACTTCATAATCAAATATAGACCTTGGAACACTCTCGATTGGATTTTACCACCACTGGAGCAGCTAATGACTTTTTTCATACCTTCTCTAACTTTATTTCTGGAAAAAATATTCTGTCTAATATCCCTAGTTATGCTGTCGTTGGTGCTCTAATCCTACTTCTCATAATCATTCTTCCTTGTATTGTCAGGATTCTTCGGCAGAGCATTCAGAAGTTCGCGACTGAGCTGCATCTGGCTGTTTTAAGAAATAAAAAAGGGGGAGATGTTGGGGGCCAGAGTGAGGCACTCTGCCCATGGCAAAGGTCATGAGGAAGGAGGCTCGACATACGCAAAGGCGGCATCGAGCCTCAGGAGTCCCCCTGGAAATCCTCGAGCATCTACCCCCATAACCAGAGCCTGCCTGCTTTACTACTTTGTGCTCCCACCTACACCTCTGACTTTACGGGGGGCTGTCCCCCACAACCTCTTTCAGAGAAGGAGTTAACTTAGAGCTCCAGTTAATAACTCCTGGGTGTGACAAGAGTGTTTTAACCTACAAACTCCTCTGAAGGTTCTCTAGCCTGCCTGACAGGCTTGTCCGGCCACATGTGATCGCTCACAGCCTCCCAACCGTGAGAGGCATGAGATGCTTTAAACCTTCTAAAAACAGGTTCCTTAGAAAAGTTAGAAAACCATTAGTATAAGTATAGTGGGCTGATTAGAAGTTGTATTGATGAAGGGTTTTTCATTTGTTGAGCCAATGTTTGCTGCTAAGTCTCCATATCCCCCGCCCTTACACACATTAATGAATATATAAAAGAAATAAGTATTAACCTTTGATATTAATCACGTTAGACCTTAGGCTAAGTAAATTCTTTCCTTAACTAAAACCCACTACACCCTCACCCTATAGGAATGTAACTTTATTTGGGTGACGTCTGTTTTAAGAATAATCACCCCTGGAGAAGTAAGTGTCCTGGTTGACTGACCGCTGTCACAAGGAGAGGGTCATAAATTGTCAGCAGGCCCCCTGGCCAGAAGATGATGTAACACCCCTAAGACCTCTGTATACATTTGTATGAAGCACCTGACTTTGATAAAAGTCAGGACTGCTGACCCAGCGTGACTTTTGCATAACATCTCAGTGTATAAAAGTAGACCATGGAAAATAAAGAATTGGGATCAGTTTCTCGAAATACTGGTCTCCCCATGTCGCTCTCTCTCTCACTCTGGCTGAATCTCCATCTGGAGCGCGGAACCCGCCATGCTTACTAATTATGCCTGGGCTTCTAAGATCCAACCGGGGAGGCCTCAGTGTCTCCTCTCCTTCGGGAGAATGGAAGAACGCCTGCGGCCTACATAAGTGGTGCAAATTTCTTGTCTTGAAGTTTTATTGGTCTCCCGCGTAAACCAAGCTACTCAGCCTCTTTTGTCCACTGAATTTTCCTACTGAGCTATCCTCATTCTATTACTCTTTACATCTCTAATTAATATCTAATTGAAGCTATTGTATCCTGATCTTCGCCTACGCTGTCCCCACTTCGAATACCCTGGATCAGCTGGGGCTGGACCCCGGCAAGTGTTTTTATATAAAATACACCTAATATATATAAAATACATCTAATATCCCTTCAAAGATCCTACGGAGGAAATCTTGAGTTGTGAAAGTGATGCATTAACAAGTTTATTTAAAGTGTTGTGTGGGGATATGTCCCAGTGTATTTTCTGGAGCTAAGGACTGTTTTTTTATAAACTTAAATTCTGGGGCTTACGATTTTAATAAGGATAGTTAAATTAGGTTCCTGGCCCCAGTTGTAACGTGTATGTGGGAGGGCTTTCCACATAACACCAGGGTGTGCAAAAGTCCAACTCAGTTCTGACACTATCTACCCAGAGATGGCACCAGATTTCACACAGCTATCAACTCCTCGTGGTAACTAGATTCTCTCTAGTCACACCGTGTTTCACATCATATGATCCTCTGCTCATCTTGTCCATCAGGCAAACTTCTGATCAGCACTTCAGTTTTCTGGCAGCCTCTGCCTTTTTCTTGACACCATATATGGCTGTATAGACTCCTGTTTATTTTTCTTTGTAAAATTAAATACAGTTGACCCTTGATATGGAGGTTAGGAGTACTGGCCCTCGTTCAGTCAAAAATCCACATATAACTTTTGAATCCCTCAAAATATAATCATTAATAGCCTATTGTTGACTGAGAACTTCCCTGGTGGCTCAGATGGTAAAGAATCTGCAGACCCAGGTTCAATCCCTAGGTTGGGAAGATCCCCTGGAGAAGGCGATGGCTATCCACTCCAGTATTCTTGCCTTGAGAATTTCCACAGAGAGAGGAGTCTGGTGGGCTACAGTCCATGGAGTTGCTAAGAGTTGGACACAGCTGATTGACTAAGCCTACATTGTTGACTGAAAGCCTTATCAATAACATAGTCGATCAACATACATTTTGTATGTTATTTGTATTGTATACTGTATTTGTACAATAAAATAAAGAAAAAATGTTACTGAGGAAATCATAAGGAAGAGAAAGTACATTTACATACTGTACTATATAAATATCATAAGTTAAAGTATTTTTTAATTATTTGTTTATTTCTTTGGCTGCACCAGGTCTTAGTTGGAGCATGAGGGATCTTTAGTTGAGACATGTAAAATCTCAGGGTATGTGGGATCTAGTTCTCTGACCAGGGATCAAATAAGGGCCCGCTGTACTGGGAGCACGGAGTCTTGGCTGGACCACCAGGAAGTCTCAATATCACGTTTGTCATCCATTTACAAGATGAATCTTCTGTTGGGATCTACATTAACATTATCTTATATAAAACACTATAGATGTTATATGTATTTTTAACATCAGATACCAAAATGAAAAGATAATGTGAAAAAGAAGTTCACATTTATTTACAGGTATAACAATTCATGCATTGATAACAAAGAAGCAGCAAAATGATAGCTTTATGGAAGTTGAGTGTAATCAATACAAGTGGACCTGCATAATTCAAACCAATGTTGTTCAAAGGTCAGCTGTACATTCATGCCAACCCATAAAAAAGGAATGTCAGCCTGGAAATGTTAATAAGCCCTTTCACAAGATTTAAATTTCCCATTGTCTTGAGGTATCAACAATTCATGCTGATCAAAATTTACTCATTTAACTTTAACCCTTCCTGGAAGAGTTAGACATTTGACATTTTGAATGAAGCTTTCTTCCTTGGCTTCGAGTAGTTGAGTTAGAAAGCTGTGTACACACCATTCTCTCACCTTGCCTGTCAAATGAAACTCTATTTGCAGTACAGGAGTGACCAAGGAGCCTCCATACTCTTGCTATAATGTAGTAGGCAACAGAATTGCTCCACACAATTTACTGGAAAATCAAGGCTCTGCTTCCATGCTGGTTAATACCTTCTGTTGCTTCTGGATGAATGTTTCAGGTCCAGTTGAGGGGAATTTGCATAAAATTTAAAATTTAAGAACAAACCAATTGGTTGTTCAAATTGAGCAAATGATCAATGAAAAAATGTTGTCTGCCATATTAGTAAGTAAAGGCTGTTGCAGCCATCAGTCCATCACACTGCAGACACCCTCAGGGATGTACCCTGAGGAGAGTCTGGATGAGAAGGCAGAGGATTCTTGCCCCACATAGCTGAGGTGCATATCAAAGGAATAATTTCAGTAAGCCCGGATCTTGCATCTTCCCATACATGGAAAAGCACTAAATTCTTTAACTTGAGATGCCTGGTTTTCTTTAAATAAAAGTACTCTTTGATGTTCTGACAATCTGGTCTTCGCTGCAAAAACTTCTTTATATACACCCTGGCTTCTCCCTTACTTCTTTGGTGTAGTCCCTTAGAGGTATCTGAAAGGCTACGTTTCAGATTTAAGTGGCCAGTTTTTTCCACTAAATAAAACATGACTCTCAACTTTTAAGCTGTGATTATTATTATTTTTTAAGTTGACAAAACCAATCCATGACATTTACTTTCATGGTTTGGACTTGGCAAATCAGGAAGTTAATTGGGAGTATTCTATCCAGATGAATTACAAAGCTTCTTATCTTGTTCCTCATTATTGCTATGGTCAGGTTAGGTCAGTTTGGTTCAATCGCCCAGTCATGTTCAACTTTTTGCGATCCTATGGACTGCAGCTCACCAGGCTTCCCTGTCCATCACCAACTCCCAGAGCTTGCTCAGATTCGTGTCTATTGAGTTGGTGATGCCATCTAACCATCTCATCCTCTGTTGTACCCTTCTCCTCCTGCCTTCAATCTTTCCCAGCATCAGGGTCTTTTCCAATGAGTCACCTCTTCACATCAGATGGCCAGAGTATTGGAGCTTCAGCTTCAACATCAGCCCTTCCATTGAATATTCAGGACTGATTTCCTTTAGGATTGACTGGTTGGATCCCCTTGCAGTCCAAGGGACTCTCAAGAGTCTTCTCCAACACCACAGTTCAGAAGCATCAATTCTTCAGCACTCAGCCTTTTTTGTTGACCAACTCTCACATCCATATATGACTACTGGAAAAACCATAGCTTTGACTAGATGGACCTTTGTTGGCAAAGTAATGTCTCTGCTTTTTAATACGCTGTCTAGATTTGTCATAACTTTTCTTCCAAGGAGCAAGCATCTTTTAATTTCATGGTTGCAGTCATCATCTGCAGTGATTTTGGAGCCCCCCAAAATAAAGTCTGTCACTGTTTCCATTGTTTCCCCATCTATTTACCATGAAGCGATGGGACCAGATGCCATGATCTTAGTTTTTTGAATGCTGAATGTTAAGCCAGCTTTTCACTTTCCTCTTTCACTTTCAAGAGGCTCTTTAGTTCTTTTTCACTTTCTGCTGCAAGGGTGGTGTCATCTGCATATCTGAGGTTATTGATATTTCTCCCAGCAATCTTGATTCCAACTTGTGCTTTATCCAGCCTGGCATTTTGCATAATATACTCTGCAAATATGTTAAATAAGCAGGGTGACAATATACAGCCTTGATGTACTCCTTTCCCAATTTGGAACTAGTCCATTGTTCCATGTCCAGCTCTAACTGTTGCTTCTTGATCTGCATACAGATTTCTCAGGAGGCAAGTAAGGTGGTCTGGTATTCCCATCTCTTGAAGAATTTTCCGCAGTTTGTTGTGATCCATACAGTCTTCCCCACCAGGACTTCCCTGGTAGCTCAGATGGTAAAGAATCTGCCTACAATGTGGGAGACCTGGGTTCAATCCCTGGGTTAGGAAGATCCTCTTGAGAAGGAAATGGCAACCCACTCCAGTACTCTTGCCTGGAAAATCCCATGGACTGAGGAGCCTGGTAAGCTATAGTCCATGGGGTCGCAAAGAGTTGGACATGACTGAGTGACTAAACTTTCACACAGTCAAAGGTTTTGGTGTAGTTAATAAAGCAGAAATAGATGTTTTTCTGGAATTTTCTTGCTTTTTCTATGATACGATGGATGTTGGCGATTTGGTCTCTGTTTCCTCTGCCTTTTCTAAATCCATCTTGAACATTTGGAAGTTGTCAGTTCTCGTACTGTTGAAGCCTAGCTTGGAGAATTTTGAGCATTACTTTGCTAGCATGTGAGATGAGTGCAATTGTGCAGGACTTTGAGCATTCTTTGGGATTGCCTTTCTTTGGGATTGGAATGAAAACTGACCTTTTCCAGTCCTGTGGCTGCTGCTGAATTTTCCAAATTTGCTGGCATATTGAGTGCAGCACTTTCATAGCATCATCTTTTAGGATTTGAAATAGTTCAGCCAGAATTCCATCACTTCCACTAGCTTTGTTCATAGTGATGCTTCCTAAGGCCCACCTGCCTTCACTTTCCAGGATGTCTGACATCTTTCCAGGGTGTCAGGTGAGTGATCACACCATTGTGGTTATCTAGGTCATTAAGATCGTTTTTTGTATAGTTCTTCTGTGTATTCTTGCCACCTCTTCTTAATATCTTCTGCTTCTGTTAGGCCCATACCATTTCTGTCCTTTATTGTGCTCATCTTTGCATGAAATGTTCCCTTGGTATCACTAATTTCCTTGACAAGATCTCTAGTCTTTCCCATTCTATTGTTTTCCTCTATCTCTTTGCATTGATCACTGAGGAAGGCTTTCTTATCTCTCCTTGCTCTTCTTTGGAACTCTGCATTCAAATGGTTATATCTTTTCTTTTCTCCTTTGCCTTTCACTTCTCTTCTTCTCTCAGCTATTTGTAAGGCCTTCTCTGACAATCATTTTGCCTTTTTGCATCTCTTTTTCTTGGGGATGGTCTTGATCACTGCCTCCTATATGATGTCATAAACTTCCATCTATAGTTCTTCAGGCACTCTGTCAGATCTAATCTCTTGAATCTATATGTCACTTCCACTGTATAATCATAAGGGATTTGGTTTAAGTCATACCTGAATGGTCTAGTGGTTTTCCCTACTTTCTTTAATTTAGGTCTGAATTTGGCAATAAGGAGTTCATGATCTGAGCCACAGTCAGCTCCTGGTCTTGTTTTTGCTGACTGTATAGAGCTTCTCCATCTTTGGCTGCAAAGAATATAATCAATCTGATTTCAGCATTGACCGTCAGGTGATGTCCATGTGTAGAGTCTACTCTTGTGTTGTTCTCTTGGCAAAACTCTGTTAGCCTTTGCTCTGCTTCATTCTGTACTCCAAGGCCCAATTTGCCTGTTACTTCAGGTATCTCTTGACTTCCTACTTTTGCATTCCAGTCCCCTACAATGAAAAGGACATCCTTTATGGGTGTTAGTTCTAGAAGGTCTTGTAGGTCTTCATAGAGCCGTTCAACTTCAGCTTCTTTGGTATTAATAGTTGGGGCATAGACTTGGATTACTGTGATATTGAATAGTTTGCCTTGGAAATGAACAGAAATCATTCTGTCATTTTTGAGGTTGCACCCAAGTAGTGCATTTCAAACTCTTTTGCTGACTATGATGGCTACTCCATTTCTTCTAAGGGATTCTTGCCCACAGGGGTAGATATAATGGTCATCTGAATTAAATTTGCACACTCCAGTCCATTTTAGTTCACTGATTCTTAAAATGTCGAGGTTTACTCTTGCCATCTCCTGTTTGGCCACTTCCAATTTACCTTGACTCCTGAATCTAACATTCCAGGTTCCTATGCAATATTGTTCTTTACAGCATTGGGCTTTACTTCCATCACCAGTCACATTCACAACTGAGTGTTGTTTTTGGTTTGGCTCCATGTCTTCATTCTTTCTGGAATTATTTTTCCACTCTTCTCTGATAGCATATTGGGCACCTACAGACCTGGGGAGTTTATCTTTCAGTGTCATATATTTTTGCTTTTTTATACTGTTCATGGGATTCTCAAGGCAAGAATACTGAAGTGCTTTGCCATTCCCTTTTCCAGTGGACCACATTTTGTTAGAAATCTCGACCATGACCCATCCATCTTGGGTGGCCCTACATGGCATGGCTCATAGCTTCATTGGTCAGGTCAATTGCTAACAAAGTCACAAATGCTATAGTGCAGTCACTATTCCATCCATTCATACAGCAGATGAATCTACAATAAAGGAAATCTGGAGTTATGCCAATAAAGACAATTATATTGCATGAATTTAGTCCCTACCCATCATTAAAATCCTTGGAGAAGGAAATGACTGCCCACTTTAGTATTCTTGCCTGGAGAATCCCATGGACAGAAGAGCCTTGTGGGCTACAGTCTATGCAGTTGCTAGAGTCAGACACGACTTAGCAATTAAACCACCACCATGCCATTGTAATAGTGTTGTAGACTTGAAAATTTGATGATTTTCCGATCCTGTAGTCACTTGGTTTTGTCAGAGATGAAAACCAGGTGAAGGGACTGCAGAATAATTTCCCACTTGCAGCAGCTCCTGCCTGAGAGAGATCAGAATTGGATACTGTACCACTCACAGCTTTTTCTAACCAGCCAGAGAAAATAAATGACTATGAACTTAAACCTCCCACCCGCTGAAGACCATCGATGACTTTGGAATGCTAGACCCTCACCAGACACAACTGAAGAGTCTTTCTGGTCACTGAACAATGGTGTTTTTTTATGTATGATATCTGTGCTATGGAGTCATTCCACCTGCTCCTGTGCCCTGTCCTTAAATAGCAGCATCACAATAAACTGCCTCATTCTGCAGTACGTTGGTCCCAGTCATCTCCTCCCAGTGAACCTCTTTGAATCTCTTCACTGGTACGTGTTTCCTTTCTTGGCAAGTCAGTGAACTCAGTGCTTACTGTTGTTGCTGTTGTTTTGATTCCTGCAGTGAATCAAAACAAATAAAAACTTCTTTTAATAATGTTTGTATGTTTTTCTATTACTCACTATTAAACAGGAGATAATGCTATCTGGCTTTTGCCAGAAGCACAAATAAGTAAGTCCGCAGTGTTAAACCAGGACTTGAGAAACAATGGAGCCTTGAGGGATTTAAAAAACACATCCCATTTCCCTGTTTTGAACTGTCACTTGTTTTACTCTAAATTTTCACAGACTCTACGACCAAATAGTTAATGCTCACCTAGTAGATGGCTTCTGTAAGTATTGTTTTGCTACATCTCTTTAAGCATTGGGCTTGCTGTACACGAATCGAGCAAGACACAGACCTTTGATTTCCAATGAATTCGATAGGCACTCAGAGGATGGGTGGAAGTACATGACAGGAGACCAACATTTCAGTTCTCAAATACTCAATGACAATGAGCAAACAATCCCATTGCCCTTGATGGGGATGTGGAAACACACGGAAGCACAGAACAGGATGCTGCAGTGGGCTGGGAAAGGGCTTAGAATTCATTTGCCGCCAGAGGGTAATTTGGCTTTCATTTCGGTGGTTACTGATTAGTAAAGTGGTCAAATAAGATGTTATAAATCTGTCTCTTTATTAACAAGTTGGTCAGACCCTAGAGAAGATCTAGCTTCTACATAATTAGAACTGTGCACACTCAAGGAGAACATCAGAAAGTATCCTGACCCATGAGAAAGCAGTTTCTCTTTGTACCTCTTGGAGGATGAAGGGGACGAGGGAGGTAAAGACAGCATACATTTGCTTTTATACAGAAGAATCAGTTGAGTGCAAATGAAACTGTATTTTAATTTAATAGTATTAATATTTTCATTTCAATGGGCCAGTTCTTGGAGCTACATTTTTTTTCAGTCTCTGAGAAACAAACAATTTAAATTTTTCCCGTGTTTTATATTTCTGTAAGTCTCCAGCTGTGCATAGCATCTCACCATTTTGTACTTAATTTTAACTGTTGCCAATTTCTTCCTTGTTTATTCATTTTTTTTCTGGTGTTACCTAAAGACATAGTTTTAAAAATAATTAAGCAATTCATTCAAAAGTGCTTTTATCTGCCTTGAAGAGAAAATAATAAAACATGAGAGCTCTAAAAGCCATGATGAACAATAAAAAGTAAAGCTGGCAGATGAAATGGAATATAGAAAAAAAGCCCATTCAGAACCTCAGTGCCTTTGGATCTTGGATCTTGTGAGTTGGGTAGACTGAGGTAAAGACCATGCCTGTTATGATTCTGACACCAACTCCAGTGTGTGTTCTTCCCAACACCATCAAACAGTTCTTTGACCCTAGCTGGGTGTCCAACCGTTTAACACAGCTCTGATACTGCTGTGCTGTGTGCTAAGTCGCTTCAATCCTGTCTGGCTCTTTGCAACCCTATGGACTCTAGCCCACCAGGCTCCTCTGTCCATGGGATTCTCCAGGTGAGGATATTGGAGTAGGTTGCCATGCCTTCCTCCAGGGGATCTTCTTGACCTAGGAGTGAACCTGTGTCTCTTACATCGCCTGCACTGGCAGGTGGGTTCTTGACCACTGGCCCTACCTGGGAAGCCCAGTTCTGACATTGTCTACCTGGAAATAGCACCAGATCGCTCAGGTTAAGGACTCAGTCCTGCAACACTGCACCCCCACCCCCACCTCTGCCATCTTTAGAAGTCAATCACAAGTACATGCTGTCACCTGTGCCTCTGATCAGTGGCTATAGATTGAAGGTTCCAATGAACCCCTTCCTCGTCTTCAATTAACTTGATGGAGAGGCCCACAGAACTCAGAGAAACATTTCCCTAGATCACCAGTTTATAACAAAAGAAGGTAACTCAGGACAACCAGACGAAAGAGATGTGTAGGGCAATGTATATGGGCAAGGGCAGGAGCTCATGATCTCTGGATGTGCCGTTCTTCCCAAATCTCTATGTGTTCACCAACCTGAAAGCTCTTCAAACCCGGTCCTTGGGGTTTTATGGAAGTGTCATTACACAGGAACGAATGACCCAATCACTGGCTACTGGTTATGGACTCAGTCCCTCTCCCTTCTGCGGAAGTCAGGAGGGTGGTACTGAAAGTTCCAACCCTTTAATTACATGGTTGGCTCTCTGCGTGTGTGCTAGTCACTCAGTTATGTCTGACTCTTTGTGACTCCATGGACACGAGCTCCTCTGTCTGTGGGATCTCCCAGGCAAGAATACTGAAATGGGTAGGCATTCCCTTCTCCAGGGAATCTTCCCAACCAGGGATCGAACCCACATCTCCTGCTTTGCAGGCAGATTCTTTACTGCCTGAGCCATCAGGGAAGCCCAGGTGGCCCTCTACTGCCATGTAAAAATTGCCACAAACTAAGGAGTTGAATCAAACACATATTTATTATCTCATAGCTTCTGTGGGTCATGAGTCCAGACAAGGCTTTGATGAGTCCTCTGCTCCGGGTCTCATAAAATAGCAATCAGAATGTTAGCAGCAGTACTGCATTCTCATCCAAATTCTTAACTAGGAAGAATCTGCTTCCCAGCTCTCTCTAGTTACTGGCAGAATTCATTTTCTTCTGGCTGGAGGACCGAGAGTCCCAGCTTCTTACTGCTTATTGGTTGGAGGCTGCTCTTACTTTCTAGAGGCCTCCAAAAGTCCCCTGCCATATGGATCTTTCAGCAGGTAGCTTACTTGCAACATGGCAGTTTGTTTTTTCAAGGCCAATGGAGAATCTCTCTAGTGTGTGCTAGTAAGGTTAGTAAGGTGGAGATTGTATATATATATATATGGCTTCCCAGGTGGCTCAGTGGTAAAGAATCTGCCTGCCAATGCAGGAGATCCAGGATACATGAGGTTGATCCCTGGATCAGGAAGATCCCCTGGAGGCAGAAATGGCAACCCATTTCAGTATTCTTGCCTGGAGAATTCCTTGGACAGAGGAGCCTGGCAGGCCATAGTCCATGGGGTCGCAATGAGTCGGACACAACTGGGTGACTGAGTACATGAGCGCACACACACACACACACACATGCACACACACATACAAGTCAGGAAACAAACAGATCCAACCTACACTCAAGGGAGGAAAGTTATACAGGAATTGCACACTCAGGTTATTTCAAAATTTTGCCTGCTACAGTTTTCAACTTGATTACACATCACATTTGCCTGGGGAGTTGCTAAAAAACATTGATGTGTAGGATTTACTTCAGACAAATTAAATAAGAGTATTTGGAGGGTTGGAAACAGACTTAAGTTTTTATAAAACTTTCCAGGTAATTTAATTATACAAACAAATATTGTCACAAGGATAATGTATGCCTATTAAGTAATTCTGGAAGTAGCTGACCCTCCTCTTTTGCTTGTCAGAATGATTGAAACATTAAAAAATTTTTTAAAAAGCTCTTTTCAGTAGGTGGTACATATGGTAAGAATTTTTATACAAGCTCAATAGTGGCTAGCAGTGGGCTAATATCCTTAGGAGGACTACTGGTTTAAATATGTTTAGTATGACACATTTTTGTCTACAAATTAACATTAGCAACTTGGAGTGTAATGGAAAAATAATAAAATGATTGTTGGTAGATGTAAAAGGAAGAGATAGTCAGAACGAATCCAGTTCTTTCCAGTCTTCTAGCTCTACTTGCTTCCCATCAAATGTGGCTTATAGATTTTGGCATGCAATGTATATACCATGTTCTTCCTAAACAACTATGACGAAAGCATTGCCAACCACTAATCTGGACTGCCCTCATTTTCCTTGACATTTGGAATTCCTCCGTAAAGAAAAGGAAGACTCAACCATCCTGAACTTGCCCAACAGTAACCTGTGAAACAGTATTTCCAAACCTGTTGTTTTTTTCCATTATGCCATGCTACTTTGCGATAAACTGTGCAAAGAGTACGTTGGGTCAGGTAAGGAACCCGGTTGGAATTAAAGAGAGATTACAAGGAGCAAATGGCAGGTGGGAATGGCCGTAGTAGAGCTGTTCTCTTCATTCCCACATCAGCTGGTTCTTTCAGGTCAGTGAGTCCTAGAACTGTAAGGCTGTGGCTAGGACCTACAGTCTCTGTAGAAATCTGTCACAGATGCCCTCCAGATAACCCTATCATTCATGCACCAGCAATCCCCTACTTGGGCCTCTTTTTCCTAACAAATGAATTCATGGGAGAGAAAAATCAAAGCTACAAAGGAAAATCAATTTAATGCATGAAAGATGAAATTATGTAGAAAAATATCACCCCTTCATGCTTAACGAATCAAAGAAAATGTGTTTGCCAGCATGAAGCAATTTTATCAGAAAATAGCCCAGGTGAAAGAGTTAAAGGGAAGGGCATTACCAAGCCCAACTCTGTCACACATGACAAATTGACAGAAGACAGACATTGCAGACAGACTAAATTGTGTTCAGAGGTTTGTAAAACTGTAGGGTTTTACATATAGAGTACTTTTCATGAATCTCTTCTCAGTGCACCAAAATTAACACGTGGATGATTTCTAATTAACTGTTCCAGTCAACTTAATTTTTGAAATGAAGAGCAAAGGTGTAAACTCAGAAAACAACCCCATTTACAATGACAAAAAAAGAAGAAAGAAGAAAATATCTAGGAATAAATTTAACCAAGAAGGTGAAAGACCTGTACACCGAAAACTGCAAGACACTGTTGAAAAAAACTGGAGGTGACACAAAGAAATGGGAAGATATGCTGTGCTTGTAAAATGGAAGAACTAACATTGTTAAAATGTCTATATTACGTAGAGCAATCTACAGATTCAACGTAAGCTCCATCAACGTCTCAATGACATTATTCACAGAAATAGAACAACAACAACAACAAAACCCCCAATTTACATGGAACTTCAAAAGACCCTGAGCCAAAACAACCCTGAGAAAAAAGAACAAAGTTAGAGGTTTCACAATGTTATATATTCACAGTATATTAGAAAGCTATAGTAATCAAAGCAGTGTGGTATTTGGCCAAAAAACAGACACATAGACAAATGGGCCAGAACTGACAGCCCTAAAATAAATCCAGACATACGTGGACAATTAATTTACAACAAAAGGGAAAAGAACATGCAATGGAGAAAGGATCAGTTCAGTCAGTTCAGTCACTCAGTCGTGTCCGACTCTTTGCAACCTCATGAATGGCAGCACACCAGGACTCCCTGTCCATCACCATCTCCCGGAGTTCATTCAAACTCATGTCCATCGAGTCGGTGATGCCACCCAGCCATCTCATCCTCTGTCGTCCCCTTTTCCTCCTGCCCCCAATCCCTCCCAGCATCAGAATCTTTTCCAATGAGTCCACTCTTCGCAGGAGATGGTCAAAGTACTGGAGTTACAGCTTTAGCATCATCCCTTCCAAAGAACACCCAGGGCTGATCTCCTTCAGAATGGACTGGTTGGATCTCCTTGCAGTCCAAGGAACTCTCAAGAGTCTTCTCCAACACCACAGTTCAAAAGCATCAATTCTTTGGCACTCAGCCTTCTTCACAGTCCAACTCTCACATCCATACATGACCACAGGAAAAACCATAGCCTTGACTAGATGGACCTTTGTTGGCAAAGTAATGTCTCTGCTTTTGAATATGCTATCTAGGTTGGTCATAACTTTCCTTCCAAGGAGTAAGCGTCTTTTAATTTCATGGCTGCAGTCACCATTTGCAGTGATTTTGGAGCCCCCAAAATAAGGTCTGACACTGTGTCCACTGTTTCCCCATCCATTTCCCATGAAGTGATGGGACCGGATGCCATGATGTTAGTTTTCTGAGTGTTGAGCTTTAAGACAACTTTTTCACTCTCCTCTTTCACTTTCACCAAGAGGCTTTTTAGTTCTTCACTTTCTGCCATAAGGGCAGTGTCATCTGCATATTTGAGGTGAATGATATTTCTCCCGGCAATCTTGATTCCAGCCTGTGCTTCTTCCAGCCCAGCGTTTCTCATGATGTACTCTGCATAGAAGTTAAATAAGCAGGGTGACAATATACAGCCTTGACGTACTCCTTTTCCTATTTGGAACCAGTCTGTTGTTCCATGTCCAGTTCTAAATGTTGCTTCCTGACCTGCATATAAGTTTCTCAAGAGGCAGATCAGGTGGTCTGGTATTCCCATCTCTTTCAGAATAGTCTCTTCAATAAATGATGTTGGGAAAATTGGACAACCACATACAAAAAAGTGAAACTAGACCACTATCTCGTACCATACACAGAATTCAACTCAAAAAGATTAAAGACTTGAATGTAAGACCTTAAAGCATAAAACTCTGAAAGAAAACACAGGCAGTATGTTTGTTTATATCTTCCTGGATGTCTCCTCAGGCAGAGGAACAAAAGCAAAAATGAACAAACGGAACTACATCAAACTAAAAAGCTATACAGCAAAGAAATTATCAATAAATTAAAAAAACAACTTAAGGGAGAAGAAATTTGCAAATCATATATCTGATAAGGTGTTAATATCCAAAATATATTAAAAACTCATAAAACTTAACAAGAGTAAAAGAAAGAATCTAATTTAAAAAACTGGGCAAAGGAGCTGGAATCTGGTCCCATCACTTCATGGCAAATAGATGGGGGAAAAAATGGAAACAGTGACAGACTTTTTTTTCGTATGCTCCAAAATCACTGCAGATAGTGACTGCAGCCATGAAATTAAAAGATGCTTGCTCTTTGGAAGAAAAGTCATGACAAATCTAGACAGCATATTAAAAAGCAGAGACAATACTTCACCCACAAAGGTCCATCTAGTCAAAGCTATAGTTTTTCCAGTAGTCATATATGCATGTGAGAGTTGGACAACAAAAAAGGCTGAATGCTGAAGAATTGATGCTTTTGAACTGTGGTGTTGGAGAAGACTCTTGAGAGTCCCTTGGACAGCAAGCGGATCCAACCAGTCAATCCTAAAGGAAATCAGTCCTGAATATTCAATGGAAGGGCTGATGCTGAAGCTGAAGCTCCAATACTCTGACCATCTGATGTGAAGAGCTGACTCATTGAAAAAGACCCTGATGCTGGGAAAGATTGAAGGTGGGAGGAGAAGCAAGTGACACAGATGATGAGATGGTAAGATGGCATCACTGACTCAATGAACATGAATTTGAGCAAGCTCCAGGAGATAGTGAAAGACAGGGAAGCCTGGTGTTCTGCAGTCCACGGGGTTACAAAGAGTCAGACACGACTTAGTGACTGAACAACAAGGACTTTCCTGGTGGTGCAATGGTTAGTACTCAGTGCTTCTACTACAAGGGGTATGGGGTATGATCCCTTGTCAGGAACTAAATCCCACATGCCACACAGTGCAACCAAAAAAAAAAAAAGAAAGAAAGAAAAAGAGAAGGTTACAAATACTATATGATTTCACTCATATGTGAAATATATGAAAATAAATTCTTAAAAAAATGAACAAACCAAACCAAACAAAAGCAAAGATAAAAATACAGAGAACAGAGTAGTAATTGCCAGAGGAGTGAGTGGAGTGGGGTGGTAGGTGAGGGTTAAACAGGTAAAGGGGATCAACTCTATGGTGATGGATGGAAAATAAGCTTTTAGTGGTGAGAGCCCTGTAGTGTACACAGAAGCAGAAATATAATATTGCACACACAAAACTTACATGATGTTAATCCTCACTCCCCCAAAAGTCAAAGTGGTTCTAGTCTTTCATTTTGAGCAAGAACTAAGAGAACTCGCTCCGCCATCTGAGAAGTTTTAAATTAAAAAAAAACACCTGTACGTTTGATAAACCCATTATTTCTTAAATATACTTATACACAGAATTTTTTTTTCCTTTAATGCAAACTCCTTTTAATAACTAGTTCTACAGGGCTCCATTCAGGAAATAACACTTAAATTATTTTGAAGTCTTATTAAAACTACCTGAAGAAAATAGATTCATTCCATCAGGGTTTCTCAAAACCAGAATAACCCTCAGGGCATATGAAAGTGAACCAGTCCTGAGGAGGGGAAGGGAGCAGGACCTGGGGCATAGCTACAGGCTATGAGCTTTGAAGTCTCAGAGATACTTTTAAAAATTCCCTATGAATTTTGTATTCTGCTTCATAACATGTGAAAGTGACAGTCCCTCAGTCATGTCCAACTCTTTGCGAACCCACGGACTATACTGTCCATGGAATTCTCCAGACCAGAATACTGGAGTGGGTAGCCTTTCCCTTCTCCAGAGGATCTTCCCAACCCAGGGATTGAACCCAGGTCTCCCGCATTGCAGGCGGATTCTTTACCAGCTGAGACACAAGGTAAGCCCAAGAATACTGGAGTGGGTAGTCTATCCCTTCTCCAGTAGATCTTCCTGACCCAGGAATCGAACAGGGTCTCCTGCATTGCAGGCAGCTTCTTTACCAACTGAGCTATCAGGAAATATAAGCATTTGTATTCAAAGAAAAGTAAAACTCTGCTTGCTGGATTTGTGCCAGATTTACTGAGTCTTCCCACACCCTCTTGCTCATGGACACAACTCTTTTATTAAAGAACAATAAAGGGCTTCCCTGGTGGCTCATCCTCTGTCATCTCCGTTTCCTCCTGCTTTCAGTCTTTCCCAGCATAAGGGTCTTTTCTAATGAGTCAGTTCTTCGCATCAGGTGGCCAGAGTATTGGAGCTTCAGCTTCAACATTAATCCTTCCAATGAACACTCAGGACTGATCTCCTTTAGGATGGACTGGTTGGATCTCCTTGCAGTCCAAGGGACTCTCAAGAGTCTTCTCCAACACCACAGTTCAAAAGTATCAATTCTTTGGTGCTCAGCTTTCTTTATAATCCAATTCTCACATCCACACATGACTACTGGAAAAACCATAGCTTTGACTAGATGGACCTTTCTGGGCAAAGTAATGTCTCTGCTTTTCAATATGCTGTCTAGGTTGGTCATAGCTTTTCTTCCAAGGAGCAGGATGAGATGGTTGGATGGCATCACCGACTGGATGGATGTGAGTTTGAGCAAGCTCCAGGAATTGGTGATGGACAGGAAAGCCTGGAGTGTTGCAGTCCATTGGGTTGCAAAAAGTCAGACATGACTTAGTAACTAAACAACAACAACAATCACTTGCAAGAAGTATTATCAAAGCTTTGAAGCTTTTCTTAAAAAAGATCACTATATATAAACACACACACATACTATGTATGTGTGTTTATGTATAATGAGTAATATTCCTACACAAACACACACTCTCTCTCATACACACACACATCACATCTTATTAAACCAATCATCTGTTGATGGGCATGTGGGTTTTTTCCCATATCTAGGTTATTATAAATAGTCCAAGCTCACTCTTATTCAATAATATAGCATTTACACAGCCATTTTACTTACCCCAGTTAAACTGCAAGTTCCTCGAAAGCAGAGACTATGTCTTTTTTTATTTCCTGTCACATCCCATGTGTCTGGAGTAGGGCAGGTACTCAATAAATATTTGTTAATTGGATGAATGATGCTACACTCAAGTCAGAACAGGACCATGCCTATTCTAAAATTCGAGCTGTGTGTCTCTTTCCATACTTGATGACAATCATATTCTGAATACTGAACAGTGAAATTAAGTGGTTAAAGAAGTTTTCTCATTTAAAACAGAAGTTAGAGGAAGCCTATAGAGATGGCACCCCACTCCAGTACTCTTGCCTGGAAAATCCCATGGAAGCCTGGAAGGCTGTGGTCCATGGGGTCGCTGAGGGTCGGACACGACTGAGCGACTTCACTTTCACTTTTCACTTTGATGCATTGGAGAAGGAAATGGCAACCCACTCCAGTGTTCTTGCCTGGAGAATCCCAGGGATGGGGGAGCCTGGTGGGCTGCCGTCTATGGGGTCACACAGAGTTGGACACGACTGAAGTGACTTAGCAGTAGCAGCAGCATAGAGATGGCGGAGTAAAATACTCTGTTATCTGTAAGATAACAGCAAGATACTATGTAATGGTTACAGGGTATTGGTTGCACATTGTGAATGAATGTGTTTCACAATGTTTTACACTGACTACAGCTCTACACAAGAGATGCAAAATGTTGAAACACTATATTTTTCAATCTTTTTTTGTTCCTCATTCACAAAGTTGTGACCAACTCTCTGTGACCCATGGACTGCAGTACGCCAGTCTTCTCTGTCCTCCACTATCTCCTGGAGTTTGCTCAAACTCATGTCCATTGAGTCACGATGCCATCCAATCATTTCATCCTTTCTTTTTAGAACTCCAAGAGAATCGATGATTAGATCAACCACATTTTAGGAACTGTCTCGCTTTTCAAAGTGTATTCACCTAACTGGCCCTTAGGCTCTGGTATATTTAAAGGCCTTAACTTATACTACTCATTGAATTGCATGTTTTGTTTTCTCAGAATGTGTTTGTTGGTAAAGATGCTTATTATGTTACCAATCAGGAAAACTTGGCTCTGAAAGCATTTTTAAAATGTTATTAGTATAGCCCACTTGTACTGTACTTCTAAGATAATGCAAAATCACTATTTTTGTAATGACCATACATTTTAGTTCCTGACACCAAACACCTGACAGGATTTTACAGATTTAAACTGTTTTGCCTTAGATGAAAGAGAAGGCAATGTGCAGATTCTGGACATTTTTGGGCCACAGAAGCCGTTTGGCAGTCTACGTTCTTAGAACAACGTGTCTAAATGCACAGGATCATGTAAATGCATAGATTATTGTAAATGCATTGATTATAGAAAATGCATAGATTATAGAAAATGCATAGGATTATGTAAAAACCAATTATATTGTAACACAATTATGAGAACATTAAAAGAGAAATTTCTAAAGCTGCTGGGGGAAGCAGTTTGACAGCTGTTAAAAAAAAAGGAAACATAAAATAAGCATGAGACCCAGCAATTCCACTTTTAGGTAGATACCCAAAGGAACAGAAAGCAGGGACTTGAATAGACATTTGTACATCAGTGTTCATTACAGCATTACTCACAACAGCTAAAAGGTGGAAACAACCCAAGTATCCATCAACAGGATGGATAAATAAAACATAGCATATGCAGGTACAATGGAATACTAATGGCAATCTATTACAAGTCTTTCCCCAAACAGTCCTTTAACTCCAGTAGTTATATCCAGTCACTTAAAACACATACACACACACACAAAACTAGACTGCCATTGTCTCAAGAAACCCATTTTCTTTTCTCCTAATTCCTTGCCAACGAGTGCATATTCCACATTTCTTTCATCACAGGAAGCAGAGATCAAAGGCCATTTTTAGTCTACCTAAACTTTCTCAGCTGAGTCACTGCCAGCCAGAGACGCTTCCAGATGCAACACTGCCAGTCTCCAGGGGCTCTGCCCTAAGGATGGCTTGGTGCCTTCTTGGATTGCTAAACAGAAGATGGGAGCCCCTTGAAGCTCACTGAACAAGTGAAACATTTTACGTACCAATCTCAAAGGGAATTCAGCTTCTCTCTCTTCCCTAGGACTTTATTTTTCTAGTAGACTTTTCTAATGTTCTTGGCTTTTTAAAAACATCATGACAACACATTCTGTTTCAGAGAATGTTTACTTCTAAAGATAATAAATTAGGGACTTCCTGGGTGGTCCGGTGGGTAAGAATCCACCTTGATTGGTAGGGGACTCGAGTTCAGTCCCTGGTCGGGGAACTAAGATCCACGTGCCATGAAGAAACTAAGCCCACGCCCTGCGACTACAGAGTCTCTGTGCCACCGGAGAGATCCCGCAAGATGCAAAGAAGATCCTGCATGCTTTGCCTAACACCTGGTACAGCCAAATAAATGAATATTAAAAAAACAATATCCTGCACACCTTCCTCAGCATATTTATTAGATATGACTTAGGTCAGATAGTTGTTATGTCAGGATTATTTTAATAGCAGAACTATTAGCTTCCTGCAAACACTCTTTAGTAAACTAATCAAAAGATGCTATAGTTCCTGAAAACTATTTTGCCTAATGAAAAATTGGGTATAAGTAGGATTGAGTAATGTGAACAAAACCACAGGTGAAGCATAGGCAGGGCTGGAAAGTGAACGGAAAACTGTGGAACAGGATAAACACGATGTACATCCAGAGCTCATTCCATACACTGGGCTGAGGAAATGCAAAATGAGGGAGAAAATGAGCATAGAGAATAGAAGGAGAGTTAGGAAAAACATGACAGTAAGAGCCAAGAACTGGAATGCTGATGAGGTCACTAACTATGGTCTGGAGCCCTGATGCTCCCTCTGCTATGCCACACTGTATTCACCATCTCAAATGACTGACAAGAAGCATAAGCAAAAACAGAACATTCTACTTGCATGTCAATGACAAAATAGTGTGATGCTTGATCACTTGATCAGTTACTCCTTACCTCTAATGTTGCCTTGAGATTTTATCAAGGGGCTGATATCATATTGCTACTGACTTTCTAGCTTTGTGCTATTGCTAGGAAATTCAACCAGGTTAAAATATCAGCTCTATTTTACATGTTTTACTATATGTTACATGTTTTACTATATGTATAGGGTTTGATATCCATTCTGCACTTCTTCCATATATTTTGTTTCTCTGCCAGTTTCTCATCAATTTAGGCTGAGAGAAACTGTATATATGGATATACATATATTTGTTCCTATTTTTTTTATAAATCACTTTAGAAGAGCCTCAGTCATTGTCATATTGGAGAAGGCAATGGCACCCCACTCCAGTACTCTTGCCTGGAAAATCCCATGGACTGAGGAGCCTGGTGGGCTGCAGTCCATGGGGTCGCTAAGAGTCGGACATGACTGAACGACTTCACTTTCACCTTTCACTTTCATGCATTGGAGAAGGAAATGGCGACCCACTCCAGTGTTCTTGCCTGGAGAATCCCAGGGACGGGGGAGCCTGGTGGGCTGCCGTCTGTGGGGTCGCATGGAGTCGGACACGACTGAAGCGACTTAGCAGCAGTAGCAGCAGCAGCATTGTCATATAGGGAGACAACCCAGCATGTCTGGGTCCTGATGAAGAAAGACAAGCAAAATGCCCAGCAGCTTGATTAATTTTAAGGTTAGTCAGAATACAATCTGTGGATAATTTTTCTTTTAAAAATATTGTCTTCAATGGCTCCAATCATTCAACACTATGGATGGGTCATAGTTTCCTGAAAGTGGAAAGGGCATCATTCAGGCATTCATGCCCCTTGTCATCCCCTTACCAAAGGATCTGTTTTATGTCTGTGTTGTATATAAACATCAGCCTCCAGACGTTAGCCTATAATTTTTCTTATAAATTAAATGTCTTCTGCCTTCCAGAGAAACATGTAATTTTTGAACAAAAACCAGATCAATGCATTAAGGATAATTTTTATAGTGACTTAGTTTTAGAAGGATTAGGATTTTGTGATCTTCTTATCTTTCCACTTGACTCCCTTAGAATGTTCAAGTGCTATTAACTTTTGTAATAATAATCATTTTACTCGATGCCATCAAGGTTTACCTTCTTTATGCATAAAACGGGGAATAATATCTATCTCATGATTTTGGAGATTAAATGAGGAGGCTTCCCTGGTGGCTCAGATGGTAAAGAATCCTCCTGCAATGAAGGTGACCCAGGTTCAATCCCTGGGTTGGGAAGATTCCCTGGAGAAGGGAATGGAAACCCACTCCAGTATTCTTGCCTGGGAAATCCTATAGACAGAGGAGCCTGGCGGGCTACAGTCCATGGGGTTACAAAGAGTGGGACACAACTGAGCAACTAACACTTCCTTCCTTCCTTACTAAGGTGTTTAAATGTCTAGCATGATACCTGGGACAAGAGTTGTTGCTGCTGTTTAGTTGCTGAGTCGTGTTCCACTCTGTGTGACCCCCCTGGACTACAGCCCTCCAGGCTCCTCTGTCCATGGGATTCTCCAGTCAAGAATATCCAAGTGGGTTGCCATTTCCTCATTTCCTTCTCTAGCGGGTCTTCCTGACCCAGGGACTAAGCCGGTGTCTCTTGCTTCTCCTGCATCCGCAGGTGGATTCTTTACCAGTAGTGCCACCTGGGAAGCTATATATGCATGCAGGTGGAATTTAAGACTTAATCTTGAGGTTGTAAACTTTTATTTTAAATTTATCCCTGAAGTGACTATTTAAGGGCCCACATAATGCAAGACAAAATCAGCCTTGATTCTTTCAAGCAGTAAATTCTCTTTTCAAGCAATAAAATGTTTCTTAAATCAATTTGAGTGCAAATCAGGATATTTAGCAACTGGAAAATGAAAAGCAAGAGGTATGCAACAATGTGATCAAAATTACACACTATATACATCTGACTATAGCAAGTATTGATTTACTAGTAGAGAGTATTAAAAGATCCATCATTCACAGCATTTCTTTTCCTTCAAAAATGGTTTCTCCTTTCATTAATTATCTTTGAAAAGTGTGATTATTTTCTTGTGCTGAAACTTTCTTAGGTTATTGCATGCTCAAACTGGCTTTCTATTTTTGTGTGTGAAATTGCATCATTTAAAAAAAATAAACTGATGAAAAATAAACTGGTGTTTTAAATTATAGGGAAAAACATTGAACAAAAATACTTTCATGCAATACTCAAAGAGATCAAAGCTATTTTTCTTTGAGGCTCCTTATTGTCAATCAGACAATACACGTTTATTTATTTATAAAAAGTCTCCTTATAAATAATCCACAATTATGATCAATGTTATTTAATTTTTTTAATTTTTAAAAATTAAAAATATTTACCTGAGGTATGGTTGAATACAATATTATATGTTTCAGGTGTATGACACAGTGATTCACAATTTTTAAAAGAGCACTATTCTTTTTTAAACCACAGCTACAATTAAACATTCAACCTCTATCATTCATAAAATGAACTTATCTTTGGAATTCTTTTCATGAATTTGTGTTTATTTGTCTATCAACCAACATGTTTGCACATCAGTTATATGTTTGGTACTATCAGGGAGGCATTTCAATTCTAACACAGATCATTATCAGTGTTATATTATTTCACTGTTTGAATCAATTTGATTGGCCTGATTATCTTCTCTTCCTCTTTTCCTAGTATACATGGGCCAAGGTACGATTCTAAACAGTTTCCTCTTATAGGAAGATTAAAACTTCACCAATAAGTAAAGTCTATCTACTATCTTCCAGGCTTCCAGGACTTTAAAAATTAATGGGAGACTTAATTACAGCTAGAGCTACGTATGTGTGCATGCATATGCACACACACACACCTACACACAGAGAGAGTTTTTGGCTTCCTGTGAAATAGGACCATAAATGGGAACAGGAAAGACAACTTTGGCTTTTCATCTTATACTCTTCTGTATTATTTGAATTTGTTTTATTTAAACACATATTTTTATTTTTTTGAAATACCGAAAAACCCAGAGAGTTTAGCACTAGCAGAATCAAATAGAGAACCGAGAAAGTTCCCTGGAAATCACTTCACCTTTGCCTCAATGAATGAAGAACATTCATTTCGAATCCCCACTTAATTTCCTATGTGGAAACTAAGTCTAAAGAACTCTAACTGTTATAAGGACATGGGAAAAGCAGCTATTTTTTTTTTCTCAAGTGCTGGCAAGCTACATTATATAAAATAAAGCATGGGCATTGATTCAAATTAGAAGGCCTAAGAGCCATTTGTTCTTACATTATGAATACGGTACAAGAGTGAAGCACCCAGGATGGACGTGTAATATTTTATAGAGGGTGGTGATTACACCCAGCTCTGCTATGTGACATGTAAATGGATGCGGTTCTCCTGTCTCTTTCATTGTTACTGCACATTGGTGCCCTCGGCCCCACTGACTAATGAGCTAGAAATTAATTACCAAAACTTGTTTTGATCTGTACTCAGACAAGAGGGCTGTCTTGGGGCACACTGTAACTGCAGACTTAATTCTAAATTGCAGACTCGAATCCTTGCATGTTCAACACAACATACCTTGAAAACCCTGGAGGTAGAGACTCTTCCAGGGTCAGCCCTGGCAGAGCCAGCTAAGCAAGAACTACCACCTGTCTACAATTCCAGAGGTTTCTTGGTGCCTCTAATGGCAAAAATGCCTTTATTTTTTTTTCCCTTGCTCATACTTTTTTTTTAACTTCTAAAGATTAGAAGTAAATTTAACTATTAAATTTGGAATAAACAGCTCTCGTATTTTCTGCCCCAGTTTCACATCTGTCTGGGCATGTTTGTATGAAAAAGCCTTCTAATATCTGAAGCAAGTATGACATTTAAGAAAATGTGAGAATGTTTTAGACATTCAAATAGCTAGATTAAATCAGCATTTTCACTGCTAAGCAAAAATATACATTTGTATTTGAATGTAAGTTAAGATAAAGTTCATAGTAGAATTAAAACCAAAAAAGAAAAAAATGCCTTTTACTTGATAACTAGTTAATTAAACAAAATACAGCTATAAAATGAAATATTATATAACTGTTTAAAAAGAATAAGGCTTTTAAGATAGATCTATTTGTTCTAGTTCATAATTGATAAGAACATATATCATATATAATATACATATATTTTAAGTTAAAGCAGGCCAGGCTTAGAACTGAGAATAGAAAACAATCTCTTTAAATAAAAAGGATATTCTGCTATGAATAATTTTCTTTTTGTAAGGAAATATAATGAACAGTTCCTCTTTGGGGAAAGGGACTAGGTATCAATACAGTTTAATTATTATTATTCTTTTTAAAAATTTTATTAAAATATAAAAATATTTTTGGCTTGTGGAGGATCTTAGTTCTGTGACTGGGGATTGAACTCACACCCTTGGCAGTTAAAGCTTGGAGTTCTAACCATTTGACTACCAGGGAATACCCTATTAATTATTCTTCTTTAACCATGTACATGCATTTATTTAAAAACAATATTGATCAGACATCTGAGGAATTATAAGCACTTACATGTTTTTAGATTAGGTATGCTACAAATGCTTATGTGTTCATGTATTTTAATGTAAAATTTTAGACTTAAAGCTTTCAGTTGTATGTATAATTAACAATGCTAAAAACAAGGCTGTGGTAGTGTGTCAATAAGGTTGTTAACAACATGTTCTTTATCATTCTCCCATTCATTGAATGGGTTCCCCAATATGATTCAATCCTGGGTATTCTAAAAAGGTGTTGCCACTTCTAAAATGATTAATTTGTAGGAGAAACAAACCAAAAAATTACCAGCAGCAACAGTCAGACTCCAGCCCTGGCCTCCATAACAGAAAAAGGAAGTGAGGCTGAGGGGGCACTCTGAAGAGCTTTTGAGGTGATCTAAAGATAAATAGGAAGTACCTTTTCTCTCTTTCTATAGAGAATCAATGGTTTCTAACCTATAAGGTAAAAGAATCTAAAACATATACATATATATGTAAATAAGTAAGTGTTAGTCACTCAGTCGTGCCCAACTCTTTGTGATCCCATGGAATGCAGCCCACCAGGTTCCTCCATCCATGAGATTTTTCCAGGCAAGGATACTGGAGTGGGTTGCCGTTTCCTTCTCCAGGGGATCTTCCCAACCCAGGGATCGAACCAGGGTTTCCTGCACTGCAGGAAGATTCTTTATTGACCGAGCTACAAGAGAAGCCATACATAAAATATATATATATATATTTTTTAATATATTTTTATATGTAAAAAATATATAAATGAATTATTTTCCTGTACACCTAAAACTAATACATTGTAAATCAACTACAATAAAAAATCAATGGTTTCAGTATAAAACAAAAATGAACAAAATCTAATTGAATCACGAATGACACAAAGAGAAGTTATCTAGCATATAGATAGTGTGATAGCTGATACAAAATTATATTTACACCAAATCAGCAAACTTGGCCCTGTGTGGCTGTATATTTTACAGCTCTGAACAGATTCTTCCAGCAATTGGCTCTGCTGAACATGGGAGCACTGGTGGTGAGCTCCCTCTGCCCCTCTAGCTGTCTTCTCTGTTCCTCCTGCTCCTGCCTTGCTTCTAGATCATCCAAGGGCTGGCAACTCATTTTTGGCCACTTTTTGCAAAGGAATTAAAGAAACAGCCAGGAAGGACTCATGAAGGAAAAAGTCAGCAAGCCTAACTGTTGATTACTTTCTGCCTGCGAAGCATCTGCCCTGATTCTCTTTTGTTTGAAGTTTTGAATTCTTTGCATTATTAAGTGGGACATTTTTGAATCATTTATAAGCCAGTATCACATGGTCAGCCACTCAAATCTATATTATGGAACCAGATGG
Organism: Bos taurus; assembly: GCF_002263795.3. Lineage (NCBI taxonomy): Eukaryota > Metazoa > Chordata > Mammalia > Artiodactyla > Bovidae > Bos > Bos taurus. The sequence continues at coordinate 14,250,463 of NC_037344.1, read as the reverse complement.
TTCTGGTGTATTCAAGAGTGCATTTTTCTTAAATGGAAACTGAATTTTTCAGATAATAATCATGGTCATTGAAAAAGCATTTACCCAGGAAAATGTAAGGAAAAATCAAAAGAAAATAAAAACAACTTACAATCCATCATTACCATTGTAAACCATTTTAACATCTTCTATCTATGTTTTAGACATTTTCATGGTTATGTAGTATATAAATGTATTTTATATGAAAATGTAACATCCTTTATGACTTTACACTATTTTCCTCTGGGGTTTCTTCATTTAATGATAAATATAGATTTATTATGACATCATCTTGAAGTCCTGCAAAATGTTTTTTTGTCTTACTGCAGTTCTGACTTCTGCTATGTGTATTATAAGTAGCTGTAGACATGCATTGGGCTTCCCTGGTAGCTCAGATGGTAAAGCATCTGCCTACAATGCGGGAGACCCGGGTTCGATCCCTGGGTCATATCCTGTTGTTACATTGCCTTTTGAATTCTCATGGATTTGAGTTCTTTATCTGCTTATTTTAACCTATATCTTCTGAATTCTGTAACTTTTTCTGCTTTTAACTCCTACTCACTTTTTCCTGCTGCTTTTATTTAAAATAAAATTACACTTGTTTGGGAAATAAGAGTAAACAGACTCTAAGTAAAGGCTTCTTTGAATCAGGTGTGAAAATTTCAGGGCAAAGATTTTGATAATTTGACTACTCAGTGACATTTCTGCCTTGCTTTCAAATTTTTCAGTGGATTTTAGAGAGGTTAAAGTTGTAAATAAATGTGATATTACCTTAATTGCATGTTAGACAGATATACTGGATTTATGATTAGTTCTATTATTGTTCCCCAAAGCCCCTTTTATTTGTTATTATGTATTTTATTTTCACACTCACTTGAAAAAGTCAGCTCATTGAAACAGAAAATTAGTACTCACATGAACCATGAGACAAGTATCATGTCAAATTCAAATATTAAAATGCATAGTGTTGGTCAAATTGGCTTTAAATACTGAATAAGAGAAAAATGAAATAATCTGTTTTTGGTCTTATGAACACAATTAAATATTCACAGTATATCCTCAAACTAAAATTGCCTCACTGCCATATAGCTATTCAGTTTGACTTATTAGGAAGAATTGACTTGGTTCCTTTGATGGTTTCTTTCTCTGAATCCTTTAACTCCTCAAGCTCATTTCCTCATCTTAAAATTTGAAATAACAATTCCCATCTCACAGGCTGTGGTGAGGATCAAATGGAATAACATTTGTGAAACACTCTGTAGAAATATTATTGTTGTGGTTTAGTAACTAAGTTGTGTCTAGCTCTTTTGTGACCCCATGGTCTGTAGCCTGCCAGGCTCCTCTGTCCATGGGGTTTTCCATGCAAGAATACTGGAGTGGGTTGCCATTTCCTTCTCCAGCGAATCTTCCTGACCCATGGATCGAACCTGCATCTCCTGCTTGGAAGACAAATTCTTTACCACTGAGCTGCCTGGGAAGTGTAGAAATATTAAGTCATATATAAATTTAAGGTAATATTATTCTATGGTAAGTGGAAAAGACCATTCATCATTATGTATAGCAGAGTTATGCAAAACTTCAACATAAATCTGTGAATATAGTAACTTTGGGAGAGGATGATAAATGAACTTGACACTTTGCTTAATTGGCACAGTTCAGAGCTTTAGAAATCTAAAATGTGTTTCCCATTTACAAGTGGCTTTCAGGATAACCTTGAACATAATGAAATTTCCCATCGATGTTACAAAGTAGATGGTGATTTTATACTGAAATAATCTTAGGTTGGATAATTCAAAACTTCAGAAATTGATAGAATCTACAAGTTAGGTACATTGTAAAAATTTTTTTGTTTGACTTCCCAGTTTATCTGTGTACACAAGTATAGTTATGTTCATAAGTACGTGAAAGGAAAGAAAAAAAGAAAATTCAAATTTATTAGGGAATAATAATACTAGGCCTTATATTATTTTTGGAGCAGAGCAGAAGGGGAAAGGCACAACTGAGAGGGAAAACAAGGTGAGAACAGGCATGATATTCCCGTGTAAAGCAGCTTAGCGTGTAGTGGAAAAGACAAGAACGGTGGATTTAAGTTCCTTCCTCTTTTGCCTTGGCCACTTAGCGAACTTCCAAATATGAAATCAGTTTAGAAGTGGCCAGAGAAAAAGAGATAAAAAACCAAGTTTTGCAGGCAGCACCCCAATAAAGAAATTTACCCTAATAGCATAAAATTTGACCTTCTATAATCAAGTGATCTAATTATAGATTTCTAGGAATAAATGATTAAAATTCTCTTTATCTAGAAGAAAAATACAAAATTTGTATTTCTAAAGATAATTCTAAAGATGATAATTATTGAGTGCTTGCTATGTGCCAGGGGTTCTTAAGTGCCTGATGTGTGTTGATTCCCTGAATGCTTGTGGTAGGCAGAATAATGATCCTCTAAAGATGCCTGGGCTTCCCAGGTGGCGCTAGTGGCAAAGAACCCACCTGCCAATGTAGGAGACACGAGATGTGGGTTCCATCCCTGGGTTGGGAAGATTCCCTGGAGGAGGGCATGGCAACCCACTCCAGTATTCTTGCCTGGAGAATCACATGGACAGTGGAGCCTGGCAGGTTACTGTCCATAGGGTCAAAAAATGTCAGACACAACTGAAGCACCCTAGCACAATAATGTCCATAGCTTAGTCTCTGGACTCTGTGAATAAGTTATACTACATGGCAACAAGAACTTTGAGGATATGATTAAATTCAGAATTTTGAGATGAGGGAAAGTTGGCTGAATTACACAAGTGGAATCAATGTAAATCACAAGCGTTCTTGTAAGTGAAAGAGCGAGGCAGAAAGTCACTGTGAAGCACCTTGAGAAAGACCCAACTGCTTCCAGCTTCAAAGTTGGAAGAAGAGAACAGCCTTTAGAAGCTATAAAGGGCAAGGAAATGGATTCTCCCCTAGAATCTCCATAAAGAAATACATCTTTATCCAAACCCTGATTTTAGCCCAGTAAAAGCCATGTTAGATTTCTGACCTGCTGAACTATAAGATGATAAATTTGCATTGCTTTAAGCCACTAATTTTATGATAATTTGTTATAGGAGCAATAGGAAACAAATAATATCCTCATAGTTATTGTTGGGAGGCACAGTGCAAAATAGCCTTGAAGGAGAAGGTCTGTGGGAAAATAGCGAAGGGCCAGAAGTACCCAGGCATTATGTACTGATTGCTGAAGAACATTTCCTGCCTTTGGCTATGCTCAGCACCAAGATTTAACAATTAAACATTAAAGACATTGCTTGAGAAAATGGGTCATGGATAAACACCCATTTAATGGGTCATTAAGAATGCACTGTTCCTTGAAGTATCTTTTACTGATTATATCTTAGCCTTGTACATGTTCTGCTGTCCGTATGCTCTAAGCTCTTTGTTCCTTGCTCCTATAAAAAGGCTTGACTACAGAAATAAACTTGTCAGTCCTTGCAGAGACTGTCCAAGTGTTGTTCTTTCAGGTTCACCGTTTCCAAGTCCCAGGGAAAAATCCCCACAAGTGGCACCCGAAACAGGGAGTTGATAGGAAGACTGAACAAAGCGGCGAGCCCTACAGAAAGAGGTAAGCAGGATGGGACAACATAGCAGTAAGATTCCTTTCATTTCTATAATGCATCACTTTCTGAAACAAAATGGTATTAATATTTCAAGAGATCAGTTGAACGACTGCTATCATATTTTACTGGAACATAATCCGTGGTTCCCAGAGGAGGGGACAGTCAATCTAGACATATAGAAAAGGGTTAAGAATAATGTTTTGCGAGCATATCGGCAAGGGTTACATGGTCACTCATACGGGCTGTCATAGAACAAATTGAAGGGCATAATGTTGATTTGGAAGTAGAGACTGTTCAGTCTTTATATGAATATGAGCTTAAGGAACAAGATATGCAAGGTACTTTGAAATATAAGAATGTTATGCTCAATCAGACACAATCCTTGGAAAAACAGCTTGGAGACATATGTATACAGATCAGATCAGATCAGATCAGTCGCTCAGGATGTGTCAAAACTGAAGCCACTTAGAATGGAGGTCATTTCATTCAGCAATCAGCCCAAATCTGAAGTTTTTCCTTCTGCTCTGCCTGTAACAGCAGTTGCTAACTTTACTCATACTAATCATTTCACTCCTCCTCAGGAGATGCCTGCTTGCGCTTTCCCAATACAGTTTATTGGGAATAATAAAGGCCCAAGGCCAGAATGCTTGGGCTGGTTTAGATTTCGGTATGTTGTCTAGCTTTAAGAAAGCATGCACTCTATACTTCTCCTTACTGTGTAGAATTCCTCAGAGGATGGGCTGATCATTGGATGCCATATGATTTTTTTCAAATAACAAAGATGGTTCTAAATCCTCAACAATTACTTCAGTGGCAAATATGGGTTAATGATGAGGCCCAACAAATGATGATTGATCAGCAATCTCATGGTAACCCTGCAAATTTAACCTATGATATACTTACTGGAATGAGAGCCATGGCCGATATGACTGCGCAATTAGCTAGTCTTACCCCTCAAATGTATTTCATTAAAGAAATTTCTTGCAGAGCATGGGCAAAGGTTGATAATATTAACTCTGATGGTTCATTTGTCAAGATTACCCAAGGACATGAGGAAGAATATTCCCAATTTATAGAAAAATTAAAGGATGCCATTGAAAAATCTATCAGAGATGAAACTTTACAAAATATTATTTTAAAACAACTTGTCTTTGAAAATGCTAATGAGGAATGTCAATCCGTGCTTAGACCAATTCGAGAAACTGGTTCTCTTATGGAGTATTTGAAAACTTATAGAGATATCAGATCTGTGTCCCATAGAGCAAAATTAGCGACACTAGAAACGTTTAATGTGCAAAAGGCTGCCAATGCTAAATGTTTTAACTGCGAGAAGGCCAACCATATGAAAAAACAATGCCACATGCTAATGCAGACAGCTAAAAATAATAATACTTCTGAAAAAAAGACCCCCAAGAGTTTGCCAAAATGTAAAAGGGGATTCCATTGGTTGAATAAATGTCATTCCAAATTCGATAAGGATGGAAATGCATTGACACCAGAGGCACAACAAAAACAGGGAAACTAATAAAGGGGCTATCCTCTAGCCCCACTACAAAAGGAGGACCCAACATTATGACACTGCAAGCAGCTACCTCTAAGTGTGTTTGCATTGATATACCTAGTCCTTATGATATGGAATTAATAGAATTATACAATCCTCATAAAATCCCCACAGGATATTATGGTCCGATCCCACCTGGAACAGTTAGACTAATTTTAGGACATAATAGCTGTATAATGAAAGGTTTAGTAGTATTGACTGGAGTTGTGGATGAAGATTATGAAGGAGAGATACATGTCATGATGGATGTCATAAAATTAGGAAATGTATATCTACAAAAAGGGGAACGCTTTGCACAATTATTACTTTTGCGATATGTCAAACCAATGAAGGCATCTGATAAAATTAGGCAGGGAGGTTTTGATAGCACCAATCTTACTGCCGCACTATCTACCTTATTAAAGGAACATCAAAAACCTATGCTTACTCTAAAGATACAAAGAAAAAAGTTCACAGATACGTTGGATACAGGAACCAACATTTCCATTATCAGAACTGAAGAATGACCCCTTGAATGCGGTAAGACTATGACTCCTTCCAGACTATTGGAAATAAATAAGGCTAATGCTACACAAACTTTCGTCAATACATTCTATTTACAAGCTTATGGTCCTAATCAAATTGTAGCTTATATCAAACATACATAGCCAATATCCATATTAATTTATGGGGAAGGGATTTTCTTGAACAAACGAAAGCCACAATCTCTCTAAATGAGCCCTTTTAGTGGGGGCCATTGAGTTAACACTATTGCCTCTCGACTGGGAATCTAATGCCCCAATATGAACACCTCAATGGCCCCTAACTAAAGAAAAGTTGACAACTCTCATACAACTAATAGATGAGCAATTACAAAAGAATCATATAGAGCCTTCATTTTCCCCATAGAACTCTCTCATTTTTATAATAAAAAAGAAATCAGAAAAATGGCAAATATAGATAGATCTAAGAAATGTTAATAAAATATAATTCCTATGGGGCCATTACAACCTGGATTGCCCTCCCCTTCCATGGTACCGAAAGACTAATCTATAATTATTATTGATTTACAAGACTGCTTTTTTACTATACCCTTGCATCCTAAAGATAGAAAACGTTTTGCGTTTTCAGTTCCTTCTATAAATCACATGACTTCTGTTAAAAGATTTCAATGGAAGGTGCTACCTCAGGGAATGATGAACTCTCCTACCATTTGCCAATATCCCTTATCTGTTTTATTACAACCTGTTAGAGATAAATATCCTACTGCCTTCATAATTCATTATATGGATGATATACTCCTGTCCATGGAATCTGAACTTTGTTTACAACAGTTATATGACGAAGTCACTACCACTCTTCAAAATCATGGCTTACTTGTTGTGCCAGATAAAATTCAATTGAAAGCACCCTTTAATTGCTTGGGACATGTTATGGAAGAGTCTAAGATAAAACCTCAAAAAACTCAAATCTCTGTGCATTCTCTATGCACATTAAGTGATTTTCAAAAATTGATAGGAGATATTAATTGGCTTTGGCCATCTATTGGCATTCCCACCTATGCATTACAAAATTTATTTAAAATTTTAGAGGGACCTCCTAACCCTAATAGTCCTAGACAGCTAACAAAAGAAGCGAAAGAAGAATTAAAATTTGTTGAAAAACACATTCAACTATCTTTCTCAACTCGGCTGGACCATGCCCAACCAGTCTATGTATATATATTTCCCACCAAACATTCACCTACTGCAATCATAGCTCAAAACAACCTGATAGAATGGGTATATCTACATACTAAACAATCCAAAAAAAAATCATATTATACATTGAGAAAATAGGGCAACTAATTGTATCAGGACGGAACCATATACAAACCTTAACTGGATTTCATCCATATGCAATACATGTTCCCTTGACAAAAAAGGAACTACAAATTGCCTTACAGTATAACATAACCATGCAAATAACATTAAGTGATTTTCAGAATGTTATCCATTCCATTTGCCAAAAGGAAAATTATGGAACTTCCTACAATTCACTAAATTTATAGTAACTAATATTATTGCCTCCCAGCCTATTTCAAATGCACCTACCTATTTCATTGATGGCAACAAGAAAGGCATAGCTGGGATCGTTGGCCCTGATATCAAAGAGAAATTACCCATTACCTATTCTTCAGTACAAAGGGTTGAATTGTATGCTTTATATGCTCTTTTGTCTCTTCAACCATTATCCTTCAATGTACATACTGATTCCAAATACCTTGCTTCCCTTTTCCCCGATTTTGTTACCGCCTTTTTATACAACCTAGATGAAGAATTATATACTCTCTTGTCAAAAACTCAAGCCTTAATTCGATCACATAAGGAATCTTTGTTCATTGCACATATAGTGCTCATTCAGGTTTGCCTGGCCCCCTGGCAGCAAGAAATGATGCTGTTGATAGGTTCATAGCTCCTGTCTTTACGTCTGCTATGGATGAACACACTGATCTTCATACCAATGCTAAAAGATTGCACTCTAAATGCCATATTCCCCTCACTGAAGCGAGACATATCATTAAATCCTGTGACGTCTGCGCTCCTCTGCACTTACGTACCACAGTTTCAAGAGTTAATCCTCATGGGCAACAGCCTAACTCCCTTTGACTTCACTCATTGCTCCTTGGGAAAGTTTTCTTTGCTTTTTGTCTCAGTTGACACATTTTCAGGTTTTATATGGGCAATGCCTATCTCTTCAGAATCCAGTAAACACGCCATTTCCGCACTTTTACTCATCTTCCCTGTTATGGGAATACCTTCGGTTTTAAAAACAGATAATGGGCCTACATTTACCTCTCACTTATTTCATTCATTTCTAATGGAATGGAATATAACACACATCACGGGGATACCCTACAATCCCCAGGGTCAAGCAATTATCGAAAGAGCCCATTGTACTCTTAAAACTCATTTATTAAAACAGAAAGGGGGAATATTATGGAATACATAACATATATCTTATGTATATAAGATACACTTCTTATCCTATGAACCCTCAATTGTTATTATCTTTAACTCTTTATTCCTTAAATTTTTAAAATTTACTAAAAGATAGTTCTGATACTCATGCAGACAGACATTTTGCAGAGGAAAACAGTAAGAAACTGTTAGAAGCCAACACACCCAATATGGTATAAACAGTTTAATCAATGGTCGCCAGGAATCTTACGACTCCTAGGCAGAGGTTACGGTCTTGTCGTCGCAGATGGAGAAGAAATCTGGGTTCCACTTCTCCATGTCTGTTACGGAGAAGGACCCTGAGACCAGACTCCCCCGACAGGTGACGCAGCTGACGCAAATGGTCTCGTCAATGACCGTAGAGAAGCTGAAGAGAAAACGTTAACATCTGAACCCCTACCGTAGGACCTGAACAATAGCATGTGTGGAAGATTCCTGCTGCATTGGAGCGCTTTGCCAGTGTGTATGGGACTGCAAAAGCCTTAAAACCCTCAAAACTATACCTTTTTATATGATAGTACAGGTTATGTCCAATCTTGTGTGTACCTCCTGTACATGTTTATTGTAGGTAACTTCGATATAGATCTTTCTGCTAAGATTGTTAACTGTACAGCATGTGCCTTGTATACGTGTTTAAACCATACTATTTCATATCATAATGTCAACATTGCAATAGTCAAGCAAAGATCTGATTTGTGGCTTCCTGTTAACCTAACAGAACCATGAACCAACTCTGTATTTCTCTCAGTTTTGCTCAAATATGGCTTAAGGAGGTCAAAGCCCATAATAGGACGTATTATTGCTGGCATTCTTAGTCTAATATCTATTGTTACAGTAGGAACCCTGTCTGGTATGGCACTACACAATTCTATACAGATGTCTCTACTCAAGACTCTGTGCCTCCTACAACGGGGTCCAACTATCAGCTGCCATGCTTAAACTAAAAACAAAAGGAGGATATGTTGGGAGGCACGGTGCAAAATAGCCTTGAAGGAGAAGGTCCATGGGAAAATGGCGAAGGGCCAGAAGTACCTAGGCATTATGTACTGATTGCTGAAGAACATTTCCTGCCTTTGGCTATGCTCGGTGCCAAGATTTAACAATTAAACATTAAAGACATTGCTTGAGAAAATGGGTCATGGATAAACACATAGGTCGTTAAGAATGCACTGTTCCTTGAAGTATCTTTTACTGATTATATCTTAGCCTTGTACGTGTTCTGCTGCCCCTATGCTCTAAGCTCTTTGTTCCTTGCTCCTATAAAAAGGCTTGACTACAGAAATAAACTTGTCAGTCCCTGCAGAGACTGTCCAAGTGTTGTTCTTTCAGGTTTGCCGTTTCCAAGTCCCAGGGAAAAATCCCCACAGTTATCCTATGACGCAATTGCTATAATTATCTCTGGTTCACAGATGAGGAAACCAAAAGAGAGTTTCTCAATGTTACACAGCCATTAAGCAGTGAAGCTGGGATTTGAATCCAGGTAGCCTGGTTTCAGAGCCTATGAGCTGGAAGCCTTCCTGTTTTCCTGCCTTTAGTCTTGGGGTTTCAATAAATTGCAACTCTAGAGTCATCTTGCCAGTACTTCCACCTGTAAGACTCTGGTGCAAGGTCTTATATGGACAGGCCTACTGCATAGTCCTGGAGGCAAGGCGCAATCTTCTAATGGCTCCAATGTTGGTTCCGCAAATAAGAACAACAAAGTCTGTTTCCAACCCAGTAGGGAAAAATACATTCCTGGAAGAGTGTCCACCCCAAATTCCTTAAATAACCAGAAGCAGTACTTTCCAGTGCTATATGTCATTAGGAAAGACAGTTATCAATAGATCACATTGTGTTCACTGTAGCACTATTTACAATAGCCAAGAAAGCAACGTAAACGTCCATCAACATAGGAATGGATAAAGAAGATATAGTGTATTTATACAATGGAGTACTACTCAGCTATAAAAATGAATTAAATAACGCCATTTGCAGCAACATACATGGACGTAGAGTTTGTCATACTAAGTGAAGTAAGTCTTAAAGAGAAAGACAAATACCATATGATATCATTTTTAGGTGGAATCTAAAATATGACACAAATGAACCTATCCACAAAGCAGAAACAGACTCACAGACATGGAAAACAAACTTATGGTTACCAAAGGGGAAGCAGGGAGGAATAAAAGAGGAACTTTGCATTAACAGGTATACAGCACTACATATAAAAAAGATAAACAACAAGAACCTTCTGTATAGCACAGAGAACTATACTCAATATCCTGGGATAAACCATAATGGAAAAGAATAAAAAAGGATATACATATGTGTGTGTGTATATATATATATATATATATATATATATATATATAACTGGATCACTTTGCTGTACAGTAGAAATTAATACAGCCTTATAAATCAATTATACTTCAATAAAATAGAACAAACAAAAAATAGACCACAGTGCAAGTTTCATTAAACATTCCATTTGAGAAATACCTTAAGTGGGGAAATTTTAAAAAGAAAAAAATGATTAATTTGGCTATTGTAAAGATAGACATTCATAAAATTTGGAAATAGCAAATACAAAAAAGTTTAGAGTGAGTCTTTCATCAGAATTTGTAAGCTATTCCAAGAATGCTCCACATAGGTAGACATGGATTTTAGCTCTGTGTATAGTACTTAGAAAACAATTAAAAGCATCCACTGAATTAAATGAATATTAAGCAAATAAATATTAAAAAATATTTAATTAGCTTATGGACACGCACACGTTTCAAGATCCAACTATGAGCAGGCATGTCCTCAAATGTTCTGGAATGTGTTTGGCCATTCTGACCACTTGAATTTATTATAAGGTGCTTCTTTGCCAGGTTAGGCAGTGCTGTCTGCCCTGTTCTCTGCTGCTCATGACTTCAGTTTCCCAAAACAAAGGCAGCATAGCATTAGTGGTTAAAAGCCCTGGCTTTGGAATCTGTGCGATCTGGGTTTAATTCCAGTTCACCTGCTTATTACCCAGATGACTTCAGGCAAGTTATTCAGCCTCAGTGTCTTCATGTAAAAATGGGCCTAGTAACATTTGCTTTTTATGTTGTAGTGACTGGCCCACAAAAGCACTCAACAATGGTAGCTACATAAAATTCACATTATTACCATCACTGATTGGCTTTTGTCTCCGATGTTGCCCAGAAAGCACAGTGTCCAAGTTAGATGTACATCTTTTTATATCATCCTCAAAAACAGAAAAAAAAAAAAAACCATTATAAACCATCTGAATCTTACAAGCATTTTACTTTAGTGAATCAGTTGAGAAGGCTTAAATTCATCCTCCTCTTTGTAGTAATTTTGAATTTTGAGAACTTAGGGAAAGAAGGAAAGATCTGTTAAACTCTAAGTGAAAAGATGGAGAGGAGGGATCAGTGGTTGCCACTGTAGTCAGTCTCATCTGAAACAGAGAAGGTAACTAACTTTTATTATGCATCTGCTGTGAGCCAAGTATGGCCTTCCCAGGTGGCTCAGTGCTAAAGAATCTGCCTGACAAGAAGGAGATACAAGTTCAGTCCCTGGGTTGAGAAGATCCCTTGGAGAAGGAAATGGCAACCCACTCCATTGTCTTTGCCTGTGAAATCCCATGGACAGAGGAGTCTGGTGGGCTATGGTCCATGGGGTTGCAAAGAGTTGGACACGACTTAGCGACTAAACAACAACAACGTGAGTCAAGTGCTTTACATACATTATCTTGTGACACTTTGGACGAGGTATGAAGACCATCATTTTAGAGATGAGGGAAATGAATCACAGAAAGGACAAGGTAACCTGTTCAAGGTCACAGGGGGCCAATTGGGATTCAAACTTTGTATACCATATTGCCACTCATTGAAAACTGTTTTTCAGTAAATACAGTCCTGACTGATGGCACATAATTCAGGCAGAAAATTCATGTTATTTACTGAGAATGAGTAATGATTTATACTGAAAAAGGTTATAGAGTGGCAAGTGGTACATGGACATAATTTCTGCAATTATCCTGTCTTACTGCAAAATGATTGCTCTTGACCACATAATCAGTACATCCTTGGCTGAGTAAAGAAAGTGCCTTCTGTTAACTAGTTGCTGCCCAGTATGCTACTTTAAAGACAGAGTACATGCACAGAGGCGCAGCATAAATAGGCATGTTTTTAAATGAAAGCTTTCCTGTGGGCCGGTCATTCACCCCATCTAGGAATATTACACTTCTAAGATCAAGTAGTCACTAAGATTCAGTACTGGGGCTAAAATGCCTAACAACATCTAATGATCGATTTTTAGATTTATTTATTTTCATTTTTTCTTTTATTTTATTTAGTGGAGTATAGTTGCTTTACAATATTGTGTTAGTTTCTACTGTACAGCAAAGTGAATCAGCTATACATATACATATATCTGCTCCCTCTTTAACCTCCTTCTCATCCCCACCCCCATCCTACTCATCTGGGTCATCATAGAGCGTGTAGCTGAGCTCCCTGTGCTATGCAGCAGCTTCCTACCAGCTCTCTATTTTACACATGGTAGTGCATATATGTCAATGCTAGTCTTTCAATTCATCCCAACCTCCCCTTCTGTAGGTTTGTTTTAGTTTTAGAGTAAGACAAACTACCAGCTACATTCTCAGATCCTCTTGAAGAGGAAGTCTACTTGCCTATAGGATGTCACACATAACCTTGGTCAGGTAAAATACTTCAAATTAATTATTGAAAATTTTCATTGCTTTCCCTTCCTAAAAAGTGATTTGTCAAGGATGCTTTGGCAGAAGACTACAAATAAAACCAAAGGAATTCATTTGGTGACAGTATGACATTACTGACTGTGATTACTATGTACATGATTTAATTCTTTTCCATCTCATACTGACTTTAGTTAACCAAGACTGCCAGGTATGGTCTCAATACTGACTTACCATTGTCTTCTGCCGAGAAGTAGAAGATGTCTTTAGTTGCCTTGCTGCCTTCATTCAAGATGTAGTAGATCCTCATCTCATCAATGTCATCTAGCAAAAGAGCAAGCATCATACACACACCGTGTTGGCACAGAGAAAATGAGTATGATAAGAACTTCAGTGTTTTTTATAGGGCATGAAAATACTACAATTAGTAAATTTAAAAATGATTAAATGAACATAAATCTAACTTTATAAAAAATAATGAGGTTAATAAGAATTTAACTTTTTCTTAAAGTTGCAATAACAAAAAAATGGAACCTTATAATTTAAAATTCTGTAACTGTGCTACTCCGTGTATGATCTCTGGGATGACGAGGTGGGCATCCAAGAAGGATGCCCAGGTTCCACCTATGCACACTTCACAACACCATGGTCCTCTACAGGCAGCTTAATCCAGCTGCTGTTAGGTCTTCTATCCAAGGTTGAAACACTCGGATACTCACGAACTATTTGTTGAAAGGAATTTAAACAAGAATAACTATTGCATCCTCAGTAAAAAGGAAATAAGAATAAAATCATGATGTGTTTCTATTGCCCATTCTCTTGGATATTTGAGAATGTGTCAGTTGGGTCTATAATTGTGTTTTTGTATTGCTAATACTACTATTTTCAAGGCAATTTGCATTTTGGGGTATTCATTTGCAAAAACAATTTTTATAGAACCTACTATAATTTCACTTGGTTTAGAAGCAATTCTGAAAATGTAAAGAAACTGTTTTTTAAATAACCTTCTTTAGTTTTACTCTAAAATTGCATCCAGCTTTATGCATATCGGATGTGTAAAATTCCATGTATCTCTTCACATCTCATGCATAGAGCTACATGAAAAAGTTTTATGACTATGTGAAGAGCAGTCAAAGGTACCAGTATCATCACTTGGGAAGCCAGCAGGACCAGCCTTTAGCTCACCATTAGTAGTAACAACAAATATAAAAGAAAAATGATCATTAAAACATATACTCCCATAGTTAGGCAAACTTCTGTGCCTGCGTGCGTGTTAAGCTGCTCAGTCCTGTCAGCCTCTTTGCTATGGACTATAGCCTGCCAAGCCTCTCTGCCATGGGATTTCCCAGGCAGAATACTGGGTTGCCATTTCCTTCTCCAGGGGATTTTCGTTACCCAGGGATAAACCCATGTCTCCTGTGTCTCCTGCATTGCAAGTGACCCTAGGCAAACTTAGTTCTATGCATTTTCTAGATATAGAAATTGAATTTGAATAGTACAATAAAATGTGCAGTGTAATTTTTATATCTGAAATCAAGACACCAAACCACTATCTTCAGAAATCCAGACTTACTGGTAAACTATGCAATGATTCTTAGGTATGTCATTCTTTACTTAACATTCAAACTTAAACTGATCTTTTCAACATCATTGTAATCTTATAATATTTCAGAAGCAGAAGCTGTCCACCTGTATTTGGCAGTTTTAATGTGTAACTACAAACCTGATTGAATGTCTGAGAGCTCCAGTTTAAAGAGCAGGTTGAGGAAACGGCTGATAATGGATTTGTTGCTTTGTTTGTTAATTTCTCATTCCACTGTATTTCATTAGAATTAGAATCTTGCTGCTAAAGGACTGAGGTCAGGACAATTTCATGCAGAGCTGGGAGATCTTATCTACTTATGGAGCAGGACAAAGGCATCAGGGGACACTGTGTACTAACCTTGTGTAAAAACTTGCGTGCTGTCATTTCCAAGGCCAGTGTTGATAATGAAGCCATGCACCGGTCCTCTGGTTACTTTATACTTCTGGAGTCTGTGGGAACTGTCCCAATCCTCTGTCTTGAGAGACCTGCTGGTAATCAGGAAGCCCACATGTCCAGGGTGAAGGTGTTCCAAGGCCAGGGCATCTCTGTTAAAGGCAGTCTGGGAGAACCTGTTGTCTAGGGAGTTTCTTACGTGAATCCACATTACCTGAGGTCTGTGTGTCTCCACAGCAGTGTTTGGGAAGACATAGAAATCAGTATGAGTGCCATCTGTCACAGTCAAGGAGAAACTGTCTTCAGCTATCGCACTGCCATCGTGCCAGTAGCAAACCAAGTTCTCGTTCAGGTCCCGCTGGGTGAAGGTGGTCACAGGACGACTGCCATTATACAAAATCCTGCCATGGATGGGGACCTGGGTGATGGTAAAGAGAAGGAGATCATCTGGGGTATCCTTGTCTTCCGCTGCCAACTCAAAGGGAATGATGCATTTTCTTTCCCCTTCTTGCAGTATCAGTTAATGGATGGTCATGATAGGTTTCTTATTATTAACACCCGTGATGAAGATCCTGAAGGTTTGAAACATGGGACTATGTTCATCAGTCTCTTGAAACTCAAAGCTGTCCATCTTTATCTCATCATCTGAAGTGCGAACATAGACTATCTTGTTGCCAGCCAACTGCCACTGAGTGAAAGAGGTAATGGGCTCCCCAGGGTGGTCAGAGATTTCCAAATGCCTCAGGCTAGGAGCCCTTGTGATGCTGAAGTGCAGCTGTTCATCAAAGATGTTGACATCATTGGTGCTAAGCAGATCCATGGTGACGGTCACTCTGTCACCTTCTGTGAAGGTGACGCCTTTGCTAACCACCTCAGGTAAGAAGACCCTGTCTAAGCTGCCAATGGTGATGTTGAAATAGCAGTCTAGCAAAGGGTTAATCCCATCAGTCACACCAAACTTGATAAGGTCATGAAGTCCTTGGCTTGTGTGGGTGTAACAGATGAGGCCTTGGTCAATCTCACCCTGGGTAAAGTTCATTCCCAAGGTGAGGTTGTTCCTCACCTCCCCTCTGGGTTTTCTCAGTCGCTGTAGAAGCCCTTTTTGAGGTCCAGAGCGGAGGATAAAACTGAGGCTCTTATCATCTGAGTCAAGATCTGTGGCTTTGAGGACCCGATTGGTGATGACCTCAGTGTGTCCAGTCTCTACTTCCAGCCCATTGTTGATGGTCAGCTGAGGGGTTTCATCGTCCACCAGGATCACCACAATGGGTACCGTCCTGTGGGTGGCGTGCTTGCTGTCACTCAGCCAGACCTCAAAACTGTCCTCTGTGGTCTCAGAGTCATCGTGCTCATACACAATGGTGGAGGCTTCCTGAATCTCCTGTAAAGTGAAGCTACGGATGGGCTGGCTCTCTGTGGCCAGCTGCTGTGTGATTCGCCCATGCCGAGGGAGGGCTGTGAGCTGAAAGTGAAGCTCATTTGGTGGCAGGTCAGTATCGGCTCCATTGAGCAGTGGGGTGTCTATGATGATGCTTATTTCCTCTAGTACCACAAACTCACGGGCAAAAAGTTCAGGCTGCTCATCATTGGTGGGTAAGATCATTATAGGGAAGAAGACATTTGGGGAGAAGTTGATGCCATCAGAGCAATAAAAGGTGAATTGATCTTTTTGTGGTTCTACCCCCTTGTGGATACTCTGTACCTAGTTGACATGTCTTAGCTGGACATCTCTGATAGAGAAAGCGCTGATGGGATAACCAGCTCGGGTCTCTTCTGATCCAGGAGCTGGTGTCATATTTTCCAGGTAGCCAGAGACTGGCTGACCACTTGCTGTGCAGAGAATTTCATCTTGGGGAGTGTCTACATCTTCAATGCTGAGATGTTGTAAGGTCAAGGCACCCTTCCCACCTTCATGGACAACGTAAGGCTCCCTGACCAAGACCTTGGGAGCCATGTTGTTGACGGGCAGCACCACCACTTGAACCTGTACTTCTTCCACTGTGCTGTCTCCCATCATCCGCTGATGAGATCCTTGGAGAAGGCAAGCCTGAAGGCATCAGGCTGCTTCTGGAATCCAACTTCACCTCCCGCATGAACATAGACTACTGTCCCACTGATGAGGTCCTCTTGGGTGAACTGTTCTGTGGGTAAACCATTCACCAGAATAATGCCCAATTTGGGACTATCTTCCACAGTGAAAGAGAGCATCAAGTTGCCTGTGTCCTTTAGACCATAGATGATGTCCATGGTGATCTCAGTGGCTGTATTTTCTAGTACATCTATGGACACATCTAATAATGCACTACCTATAATAGAGGTCCTGGGACTTTTGTCAGCTGCTACAGGATGCACAGACATCTGGACAGTGATGGGTTTGTGATGCACCTTGTCACTTACCTCCAGATGGAAGGTATCACTAGTCGCCTGGTTTCTGTGGTTCCGATAAGAGATACTCCCATTAACAATATCAGCTTGCATGAAATATTCCCCTGGGACCACACATTTTTTTTAAGTACTGCAAATGTCCATGTTGGGGACCCCAAACTAATATGAAGACAATCTGGTTGATGTCTGTGTCAGGGTCGGAAACATGCAGCTCATTACTGCTGAGGCTGAAACTCTCTCCTTCTAAGACAGTAAAGCCTCTGTCGGTGACTTGGGGAGGCTGGTTGTGCACAGGCCTCAGGAATAATGTGAATGTGCCAGGTACACTATTGCCTGCAGCATCCTCCACCTGGTAGGTGAACTGCACAATCCATGGTACAATTCCCAGCTTCTCCCAGAGGGGCTGGTAGGCAACTTCATGGTGATTTACCTGGGCCTGGGTGAAGTGCACAGTGGGTGTGTCTGGTGAATCAGTGAGCACAATGTCTCCAGCCCGGACTTGGTGGTTGTCATCTGTGTCAGTTGGAGGCATCAGCAGGGTGTACCACAGGTGCTGGTCGTCTGAGTCCTGGTCAATATATTGGAGGAATTTCTTCTGGAAGTGAGTGAGTTGGTATTGCTGCATGGTCATTTCTAGGGTAGTTCCTGGAAACAGCTCTGGACTCTGCAGATCCACTGGTTGGACTCTGATGGTCAAGAAATGTTGCTTGGATAGATTGGGTGGGTCATGGTCATCCTGCACATGGAAAGTTATCTGGGCCATTATGGATTGAGGGCCAAGGGGTCCAAGATGGCGGTAGAAGAGTCTCCCTTCCACTATGTCTTGTCGAAGCTACTCAGTCACCACCTTCTTATAAAGTCCTCCCTTTCCCACGTAATACCAGCCTTCATCTTCAGGAGCCCGAGGTGGTTCCGACTGCCACAGCAGCATCTCCTCCAGATGCTGCTTTGAGTTGAAGGAACTGGGAGCCAGATCCCCCCCTTCGTTCTTCCTCTTCTCCTTCCAGCGGCTGGTCCTCCAGCACAAAATGGATGGTCAGGTCCTCAGAGTCAATATCCATTGCACTCAGGACAAAGGGGGAGATCTGGACTGCCTGCCCTTCTGTCACCGCGAGCCCAGTGTCGGCAGTGACCATTGGTGGTTCATCATCAACAGGGATGATGGCGAGAGGGAAGAGGAATCCACCTGGTGGCGCCCATCCTCCATCCGGAAGAAGATGTTGTCACTGTAGGTGTTGCTGCCATCATGCTGGTATGCCACTCGCCCTGCTGCCAGGTCCGTTGGCGTGAAATGCTTGCACCCTGCTGGCGCCCCAAGCACGACCAGCTGCCCATGTCTCAAGCCCCTCATGGCAGCCACTTTCACCTCTCCCAGGTGATCACTATCACTGATCTGAAGGCTGTTGGGGCTGGAGAGGGGCCTTGACTGACCTTCAAAAAGTAGTAGTCCCTGGTCATAGGTAGCCACCGGGGCCAGGGTGTTCAGGGGTTTCACGACCACCATAAAGGCAAAGGGGTCTGAGGTGGCACCATCTGCGTCCACCACCTCCATCTCCAGTTGGAAGAGGTGCTCTGCATCCGATTTCTCCGTAGGGGGCTGATAAGCAATTTTCAATTCCCGCAGCTCCCGCTGGCTGAAGGACACTGAAAGGCCCAGGGGGTTGTCAGTGCTGACCATGTAGCCCTGGTGCCCCGGCATGGTGATGGGAGCATTGAGAATGTTGAAGACCGGGTCATCGGCATTAGACTCCTTGTCCTCCGCAGCCAGGACTACGGGCGTCAGGGCTGTCCGCAGGAACTGATGGACCTCCAGCATCATCGGAGCTTCGAGGCTGGGCCTGGGCACCGTGTTCTCGGATCCCTGAAGGATCCTCACCAGAAGCTGGAAATGTTCTCGGAGCAGCAACTCCTCTGACTCAGCTCCTGGGTCCCCTGGCCCTAGCAGCTCCGCCACCATGGGCATACAGTCCCGGTTGGGCGAGGGGGTGGTGGAGGTGTGCTGGTAGCGCACCCCAGCCCGGATAAAAGCCTCACAGTCTATGGCCTTGGCCCTGGGGAGAGGGGCCCCCGCGGCATCCGCCAAACGCCCATACTTGGGCAGTGGGCCACCCTCGGGGGGAACAGGGGTGAGCCGGCACCTGCGGGTGGCCGCGGTCCCGGGCTCCGGGGAAGCAAAGGCCAGCACTCTCCTGTCAATGGCGTGGCTCCAGCCGCGCAGCTCCTCCACCGCCAAAGGCCTGCTGCGCGTCACCAGCTTCAGCCGGTGGAAGACCACGTCCACCGCGAGCATGAAGGGCAGCGCGAGCGTGGAAGTCGCGGCGTCGTAGCGCAGCTGCAGCCTCACCCGCGCGCGTCCGGGGCTGCGGGCGCCCCAGTGAGTGTAGCGGACCTGGCGGGGCCCGAAGGCGCAGGGGAAGCCGCGCGGGGAGAGCGCGCTGTGGCGCGGCGGCAGGGCGTCCAACACCGTCACCTCGCACCGGTCCCCGGCTGCACTAGAATCACCAGGTCCCGGAGCGGGTCGAGCCAAAGCGAGCGGCCCACGGGTACCCGGAGCCCGGGGTTGGTAAGGAGGATGCTGGGGCCATCGGGAATGAGGCGGCCGAGGGCGCCCCAGATGGGCAGGTAGGGCACCAGAGGGGGCTCAGCCTCAGGCGAGGGTGTCTGTCCCTGTAGGGCAGAGCAGCTCAGGAGCAGATAGGCGAGCGCGGCGGCAAGCTGCCGGGGCGTCCCAGCAGGGCGCGGAGAAATGCCAGCCATGGGACCTTGGCTGCCTGGAGGGTATCCTGTCTTCAGAGTGGCCCGTTCAGCAGCAGGTGCAGGCGGTGGAGACGGTGGTTGCTGTCCACTCTGGAGCGGGTGAGAGGACTCAACAAGAGCCAGGGGCTGCGCTTCAGCTGCGGCAGGTAAAAGCAGCGGGGGGTGGATAGGGGAGTGCTGGTGGGAAGGTGGGGGGAAGGGGCGCAGCCACCTCCGCCCCTCCCCCTCTCCAGGCTGTCCACTGCAGGCACCAGGCGTTGTCCAGTTGCCCCAGCGCGCGGAGACCTAGGAGCGTGCGGGAGCACTCCCCTCTGCCCCTTGGTACCTTTACCCAGGGTATCTTACCGACCTTCGAGCCTGAAGGGGTGGCCGGGCACCGTGCAACCCTGGGCTGCCTGCCTCGGACCAGCCGGTCTGGATACTCTCCTTCCCGGGCGGCTCAACGGGATTGTCCTCCAGGGCCCGAGACGGTGACCATTGCCGGGTCAGTTCTGCTCCTGTGAGACACTGCGCTCCAGCGGTCCATTCATCCAGGCAACGGTCTTTCTGAGAGTGGGGAGAAACCCCATTCCTCTTCCTTACCGCTGACAAGAGTGCATTTTCCAGCCAAAATTGAGTCTCACTTTGGACATGAAAGATGCTAGAGGGAGCTATTTTGCAAATAGGATTTTCTAGCTGTCTGCCTGATAAAGCAGCTTCTTCCAGATCCTGTGATTTCTTGCTTACAAAATAACCCCGGCATTTCTCCTTCTCAGTTTTGGGGGGAAGAGCACTAGCATCCAGACTGGTGAACTTGAACAGCTTTTGTTTCTAGTCAGTGGGTCTCACATACCACACAAATGGATGGACCGGATGGCTTTTATTTTCTTAGACGGTGATTTCCATATCTGATCAACAGTGACTGCCTCTGAGTTTATTAGATATGCCGTTTTCTAATTACTTTCTTTGTAGAAAAATATATCGGTAGCCAAAGGGGAGGATGTCAAGAGAAACAGTAACAGAGAAAATACTTATCATAGTTACTTGGATCAATTTCTGTGAATTAACCTATTTAACATCTGTAATGGAATTTGGCTTTCAGATCTGGGATGCCTACCCTCCCTGGTGTGGGGTTAGGTTCTTAGCCTCATACTCATGTTTTAAGTATCAGAGGTGTCCACTTAGCCACAGTGTGGAGTAATTTCTTCCTATAAATAAAATGGTAGTTACTGTGATTTTTAGAAAGCAATTAATGTAAATGTGAGAGAGACCTATTGATGATGGAGAAATAGATGCATCTAGAACTGTACTGATAACAATGGCTTTAAGGGGAATATAAACCTGTAGAACGTTATTCTTAAGTTATTCTTTTGATTTTTTTTTTTTTTACAATTTTTTTTAACAGCCTGTTTTATTCACTTGAGCAGCAGCAGCAACAACTGACTGACTCCCAGAGCAGGAATAAACTGCTAGTGGATTGAAATAGTTAATTTCCTCCCTAAATATTTCATTTAACCAACCAGTGACATGCTATGGGTCTATATAACCCTCCAAAGTAGAATACTACCTAACACACAGAACATTAAGAGATGATAAATTTGAAACAATATATATTAGCCTAATTATGCAGAGCTCCTCTGGTGTGTCTGGAAACTATTTATTAAGAAAATTGAAACATGGGTCAAATTTCACTGTAAATGAAAGAGGCATTATATTTTATAAAACTCCTATCTTGTCCAAATTTTTTAAATTAATAAAACTCTCATTTGTCTCCATATATTAAATTTTACCAAGTGCATGTTCTTGTGTGAGTGTAATTTTGGTTCCCATTCAAGCATCACTCAATCTGGGTAACTATCTTGCTCATGTGCTATTATCATTATAGGCAGAGATGGGGAGGGCAGTTGAGCTGACAGTCAAACTATGTTGATGTTTTTGTCCTGGGATCCGCCCCTTCCAGCTAACATTCCTTCTCTTCTTCACTATGAAGCTTGTTGAAGGTGGTACTTTTTCTTCTTGTGTTTTGTTTGTTTTTGCTTACTATCTCCATTTCATAACCTCCTACAAAGTCCCTCTTAGCACGCTTCCATTTCAACAAAACTCCTGCTAAGGTCATTAGTAATCTAGATGGAAAAATCCAATAGCCATCCTTGGTATTCTCCATTTGCCATACCCTTCTGGTTTTCCTCTTTTCTTTCCTCACTCAAATCCTAATTTCTCAAAAAGTCTTTTTTCTATGCTCCCCAAGCCACATTAAATCTCTGCAATTCTACATTTACAGACCATTTGATTAAGATCTGTCTTCTCCACTAGACTTTAAGCTCCACGAGAGTGGGGAGTATACTCTGTTCACACCTGATACCTAATGCTTATGCCCCCCACCCCGTAGAAGGTACATGATAACTGTTTGTTGACTGAATGAATGAATAAAAGAATGAAAGTCTCCGAATTAATAACTACATTCTATAAAGCCAAGGTGTTAGGTAGAAAAAACCCGGTGCAAATGTAGGATCACTTCTTTCTTTCTGCTTCATACTATGACAGTTTATTAGAGGCTGGTGATGGTTCTGTTCAGAGGACACAAATTTGATTTCCAACAACTATTTATTAGAGTTTTATTTGCACAGGGCAATTTAAGTTATCCATATTGTATTTCTTTTATCTCTTGCCTTCCCAAATTTCTCTTTTAAACCTGAGCTGCATTTCAAGCCTATATTAAGTGGGAAAGAAAAGAACTACAGCATATATATGTGTATATATATAGAATCTAGAAAAGTGGTACTGATGAACAGGAATACAGAAGCTGACCTAGAGAATGGACTTGTAGACATGGGGCAGGGTTGGGGGGTAAGGAGAGATTGGGACAAACTGAAAGAGCAGCACTGACATATATACCCTGCCGTATGTGCCATAGCTAGTGGGGAGCTGCTGTATAGCACAGGGATCTCAGCTCAGTGCTCGGGGATGACCTGAGAAGACCGGGACTGGGGAGTGGCAGGGAGGCTCAAAAGGGAGGGGATATATTTATTCATATAGCTGATTCATTTTGTTGCCCTGCAGAAACTAGCACAACACAACATTGTAAAGCAATTATAAAGAAAAAGAAGAAAGAACCAGAGACTGTGCGCTATGCTGGTGGTTTTCATATGCCCTATGTCACTGGATTCTTTTGGAACCCTGCAAGGTGGCTGTGTGTCTTATTTTTGAATTATATGTAATGATAGACCCCATCTCATACAGCTATTATAAACATTAAATAGATCACTGCACATAAAAAGCTTTGAATCGTAGCTGGCACACAGTGTTCAATAATGAAGTTACTATTACAATTACAGATGAGAAGTGGAGATTTACAGGAGTTAAGTAGAAAATTTTTACCTTGTAAACTAATTCAACTATCACTAAAAGTGTGTCCTGCAGAGAGGAGTACTTACATGCCCCTGTCACCCCAGGAGACTCTCTGTCATGCCCACTCCATAAATACTTGGCTCTGCCTGAAGTTAGAAAATGGTATTTAATAGGTCACCGAAAAGAGACTATATGTGCAAATATTGTGCTTGTGCTTTGGCAGGGAGACAGTCCATTTTCAGTAAAGTCACATTCAACTTCAGGAAAAATGACTGAGAACAGGTGGAAGGCGGTGCCTCAAGAACTAGGAAGTTCCACACCACTATTTCTGTTCCCCATCCAAGGCTAATGGAGCCCAGTTATTCAATCTGATCTTTGCTGAAGCTGCTTTTTCTCTACTAACTGGAAAAATAAAAGGGCCTAAACCCTAAATTTTGTAAGATGAATGCCTCACCACAGTAAAGCCTACCCAGAGGCTTTCCTCTAGTCGACCTTGGGGCCAACAATGGATTCTTGAACATTAAAGAACATGTTCCAGTAAGGCAACAGGTTAAAAAAAATAACCCCCTCCTCCCCAAAACTTTAAAATGACCTCTATTGGCTGTGTAGGTCCTATGTCATCTGCCAAGACAGCAGCTTCAAGAGGGGTTAAGCACACAGTGTCTGGCATTGGCCAAGCCAACTTTGCCCCCATTACACATGCGGTTAATTGGCATCTATGTTCCTATTGATCCCTCCCAGCCTGAAGAATGCAGTGGCCACAGCTCCACCTCAACGGCTGTATCCCAGGACCACATCTTCCTTTGCATAATCGACAACGGTCTCCCTACCCTACAGGCTGGGCACCACTGTTTTCTGTGCCTCCACATACTACAGGGTGTTGTTAAAGGCAGGCCCCACCCAGTTGGCTACCCAACGGGAGTAGCCACAGAGCCTGTATCAGAGATATGATGCCGGACTCATTAACTTAAACTCACCCAATAAATACTGCTGCTGTTGTTGTTCAGTCACTCAGTCATGTCCCTCTCTTTGCGACCCCATGGACTGCAGCGTGCCAGACTTCCCTGTCTATCACCACCTCCCTGGAGCTTGTTCAAACTCATGTCCACTGAGTCAGTGATGCCATCCAACCATCTCATCCTCTGTCGCCCCCTTCTCCTCCTGCCTTCAATCTTTCCTAGCATCAGGGTCATTTCAAATGAGTCAGCTCTTTGCATCAGGTGGCCAAAGTATTGGAGCTTCAGCTTCAGCCTCAGTCCTTCCAATGAATATCCAGGGCTGATTTCCTTTAGGATTGACTGGTTGGATCTTCTTGCAGTCCTAGGGACTCTCAAGAGTCTTCTCTAACACCACAGTTCAAAAGCATCAATTCTTTGGTGCTCAGCCTTCCTTATGTTTCCAACTCTCACATCCATACATGACCACTTGAAAAACCATAACTTTGACTAAATGGAGCTTTGTTGGCCAAGTCATGTTGCTGCTTTTCAATATGCTGTCTAGTGTTTGCCATAGCTTTTCTTCCAAGGAGCAATCTTATAATTTTGTGGCTGTACTCACCATCTGCAGTTATTTTGGAGCCCAAGAAAATAAAATCTGTCACTGTTTCCATTGTTTCCTCATCTACGTGCCATGAAGTGATGGGACCGGATGCCATGATCTTTGTTTTTTGAATGCTGAGTTTTAAGCCAGCGTTTTCACTGTCCTCTTTCACCATCATCAAGAGACTCTTTAGTTCCTCTTTGCTTTCTGCCATAAGGCTGGTGTCATCTGCATATCTGAGGTTATTGATATTTCTCCCAGTTATTGATATTGATACTGCTAGTTATGCTATTAATGTGAAGTCAGCACATTTG
Source organism: Bos taurus (assembly GCF_002263795.3). Taxonomy (NCBI): domain Eukaryota; kingdom Metazoa; phylum Chordata; class Mammalia; order Artiodactyla; family Bovidae; genus Bos; species Bos taurus. Next base: position 14,225,326 of record NC_037344.1, on the reverse strand, counting down.
GGAACTGGGTGGTATGGGGAAGGAGAGGGGATTCAGAATATATTTTCCTGCTCTTCTGAGATTCCACCTAATGTCTGGAAGAGAGCAGATGACAGAGACATCATGACAGAGAGAGCTGCCCTTCAGGCTGTTGTGTTCATGATCCCCCAAAGAAAGGGCTCCTATGCAGATTGTAGCTGCTCAGGGAAAATGCTTGAAGGCTAAGGGTTAAGGGCAGGGGAGCTTATGGAGTTGAGTGAGGAAAGGACTCTTCTATTTTACATCAGGACAAAGAACTGATTCAAATGCTTTCATTCCTGATTGAAAATAAGACCCTGGAAGACCAGAAGGGATTCTTCTAACCTGCCACATGATAATTGATTATCTTACTTTCAATCATTCAACACTTCACTTCAAAGGAAGGTGTTAAGAACATATGTTAAAAAAAGAATCAGAGCTAAAAAAGATTGAGTGATTTTCTAATCTAACTGATATTCTTTGCTCCTTGATTGTATATTTTGATATGTCCATTTAGCAGTGATTTCCTTTAAAGTAGTTTCAAAGATTTAGGAGCCAAAGCTCACATGATGAGGAAGAGTGATAGTATTTAATTGGCAGTGTTTCTTTTTTTGGGGGGGTGGGGTGGAAATCTTAGTTGAATCTGATGTCGGAATAATTTAAAGAGGGCAATATTTTGTTCTTTATCCTGGCTTTCCATTAATAGAATTTGAGTGATTTAATAGGAAGTCTGGCTTTTAAGCAGTTCTGTTTATTTGTCTTCAAGTTTTATGTGATGGGGAATTATTTATTTTTAGTGCCAGCATTTCTCTCTCTTAAGAATTGATCTGTTGCATATTATAATCATGGCTTCCACTCCAAAATTTACAGCTCAGCCAAATTGTAAAAATGATTCCTTACTGTATTTATCAATTACATACAGTTACTGTAGTTGCTGTGGTTCAGTTGCTAAGCCTCGTTGCCTCTCAGCTTTTTTTCTTTTGCTTATGCTTTCGGAGTGTTATATTTTTACTTTTTTCCTTTCAATCAATAAGATAAGTATGGAATATGCATAGAAATACAGAACTAGTAAGGTATGATTCTACCTTTATTAAATATATTTTATAGGGAGATTAAAACTAGCACTAACTTCAGTTCAGTTCAGTCCAGTTGCTCAGTCGTGTCCGACTCCTTGTGACCCCATGAATCCCAGCACGCCAGGCCTCCCTGTCCATCACCAACTCCTAGAGTTCACCCAGACTCACGTCCATGGAGTCAGTGATGCCATCCAGCCATCTCATCCTCTGTCGTCCCCTTCTCCTCTTGCCCCCAATCCCTCCCAGCATCAGGGTCTTTTCCGAGGAGTCAGCTCTTCGAATGAGGTGGCCAAAGTATTGGAGTTTCAGTTTTAGCATCATTCCTTCCAAAGAAATCCCAGGGCTGATCTCCTTCAGAATGGACTGGTTGGATCTCCTTGCCGTCCAAGGGACTCTCAAGAGTCTTCTCCAAAACCACAGTTCAAAAGCATCAATTCTTTGGCGCTCAGCCTTCTTCACAGTCCAACTCTCACATCCATACATGACCACAGGAAAAACCATAGCCTTGACTAGACGAACCTTTGTTGGCAAAGTAATGTCTCTGCTTTTCAATATGCTATTTAGGTTGGTCATAACTTTCCTTCCAAGGAGTAAGCGTCTTTTAATTTCATGGCTGCAGTCACCATCTGCAGTGATTTTGGAGCCCAGAAAAATAAAGTCTGACACTGTTTCCACTGTTTCCCCATCTATTTGCCATGAAATGATGGGACCGGATGCCATGATCTTCGTTTTCTGAACGTTGAGCTTTAGGCCAACTTTTTCACTCTCCACTTTCACTTTCATCAAGAGGCTTTTGAGTTCCTCTTCACTTTCTGCCATAAGGGTGGTGTCATCTGCATATCTGAGGTTATTGATATTTCTCCCGGCAATCTTGATTCCAGCTTGTGTTTCTTCCAGTCCAGTGTTTCTCATGATGTATTCTGCATATAAGTTAAATAAGCAGGGTGACAATATACAGCCTTGACGAACTCCTTTTCCTATTTGGAACCAGTCTATTGTTCCATGTCCAGTTCTAACTGTTGCTTCCTGACATGCATATAGATTTCTCAAGAGGCAGGTCAGGTGGTCTGGTATTCTCATCTCTCTCAGAATTTTCCACAGTTTATTGTGATCCACACAGTCAAAGGCTTTGGCATAGTCAATAAAGCAGAAATGGATATTTTTCTGGAACTCTCTTGCTTTTTTGATGATCCAGTGGATGTTGGCAATTTGATCTCTGGTTCCTCTGCCTTTTCTAAAACCAGCTTGAACATCAGGAAGTTCACAGTTCACATATTGCTGAAGCCTGGCTTGGAGAATTTTGAGCATTACTTTACTCGCGTGTGAGATGAGTGCAATTGTGTGGTAGTTTGAGCATTCTTTGACATTGCCTTTCTTTGGGATTGGAATCAAAACTGACCTTTTCCAGTCCTGTGGCCACTGCTGAGTTTTCCAAATTTGCTGGCATATTGAGTGTGGCACTTTTGCAGCATCATCTTTCAGGATTTGGAATAGCTCAACTGGAATTCCATCACCTCCACTAGCTTTGTTCGTAGTGATGCTTTCTAAAACTAATAGTACTGTACATTTAAAATAGCTAAGATGGTAAATTTTAAATTATGGTTTTTGACTATAATTAAAATCGATTTTGAATATGTCACATATAAATACAAACAATTATATAACATACCTGTTTAAATTTTAAAAGATCAAAATGATACATAGTCCCATAGTGTATCAATTTGTGATTTTTGAAACAAGACAATAAAATCTGAACATTTAAGGAGAAATAAAGAGAAAATTCTGTCATTTTACAAGATATAGAGACTGAAATTTTTCTTGAAATTCCTTGAATTGTTTATTTCAAATTGTTTGCTACCATAACATCATCGCCTCAATGGACATGCATTTCAGCAAACTCTGGGAGATAATGAAGGACAGGGAAGCCTGGTGTGCTGCAGTCCATGGGGTCTCAAAGACTTGGACATGACTTGGCAACTAAACAACAACAAAGATATGTTTAAGTTATTAACAAAGTTAACAGTACACCAGTAATGACGCATGACAGTTTGAGGGTAGCTTCTGGAAAGATCTTATTCTTCCATGCTGCTGCTGCTAAGTCACTTCAGTTGTGTCCGACTCTGTGCGACCCGATAGATGGCAGCCCACCAGGCTTCCCCGTCCCTGGGATTCTCCAGGCAAGAACACTTAGAACATATCAAATATTTAATAGTTACTTTATTGCATTTCTTTATAAAAGAATAAGCCAGAAACATACTAGCTCCTAGAAGTGGTCGGGTTTATTTACTTGGTTCAAGTCACAGATGCTGGCCTTGGGTAGCCTGGGTAAAGTCCCTCCTCCACCACCACCAGCAGTGAGATTTAAGTATATTAGTTCTTCTTAGCCTCATCATCTTTACCTGTAAATTGAGGATAGTTTTCTTAATACTAAAGTAAATAAGATAGTGCATGGTGTTCTTAACAGAGTAATTTGAATTGTAACAAGAAGAAAGATAATCTGGGAGATGGGAAATAACTGGCTAAAATTGATGGCTTTCAGAAATACACCTGCATGAATGGAAGATGACAAAGGTCCACAAATACAAGCTACATGACAATGATTAGAAATTTAACTGGATCCCACTTCTTGGGGAGCTTCCCAGGTGACGCTAGTGGCAAAGACTCCCCTGCTGATGTGGGAAGTGTAAGGGATACAGGTTTGGTCCCTGGGTTGGGAAGATCCCTTGGAGGAGGGTATGGCCACCCACTCCAGTATTTTTGCCTGGAGAATCCCATGGACAGAGGAACCTGGCAGGGTACATACAGTCCATAGGGTTGCAAAGAGTCAAACATTACTAAAGCGACTGAGCAAAAGCATGCACTTTTTGGAGGGGAGGAAGAGAGCAGCTTTCAACTGTGCCTTAAAACCCAGAAGTCATCCGCAACAATAAGATCTCAAAAGGAAAGTTGATAAAGAAAGACTTTTCGAAACCAAGATGATATTAGAGGGATCATGTGAGATTCTAAATTCCAAATAAGGTGATTGTTTCTCTTATCTGGTCAATTTTGTCACATAGATATTACAGATACCAGAATGAATCGGAATGTTGATAAGGTTTGGGAAAACTGCATCCTAAATGTTATTTTGATGTGAAAGGATGCCAAACACTAAGTGCTCATAGTAACCTTAAATGTCTTTCAGAATCTCCATGTCTGCTTTTACATGCCCTTCAGATTGGATAGAGAAAGCTGCATTTCTCTAGGATTTTGTTTCTCTGATGGGAAAAATGTATAAAACTGAGATACTTTATGATGTGAAACTCATCCAGGTGAGTAAGGGTGGCAATAGTTAACTAAATGCTTAGCTTTTTTGCTCTCTACTAAAATGGGTATCAGTGAGGTTATTGCAGGAAAGAAGCAAGTTCACTGCTGTGCGTTACAGGAATTCTTAAAAATGTATTGTGAGCACATATATTTAACAGTATTCCTGGCAGGATAGTGATAAAACAGTGCAGTTCCTTTGACTTTGCTCTAATGAGGATCTACATCCAAGGATTATAGGAAATGATATACTTGGAATTTGGGTCATCTCCACAGTCAATTAATTATATTTTCATGATAGGAAGCCAGATATAAAATAGAGTGACTTTGAGTCTTTGCATACTTTATTTTTTCTGGTGATGGTGTTTGATTTTTATTTCTGTAGCACAGAGATTTAAATACTCTATGACATCAACCATTTGATCTTCCTTTATCATTACAATTTATTACTTTTTATGTCATAAGATAGTCAATGGACTTTTCAAAGGGATAAATGCAAACTTTCAGTATTTGGGGTTATTTTTAAATTTTAAGTCTATGTTCATTGTCAATTCAAAACCATGGTTTGACTAAAAAGACAGATGACTAGTCAAAGCTTTTTTTTTTCTGATCTTGTTCATTCAGCTAATCAAGGTGTGCAATCTGTACCTACAGATCTTCCTTTTCCTTACAGGTGTCTGTGTCCTAATCCCCAGGATGCATGAATATGTTATGTGACATGGCAAAGGAAAACAGCATTATGGATGGAATTAAGGATGCTAGTGAGCTGACCCTGAGATGGGGAGACTATCCTGGACTAGTGGGTGAGCCTAATATAATCCCAAGGGTCCTTAAAGGTGAAAGAAGGAGGCAGATGAGGGAGAACAAGAGAGATGGCAGCATGGAAAGGACTTGGTCTGACATCGCTGGCTATTAAATGGGGCCACAAGCCAAGGAATGTGAGTGACCTCTAGAAGCTGGAAAAGACAAGGGAATTAATCATCCCTACAGCCTCCAAGAGGAGCCCAGTCCTGCCAGCACCTTGATCTCATCACCCATTTTGGGCCTCTGGCCTCCAGAAATGTAGGATGATAAATTCTTGTTGTTTTAAACCATGAAGTGTGTGTTACTTTGTTAGGAAATCAACAAATATTTATTATCTACTCTGGACCCAAGGAGGTAGAGGTGGTCCCTAGGGGTCTCAGCAAAAACAGTAGGGGCAGCTTTCAGAGTAGGATCTCTAAGAAAGGACTGTGAGGCTGAGAGGAAATGCGAGGAGTCTCTGGGAGATACCATTTAGGTCTGGGAACTCATGTTTTTGAAGATCTTTTCATTTCTTCATCTTCTTCATGCTTTGGGTATTTTGTTTCCTCTCCCAGGAAACTGGCGTTTTCTGCAGAAGACTTTTGTTTCATGGAAATACTTGTCTTTCCAAAAGTAAATGAAGTCAACAGTATGAGATTCAGGCATCCAAGTAATTAGACATGGTCTTCTGTTGTTTAGCATCTTTTAAATTAATGGAAAATTAATTTTGTGCACTTCAATAGCATTTTTACTTTGAAGGATCAAAGAAAATATGTTCTACAGATTTGTATTCAGGATGCTTTCCTTCAGTTTGCTCCCTGGGAATATGAGCTGTACCCTGCTGAATGTCCACAAGTCCCCCAGCAAATAAGAAATGCTCTGATGCTTAGCCAAGAAAAATGTTGGCAGAAACTGCAGGAAAGACTAGACTTATAGGAAGCTCCCTGAAGCAGGATCTTAAGAAACATTAAATGGAGGGCATGAGAAAGCTGAAACCACCCTCTACTCATTATCCAACATAGTCACATTTTCCCATAAGCCTTATTTTTATGTCCAACTATAAACCTGGCTTCATTATGATTATACTTGTCCGAAACTTGTCAAGTTTTTTGTTGACTTGTTTTTCTCTTACTGTCCTTTTTTTGGTGGCTTCCCTGGTGGCTCCAAAGGTAAAGAATCTGCCTGCAAAGTAGGAGACCCGGATTTGATCCCCGGGATGGGACGATCCCCTGGAGGAGTGCATGGCTACCCTCTCCAGTATTCTTGCCTGGAGAATTCCACGGGCAGAGGAGCCAGGCAGGCTACAGTCCATGGGGTCACAAAGAGTCAGACATGACTGAGCAACTAACACTTTCACTTTTAAAGGACAGAGTTCTTTTATGAAACGTGTTCAGGCAGAATGCTGAGATAGAAGAGCAGCTACTTTGGCATCAGAAATCCTCCATGACAATATGGCGTTGCCACTTCCTAAAGACAAGCTCCCCGTGTGACTTCTATCTTGATTTCCTCCTCTGTAAAGTGGGAATGGTGACGAAACCACACCTTGTGGGGCTGTTGTAATAATTACATGAAACACAACATACAAAGCCTCACAACATGGATGAAGTATTGAATTAATGGCAGGTGAATGAATGAATGCTAGCTCCCAGGACAGTGAGCGGTCATTGCATCCAGGTACCCCAGAACTGCCCTAGTAGTCCTGTGACCCTCAACCACTCAACTTCCTTGGAAGGAAACTCAGCTTCCTCTATCTCCAAAAGAGAAATAATCTTAATATCCACCTCATAAGCTTACTGTGGGACTTTCCAGGTGGCTCAGTGGGTAAAGAATCTGCAATGCAGGAGACAAAAGAGACAGAGTTTCGATCCCTGGGTTGGGGAGATCCCCTGGAGGAGGAAATGACAACCCACTCCAGTATTCCAGCCCAAAGAATCCTGTGGATAGAGGAGCCTGGTGGGCTACAGTCCATGGGGTCACAGAGAGGCTTTCTGGGAGGCTTTTCAGGCCACGTATGTGAAAGCCTGCTTGTTTGTCTAATTTTAGCTGAATAAGAATCTGACTGTATGGTGAATGATTATAATTATTTGGCTGGCTCACAGACACACACATACACGTCCCTACACAGGCAGATAAATAGAGCCTTTTTATTCAAAGCTAAAATTTTCCAGAAGTTTTACATCTATTGTCAATATCACTTACCTGATTAGGGCCCAGAGTTCCAAGTCATAACTTGGTAATGCCTTATAAATGCAGAGATATGCCTTGATGTGCTCAAGAGTTTTTAATCTTTCATTAATGTTTATGGAACAATCTTATGTACAATGTGAAAAGACATCTATCTCTCCCTCCTCAGTAGGGTACTAGTTTTGCTTGTGCATGTATTTGTTTTTCCCCATTAATCTTCCTTTATCTTCTGTTGAATTCTGAAATAAATGTGTCTTCCAATTTGTGGTGAGAGCATAAACCCAGATTTGATCTCTGGGGGTTCAGAGGAGGAATTAGATTTTGCTTTTATGCTTAGTGCAAAAGTCAACCTCATGTATTGAGCAATAATTCTTTGTTTTTCTCGTCTTTCTCCTGAGAAAATAGGAAATGAAGTGTATCCCAGTAGAGTGACTTGGTATTGATGAAGTGGCACTTTGTCTCATTAAGAGGTAGTTTGGGGCTCCCTTGATTTTATTCGGGGACTGTGGCTGAGGACAAGAAGGTAAATGTTGCATTTCCACCGGCTACTGGTTGGTTCACGTGACCCAGACACCTCGCTGCTTCTCAGATGTCTCAAGGAGATGAACCACAGGACTGCAATGCACTTCATCATTTATAAAAATGTGTCAAGTACTGTCTGCAACTGCCAGCCTGTTTTCTGGTTTTCAGTCAAGCACTCAGCCTTGAGAAAAACATTCAGCCTTGAAATACCTGGCGTGAAGGATCGTCACTTCCATTTTATAGCCTGATCACTGTTCATTGAGTGTATCTAGGAAGACTGAGTCTGTGTGTATTCTCTAAGTCGTTGGCTTTTATTTTTTTTGCATTTATTTATTTTTTATTTTTTAACTTTACAATATTGTATTGGTTAAGGGGGCCTCTGAGGGATAAATAAACATAGTGCCATTGGGTCAGCATGTTGTTTTAGAAACAGCTGCCCTTGGCACACAATTCCGCAAAAGTGCCCAAAACAATGCCATTTGTCCCCAGATAGGAAGTGCTTCCTGATTATCCACCACATGCAAACCTGTAGATCTAGAAATTCATCTCAGCTTCAGACTTGCACATAAAACCTGCCTGTGGTTTCTCTACATAGCTGCTTCAGCTATCAGCCCGAGAGCAGAGGTCAGCAATGGAACACAGTAATATTTTTAAAGGAAGTCTGCAATTTGAGAGAAACAATAGGAAACAGAAGCAGAAAGACAAAGTCAGGCGCTGGGAGAAAATCTGCGATGTTTACTGAACTTGACATGAGCCCTCCGTCCCCTTCAAGTTCCAGCCTCTTCCTGAAACCAATACTTACAGTATAATTAAATATTTATTCAGTTGGTTTCAACTCCAATTGCACCACCCACAGAACCTGCCGTGTTAATCTGTGAACTTTGGCTTAACTAGAGCAAGGTTTCTGAGCTCTGCCCAGTTCCCACCTTTTTAACTCCTCCCCTCTGTCCATCTTTAATCCCCTTATTCCACAGAAGAGGTCCTGCCCATGAATTGCATGTAGGGCCAAGTGGGTGGACATGGAACAGTAGCTGACAGAAGCTCTAAACAAATGAGATTCCTAGGGAGGGGTCCTCAAGGTCTTTTGGAAGAAGATGACAGTATGCCCAGCAACCCTCTGAAATACTAAGGAAGGTGTTGGTTTATGTCTGGTAGCATAGGCGGAAGCCACATGATTTACTTTGACCACTAAAGGAAATAATGACTTCAACAGGGTGGGAGATGTGTGGAGCAACCTCCAGTCCACTGCTTCTCCATGAGGTATGGGCTTCTTGGGCAAGAATTCTATCCTTATCTTTATACTTCCATAGTGCTTATCATATAGAGTACATACATAGAATTTTATCCCCATCTCTATATTTCTGCTGCTGCTGCTGCTAAGTCGCTTCAGTTGTGTCCGACTCTGTGCGACCCCAGAGACGGCAGCCCACCAGGCTCCCCCGTCCCTGGGATTCTCCAGGCAAGAACACTGGAGAGGGTTGCCATTTCCTTCTCCTAACATCGTTTCAATGGCTTACTTCCTAAGCCATGTCTAGCTCTTTGTGAACCCATTAACTTTAGCCCTCCAGGCTTCTTTGTCCATGGGATTTTTCCAGGCAAGAGTCCCTATCTCTATATTTCTGACACAGTGTTTATCAAATACAGTAAGTCCCCTATATGCAAACCTTTAAGCTGCAAACTTTCCAAAGTTTGCAAAGATGTGAGCACATGTACCAGCCCCTGTATGCCAGCTGTTTGTCCTGCACTACTATACTTTTCAAGGTACTGTACTGTAAGATTTTAAATGTTCTCTTTATTTCTTGTGTTTGTTTTTTATCTATGTATTTTTTTGGTGGAAAGCATCAAATCCTATTACAGAATAGTACTATTTAGCTGATTGTGTTAGTTAGGTACCTAGGCTAACTTTTGGATTTACAAACAAATCAGACTTACAAACATGGTCTCCAAATGGAACTGGTTCATATATATAGGGGACTTACTGTAATAAGTGACTAGTAATGTTGGTTGTTTGAATAAATGATCGGTTCCTTCATTCTATTTCACCTCTGAGACCATATTTAAAAAAAAAATTAATAGGTGACCAGGGTCTTCTTACTATGATTACCAGGGGGATTGCCTAAGAACCAACACTGGCTTGAACAGTACTTCTCAAACTAGGCATCTTTTTAATACAAAGATTCTGGTTTAGGTGGTCTATGAAGAGATCTGAGATCCTGCATTTTTCACACGATCCCAAATGATGCTGGTTTTGCTGGTTCACAGAACACAAAAGGTTAGAAGACACCAGGTCATCCAACAATATCATAATGATTACTAGTCCAGAGTGATACTAGGCTGAAAATGACATGAGGATGAAGAAAGAGATTACAGAAAACTCACAGAGAATAGGTGAGCCATAGTACAGAATGCACTGATTTTTGTGAGCCAAATAAGCTTTTAGCCTACTATGGTTCGACTGTTGCAGAATATATAGTATTTGGTGATTCCTCTGTTCTTTTAAATGAGGTGTTCATTTGAAATGTAGCCAGCTGTCAGCAAGCTTGAAACAGGTTGAAAGTTTTGGGGTTGATGCCAATTTCCTGACCTTTCCACCCAGGAGAGAAATGTCTCCAGATTTTTTACAAAGCTTAGACTCTAGGACATAGCATTCTGTATAAACATGCCAGAGGAATCAATCTATTGAATATGAAGTTAAGGAAAATAATATCAGCTACTTAGAGTTAAAAATGAATTGTCAATAAACTTGTATAACTTTCTAGACACTACCCAATAATCTCTTACAGATACAAAATCTTGAGCCCAGAATTTCTATGGCCATTCTGCATCATTCTACTTTAACATACTTCACATGTATTTCACACATACCTTGCTGTTTTCCTTCTCACATCCATGAAAGTTGATTCCTCTTAAACTTTTGGGAAATCAGGGCAAAACAGCTTCACACATTTATCCACAGCACAAAGAAACATGTTAAATCCCAGAGAACATCTTAGGAAATGTTCCATACACATGGATCCCTCTTTCTTAAGTCCAGTGATCTTTCTGATTCTATGATAATCAAGATTTTGATCCTTTAGAACACATTTCTGTTAAGGTATTCATTTTAAAATGTTTTTCCTCCAAAACTGCTCTGCTTCTCAAAAATCTCTCAATTTAACCTCATGAAATCTTATTCATTTCTCTTATTCATGTATTTTCTATTTTCTTGATTGTCACTGTGGCATAAACATCAAACAAATTTCATCTGGCCTGAAAGTGAAAGTCACTCAGTTGTGTCCGACTCTTTGTGACCCCATGGACTATACAGTCCACAGAATTCTCCAGGCCAGAATACTGGAGTGGGTAGCCTCTCCCTTTTCCAGGGGATCTTCCCAACCCAGGGCATGAACCCAGGTCTCCTGCATTGCAGGCGGCTTCTTTACCAGCTGAGCCACAAGGGAGGCCCAGGAATACTGGAGTGGGTTGCCTATCCCTTCTCCAGCAAGTCTTCCTGGCCCAGGAATCAAACCAGGGTCTCCTGCATTGCAGGTGGATATTTTACCAACTGAGCGATCAGGGAAGCCCAACCAGATGTCAGTATTTCCAGATTTTACTCAATTATATATCTCACCAAACTCCAGGAATCTCACCCCAAGGTATATCACATTGATTGTGAGAAATGATACCAACATGCAAATAACAAAATACAGTGTATGATAAATTATTTTGTTGCATATTCTCTGAGCCTACTTTTTAAAAAGATGGCAATAAATAAAAACAAGGTGATTCTACCAAGCTGACTTATTATTTAACGAACTATTGTGGAACTTCAGCTTAAATACTAAGTATAAAAGGACTGAAATAGTAGATTTTTCAAGCCAGAGCTTATGATTGTAAGATAAGCAAGCAATATAAGGAAATTTGCTAATGAAGTACCCAGGCCTCACTCAGAATAGCTATCATTGAAACTATGGGAGGAACCCAGTTCACCATGCAACCTGCTGATTCCTCTGTTCCAGGTTATGTATCTCCCTTCCAGAATGGACTGTCTTCATTATTCCTTGTATGGTTCCCAGATGCTTCACATCTGAGTGGGTACTATTCGCAAATAGCCAGCTCACAATACGATGTTCTAATGGTGAAATTAAAAGTGTTAGTTGCTCAGTTGTGTCCGACTCTTTGAGACCCCATGGACTTAGCCCTCCAGGCTCCTCTGTCCACGGAATTCTCCAGGCAAGAATACTGGAGTGGGTCGCCATTCCCTTCTCCAGAGGATCTTCCTGATCCAGGGATCAAACCCAGGTCTCCTGCATTGTAGGCAGATTCTTTACCGCCTAAGCTACCAGGGAAGCCCAATCCTAATGGTACTAAGCCTTGTTTCTAAGTTTGTCTAAGGTACCATTTGTATTGTGGTAGCAGCCATGACACACAGTTGGCTTGAGTTGATATGTTTTAAGGGTTTATTAATATATGTTGCTTCTAAAATACATGTAAAGCAGCTCATCAGTCTTATTCAGTATCATCCTTCAGGTTTCTCTGATTATCTCATTTTTAAGTTTAAATATATCCTCTTAGATGTTATTTTTACATATTTTATGCATAATTCTTTCTCAATGGTAATGCGAATACCTTGAGGACAGCGAGTGTCATATAAACCCATGTAATGTTTTCTATGGGTGGTTTAGCATGTAAGAAGTTCTCAAAAACAAACAAAAATGTTACTTAAATTGCTATTTTACTAAATTTAACTTCTTTTTCAAATAAATATCCTTTATATACATTTGTGTGTAAATGTATTTGAGACATAAAGACTTAACACATGAAACTAATGTGGTTAAAAGAAACTAAATTATCCTCAATATGATATGGATAAATAAATTGTGGCATAGCTGTATAATAGAGCATTATTCTTTCAATAACTCTATGCTGTGGAAAATATTTAACTTTAAATGTTCAGAATATAATGTTAGACTTTTAAAAATCAAGGTAAAAAGTAAATCTTTCCACCAGTTGCTAATAATGATCTCTAGGAGTAGTAAATATATTTGTCAGAACTCTTAGATGATTCAGCAAAAAAAAGAGGAATTTATTAATATAATACCAGTTTATATCATGTGACTTCTTAAGGATGGCAGTGCACTGAGCCTCAGGAAAAACTAAAATGAGGAGTTCGGATGCTGTCAGGACTCTCTCTTTGGAAAAAAAAGAAAAAATAACAATAATAACTCAATCATATCAATAATTATATTAAATGTCAACACTTTAAATAAATCTTAGGGTGTGTCAGACTTGGTTTGAAAACACAAATGATAACACAGAGCCATGTATATACTGGATAGGTAGATAAGTTAAAAAGACACACTTTAAAAATAAGGACACAGATTGAAAATAAAAGGATATAAAAAGATATTTTATGTAAACACTAATCATGGGAAGCTTGGTATGATTATATTGATATCAGAGAGGAAATTTAAGTATTAACCAGGGCTGGATGAAGCACAAGCTGGAATCAAGATTGCCAGGAGAAATATCAATAACCTCAGATACGCAGATGACACCAGCCTCACGACAGAAAGTGAAGAAATAAAAAGCCTCCTGATGAAAGTGAAAGAGGAGAGTGAAAAAGTTGGCTTAAAGCTCAACATTTAGAAAACTAAGATCATGGCATCCGGTCCCATCACTTCATGGCAGATAGATGGGGAAACAGTGGAAACAGTGGCTGACTTTATATTTTTGGGCTCCAAAATCACTGCAGATGGTGATTGCAGCCATGAAATTAAAAGACGCTTACTTCTTGGAGGGAAAGTTATGACCAACCTAGACAGCATATTGAAAAGCAGAGACATCACTTTGTCAACAAAGGTCCATCTAGTCAAGGCTATGGTTTTTCGAGTGGTCATATATGGATGTGAGAGTTGGACTATAAAGAAAGCTGAGTGCCAAAGAATTGATGCTTTTGAACTGTGGTGTTGGAGAAGACTCTTGAGAGTCCCTTGGACTGCAAGGAGATCAAATCAGTCAATTCTAAAGGAAATCAGTCCTGAATATTCATTGAAATGACTGATGCTGAAGCTGAAACTCCAATACTTTGGCCACCTGATGCGAAGAACTGACTCACTGGAGAAGACCCTGATGCTGGGAAAGATTGAAGGCGGGAGGAGAAGGGGACAACAGAGGATGGCATGGTTGGATGGCATCACTGACTCAATGAACATGGGTTTGGGTAGACTCCAGGAGTTGTTGATGGACAGGGAGGCCTGGTATGCTGCGGTCCATGGCATCACAAAGAGTCAGACATGACAGAGCAACTGAACTAAACTGAAAGGAAATTTTTTGAATGCAAAACATAGATGGAAAATATAGAACTCTTGTCTCAGGAATTAATAGAAAACTCATACAAAAACTAGTGAAGACAGAATATTTCAACAAAACTATTAATCTGCTCTGACTGATGTTTAGAAAATACTAGACAGTGGTTGGGCTTCCCAGGTGGCTCACTGGTAAAAGAATTTCCCGGCCAATGCAGGAGATGCAGGAGATGTGGGTTTGGTCCCTCAGTGGGGAAGATCCCCTGGAGAAGGAAATGGCAACCTACTCCAGTATTCTTGCCTGGGAAATCCCACCGACAGAGGAGCCTGGTGGACTACAGTCCACGGGGTCACAAAGAGTAGGACACCACTGAGCAAACACGCCCGAGACAGTGATTGCAGAAAATATTCAAGTGTGCATTGAACATTTGCCAAAATGTAGTATATACTAAGCCATATTATAAATCTTAATAAATTATTGAAAAACTAATATCATTTAAAGAGAACTCTAAGAAAGTTAAAAGGCAAACCACAAAAATACGGAAATAAATACCATTTGGCATAGCTAAAGGAGTACAACAGAGAAGGCAATGGCACCCCACTCCAGTACTCTTGCCTGGAAAATCCCATGGATGGAGGAGCCTGGTAGGCTGCAGTCCATGGGGTTGCTAAGAGTCGGACACAACTGAACGACTTCACTTTCACTTTTCACTTTCATGCATTGGAGAAGGAAATGGCAACCCACTCCAGTGTTCTTGCCTGGAGAATCCCAGGGATTGGGGAGCCTGGTGGGCTGCCGTCTCTGGGGTCACACAGAGTTGGACACGACTGAAGCGACTTAGCAGCAGCAGCAAAGGAGTACAAAGTGGATACCTCAAAGGAAGAGAACTCAGAGAGGGAAAGAGATGTGGTAGGAGACATATATATAAATACACTTATGTATAATATTGGGGCTTCCCTGGTGGCTCACACAGTAAAGAAATGACCTGCGATGCAGGAGACCTCAGTTTGATTTCTTGGTTGGGAAGATTCCCCTGGAGAAGGGAATAGCAACACACTCCTTTGCCTGGAGAATTCCATGGACAGAGGAGCCTTGGTAGGTCACAAAGAGTTGGAAACAATGGAGCGATTAACTCTTTTTTATATAAAATATGTTACTTTATGTGTATTATTTTGATAAAGTTAAATATAAATTATATCAACAATGTGTGTGTATTAGTCACTCAGTCGTGTCCAGCTCTTTGTGACACCATGGGTTGTAGCCCGCCAGGCTCCTCTGTCCATGGAATTCTCCAGCAAGAGTAACTGGTGTGGGTTGCCATTCCCTTCTCCAAGGGATCTTCATTTAATAAAGCACAAAAAAATACTTAATCTTAATAAGTACTAATATCTTCTGCTTCAAAATTAATCTTAATCAATTAGAGAAGAAAAGACACCAACTTGTTAAAGAACCTTTATATTACTTCAAATATTTATATTGTGCTTAAAGGTAAAATGTGAGAAGCAATATTATTAAAGCAAGATACAGTATGCATTATCATCCTTAATATTTAACAATGTTCTACAAATTCTAACTGATGTACAATGGAAATAAAAAGATAAAAGAAACATACATAGTTCTCAGTATCTAATTGGTATAATCATCTGTGTGCCTGAGTGTATGATGTCACTTCAGTCATGTTCGGCTCTTTGCAATCCTATGGATTGGAGCCGGATAGGCTTCTCTGTCCATGGGATTCTCCAGAATACTAGAGTGGGTTGCCATGCCCTCCTCCAGGGGATCTTCCCAACCCAGAGACTGAACTACATCTCTTATGTCTCTTGCATTGGCCAGGCAGTTTCTTTACCACTATGCCATCTGGGGAGCATGTAAAATTAAAAATCTTAAATAAAAATGCCAGTTTTAAGTTTTCTCTGAAGGCACAATTACAGATTTTTTAAAACTTTTGCTTATCTCTATTCTTAATATTTATAATTTCAAAATTATAAATATTAAATGTTCACTTGAAGTGCAAATGTGAGAACAATTCTGTTTATATTCACAATTCAAATTTTTCATATTTTACTCAAGTGTAAATTCTAAGAATCAAAAAAGTTAAAGAAGTATTTACTGGAAGCATGTGTTTCATCAGTTTTCTGAGACAAAACAAGTTTTATGTACAAACATATAAAACTCCACCCATATGTTGAAATTTATTGTAATTTTAGAAAATTTCCCCAAGATTGCAAAACAGTACAACATAAATTGTTCATAGATGAATGAGGTTAATCATCTTACATTTTAAAGATACAATCAATTTAAAAGGATTTTAGGGGCAAGATGCACCAAATATATCCTAAGTTCAGTAAGTTTTCCCTCTGTAGTTCAACAGGTTATTCTACATTCCTTCAGAATTCCTCCTCATTTAGATGTCTGAATTAATGTGAGTAAAAGAGACATTTGTTATTCTGATTCCTCCTCTTTCCTCCCTTTAGACTCAGGAAAATAATATAGCCATCTTTCATTTCCTCAGACAAAGCAGTTTAATAAGTTAATGATGTGTCCTCCGTGACATCAAATTTAAAGTAGCTGGCAGTACCTAAAGATGTAACTTCAACCCGCTGTGACAAGGCTAATGGGTGATGCCTTGCTGGAGTTCAATAACATCTATATCTGTGATGATTAGTTGGCCAGGGTATACCATGACTTTTATAATTCTGCCCTTTGAAAGCAAATTGTTCAACTTAGAAAGTCTACAAAAAATGTATCTTGCCACTGTAATAGTGATCTCTACAATAGTGATCAATTGCATCTTTGTAATAATTTTATTTATTTATTTCTGGCTGTGCTGGGTCTTCCTTGCTGCCAGGGCTTTCTCTCTCATCTCAGTGAACGGGGGCTTCTCTCCAGTAGCGATGCGCAGGCTTCTCATTGTGGTAGCTTCTCTTATTGCCCAGCTCAGGCACCAGGGCACTCAGGCTTCAGTAGCTGTGGCACGTGGACTCAATAGTTGCAGCTCCTGGGTGCTAGAGCACAGGCTCAATAGTTGTGGTGCATGGACTTAGATGCTCCGAGGCATCTGGGATTTTTCCAGATCAAGGATCAAACCCATGTCTCCTGCATTGACATGCAGATTCTTTACCACCGAGCCACCTGGGAAGCCATGATCAACTGTATTTTAAAAACAATATTCAACAAACAAATTAAATGACCAACTTAAGCATTATTACTCTAAAAACTGGAGATCAGGTTTCAAGGCATGGGTATGCATGTCTCTGCATCATTTTTTTTTTTAATATTTAAAATCTTCCATGAAAAAGTCCTTAATGGAATTTTTTTTTCCTATTCATTCATTTCAAATCCTCTCTATAATTCACATGTTTACCATTTAGATAATTGCTGCTGCTGCTAAGTCGCTTCAGTCGTGTCTGACTCTGTGCGACCCCATAGACAGCAGCCCACCAGGCTCTCCCGTCCCTGGGATTCTCCAGGCAAGTTAGATAATTGAGCTATATGCTAACTTCTAATGCAGGACTACCTTTTTCGGAAACAAATACAGATTTATACAAGATTTGGATATATTTTAATTAAAGTCTTTTCATATGTTTATGATTTATTTAAAATTTTGAAACACTAATGATAGTAAAGCTAACCTTTAAGAAAAAAAAGCTTACATATGTATTTTATAGTATTTCCCTTCAAAATCTTATCTCGTCACTCTAAATATGGGCTCTTTTAATGTGAATTCATAGCCAGACCTCAGAAGGTCATGATCACTCTGAATATTTGGAGCAGTAAGCACATTTTTCAATAAGAGTGCCTAATTTTCATCAGTTCAAAAAATATCAGTGAACTAGAAATGTGAAGGTAACAATTTTGGGGCCAAAGGAGAGGACTTTATTTTTATTTATTCTATAGTGACATTTCTCTGACTCCCTAGAATTATAAATTTGACCATTTTATAATTTTACTATAATTCTTATTCAAGGACAAATTGTGTACCCAGACTTCTGTGTACTTGGTAGCTTCCTATCATGTATGATAGTATTTCACATAAGATGATTTAGTGTTTTTACAATGCTTTCTTCATAAAATTGTTTACTTAGATTTATCTATATTTACATGAGAGTTTCTAATTAATCAAGATTTTTGGTTATTACCATGTTCAATACATATGAATTAGAATCACAGCATTTTATAAAGATAAGAAGTTTAATAGATATTGTTTCTTATCTTCCAGGCAAAGGATGAATATTGTTCATATCACCCTTAAAAGATGATCAGTTTTCAGCCTCTATCTAGATGTTTCTAGTGACAAGGAACTCTCTACATGATAAGCTTATCCAATTCATTTTTGATAACTCTAGTTATTAGGAAGTTATGAACCCACCTTAAGGAATCTAAATTTCATCCTAAGACTGAAAGGAAACCACTAAAAGGATTTATGCTTTAATGTATGCGTTGAAGTGCAAAGAATGAAGAAGAGCTTTTTAAAAGATCAGCTAAGAGGCTGTTACAGGTACTCAGGTATAATTTTTTGATGGTGATCTAGACAAGGCTAGCATAGACATAAAAAACTTTACAATTTTTTAGGAGATTAAAAAAAACAATTTAGTATTTGTTTGCATTTAGAGGGAAAGAGAGTTGAAAAGAATGACAGGTTTCTAAATGGAGAATGATAATTTTAAAGAAATAAAATCTCAAAAAGATGATCAGTTTTGAAAATAATGTTGACTTTGTGGTGGCTCTACGGCACAATGAAGCTCATATAAGAAATCCAGACTCAAAACATGCATTTCAGAATCTTAAGAGGGAAAATGTAAATGAAGCCATAAAAGTGGATGAGATTGCAATTCAACAATAAAAGAACAAACAACCTAGCTCCTAAAAGGGCCAAAAATATGAAAAGACTTTTCTCCAAAGATGAAATTGGTTGTTTAGTCGCCAAGTCACGCACAACTCTTTTGTGACCCCATGGACTGCAGACCACCAGGCTCCTCTGTCGATCGGATTTCCCAGACAAGAATACTAGGGTGAGTTGCCATTTCCTTCTCCAGGGAATCTTCCCAACCTAGGGATCAAACCCACATGTTTTTTGCACTGACAGGTGGATTCTTAACCACTAAGTCACTAGGGCTTCCCTGGTGGCTCAGACGGTAAAGTGTCTGCCAGCAATGTGGGAGACCCGGGTTCGATTCCTGGGTAGGGAAGATCCCTTGGAGAAGGAAATGGCAACCCACCCTAGTATTCGTGCTTGGAAAATCCCATGGAAGGAGGAGCCTGATAGTCTACAGTCCATGGGGTCACAAAGAGTAAGACACAACTGAGCGACTTCATTCACTCACTCACTCAAGTCACTAGGAAAGCCCAAAGATGAAAGATGAAATACAAACGACCAACAAGTACGTGAAAAGATGTCCAATATCGTTTGCCATCAGAGAAAAACATATTAAAATGACAAATAGATACCATTTCACACTTATTAGCATGGTTAGAGTGCTTCCCAGGTGGCGCAATGGTAAAGAATACACAGGAGACTCAGAGATTTGGGTTCGATCCCTGGATCGAGAAGATCTCCTGGAGTAGGAAATGGCAACCCACTCCAGTATCTTTGCCTGGAAATTTCATGGACAAATGAGCCTGGGGACTTCAGTCCCTGGGGTCACAAAGAGTCAGACACAACTGAGTAACTGAAGACATAGCACAACATCAGATCAGATCAGTTGCTTAGTCGTGTCCGACTCTTTGCGACCCCATGAATCGCAGCATGCCAGGCCTCCCTGTCCATCACCAACTCCCGGAGTTCACACAGACTCACGTCCATCAAGTCAGTGATGCCATTCAGCCATCTCATCCTCTGTCGTCCCCTTCTCCTCTTGCCCCCAATCCCTCCCAGCATCAGAGTGTTTTCTAATGAGTCAACTCTTCGCATGAGGTGGCCAAAGTACTGGAGTTTCAGCTTTAGCATCATTCCTTCCAAAGAAATCCCAGGGCTGATCTCCTTCAGAATGGACTGGTTGGATCTGCTTGCAGTCCAAGGGACTCTCAAGAGTCTTCTCCAACACCACAGTTCAAAAGCATCAATTCTTCGGCCCTCAGCCTTCTTCACAGTCCAACTCTCACATCCGTACATGACCACAGGAAAAACCATAGCCTTGACTAGACGAACCTTTGTTGGCAAAGTAATGTCTCTGCTTTTCAATATGCTATCTAGGTTGGTCATAACTTTCCTTCCAAGGAGCAAGCGTCTTTTAATTTCATGGCTGCAGTCACCACCTGCAGTGGTTTTGGAGCCCAGAAAAATAAAGTCTGACACTGTGTCCACTGTTTCCCCATCTATTTGCCATGAAGTGATAGGACCGGATGCCATGATCTTTGTTTTCTGAATGTTGAGCTCTCCACTTTCACTTTCATCAAGAGGCTTTTGAGTTCCTCTTCACTTTCTGCCATAAGGGTGGTGTCATCTGCATATCTGAGGTTATTGATATTTCTCCTGGCAATCTTGATTCCAGCTTGTGTTTCTTCCAGTCCAGCGTTTCTCATGATGTACTCTGCATATAAGTTAAATAAACAGGGTGACAATATACAGCCTTGACGAACTCCTTTTCCTATTTGGAACCAGTCTGTTGTTCCATGTCCAGTTCTAACTGTTGCTTCCTGACCTGCATACAAATTTCTCAAGAGGCAGATGAGGTGGTCTGGTATTCCCATCTCTTTCAGAATTTTCCACAGTTTATTGTGATCCACACAGTCAAAGGCTTTGGCATAGTCAATAAAGCAGAAATAGATGTTTTTCTAGAACTCTCTAGCTTTTTCCATGATCCAGCGGATGTTGGCAATTTGATCCCTGGTTCCTCTGCCTTTTCTAAAACCAGCTTGAACATCAGGAAGTTCACGGTTCACATATTGCTGAAGCCTGGCTTGGAGAATTTTGAGCATTACTTTACTAGCGTGTGAGATGAGTGCAATTGTGCGATTGTGCAATTGAGTGCAATAGCACAGCATGGTTATAGTTTAAAAAAATAGATAACAAGTGTTGGCAAGAATATGGAGGTATGGAATCTCTTGTACACTGCAGGTGAAGTCATGTAGCCTCTTTGGAAAATTGTTTGGCAGTTTCTCAAAAAGTCAAACACAGATTTACTACATGGTCTAGTGATTCCACTCCTAGATATGTATCCAAGAGGAAAAAAATATATGTCCACACAAAAACTTACCAAGTTCATAGCAGTATTATTCGTAACAGCCAAAAAGTAAAAAAACCTAATATCCACCAGTTGATGAATAAATAAGAAGTGGCATGGCAACACAATGAAATAGTATTATTCAGTAATTAAAAAGGAATAAAGTACTGACACTGCCAGAACGTAGCTGAATGTTGACAACACTGTGCTGAGTGAAAGGAGACAGAAAGGACCGTATATTATATGACTCCATTTACATGAAATGCCCAGAACTGGCAAATTTTTAGAAACAGAAAGTAGCTTAATAGTTGGATATGGGGAGGAGTGGAGGAAATGAGGAGTGACCAACTGTTTATGGGTACTGAGTTTCTTTGGAAAATGATAAAAATGTTTTGAAATTAAAGATGGTGATGGCTACACCATGCTATGAATATACTAAAAGCCACTGAGCTCTACACTTTCAGTGGATGAATTGTATAATCTGTGAATTATATATCAATTTTTTAAGTGGATGAGATTGATCCTAGAAAAATGTACAAAGTAAAACAATAGGAAAGCCTAGACAGACCACCAGAGAAGGTGATGGCACCCGACTTGAGTACTCTTGCCTGGAAAATCCCATGGACGGAGGAGCCTGGTGGGCTGCAGTCCGTGGGGTCACTAAGAGTCGGACACGACTGAGTGACTTCACTTTCACTTTTCACTTTCCTGCATTGGAGAAGGAAATGGTGACCCACTCCAGTGTTCTTGCCTGGAGAATCCCAGGGACGGCGGAGCCTGGTGTGCTGCCGTCTATGGGGTCGCACAGAGTCGGACACAACTGAAGCGACTTAGCAGCAGCAGCAGCAGCAGCAGACAGACAGACCACTGAAGAGCAAAGATGTTTCAGAAATGGAAGAAGAGGAGGCCACAGTGGAAACCAAGCAGAGGAAACTGAAAAGTCAAGAGGAGTGTGCTGAAATCAACTCCTGGGAGTGTGATAGTCACTCAGTCATGCTGTACTCTTTGTGACCCCATGGACTGTAGCCCACCAGGCTCCTCTGTCTGTGGAATTTTCCAGGCAAGAATACGGAAGTGAGCTGCGATTCCCTTCTCCAGACGATCTTTCCAACCCAGGGATCGAACCTGGGTCTCCCACATGTCAGGCAGATTCTTTACCATGTGAGCCACTCCTGGGAAAGCCAACTGCTAAACAGTAAAGAAAGGGAGGCATATTTAAGGCCATGATGGAAGTATTTACACCAAAGAAACTGTCAACACTACAAGTCAGGGCTTTCTTTTTCAAAAAGTTGGTTTATTAGTACATCATATGTTGTTACTTAAGGGTACTGAAGTACCAAGTGTAGTTTCAAATCATTTTACATATGCTTTTACATGAGTCCTCACACCTACCTAAGAGGTAGGTCCTGTTATTATTCTTAACTATGAAAAAACTGGGGGAGAAGGCAGTGGCACCCCACTCCAGTACTGTTGCCTGGAAAATCCCATGGGTGGAAGAGCCTGGTAGGCTGCAGTCCATGGGGTCACTAAGAGTCAGACAGGACTGAGCAACTTCACTTTCACTTTTCACTTTCATGCATTGGAGAAGGAAATGGCAACCCACTCCAGTGTTCTTGCCTGGAGAATCCCAGGGACGGGGGAGCCTGGTAGGCTGCTGTCCATGGGGTCGCACAGAGTCAGACACGACTGAAGCGACTTAGCAGCAGCAGCAGCATGAAAAAACTGGGGATTTCTGGGTGGCTCAGACAGCAAAGAAGACAGTCAAGACAGTAAAGATCTCTCATGGGTTCGATCCCTGGGTTGGAAAGATCCCCTGGAGAAGGGAATGGCTACCCACACTAGTATTCTTGCCTAGAGAATTCCATGGACATAGGAGCCTGGCGGGTTGGGAAAGAGTTGGACACGACTGAACAGCTAAGAGTTATGAAGAAACTGAGTCCCAAAGATGCTGAGTGGCTTCCCAAGGTCATGCAGCTAATCAGTGTCAGAACTAAGACCAGACTGTCTTCAGAGACCTGAACACACAGCAACACAGTGTCTTCAATGCCAAGGGATGACTCTGCTTCCAGAAAAGGATTATCATCAGTAGTGCCAAATGCTTCTGAAAGGTCAAATAATTAAAGAAAAACTCAAATGTATTCACTGGGTTTAGCAAAAAATGAGTCATCAGTGACCTTGCAAGAACACTTTCAGTGGCCTGAAAAGATGTCTATTTCTGCGAAATGAGAAACAACAAAGGATTTTAAAAAATCATGTGGCCTCTTCATTGACTTCCTTCAGTAGCCACCGGAGCTGTTCATATTCTCCAGTTGGAGTGAAGACTTGGTCAAGAAAGGCAAGGGGAGCAGGAAGCCCATGGCAGTACCAGGGAAATCACCACTACCGGAAAAAACCTGAAGTGAATAGGCACAAAAACAGTCTACCAGCTTAGTTTTCATGAGCAATGCACTTCTCATAAGGAACCAGCAAGTGTTAAAGACACAGATAAGCAATTTGAACACCCATTTAAAGCCATAGTCATGTCTTGAAAGTGACACAAATTACCATATGTCTATGAAAACATTTTATCCACTATCTTTAAAAAAAAAACTCTATTTGTACCAGTAGATACATAGATAGATATGTTTAACTTACTCCTTCTTTAAAAGAAAAAAAATTTACTAATGCTTGTTTCTAACGTGTCCCTGGTCCCTTGCGTCATATAAGAGCAGTCCCCAACCTTTTGGGCACCAGGAATGGATTTCACGGAAGACAATTTTTCCACGATGCAGGGAGTGAGGGGATGGTTTGGGAATGATCCAACTGCATCACATTTATTGTGCACTTTATTTCTATTATTATTACATCAGATCCACCTCAGATCATCAGGCATTAGATCTCAGAGATTGGGGACCCCTGTCATATACAGTCTTGTCCCCAGTTGAGATTAAAATTTCCATATGCCAATAATATTAACCACTGATGAAAGAAAAACATGATGATATCTATGGAAATATATAAAATTAATTGTGTTGGAGTTATATATTTTGTGTATGTGTGTGTATATATATATATATATATATATACACATATATGTATATATATAGTGGTGGTTTAGTTGCTAAGTCATGTCCAACTCTTAAGACCTCATGGACTGTAGCCTGCCAGGCCCCTCTGTCCGTGGGATTTTTCAAGGCAAGTATACTGGAATGAGTTGCCATCTCCTTCTCCATGGAATCTTCTTGACCCAGAAACAGAACCTGGGTCTCCTGCATTGCAGGTGGTCTCCTTCATTGTATACAGACTCTTTACCGACTAAGTCCCCAGGGAAGCCATATATATATATATATATATATATATATATATATGTCAACAGTGATGGTGAAACAGAGAAATCATAGGCTTTTAGAACCATGATAGGCAAAACTTTAAATATTACTTATGTGGCATTTACAAGTCCATCAGCAGCCTTCAAAATTTTCATTCTCTTTGGGCCAGTAATACCACTATTGGAAATATATCCAAGAGGAATTAATCTGAAATACCAAAAATAAATTTGGGCAAAAAAAACTGTAAAAATTTGCAGAAACACAAATATGCTAGATATTCTCATTTGACTCACAAGAGATTGCCCCTTTCTTCCAGCCTGCTTTATATAATGAGAGGCTGAGCTGTTTAGACTGCATCAAAAGATTCCTTTTGCTTTGGCTTTCAGATAGATCTGGCCAACGGCAGATGCAGGCAGGGGAATAATCGGGATCTGGGAAAAGAGTAAAAGTGGGAGATTTTCTACTGAGACTCTCCTTTTTGGACCCCCAGGGCTAGCGGGTTTTCTGTGCCCCTCTACCCACAGCCTTGCCAGCAGAGAAGCAGCTCACTCCACACACGTGCTCTCTCCAGTTCCCTTTCCCTCCGTCCATATTGCAGCTAGCTTCTGGGTATTGCACCACTTGCACCACTGCACAAAAAAGGAGGCAAGTACTAGTAATTATTTTGTGCAGAGAAAACAAGAATTAAAAATATTTGGTAAAGCAGCTTTATCTTTATTTCCAAATAGATTTGCTCTGATTTTTCTTCTTTAGCCCATTAGATTTTAGAATATTCTTTGGCTAGAGACATAATAGAAGACAATATGTTATAGAAGACACAATAGAAGACAATCATTACATTGAACCATTTTTTTTCTTTTCTGTTGCATACCACTTCTGTGATTGTAGTGTTATTTCTTGGTTTTGGTATCTTTGGACAGAGAAATAAATACACATTATTTTAAATTAATTTTTCCTTGTCTTTGAAGCTCAGTCTATAAATGTGTTATTAAAACAGAAATTACTTGTTTTTCATCACTTAAATACTTGAAAACTGAAATTAATAACATATAAGATGAATTAGATTTTTCTGAACAGATTTTTTTTAATTTGAAAGCTTTTCACATAGAAAACCTGAAGTTAGTATCATACCTAACAGTGAAATACTGAGTAATTTCTCCCTAAGATAGAAACATGCCAAGAATGTCGACTCTTTCTACCTCCACTCAACATTATGCTGGTTGACATAACCCTTCCAGTAAGCGAGGAAAGGACATAAATTCAAGAAAATGAGAAAATAGGAAATAAAATTGTCTTTACAAACTGTCAGATTGTTTATTGCTTGCATAAAAAATTATAAAGAATATAAAAAATAACTACTAGAATTAATGTCCTAACACAGCACAAGATTCAAGGTTAATTTACAAAAGTCAGCAAAAATGTCCTGTTTCTGCATAAAGTGGTATCAATTTTACATTGAAGAAACTGTTATCAAGCCCCAAGCCTTATTATTGGGTGGTTATTATATTCATATTCACATCATTTCACATATGAACAATTATTCACATATAAACAATAATCCATTACTCATTAGGCTTGAGTTTTAAAAGAAATGGAGAGGCAAGAAAAACTGATAAAGATAAGGTTACTGGGTCCAGACTGCAATTATTTATTGCAGAGATGGAATCAGACATCACCTCTCAGAAATATTTACAATATTTTTTCTTCTTTAGAGTTTTTAAAGCATACTTTAAGAGGCCTATGATATCTATTCCCAATTCTCACTTCTATACAATTACAACAAAGCAGGAAATAGAATTCTGTTCTCCAAGAGATAAGATAT
Source organism: Bos taurus (assembly GCF_002263795.3). Classification (NCBI taxonomy): domain Eukaryota; kingdom Metazoa; phylum Chordata; class Mammalia; order Artiodactyla; family Bovidae; genus Bos; species Bos taurus. The sequence goes on along the minus strand of NC_037344.1, from coordinate 14,198,883 downwards.
CCTATATTATAGATCTTAATAAATTGCTCTTCATAATTTACCTTAGTATTCTTAATAGCACCTTCACATCTGTCTTACCCACACACATCACATGGTTCTATTTTTCTGGTCATGGTGATGTATTTTGTACTCTGTATTTTGGTCCTATTTAGGTTAGGCACATTTCCAACTGATTTCTTATTGAGAGGAACCACAGCTATCCTTTGGAGTTTTCAGAACCATTTTTTCCCCATTTTCTCATCCTGCAAATGTTGTACTTTTCTAGAGCTCATGGAAGTCTTAGGTCTTCTGGGAGCCCTGGACTTAAAGCTCAGAGATTTACCCCCCTGGCTAAATTGAACAGGAAGTGAGGAGATAGAATTGATCCAGATAGAATCTGACCTGAATTTGCTCCTCACAGGCTGGCAATTTATGTTTGTTCCCCCGACTTTGCTTTCTCCTGAGTTTTCCATTTATCTAAAAACAACTTCCTGGGGCCTACGCTATTAAACACTAAATGGGCTTGGGACTATGCTCGGAGGCATTTAGTAAATGTTTGTAGAATACAGCCTATTCAACAAATGATCTTGGAAGTTCCAACTTCTTATCCCAGTGGAAATTCTAACACTTAACAAATAACTGCTTGAGAAATAACACTTGAGATTCTAACCCTCGAAAAGTAACTGTTTTAAAAGGAACCTCTTAAAAGCCAATAAGAAATTAAATCTTGTATTAAATTTTAAATATTTAATATTTAATAATATTTCTTGTCCATTACAATGTCTATAATGTCCCCTCAACAAGAAATAGGTTGGGAACATAAGATGACCTGATGATCTCAGTTGTCTTTTTAGTCTCATAGTTTTATGAATATATAATATTCATCATTTTAATTGAGCCTACATTATTACCTCTTTCAATTCTAATCATGAATAAACATATTTCAAAGTGTACCATAGAATGTAGAACAAATTTTAATATGCTATTTATAAGTATACATATATATATACATATATATATACCAATTGCATTTTATTTCTCTACTTTTAAATTCTTTGGTGTTAGCATTACTTCTTTTTCTAACTTAGGGACTGTTTGGTTACTGTCAACAAAACTCAGTGAATAAAGTTTAAGCAAAAGAAGAAATGTAAGAATGTCTCTTGGGCTTCCCCAGTGGCTCAGTTGTAAAGATTCTGCCTGCCAAAAAAATAAAAAATAAAAAAAGAACCTGCCTGCCAATGTAGGAGACACAGGTTCAATCCCTGGTCCAAGAAGATCCCACGCACCAAGCAGCAACTAAGCCCTGAGCCACAACTATTGAGCCTGTGCTCTAGAGACTGTGAACCATGCCTACTGAGCCCAAGCACCACAGTTACTGAAAGCTACACGCCCTGGAGCCCTGCTCTGCAGCAAGAGAAGCCACCACAGTGAGAAGCCTGTGCACTGCACCTAGAGAGTAGCCCCCACTCACCACAACCAAAGAAAAAGCCCTCATAGCAACAAAGACCCAACACAGCCAAAAAAATAATTAACAAAATAAATAAATAAAATTTTTATAAAAAGAATGTCTTGTAAAATTCAATGGTAAATTTCAACAGTCAAATCTCAAAAAGAACTGGAACTAGGGACTGAAAGTCAATAAACAAAGTTATCTCACTCAGTCGTGTTCCATTCTTTGTGACCCCATGGACTGTACAGTCCATGGAATTCTCCAGGCCAGAATGCTGGAGTGGGTAGCCTTTCCCTTCTCCAGGGTAGAAGAAATAAAAGGGAAAAGGCGGTGGCGGAAAGATTGTGAAAAATAAATAGAAAATTCCTTTTTATGTCCAGTAAATGTTTATCCTCTAAACAAGGGTTTCTCAACCTCAGCAACACTGTCATTTTGACTGCAGTAACCCTTTATTGTAGGGGCTGTTCTGTACATCGTAAGATGTTTCATAACAACTTACATCCTGGGACTTCACAGTAGATGCCAGGACTATCCTAACTCACCCGTCCCTCCCCATCCATGTGATAACCAAAAATGTCTCGAGATGCTACCAAGTGTCCCATTGGGGGAAAAATGCCCCTGCTTGAGAACCACTGCTCTAAAGTTACCCTAGTAGCACTTTTAAGTAAATTATAAATAATTTAAATATAATCATATATATGTACATATGTAAGATTACATATGGGGCTCAAGTGTTAGTCACTCAGTCATGTCTGACTCTTTGTGCCCACCAGGCTCCTCTGTCCATGGAATTCTCTAGGCAAGAATACTAGAGTGGGTAGCCACTCCCTGCTCCAGGGGAACTTTCCAATTCAGGGATCGAACCCAGGTCTTCTGCACTCCAGGCAGACTCTTTACCAGCTGAGCCACTAGGAAAGCCCCAAAGTTACCCTATTTAAATATAATCATATATATGTACACATGTAAACATTCATATATGCATTAGATTTATCTCAGAGAACATTAGGTCAGTAGATCTTAATTAACTGAACGAGTAGTTGTCAAAATTTTCCCTCGAATTATATTTTATTTATTTGTTTGTTTCCTTATTATTTATTGCCATCTCTCCCTTCTATAATTAGATCCCCAAATCCCTGTGTGCTATAGAAAATCACAAAAAGAAATCCTATTACAATCAATAAACAGCTGAATTCTCATCTTGTCTAGATCAATTCTAATATGAAAGTAAATTACACATAAAGTAAACAGACAAAATATTTTAACTGGTTTTAGTCAATAGCATCAGTTTTTTACCAGCACCTTAGGAAAAGTGTTTTTTAAATTACTAAAAGTTGAAAGATTCACATCATGGACTATGAAACTTTGATTGTAATTGTTTCAGGTAGTGAATTGAAAGCTAAAGTATTTGTGAGCTGGGACATGGGGAGCCAAGGGCATGATTAATCAGCTGCTGAATCATACATGCAAGCTTCTCTTTCCAGGAAAAGGCAATAAATAAAAGCTAAAGGAACAAAACAATGCCTTCATAAATATCGTGCATGTTCTCTGAATTCTGTTCTCTTCCCCATGAATCACAAAGTTTGTCTTCAGGAACCCAGATTGTGTGAACATAATCACACCCTTTAGACTAAGAGATGTATAAGAATATAGAAAAAATATTTCAGCAACTCTGGAGAAAAAAATCCAAAAATGTAGGCCCTGCCCTCTGCCCAGGAGGCTGGCAAACCTCCACACACACACAAAAAAAGAGGTAGCAAATTGAAAAAAGTAATAGCTTTTATAAAATTTGTGCTCAAGTTGACCCTGTTCCATACCTCTCCCACATCTCTGCCTACCTTGTGTCTAACTCCAATTTGTGATTGAATCCTGCTGTTTATTTCAGCTTGGAAATTTCCAGCATCAATTTCTTGGTTGACCTGCTTCTTTAGTCTTCAGCCCGTAACTTTGCCTCTGAGCTCTATTATCTCAAGCAATGAGAATACACTGAAATAGGGAAGATTGGCCTACCCTGGAAGGTAAACAGTGAATAATTACAATACAGGGTGATGAGTTTTGTTGAAAAAAAATTATAAGGGTCTTCTGAATTGAACTATGCCCCATAAAAAGATATATTGAAGTCCTAATCCCTAGTCTCGTGAATGCCACTGTATTTGGAAATAGGGTCTTTGCAGAGGTAATCAAATTAAGCTGAAGTCATTCAGGTGGGCCCTAATCCAATATAACAGGTATCCTTGTAAGAAAAGGAAGACACTGTATGAACGCAGAGACAGAGGGGAAGCCACGTGATGCCAGAGGCAGAGGTTAGAGTGATGTGGCTATAAGCCAAGGAATGCCGACTATGCTGGCCACTTCCAGAGCCAGAAAGAAACAAGGAAGGATTCCATCTAGTCTAGAGAGAATGTAGCCCTGCTGACGTCTTGAGTTTGTACCTCTAGCCTCCAGAACTGAAAAGAAAACAAATTTCTGTTGTTTTAAATCACCCAATTTGTGGTGCATTTTTTTATGGCAGCTCTAGGAAACGGATACAGGGAATTATAGGAGCATAGAGCAGTGGGAGTGAATCCAATCTGAAATTCAGGCAAAATTTGCAGAGCACTTATATTTAAGGTAAAATCTGAAGGATGAGTAAGAATCTACTAGGAAGGAAGAGGAAGGGGGAACATTTCAGACAAAGGTAGCTGTAGGATGCAAATAAATGGACAAGTTTAGAGAATTAAGAAGCATTTAGAGAACTGAGTCAGTAGCAGTTGAGGATTAACCAGGCGTGTAAATGAAGAAAAGGGAAGAGCGCTTACTGACGAGTCCAAACTTTCTGCTAAGACAGTGGGTGGTTTTGCATTTACGGAGAAAGAACACAAAAGGGGCGGCACGATGTCCTGCTGACTTTGAGGTGTCCATACGGCTGTTAGACAAACTGGGCTCAGGAAAGAGGGTTAGGTTGGACGTGCAGACTTGGGATTCATTAGTATATAGCTGAGAATTGATGCTATGGAATAGGATAAAGTAGACTAGAAAGAAGACATTGAATGAATAGAAAAGATAGGAACATCCCTGGCAGTGCAGTGGTTAAGTCCTGGCCTTTCAATGCAGGGAGTGTGGGTTCAATGCCTGGTCAGGGATGCAAGATCCCATATATCTTGTGGCCAAAAAGAAAAAAATAAATAAAACAGAAACAATATTGTAACAAATTTAATAAAGGCTTTTTTAAAAAATGAGAAGAAAAGAAGACCAAGAATAGACACAGAAACACCAACTTTTAATGGCATGCAAATAAAGATGAAACTGTGAAAAAGAACTAATAGTGGATAGTCACAGGGTAAGGGGAGAATAGGTTAGAAAGTGACGTTCTAGAGAACAAAGGAGCATTTCCAGAATGATTCACAGCATCAAAAAGTAAGATCAAGATTGTCAAAGTCACTAAAACTGTCAAACTGCCAGAGAGAGGCAGAGTGGAGGCTAAGATCTCAGTGGATTAAGGAAAAAATCAGGGAGGAGAAATGAAAGGCACTAATTCTTTTTAAAAACTTGGGAGGGAAAAGAAAGTTACAGATGGAGCTGAGCTCAAGAGAGATGCAGGATTGATGTACATTTTTAATATAAAAGAGACTGCAGAATCCCTGCTGGGAGGAAGGAGGGAACATTGCTGATGGAGCTTCAGTGATGCAGGCAATAGAAGGGAAAAGTGATGGTTTGGGGAGGAAAGTTTCAGAGAAGAGAGAGTTTAGATGTTAGACCATATACAGGAGAATCATCATATCCTCTGAGCTAAGAGAAGAGGAGATGAGAGGTGTAAGGGAGTTTTAGGTGAGGGTTTCTGATTTATAATAGGGAGAAAAGTTGACTGGGAGAGTTCTAGCTTGATGGCCTTAGTTTTCTCTGTTGAGGGTAGAAGGAACAGGGATTGGGAAGCTGAAAAGAAAGGTTAAAGTTGGTAATGACAGCTCTATGGAATCAAAGAGGTCATCAAAGTTGACCTCTATACCTTTATTGAATTTATTTTTCATAAAAAATATGAGAGAATTTGAGAGCAAGTAGTTTTAAAAGCTACCCAATAATAACCAATGAGAAGCTACTGTATGGCTCAGGGGACCAAACTCAGGGCTCTGTGGTAAACTAAATAGGAAGGAAATCCAAAAAAGAGGGGATATGTGTATGTGTACAGCTGTTTCACTTTGTTCTACAGTAGAAACTAACAGAGCAAAGCAACTATGCTCCAATAAAAATTAATTTAAAAATAGATTAATACACTACATACTATTTTAATACGGTGGTTTAGTCACTAAGTCAAGTCTGATTCTTGCGACTCCATGGACTGTAGCCTGCCAGGCTCCTCTGTGCAGGAAGATCTGCACAGAATCTGTGGGATTCTCCAGGCAAGAATACTGGAGTGGGTTGCCATTTCCTTCTCCAGGGGATCTTCCTGATCCAGGGATCGCATGAAGGTCTCCTTTGCTGCAGGCAGACTCTTTACTGACTGAGCCACCAGGGAACTTCACATACTGAGATTCTGTTTCCTTTTTTGTAAAATGGGAATAATAATTTAGTACCTGTCTCATTAGTGTTGTTATAAGAATTAAATGAGATAGTATAATATCTAAAAACCTCTAAGTGTATAGTAGGTACACAGTAGACATTAACTTGGTTTTTCCTCCTAGGAGGGTAATGTCTGGATATTTTATTACTGGTGGTGCTGGAGTAACTTTTATCTATTTATTTATATTACTGTATTTATATTTTAACTTTTATCTATTTATTTATATCGCTATATTTATATTTTAAAAGTTACTCCAACACCACCAATAATAAAATACCCAAACATTACCCTAATAAAAAGAAAAAACAAATCAATGTCTATGGTGTACCTACTACAAACAGAGATTTTTATATAGTGTATTAGTTCATTTAATTCTTATAAAAACACTAATGAGATAGGTAGGAAGTTATTATTCCCATTTTACAAAAGAGGAAACAGAATTTCCGAGCCATTAATGTCAGACCACAGCTGATCAGGTTAAAAAACATTGCAGGCTGCAAAGCTGGTGACACTTATTATTTGCTGGGAGCCAGCGTGAGGAGCTCCGCCCGTGGCAAAGGTCACGAGGAAGGAGGCTCGACATACGCAAAGGCGGGATCGAGCCTCAGGAGTCCCCCTGGAAATTCTCGAGCATCTACCCCCCAAACCAGAGTCTGCCTACTTTACTGCTTTGTGCTCTCACCTATACCTCTGACTTTACAGGGGGCTGTCCCCCACCACCTCTCTCTGAAAAAGAGTTAACTTACAGCTTCAGTTAATAATAATTCCTGGGTGTGACAAGAGTGTTTCAACCTACAGACTCCTCTGAAGGTTCTCTAGCCTGCCTGACAGGTTTGTCCGGCCACATGTGATTGTTCACAGCCTCCCAACCGTGAGAGGCACGAGATGCTTTAAACCTTCTAAAAACAAGTTCTTTAGAGAAGTTAGAAAACTATTATTATAGTATAATGGGCTGATTAGAAATTGTATTGGTGAAGGGTTTTTCATTTGTTGAGCCAATGTTTGTTGCTAAGTCTCCGCATTCCCTGCCCTTATACACATTAATGAATATATAGAAGAAATAAGTATTAACCTTTGATATTAATCACATTGGACCTCAGGCTAAGTAAATTCTTTTCTTAATTAAAACCCACTACACCCTCACCCTATAGAAATGTAACTTTATCTGGTACCTTCTGAAGGTGGCGTCTGTTTTAAGAATAATCACCCCTGGAGAAATACGTGTTCTGGTTGACTGACCGCTGTCACAAAGAGAGGGTCATAAATTGTCAGCAGGCCCCCTGGCCAGAAGATGATGTAACACCCCTAAGACCTCTGTATACATTTGTATGAAGTACCTGACTTTAATAAAAGTCAGGACTGCTGACTCCGCGTGACTTTTGTATAACATCTCAGTGTATAAAAACAGACCCTGGAAAAATAAAAAAGGGGATCAGTTCCTTGAAAGACTGGTCTCCCCATGTCGTTCTTTCACCTTCTGGCTGAACCCCCACCTGGAACGTGGAGGCTCATCAAGCCTACTAATTATGCCTGGGCTTCTAAGATCTGACAGGGGAGGCCTTAGTATCTCCTCTCCTTCGGGAGAACAGGAGGACGCCTGCGGCCTACGTAGGTGACGTAAATTCCTTGCCTTGGAATTTTACTAGCTTTCCACATAAACCAAGTTACTCAGCCACTTTTCTCCGCTGAATTTTCCTACTGAGCTATCCTCATTCTATTACTCTTTATATCTCTAATTAATATTTAATTAAAGCTATCGTATCCTGATCGCTGAAGCCGTCTCTCCTTCGAATTTCCCTGGATCCACCGGGGCAGGACCCCGGCAGTTATTCTGTGCAAGCAACTGGTGAAACTGTCACCTATAGTGTTTTAGACAGCATGCCACTCATACCCATGCAAACTGTGTGTTCTTTGAGAAGAGGTTAGGAAAAGGCAGCAGGCCAGTGTGTAGTTTATTCCTCTTAGAAAGACACTATGAAAGGGAGAAGAGCTCTGGCAAGAATTAACCAGTTTAGGAGCAGATGTAGAAGGAAACGCAGCTATTCTAAGGACTGCTCTTGACAGGTGGCCTGGTAGTATAGTCAGTTTAGTGTCTTGCAGGGTTGGGAAATCCATCTGATTCTGGTCCCCAAATAACAGGAGATAAGATCACCACATGGTCAAGGGGAGCTGATCTTGCTATAAAGATCATATTGTTGTAGGACTTCCTTGGTGGTCCAGTGGTTAAGAATTTGCCTTTCAATGCAAAGGATTCAGGTTCAATCCCTAGTCAGGGAACTAAGATCCTACATGCTGCTGGGCAGCTAAACCCACAGGGCACAACTAGAGAAGCCTGCACACCACAGCAACTGAGACTGGGCAATCTAGAGCCCAAGCTCTGAACAAGAGAGCCCAAGCACCACAGTGAAGATCCAGTGCAGCCAAAATATTTAGAAAAGAAAAAGAAAGACCGGATTATTGTCTTTGCACCCAAGCTTATTGGCCCAGATGCCCTCAAGAGGTGTCTGTGTGTGTGTGTGTGTTAGTCGCTCAGTAGTGTTTGACTCTTTGGGACTTTAGCCCTCCAGGCTCCTCTGTCCATGGAATTCTCCAGACAAAAATACTGGAGTGGGTAGCCATTCCCTTCTCCAGGGCATCCCCCCCGACCCAGAGACTGAACCCGTGTCTTCTGCAATTCAGGAAGATTCTTTAACCATCTAAGCCACCAGGAAAGCCGGCCCTCAAGGTAGTCTCCATTTATTTGGAGGAAATGGAAATGATCTGAACAGAAGCCAGTAAATTTTTTAAAAAGATGAGATTTAGAATATGTAAAATCCATGAATAGAAGGGAATTTTAAATGCTGTTCCTTTGACATGGAAATGACTGGAAGCAAATAGCCCGTAAGATTATTAAATCTTACTGCAATTGTATTGTCAAGAAAACAGCAAGCTTGGCTAAAGAAAAACCTGAAGCTATTTGGCCTTCAAATAGGAAAGCTGCACACATCCCTAAATCTGCACCAGGAAAAGAAATGAACAGGCTACAGAAGTTCTGTACCCCTTTTATAGGGTGTATTCTCCAGCATCTTCATCAGATGTGTGTGCAGAGGACGATAGAAAACGAAGAAACACACAGAGTGGAGAGCTGGGGAATGGGGGAAATAGATACTGGTGTCCATCCAGAGAGAACCAGCCAGCCTAACCCGAGAATGTACTCCACAGCCAGGTCAAGCCCTCTTCATCATGATCTCCTCCTACTGTGGACGGTTAACTACTATGTGTTTTCCCTTCTTGCTTTTCTAAATGGTTGTTTTTTACCATAGTTTTTCTCTAAATGGGGAAAGAAGGATGCTGGGGGGAAAACCCAAGGCACCTGTCCTGTTCTGCCAGATATACCAGGAAAGCCTAGTCCTGACCGGTCCTTCCCAGACCAATTTGCTGGGGTTGTATTTTCAGCAAGCAACCTGAAGGGATGAAGTAATCACACCCTCCACAGGGGGAGCGGCTGTCTGTAAAAAGGGTGGATCCCCCAAACTCAGAGTTCCTCAACTGCAACAGAAACCCACTGCATTTGCCTTCTGGCACCCTGGGGTCTGCCTGGACCCTTCTGAGTCACTCTCTGGGACTTAGAGAGCCAGGGAACCAATGTAAACTTGCTGCTCCTGCTCCTGCTGTTCTGTGAGTTATAAAATTCTTTATTTCACACCCAGCATCCATGAAACAGCAACAGGCTGACTGAAGTGTTTTCTGGAGGGTCAAACCAAACCCCAGAGCTCACAGCTATGTGGTGAGATCTTAATGGGATGTAGGAAAAAGTGAGTGTGGTTTGAATGTGGGCAGAATGTGTAATATATATGACCACGCAAAAATGTGGATGTACTTAATATCACTGAATTGGACACTCAAAAATACTTAAAATGGTAAATTTTATGTTTTATTTTACTACAATAAACACACACACACAAACACAGCCAAAGAGCAGACTATAGTGGTTTTAAAAATATGCTTATACATTTATTGACCATTTTCTCTTCCGAAGGGAAAGCCAAATTCCCCTTCGAGTGTGGGCTGGACTTAGTAACTTGTTTTAATGAACATAACGTGGTAGACATGATGGTGTGTGACATTCAAGGCTAGGTCACTAAAGGTGTTGAACTTCCTCCTTATCTCTTGGATCACTCACGCAGGGGGAGCAGCTGCCAGGCCATAAAGACACTCAGACAGCCTTGTGGGGATGCCCATGTGGCAAAAAAAAGCTAGACCTACCAAGAGCCAAATGAATAAGTCGTCTTGGAAGTGAATTCCTCAATCAAGCCTTCACATCAGCGCAACCCTGGCCAAGGTCTTGACAACAACTCATGAGAGACTCTGACCCTGAACCTTCCATCAAAGCCACTCCTGAATTCTTGGACCACAAAAATTGTGAGATAATAGATTTTTGGTGCTTTAAGCTGCTACATTTTCAAGCAATTTGTATGTAGTAAGTAGATGATTGCTACAGATGGGAGGCTGGATATGAATAACTCATGTATTACTCCTTAGATCACCAGAGCACAAAGACCCACATTTGAAACTGATGGAAAGTGCTATGTACCACTAAGTGTCCCTAGACTCTGAGCTGGAAGAGGAAACTTAATGGAAACTTGGATTATTGCCCTGAGCTGGAGGGTGTTGGTATTCTAGAGTGAGAATAGTTGTGTGGATTAATACTTAGGTGGTCGGAAGAGCCACTTGTATCTATTTTTTTCTTCTTCCTTTTAGTAATATAAGGTGGTCATAGGTCTGCCATATTAAGATACTTCTCACTGTTCTTTTTCCACATAACCAGGTTCAAGTTGATGAGATAGGGGAGGAAGTGCTGTGTGCAACCTTAATTAAAAACTTCTTGCTTTGAACCCTCTTTTTCCCCTTCCTGAGGTCAGAAGGATGTACAGAGAGGTAAATCAGCCTAAAATACTCGGACAAGGATAAGATGGTTGGGTGGCATCACTGACTCAATGGACATGAGTTTGAGCAAACTCTGGGATATAGTGAATGACAGGGAAGCCTTGCATGCTGCAGTTCATGGGTTAGCAAAGATTCGGATGCAACTTAGCAACTGAACAACAAAGGATAGGAGCAACTGCTGCTGCTGCTAAGTTGCTTCAGTCGTGTCCAACTCTGTGCAACCCCATAGACGGCAGCCCAGCAGGCTCCCCTGTCCTTGGGATTCTCCAGCCAAGGACACTGGAGTGGGTTGCCATTTCCTTCTCCAATGCATGAAAGTGAAAAGTGAAAGTGAAGTCGCTCAGTCGTGTTCAACTCTTCTCGACCCCATGGACTGCAGTCTACCAGGCCCCTCCGCCCAAGGCATTTTCCAGGCAAGAGTACTGGAGTGGGGTGCCATTGCCTTCTCCCACAGTGAGTTTGCTGCTGCTGCTAAGTCACGTCAGTTGTGTCCGACTCTGTGTGACCCCACAGACGGGCGCCCACCAGGCTCCTCCATCCCTGGGATTCTCCAGGCAACAACACTGGAGTGGGTTGCCATTTCCTTCTCCAATGCATGAAAGTGAAAAGGGAAAGTGAAGTTGCTCAGTCATGTCTGACTCAACGATCCCATGAACTGCAGCCTACCAGGCTCCTCCATCCTGAGAGAATGTATCTAAAGAGCTTGACTGTGAATGAATCTCTTCTGTTTTTCTTACTAAGATGGATACAGGTGGAAGATATGGGTCAGTTCTACTTGGACATTTTTTAAAACTCAAAGGAAAAGATCTCATGGACAAAGAGCTGAGAAAGAAGATATTTTTGTGTAGGTTAGGGTTAGACTTACTGCCGTAACAAACAGATTCCCAATATTCAGCATTTTACACAATAAGAGTTTATTTCCTGTTCACCTCACAGTCTGATCTCTGGGATTTCTGGTCAGGTAGGTTTCTTCCCTGCAGTGTCAGGGACTATGAGTCCTTTCCATCTTATGTTCTCTTCTTCAACACTAGGTTCCCAAGGTCACCGAGGGGGTCATTTCCATTCCTGCCACCTGGAGGTGGAAAGAGCTTCCAAGGTGTGTTTCAAAAATTTCGGGGTCTCAGCACATCTAGCTTCTGTTCACATTCCATTGACAGAATTGAGTCATGGGGCCACACAACTGCAAGGAAAGCTAGAGAAATGGCCATTCAAAATGCCCAGGTGAGAGAGGACAAGCTTGGCAGCCTCTTCTACAAATTGAGCATAAAATAAAGAAACTTTATTAAAACCCAATAGAATTGTATCTGTCTCCTGGAATCTAGATCTTTTATTCTTTAGTACAAAGCATTTGTGCTACAATCCTAAATGCACAATCATTTGTGCATTATTTTTCTAGGATGTGTAACTAGGAGAGGAATTGAAGTATTGTAGGATATATGAATTTCAGCAGATTAAGCAGTATGATTTTCTAAACTGGTTTTACCAATTTATGCTCCGTGGTGCAATGTTTAAGAATTCCTGTAGCTCCAAACCTTCCTCAATACCTATGGTTGCCAGACTTTTTCACTGTTAACCTGGTAGATCCTTAATATATCAAAATACACATGAGTTTTCGATTTTGTTATTACTAGTGAGAAAGTTGGAACATCTTTCTATATGTTACTGCTTATTTGGAGTTAGGTTCTCATAAAGTGGCTACTCAAGTCCTTTGCCAACTTCTCTACCAGGATATCTTTTAATCTTGTCAATTTATGAGTACTTTTTATATATTCTGGATACTAGTTCTTTGTTGGCTATATGTGTTGTATGTATTTTAATCCATAATACGGCTTGGCTTTTCTTTTTATAGAGATTTCTTATATGTATAGAAGTTCTTAATATTGCTTACTAGAATATATCAACCATTTCCTTTGTAGGTAATGATTTTTATGTCATGTCTGAGAAAATCTTACCTACAGCAAGGTCACAAAGATATATTCTTATAATTTTGTCAAAAAGCTTTATGGTTTTTCCATTTACATTTAGGACTTTAAATGTAGCCCCCATAGTCCTCTTCCCTGGGCGGGGCGGGGGCGGGGGCGGGGGGAGGGGGTTGCTGGTGACCATGATGTTATTGGGAAGTGGTTGCATAATTGTCCATTCACAGTTAAATTTAGGCATAGGAGTACCAAGAGATGCCACTATGGATCCCATAAATCCAAGCACAATCAATCCTTTCTGCCCTTATCATGTAATAGCAATTATACCTTCTCATGATGGACTGGATCTCAATTGCCTGTTGATCTAACAGCATGAGGGGCCCCAAGTGACCAGGCCACCACTGGGGTTTTAGCCTTAGTCGGATTCTTACTGAGTTCCCCTCTGGGAAGCAGACCTCTCCACCCACAGAACCTAAAGCAAACCAGAAGCAGAAGCCATCGCGCCCCCCGCCCCCCGCCCCTGCCCCAGGGAAGTCACAGAGAATGACGGCTAGCGGGGCCACCCAAACTGCATACCAACCACCATTTGGTGATTTTGTCTCTTATCTTGGCAATTTCAGGGCCGTGGGGGGAAGGGTTCATTTTAAGAGCTTCCACTCAGCCTTCTCCTATAATGATAGTTTTTATTTCATGGGTTGATAAATCAAAAATGAGAATTCTTCCAACTACTAAGTACATCTGTCCCACGGCTAATCACCAGGGCCAGGAATGTGTCTATCAGCTGACCTCTACACGCCTCTGCTCTAACACAGAGGTCATGATGATGGTTTGGGTCCCTAGGTGTCAATGTTAGCTCAGACTCTGTATCCAACCACCCTCAAAACAGCTAGTGTACTGTTAGTACCCTGATATGAAGCGGCCATAGATCTGTTTGGGGAGTCATCAGGGGAATGGCTACCGTATACATTCGCTGGGCTATTATAAAGTCCTTTCCCAAGAGGATGCACCATGAGCTTTGTGTCCAAGAACTGGCTCACTTATGAAAACCCCCTGGGGTGGCCAACATCTGACTTGACTCTCATCTGTTCTGATACCTTCTGATTATATATAGTAAGTCATACTCTCTTCAGATGTCCTTATGAATGTAATGATCTATTAGTCATCAACATGCATCTCTATGTCCTTGGCTGCCATTCTGACCCTGCTCCCATTACTTATTTCCATTTTGCCTCTGATGATTCAGTGCTATCATCTGACCTCTTCTGTTCTGAAATCCTGTCATTTCCGTTACACTAGCAAGTCACATTCCATCACAGAAAATCTTGCAAAAAGCCTTTAGTATAGCAACAGTCATTAGTGGGGTTCTAAATGACACCAGTCATCTAATGATACCACTTTAGTGAAGGCAGTGTCCTCTGGACCCTCCTAAAGAACATCATCTGGAGATTCTCAGATGTATCTTATTGAATAGATCCATTCAAAAATTCATATTTCTCTGAGCCATTCCTCAACATTTAATGTGGGCTATTTTTTATTCCAAAGTTAGGAGTCATCCTAGCAGTACAAGGATGGCTCCAGGAGCCCCTGCCTGAGCATTATAATCTAAGCCATTGGGGAATGATGTATATCAATAAATTCATCCTTAACCAGCCTTACCTTCTGTCTCCACACCCTAGTCCAGCCCCCTCAACATCCATTTCCACACATTTGGGGATTGCTGTTCTCCAGCACATCTACCCTGACATTTCTCTCCCAATTCTGAGTCCCATTACTTCCCCATTAGGGTCTTGCTTTGGCTTAGAAGACTTGTTGAGGCTATAAATTCCACTCTTCCTCTCTGATATTCAGGTCCTAGACCAACGTTTATAAGAGACATAGGAACCAAATGCAATGAGTAGTTCTTGAATGGATTCTGAAGAAAACAGTTGTAAAAAACATTTTGGAATGAATTTAAAAATATAAACAAGGACTGTATGTTAAACAGTGTATAATATGGGGTTTTTGCCAGGGAGAGGGTTTATTTGGTATGGTGATGGCAGTGGTGGTCTGATTTTGTAAAAAGGAGTCTTTGTTTTTGAAGATTCACACTGTGGTAATTAGAGATAGAGTGTGGTGGTATATGCAGTCTTCTTTGGGGAAAAAAAAGTATTGCAGAACACTAATAATTGTTATATCTGAGGGTTGTAGATGTGAGTGTTTGTTATGATATTCTTTCTACTTTGCACGTTTGGCATTTATCACAATAATAAGTAATTAAAAAATATCGATAGATGAAGGAAAAGTTTAGACAGGTATGGTGGGTCAAGATGAGGAAACAACCAGGACTCTGACAAAAGAAATCTTTAGAATACTATGGTCCCAGAAATACTCCAGAGAGGATAAATGATGCTAAAACTGTCTGTTGGGTTCTTGGAGACTGAAATACTGGGCAGTTTGTAAAGGGATGACATCACTTATCTGCAGAGGGAGGAAAGATCCCCTACTCTATGTGAGTCAATGCTCTGGAAATATGTTTCAAAAGGAAATTAAGAAAAATTTTAAAATAATATATCTGCTCCTATTAGAACACTTGGTCTCTCCCCTCCTCCCAAAATAGTTCATTTTAAATGAGCCATTAATGCTACAGACTATAAAAATGTCACATAAATTGTTTATATATTTTTCCCTCAGATCTTAGAATACCTTTAGGCCTTGGAAGGAAGTCCAAAACAGGATCACCTTATACTAAACTCAATTTTAGTACTAAGATTCTGATGTACAGAGGAAAAAGTATTGCTCACACTGCTCCTAAGAAACATAATTCGTTCCAGCAATATACCCAGATATATACATCTTCATATATACCCAAAGGAAACAAAGTCATTATTTTGAAAAGATGTCTGTACTCCTGTGTTCACTGCAGCATTATTCATAATATATGGAAATAGTCTAAGTATCCATTGACAGATGAATGAGTGAAAAAAATTCTATGTATATATTCAAATATATACAGTGTTTTATATACATTAAAAAATATTTTTCAGTTAAAAAAAAAATAGGAAATCCTGCCATCTGTGATGGCATGGAAGAACTGGGAGGGGATTACACAAGGTGAAATAAGCCAGACAAAGAGAGATAAACACTGTGCATTATCACTTAAGAAGGGGAAAGGGTCAGTTGCTCAGTCATGTCCAGTGCTTTGTGACCCAATGAACTGTAGCCCACAAGACTTCTCTGTCCTTGAAATTCTCCAGGCAAGAATATTGGAGTGGGCAGCCGTTCCCTTTTCCTGGGGATCTTCCCAACCCAGGGATCAAACCCATGTCTCCTGCATTGCGGGCAGACTCTTTACCGTCACCCTGGAGAAGGAAATGGCAACCCAGTCCAGTATTCTTGCCTGGAGAATCCCACGGACAGAAGAGCCTGGCGGGCTATAGTCCATGGGGTTGCAAGAGTCATGGGGACATGACTTAGCAACTAAACCACTCTTTACTATCAAAGCCACCGGTGAAGCCCATCACTTATGTGTGGAATCTAAAAAAGGAAAAGAGAAAAGAAAAAAATTCAAATTCATAGAACCAGAGAGTAGAAGGTGGTTTTCAGGGGCTTGAGGGTGGGGGAAAAATAGGGAAAACTTGATAAAAGCATACAAACTTTCAGGTTAAACATGAATAAGGTTTGAAGATCTAATATGCAACATGGTGGTTATAGTTGATAACACTGTATTGTGTAATTGAAATTTACTAAGAGAGTACAATTTAGATGTTCCTCACACACACACACACACAAAGGTAAATATGTGAGGTGATGGATGTGTTTATTAACTTGGTGAAAAACCTTTCACGGTGTATACTTACATCAAATCATCAGATTGTATACTTTAAATATATTACCATTTAATTTGTCGATTATATCTTAATAGAGCTGAAGGGGGGCGAGGAAAAGGAACACAATTTCTTAGTCAGATTAAATCAATCAGGTAAATTATCTGTCCTTCCCTAAATTACCTCTTTCTTTGAACCTGAGAATTTTTGAGACTCAGACTCTACTTCTAACTGCACCTTAATTACCATAAATGAATATCTAGGAGCTTAGATCAGAAAGCCACAGAATTCCTAAAATACTGAGTGGTAGTCTTCTGGCGTACTGTATTGCTTAGTATCTTCATCTTGTAACAATTTAAGCCAACTCACTGGAAAAGCCCCTGGTGCTGGGAAAAACTGAAGGCAAAAGGAGAAGAGGGCATCAGAGGATGAGATGGTTGGATGGCATCACTGATTCAATAGACATGACTTTGAGCAAACTCTGGGAGATAATGAAGGACAGGGAAGTCTGGCAGGCAGCAGTCCATGAGTTCCCAAAAAGTTGGACGTGATTTAGCAACTGAACAACAACAACAATTTAAGCATCCCTGTGAATATTCTCGGAGAAGGCAATGGCACCCCACTCCAGTACTCTTGCCTGGAAAATCCCATGGACAGAGGAGCCTGGTGGGCTGCAGTCCATGGGGTCGCTAAGAGTTGGACATGACTGAGCAACTTCACTTTCACTTTTCACTTTCATGCATTGGAGAAGGAAATGGCAACCCACTCCAGTGTTCTTGTCTGGAGAATCCCAGGGACGGGGGAGCCTGGTGGGCTGCCATCTATGGGGTCGCACAGAGTCGGACACGACTGAAGCGACTTAGCAGCAGCGGCAGTGAATATTCTATATTCTCAACCATTTTTCATCTCATAGAGAATACTCTCATTTAAGCACACTTGCCAGTTCTTGAGGGAGTGGGATTTATTCATTCACTAACTCACTGAAGTGTCAGAGCCTGAGTTTTCTCCACCACTTAAGTGAGTGAATAAAATTCTGTGGTGCACACACGGTGTGCAGTATCCAGCCAGACCCTGTACCAGACATCAGAATGCCTTGCACACTAGGCAGGGCAGGTCCCTGCCCTCAGGAAGCTTACTGTTCTGCAGAGTAGATAAAGATTAACCAGACTCGCAAATAATTAATTAAATTATTACAAAGTTGTTGCAACGTGCTTTAAAAGAGAAGAACAAGAAAAAAGGAACTTCTTGGATTGTAAAATATGGAGGTAACAGGATCTTTGTTGCATCTTCAAGGTGAAGGACCAGGGAGTCAAACATGGTTGGGAAGAAAAGAAAATTTCATACTTTTAGCAAAATGTAGTGTTAAAGAAAGTGAAAGTGTTAGTTGCTCAGTCGTGTCTGACTGGTTAAGACCGCATGAACTGTCACATGCCAGGCTCCTCTGTCCTTGGGATTTCCCAGGCAAGAATACTGGAGTGGGTAGCCATTTCCTACTCCAGGAAATCTTCCTGACCCAGGAATCAAAATTGGTGTCTCCCGCATTGCAAGCGGATTCTTGACTATCTGAGCCACCAGGGAAGCTATAGAATATTAAAGCCGATTCATGTGAATGTATGGCAAAAACCACCACAATATTGTAAAGTAACTAGCCTCCAATTAAAATTTTTAAAAAAAGAGAGAAAGAAAATTTTAAAAAATAATAAAAAAAAAAGCCAAGGGGAAATGCTTTAAAAGATAAAGAAACTGTAAAACCATTCCTGCTGCTGCTGCTGCTGCTAAGTCACTCAGTCGTGTCCGATTCTGTGCGACCCCATAGACGGCAGCCCACCAGGCTTCCCCGTCCCTGGGATTCTCCAGGCAAGAACACTGGAGTGGGTTGCCATTTCCTTCTCCAATGCATGAAAGTGAAAAGTGAAAGTGAAGTCATTCCTACCAGTAGCCAAATGGAAGTTTAGCTAACATGACATGCAACAGATAGTAAAAGGTAGATATTTTGCTTTGTTTTGATTTGATTTTCGTTTTTTATTTTTAATTGGAGTATAATTGTTTTGCAACGCTGTGTTGGTTTCTGCCATACATCAACATGAATCGGTCATAGGTTTACATATGTCCCATCCCTCTGGAACGTCCCTCCCACTCCCCATCCCATCCCTCTAGATTGTCACACAGCACCAGGTTCAGCTTCCTGCATCATATAGCAAATTCCTACTGCTATTTATTTCACATGTGAAAATGTGTATATTTTAATGCTCCTCTCTCAATTCATCCCACCCTCCACTTCCACCTTCTCTTCCCCCAGTAGATAGTAGCCTCTCTACTGCTGCACTTCCACCTCTCTCTTCCCCCAGTAGAGAGTAGCCTCTCTACTGCTGCCCTACAAATAGGTTCATCAGTACCGTCTTTCTAGATTCCATACACATGTTAATATTCAGTATTTGTTTTTCTCACTTACTTCACTCTGTATAACAGGCTCTAGGTCATCCACCTCACTAGAACTGACTCAAATTCTTTCCTTTTGATAGCTGAGTAATATCCCATTGTATGTATGTACCACAACTTTTTTATCTGTTCATCTGTTAATGGACATCCAGAGTGCTTCCATGCCCTGGCTATTGTCAATATACTGCAATGAACATTGAGGTGTATGTGTCTTTTAGAATTGTGGTTTGGTTTTCTCAGGTACATGCCCAGTAGTGGGATTGCTAGGTCATATGGTAACTTTATTCCTAGTTTTTAAAGAAATCTCCATACTGCTCTTCATAGCAGCTGTATCAATTTACATTCCCACCAACACTGCAAGAGGGTTCCTTTTCTCCATATCCTCTCCAGCATTTACTGTTTATAGATTTTAAAAATATTTTCTCCAGCACATTTTATTTGTGATGTTTGCCAAATTAATTGGTGCTATGCCAGTGAAATTATTCCATTTTTATCAATAAACTGACATCACATGAAATAATGCTTCACAAATTCATTGAAGATTACATTACTCACAAATGTAACACAAATTATCAAATACTTCATAAAAGGTCTACTCCCAACTACAAATACTTCATTTTATTCTATAGTTCCTACTCTTCTTGCAGAAAGATTAAACATGCCCTTTCTATCTGTTTCCAAAGATTTAAATTATTTTTCCATAGCACACTGAGGATATAATTATGAAATAATTTCTCCTTTAGCACACATTTGATATATAATCTCTCTTACTTGCTCTAGATTCTAGAAAGCTTCGTTTTCATTCTTTCTCCCAACATACAATAAAAATTCTAACTCATTTCTACCTTTTCAAATATAGAAACTGAGACAAAGATCCCATTACCTTCTTAACTATTGCTGTTATTGTTATTATTCAGTCACTAAGTCGTGTCCGATTCTTTGTAATTCCATTACTGCAGCAGGCCAGGCTTCCCTGTCCTTCACTCTCCTGGAGTTTGCTCAAATTCATGTCTATTGAGTCAGTGATGTTATCTAACCATCTCTTCTCCGTTTGCCAACCTCTTCTCCATTTGCCTTCAATCCTTCCCAGCATCAGGGTCTTTCCAAGGAGTTGGCTCTTCCCATCAGGTGGACAAAGTATTGGAGCTTTGGTTTCAGCATCAGTCCTTCAAATGAATACTCAGAGTTGATTGATTTCCTTTAGGATTGACTGGTTAGATCTCCCTGCAGTCTGAGGGACTCTCAAGAGTCTTCTCCAGCACCTCATCTTGAAGTCATCAATTCTTAACTATTAGCATTATCATTATAATAGTTCCTCCTTTGGAGGAACTGAAATTTTTATCTCCACCGAAGACTCAGAAATTTTTAATCACTCTTAAAACATGTATTTCTGAATTTAAAAATCATAAAGTTTGGACTATCACCAGCAGCCTTTCTAAATCTGGGTAAAATTTCAGTGCCTGACATGAGTGACCCAGAGACAAATTCTCCCTATAATTCATCATCTAATGGTAATGTGAAAGCTGTATCTTTTGTTATCACTGAAAGGTTAAAGATGAAATGTGGTAAGGGCAGCATTTCATAGCCCTTTACCAAATGTCTCATCTCAGGAATACAACATATCTCATGCCTCAAATCCACAGTTCAACATCAACATTAAAAAACCCACCACAGACATTGTCTATCTGTCAGGAAAGGGGAGACTTAGGGAGGAGTCAGTTTGTTGAGGGAAGCCGAGAGCACCAAGGGGAACAGGGCAATTCCCAACAGCCAGGTCAGGTCAGAGGTCAGGGAACAGTCCCAGAGGACAGAGGTCATTGTGCAATGGAGAACATGAGAAAGAATACAGAAAACAGGGTTCTGGACCTGGTTGTCATTTACATCACAGAAGAGCTTTTGCATAGATGACTTTATCCAGACTTCACTGTCAAGGCAGGCATTATTAAGGGCTTCCCTGGTGGCTCAGATGGTAAACAATCCACCTACAATGTAGGACACCCAGGTTCAATCCCTGGGTCAGAAGATCCCCTAGAGGAGGAAACGGCAACCCACACCAGTATTCTTGCCTGGAGAATCCTGTGGACAGAGGAGCCTGGTGGGCTACAGTCAGTAGGGCTACAAAGAGTCAGACACAACTGAACGACTAACACTTTCACTTTCAGGCATTATTAACTACAAATCGCCATCAGTAGGACAGAGACCCAGAAGGGGGACAGTGATCTGTGCACTTGCCTGCAGGAACATCACTAATAAGCAAGGTCCAGTTCTTCCCACCACAAGTCCAGGGCTCTTTCCATTAACTCAGATTTGCACCTGTCATAACCTGAGTCACCTCACTTTACTGTTGGTAACTACCACATCTTCTCCTACTCACCATGAAAATTCCAGATGGTTCATGGGCTTGGGATCCTGTTTGTTTCTTTTTATGTGTGGAAGGAAATCTGTTTCAAACAGATACACAGTTGTAAATAACAGGTTTTGCAGAGCTCCCATTGCAATTTCAGGAAAATTCCAATAAAGAAAGATTGCAGGAAAAGCATTTTTCCAACAACGTCACAAAATTGAGATAAGCTAACCCCACATATTGCATCCTTGATTATCTCCAATTAAGGTACCTGTTGCTTTTGTAACACAGTTTAAATAGTGTCTGTATGTACATCCATACATATATATATATATATGCATATATAGAGATGCATATAGAGATATGTATGTGTGTGTGAGTGCTCAGTCCTTTAGTCATATCCGACTCTTTGCGACCTTATGGCCTGTGGCCAGCCAGTCTCCTCTACCCATGGGATTCTCCAGGCAAGAATACTGGAGTGGGTTGCCATTTTCCTATCCAGGGAATCTTCCAGACCCAGGGATCGAACCCATGTCTCCTGCATCTTCTGCATCGGCAGGTGGATCCTTTACCACTGTGTCACCTGGAAAGCCCAAGCTACACATACACACAATGACAAAATTAGAATCAAGTATTTGGAAAACAAGGTATTATGCTAAGTCTATACCACTTTATGGCAAATAAGAGAGAAGCATGATCAGAGCAGTAGTCGTGCAAGATGATTAGAGACTTGGAAAATAATATCATACTCCAGGCATAAAGTGACAATATCTGAAAGAGGGTAGTTACAAGGGAAAGGGAAAGGCAGGCAACGATATGAGAAATGAAGTAATAACTAGCCAAACATCTGAGTAGACTCTATGCCCCCTACAGGACAGATGCATGCGTGCATGCTTAGTTGCTTCAATCGTGTCCAACTCTTTGACACCATGGACTGTAGCCCGCCAGGCTCCTCCGTCCTTGGAATTCTCCAGTAAGTACAGAAGGCAAGACAAGGGAAAGATTTTACTCACTTTTGAATGTGAGCCACTTAGAAGAACAATGTCACTATTCGTTAAAATGGGAAAAATCAGTGGTGGGAGGATTCTGATTTAAACAACTATAATGAAATTCCATAATGATGTAAACTTGGAATACTTCTGCTGTCCTATTCCCTTTAATGGGCTTCCCAGGTGGCGCTAGTGGCAGAGAACCTGCCTGCCAAGGCAGGTGACATAAGAGATGTGTGTTATCCCCTGGAGAAGGAAATGGCAGCCCACTCCGGTATTCTTGCCTGGAAAATGCCATGGACAGAGGAGCCTGGCAGGCTGCAGTGCAGGGGATCGCAAAGAGTCAGACACGACTGTAGTGACTTAGCACACGCTCCTCTTAAACACACATGATCTGTAATTGAACTACCAAAGTATTCTTGGGTCCTGCTATCATTTCTGCAATAATATGAGTCAGTACTTTCTTCGTGATCACTGTCTTCTTTCCTAATTTCCTAGCACCCTTTAAAAACTTCTGTGACTCTATGAAGAAATTAAGGAGAGAAAGGGAAAAATGTATTGATCATGCTTTGCCTAAACTACAGCACCCAAAAAGGCCCAATAGGTGGGAGTGCCGTCTGGCTATGCTAAACATTGGAAATAAAAGATAACCCTGGCAACAGCTTTACAGACCTCGGATTTCAGGGACCTGTAATTATGCCAAACATGAAATGTATCTAGCATGTCTTGAACTGCATCACTGGTACAGAGAAATAGTTAAACTGTTACTCTGAGTCCTACCCATGAATTTAGCTATTTTAAAACCAAAACAAGATTTTTTATTCCAGAAAGCAGACTGTTTAGTTGGAAGCATTCTCTCAATTGTTCATCATTTTCTATTAATGCTCTTGTGGGCCTTTTTATATAAAAGGAAATTCTCTATTTCTACCAAGTCTGAAAATGTTATCCAACTCTTTCTCATAAAGTCCACAGTTTGTAAACTTAGCTCACAAATTCAAATAGCTATGTAATTACCAACCACATCTTTAATTTAGCGCATCTGACATTATAAGGCACATAAGTGAAAGTAATGGTATCAAACACCATAAATGTTTTGAGAGCAACTAAACCAATAACATTATTCAAGATAATGTGTTCAATAAGAAAACTCATAGAGAATTTATGCATGTGCTTAGAGCATCTATTCAACATTTGCTTTTACAATCACTTTAAAAGAATAATCAACATGTCACATTACTAAAAATAAACCCATTCATCAACAATAACAAAAGAAAGCAGCTGGCACGATGTGCTCCTCTTCCACTGCAGCTGCTTTATCTTATTAAAATTTTACATTTGCAACTGACACCAGAGCAATCTAGACTTTTCAAAATGTGATATTCATTTGCACTACTTTAACAGTTTTCCCTTACAACTCAAAAACGTAACTTTTTAAACTTGAAAACATAAATTTTAATTGTTCTGTTGCAGTGTTCATATTGCAGTGTCTACATGTTCAAATATATTAAATGGATGTGGTTGAAACTTAATGCAATTCATATACTACATATTTCATCTGTTTATAAGATTTCTGCTTCAAAAAGTTCTGAGGAGGAAAATAGAAAAATAGAAACACTCTTCAAAACATAAACCGTATTTATTCTTCTGTGTATTACACAGAGAATAAGGCCAAGCCTGGAAAAATCCACTTATAAAATATTGTATAATCGTGTGACCCATGACAGCTGAACATGAATTTTGGAATAATTCAGCTTCTAAAACTCATATTGAAATCAGTATGTTGTACACCTATAACTTATATAACATTGTCCTATACTTCAACAATACTTCAAAGCCAATCCACTAATACCAGATTTTAGTGATAGAAAGTACCGTGTTTATTGGAAGGAACCAAACATGGAGAATGGGCAGCTCAGGGTCAAAAGACCCAAGTTCTTCAATGGCTTTCAGGGAAGTGTTTTAAAGACAGTATGAGAGAGAGGGTCACAGGGTGCAAGATCAGCTGGTGCTGAACTCTCTGGTTGATGGTGAGGCAACAGGCTATGTTTGAAGAATCTTATTCATCAGCTTTCTAGTTCCAACCAGTCAATGTGCTGATGCTCAGCCCACAGTTGACTTCCTCCACCTGTCAGAGATCTTAGTATCTGCAAAACTACTCGAGCAGATAGCTCAGGATATTATCTACAGACATTGAGAAAGAACTAAAGGTCCTTGACTTTGTTTTCTGGCTAAAGTATTATTTTGTCTTTCTTTATTTTTTCCGCTTTGTTTCTACAGTTTCTCACTTCTTTGATTAAATTTGCTCTTTGGAAATTGGGGGAAATTTAGGAGGCCAGAGTTTTTCTACAAACAAGAGATGTCTGTTCCCTGGAAAGTCAGGGTTCTGCTCAGTTTCAGTTTTACAAGTTCACAGAGGGAGAGGAATTTTGCCCAGGATAAATCAGACCCCACGCCTCACACATAACTGATTTAGATGATATTCGGATATTTTGGACTTAGAGCTGATGATGGATTGGGTTAAAGACTTTCACAGATGGTGAAATGGGGTGACTGTATTTTGCATATGAAAAGGGCATGAATTTAGAGGGACCAGACCATGAGTGTTCTGGGTTAAATTGTGCCCGAATTCATATGTTGAAGTTCTAACCCTAGTGCCTCAGAATGCGATCTTTAGAGATAAGATTTTTACCCAGGTAATCAAGTTAAAGTGAGGTCATTAGAGTGGCCCTTAATCCAATATGACTGGTGTCCCAAGAAAAGTGGAATCTGGGCACAGAGACATGCACAGAGGGAAGATGATACAAAGATACACAGGAAAGGGACTTCCCTGGTGGTCCAGTGGTTGAGATTCCATGTTCCCAATGCAGGGGTCTTGGGTTTGATCCCTGGTCAGGGAACTAGATCTGCATGAACTGAAGCTCCTGCATGCCTCAACTAACACCTGGCACAGCCAAATAAATTTAAACAAAAAAGATACACAGGGATGGGATGGCCATCTACAAGTCACAGAGAGAGGCCTGCAACAGAGCCTTCCCTCACAGCCCTTGGAAGGAATCAAGCTTGATTTCCAACCACGCGCCTCCAGAGTTGGGAGACTATAAGCTCTGTTGTTTAAATCACCCAGTCTGTGGCACTGTATTAGAGCAGCCCAAAAAACACACACAACACCATTTAATTATAACAATTTAACATAGAAAACATATTGATCTTAAAATCATAGAATTTTTGTGACATTTGAATGTGTTTAACAACAACTGATAATTTCTTGCAGTAAGTTAGTGCTAGTTTTAATCTCCTTATAAAATATATTTAATAAAGGTAGAATCATACCTTACTAGTTCTGTATTTCGTATGCATATTCCATACTTATCTTATTGATTGAAAGGAAAAAAGTAAAAATATAATACTCTGAAAGTATAAACAAAAGAAAAGAAGCTGAGAGGCAATGTGGCTTAGCAACTGAACCACAGCAACAATAGTAACTATATGTAATTGATAAGTACAGTAATGAATCATTTTTACAATTTGGCTGAGCTGTAAATTTTGGAATGGAAGCCATGATTATAATACGCAACAGATCAATTCTTAAGAGAGAGAAATGCTGACACTAAAAATAAATAATTCCCCATCACATAAAACTTGAAGACAAATAGAACTGCTTATTAAAAAGCCAGACTTCCTATTAAATCATTCAAATTCTATTAATGGAAAGCCAGGATAAAGAACAAAATATTGCCCTCTTTAGATTATTCTGACATCAGATTCAACTAAGATTTCCACCCCCACCCCCAAAAAAGAAACACTGCTAATTAAATAGTATCACTCTTCCTCATCATGTGAGCTTTGGCTCCTAAATCTTTGAAACTACTTTAAAGGAAATCACTGCTAAATGGACATGATATCAAAATACACAATCAAGGAGCAAAGAATATCAGTTAGATTAGAAAATCACTCAATCTTTTAGCTCTGATTCTTCTTTTAACATATGTCCTTAATGCCTTCCTTTGAAATGAAATATAGTTACTTCCTTAAGTGTTGTATGATTTAAAGTAAGATAATCAATTATCATGTGGCAGGTTAGAAGAATCCCTTCTGGTCTTCCAGGGTCTTATTTTCAATCAGGAATGAAAGCATTTGAATCAGTTCTTTGTCCTGATGCAAAATAGAAGAGTCCTTTCCTCACTCAACTCCATAAGCTCCCCTGCCCTTAACCCCTAGCCTTCAAGCATTTTCCCTGAGCAGCTGCAATCTGCATAGGAGCCCTTTCTTTGGGGGATCATGAACACAACAGCCTGAAGGGCAGCTCTCTCTGTCATCTGCTCTCTTCCAGACATTAGGTGGAATCTCAGAAGAGCAGGAAAATATATTCTGAATCCCCTCTTCTCTCTCCTTCCCCATACCACCCAGTTCCCAAATGTGCTGACTTCACATTAATAGCATAACTAGCAGTCTATGGGGTCGCACAGAGTCGGACACGACTGACGCGACTTAGCAGCAGCAGTATCAATATCAATAACTGGGAGAAATATCAATAACCTCAGATATGCAGATGACACCAGCCTTATGGCAGAAAGCAAAGAGGAACTAAAGAGTCTCTTGATGATGGTGAAAGAAGAGAGTGAAAACGCTGGCTTAAAACTCAGCATTCTAAAAACAAAGATCACAGCATCTGGTCCCATCATTTCATGGCATGTAGATGAGGAAACAATGGAAACAGTGACAGACTTTATTTTCTTGGGCTCCAAAATCATGGCAGATGGTGAGTACAGCTGCAAAATTAGAAGATTGCTCCTTGGAAGAAAAGCTGTGGCAAACACTAGACAGCATATTGAAAAGCAGCTACATGACTTGGCCAACAAAGCTCTATTTAGTCAAGGCTATGGTTTTTCCAGTGGTCATGTATGGATGTGAGAGTTGGAAACATAAAGAAGGCTGAGCACCAAAGAATTGATGGTTGGATGGCATCACTGACTCAATGGACATGAGTTTGAACAAGCTCCAGGGAGGTGGTGGTGGACAGGGAAGTCTGGCACGCTGCAGTCCATGGATCACAAAGAGTGGGACATGACTGAGTGACTGAACAACAACAGCGGCAGTATTCACTGGGTGAGTTTAAGTTAATGAGTCCCGCATCATATCTCTGATACAGGCTCTGTGGCTACTCCCGTTGGGTAGCCAACTGGGTGGGGCCTGCCTTTAACAACACCCTGTAGTAAGTGGAGGCACAGAAAACAGTGGTGCCCAGCCTGTAGGGTAGGGAGACCGTTGTCGATTATGCAAAGGAAGATGTGGTCCTGGGATACAGCCGTTGAGGTGGAGCTGTGGCCACTGCATTCTTCAGGCTGGGAGGGACCAATAGGAACATAGATTCCAATTAACTCCATGTGTAATGGGGGCAAAGTTGGCTTGGCCAATGCCAGACACTGTGCTTAACCCCTCTTGAAGCTGCTGTCTTGGCAGATGATGTAGGATCTACACAGCCAATAGAGGATCTACACAGCCAATAGAGGTCATTTTAAAGTTTTGGGGAGGAGGGGGTTATTTTTTTTTAACCTGTTGCCTTACTGGAACATGTTCTTTAATGTTCAAGAATCCATTGTTGGCCCCAAGGTCGACTAGAGGAAAGCCTCTGGGTAGGTTTTACTGTGGAGAGGCATTCATCTTGCAAAATTTAGGGTTTAGGCCCTTTTATTTCTCCAGTTAGTAGAGAAAAAGTAGCTTCAGCAAAGATCAGATTGAATAACTGGGCTCCATTAGCCTTGGATGGGGAACAGAAATAGTGGTGTGGAACTTCCTAGTTCTTGAGGCACCGCCTTCCACCTGTTCTCAGTCATTTTTCCTGAAGTTGAATGTGACTTTACTGAAAATGGACTGTCTCCCTGCCAAAGCACAAGCACAATATTTGCACATATAGTCTCTTTTCGGGTGACCTATTAAATACCATTTATGAACTTCAGGCAGAGCCAAATATTTATGGAGGGGGCATGACAGTCTCCTGGGGTGACAGGGGCATGTGAGGACTCCTCTCCTCAGGACACACTTTTAGTGATAGTTGAATTAGTTTACAAGGTAAAAATTTTCTACTTAACTCCTGTAAATCTCCATTTCTCATCTGTAATTGCAATAGTAACTTCATTATTGAACACTGTGTGCCAGCTACTATTCAAAGCTTTTTGTGTGCAGTGATCTATTTAATGTTTATAATAGCTGTATGAGATGGGGTCTACCATTACATATAATTTAAAAATAAGACACACAGCCACCTTGCAGGGTTCCAAAAGAATCCAGTGACATAGGGCATATGAAAACCACCAGCATAGTGCACAGTCTCTGGTTCTCTCTTCGTTTTCTTTATAATTGCTTTACAGTGTTGTGTTGTGCTAGTTTCTGCAGGGCAACAAAATGAATCAGCTATATGAATAAATATATCCCCTCCCTTTCGAGCCTCCATGCCACTCCCCAATCCCGGTCTTCTCAGGTCATCCCTGAGCACTGAGCTGAGATCCCTGTGCTATACAGCAGCTCCCCACTAGCTATGGCACATACGGCAGGGTATATATGTCAGTGCTGCTCTCTGTTTGTCCCAATCTCTCCTTACCCCCCAACCCTGCCCCATGTCTACAAGTCCATTCTCTATGTCAGCGTCTGTATTCCTGCCCTGCAAATAGGTTCTTCAGTACCACTTTTCTAGATTCTATATATATACACATCTATATGCTGTAGACTGGAGAAGGCAATGGCATCCCACTCCAGTACTCTTGCCTGGAAAATCCCATGGACGGAGGAGCCTGGTGGGCTGCAGTCCATGGGTCGCTGGGAGTCGGGCACGACTGAAGCAACTTAGCAGCAGCAGCAGCATATGCTGTAGTTCTTTTCTTTCCCACTTAATATAGACTTGAAATGCAGCTCAGGTTTAAAAGAGAAATTTCGGAAGACAAGAGATAAAAGAAATACAACATGGATAACTGAAATTGCTCTGTGCAAAGAAAACTCTAATAAATAATTGTTGGAAATCAAATTTGTGTCCTCTGAACAGAACCATCACCAGCCTCTAATAAACTGCCATAGTATGAAGCAGAAAGAAAGAAGTGATCCTACATTTGCACTGGGTTTTTTCTACCTAACACCTTGGCTTTACAGCATGTCAGTTACTAATTCAGAGACTTTCATTCTTTTATTCATTCATTCAGTCAACAAACAGTTATCATGTACCTTCTACGGGATGGGGGGCATAAGCATTAGGTATCAGGTGTGAACAGAGTACACGCCCCACTCTCGTGGAGCTTAAAGTCTAGTGGAGAAGACAGATCTTAATCAAATGGTCTGTAAATGTAGAATTGCAGAGATTTAATGTGGCTTGGGGATCATAGGAAAAAGACTTTTTGAAAAATTAGGATTTGAGTGAGGAAAGAAAAGAGGAAAACCAGAAGGGTATGGCAAATGGATAATACCAAGGATGGCTATTGGATTTTTCCATCTAGATTACTAATGACCTTAGCAGGAGTTTGTTGAAATGGAAGCATGCTAAGAGGGAGTTGGTAGGAGGTTATGAAATGGAGATAGTAAGCAAAAACAAACAAAACACAAGAAGAAAAAGTACCACCTTCAAGAAGCTTCATAGCGAAGAAGAAGAGAAGGAATGTTAGCTGGAAGGGGTGGATCCAAGGACAAAAACATCAACATAGTTTGACTGTCAGCTCAACTGCCCTCCTCTGCCTATAATGATAATAGCACATGAGCAAGATAGTTGCCCAGATTGAGTGATGCTTGAATGGGAACCAAAATTACACTCACACAAGAACATGCACTTGGTAAAATTTAATATATGGAGACAAATAAGAGTTTTATTATTTTAAAAAAATTTGGACAAGGTAGGAGTTTTATAAAATATAATGCCTCTTTCATTTACAGAGAAATTTGACCCTGTTTCAATTAAAATATTCTTAATAAATACTTTCCAGACACACCAGAGTAGCTCCACATAATTAGGCGAATATATATTGTTTCAAATTTACCATCTCTTAATGTTCTGTGTGTTAAGTAGTATTCTACTTTGGTGGGTTATATAGACCCATAGCATGTCACTGGTTGGTTAAATGAAATATTTAGGGAGGAAATTAACTATTTCAATCCACTAGCAGTTTATTCCTGCTCTGGGAGTCAGTCAGTTGTTGCTGCTGCTACTCAAGTGAATAAAACAGGCTGTTAAAAAAATTGTAAAAAAAATCAAAAGAATAATTTAAGAATAACATTCTATAGATTTATATTCCCCTTAAAGCCATTGTTATCAGTACAGTTTTAGATGCCTCTATTTCTCCATCATCAATAGGTGTCTCTCACATTTACATTAATTGCTTTCTAAAAATCACAGTAACTACCATTTTATTTATAGGAAGAAATTACTCCACATTGTGGCTAAATGGACACCTCTGATACTTAAAACATGAGTATGAGGCTAAGAACCTAACCCCACACCAGGGAGGGTAGGCATCGCAGATGTGAAAGCCAAATTCCATTACAGATGTTAAATAGGTTAATTCACAGAAATTGATCCAAGTAACTGTGGTATTTTCTCTGTTACTGTTTCTCTTGACATCCTCCCCTCTGGCTACCGATATATTTTTCTACAAAGAAAGTAATTAGGAAAAAGCATATCTAATAAACTCACAGGCAGTCACTGTTGATCAGATATGGAAATCACGCTCTAAGAAAATAAAAGCCATCCGGTCCATCCAGTTGTGTGGTATGTGAGACCCACTGACTAGAAACAAAAGCTGTTCGAATTCAGCAGTCTGGATGCTAGTGCTCTTCCCCCCACAACTGAGAAGGAGAAATGTCTGGGTTATTTTGTAAGCAAGGAATCACAGGATCTGGAATAAGCTGCTTTATCAGGCAGACAGCTAGAAAATCATATTTGTAAAATAGCTCCGACTAGCATCTTTCATGTCCGAAGTGAGACTCAATTTTGGCTGGAAAATGCACTCTTGTCAGCGGTAAGGAAGAGGTATGGGATTTCTCCCCACTCTCAGAAAGACCTTTGCCTGGATGAATGGACCGCTGGAGCGCAGTGTCTCACAGGAGCAGAACTGACCCGGCAATGGTCACCGTCTCGGGCCCTGGAGGACAATCCCTTTGAGCCGCCCGGGAAGGAGAGTATCCAGACCGGCTGGTCTGAGGCAGGCAGCCCAGGGTTGCATGGTGCCCGGTCACCCCTCCAGGCTCGAAGGTCGGTAAGATACCCTGGGTAAAGGTACCAAGGGGCAGAGGGGAGTGCTCCCGCACGCTCCTAGGTCTCCGCGCGCTGGGGCAACTGGACAACGCCTGGTGCCTGCAGTGGACAGCCTGGAGAGGGGGAGGGGCGGAGGTGGCTGCGCCCCTTCCCCGCCTTCCCTATCCATCCCCCGCTGCTTTTACCTGCCGCGGCTGAAGCGCAGCCCCGGGCTCTTGTTGAGTCCGCTCACCCGCTCCAGATGGACAGCAGCCACCGTCTCCACCGCCTGCACCTGCTGCTGAACGGGTCGCTCTGAAGACAGGATACCCTCCAGGCAGCCAAGGTCCCATGGCTGGCATTTCTCCGCGCCCTGCTGGGACGCCCCGGCAGCTTGCCGCCGCGCTGGCCTATCTGCTCCTGAGCTGCCCTGCCCTACAGGGACAGACACCCTCGCTTGAGGCTGAGCCCCCTCGGGCGCCCTACCTGCCCACCTGGGGCGCCCTTGGCCGCAGCAGCCCCGAAGCCCCAGCATCCTCCTTGCCAACCCCGGGCTCCGGGTACCCGTGGGCCGCTCGCTTTGGCTCGACCCGCTCAGGGACCTGGTGATTCGAGTGCAGCCGGGGGACCGGTGCGAGGTGACGGTGTTGGACGCCCTGCCGCCGCGCCACGGCGCGCTCTCCCAGCGCCGCTTCCCTGCGCCTTCGGGCCCCGACAGGTCCTGTACACTCGCTGGGGCGCCCGCAGCCCCGGACGCGCGCGGGTGAGGCTGCAGCTGCGCTACGACGCCGCGACTTCCACGCTCGCGCTGCCCTTCATGCTCGCGGTGGACGTGGTCTTCCACCGGCTGAAGCTGGTGACGCGCAGCAGGCCTTTGGCGGTGGAGGAGCTGCGCGGCTGGAGCCATGCCATTGACAGGAGAGTGCTGGCCTTTGCTTCCCCGGAACCCGGGACCGCGGCCACCCGCAGGTGCCGGCTCACCCCTGTTCCCCCCGAGGGTGGCCCACTGCCCAAGTATGGGCGTTTGGTGGTTGCCGCGGGGGCCCCTCTCCCCAGGGCCAAGGCCATAGACTGTGAGGCTTTTATCCGGGCTGGAGTGCGCTACCAGCACACCTCCACCACCCCCTCGCCCAACCGGGACTATGTGCCCATAGTGGCGGAGCTGCTAGGGCCAGGGGACCCAGGAGCTGAGTCAGAGGAGTTGCTGCTCCGAGAACATTTCCAGCTTCTGGTGAGGATCCTTGAGGGATCCGAGAACACGGCGCCCAGGCCCAGCCTCGCAGCTCCGATGATGCTGGAGGTCCATCAGTTCCTGCGGACAGCCTTGACGCCCAACGTCCTGGCTGCGGAGGACAAGGAGTCTAATGCCGATGACCTGGTCTTCAACATTCTCAATGCTCCCATCACCACGCCGGGACACCAGGGCTACGTGGTCAGCACTGACGACCCCCTGGGCCTTCCAATGTCCTTCTTCAGCCAGCGGGAGCTGCGGGAACTGAAAATTGCTTATCAGCTCCCTACGGAGAAATTGGATGCGGAGCACCTCTTCCAACTGGAGATGGAGGTGGTGGATGCAGATGGTGCCACCTCAGACCCCTTTGCCTTTATGGTGGTCGTGAAACCCCTGAACACCCTGGCCCCGGTGGCTAGCTATGACCGGGACTACTACTTTTTGAAGGTCAGTCAAGGCCCCTCTCCAGCGCCAACAGCCTTCAGATCAGTGATAGTGCTCACCTGGGAGAGGTGAAAGTGGCTGCCATCAGGGGCTGAGACGTGGCAGCTGGTCGTGCTTGGGGCGCCAGCAGGGTGCAAGCATTTCACGCCAACGGACCTGGCAGCAGAGAGAGTGGCGTACCAGCATGATGGCAGCAACACCTACAGCGACAACATTGTCTTCTGGATGGAGGATGGGCGCCACCAGGTGGATTCCTCTTCCCTCTCGCCATCATCCCTGTTGATGATGAACCACCAATGGTCACTGCCGACACCGGGCTCGCGGTGACAGAAGGGCAGGCAGTCCAGATCTCCCCCTTTGTCCTGAGTGCAATGGATATTGACTCTGAGGACTCGACCATCCACTTTGTGCTGAAGGAACCTCTGGAAGGAGAAGAGGAAGAACGAAGGGGGGATCTGGCTCCCAACTCTTCCAACTCAAGGCAGCATCTGGGGGAGATGCTGCTACGGCAGTCAGAACCACCTCGGGCTCCTGAAGATGAAGGCTGGTATTACGTGGGAAAGGAAGGACTTTATGAGAAGGTGGTGACTAAGTGGCTTCGACAAGACACAGTGGAAGGGAGACTCTTCTACCGCCATTTTGGACCCCTTGGCCCTCAATCCATAATGGCCCAGATAACTTTCCATGTGCAGGATGACCATGACCCACCCAATCTATCAAAGCAACATTTCTTCACCATCAGAGTCCAACCAGTGGATTTGCAGAGTCCAGAGCTGTTTGCAGGAACTACCCTAGAAATGACTGTGCAGCAATACCAATTCACTCACTTCCAGAAGAAATTCCTCCAATATATTGACCAGGACTCAGACGACCAGCACCTGTGGTACACCCTGCTGATGCCTCCTACTGACACAGATGACAACCACCAAGTCCGGGCTGGAGACATTGTGCTCACTGATTCACCAGACACACCCACTGTGCACTTCACCCAGGCCCAGGTAAATCACCATGAAGTTGCCTACCAGCCCCTCTGGGAGAAGCTGGGAATTGTACCATGGATTGTGCAGTTCACCTACCAGGTGGAGGATGCTGCAGGCAATAGTGTACCTGGCACATTCACATTGTTCCTGAGGCCTGTGCACAACCAGCCTCCCCAAGTCACCGACAGAGGCTTTACTGTCTTAGAAGGAGAGAGTTTCAGCCTCAGCAGTAATGAGCTGCATGTTTCCGACCCTGACACAGACATCGACCAGATTGTCTTCATATTAGTTTGGGGTCCCCAACATGGACATTTGCAGTACTTAAAAAAAATGTATGGTCCCAGGGGAATATTTCACGCAAGCTGATATTGTTAATGGGAGTATCTCTTATCGGAACCGCAGAAACCAGGCGACCAGTGATACCTTCCATCTGGAGGTAAGTGACAAGGTGCATCACATACCCATCACTGTCCAGATATCTGTGCATCCTGCAGCAGCTGACAAAAGTCCCAGGACCTCTATTATAGGTAGTGCATTATTAGATGTGTCCATAGATGTACTAGAAAATAAAGCCACTGAGATCACCATGGACATCATCCATGGTCTAAAGGACACAGGCAACTTGATGCTCTCTTTCACTGTGAAAGACAGCCCCAAATTGGGCACTATTCTGGTGAATGGTTTACCCACAGAATGGTTCACCCAAGAGGACCTCATCAGTGGGACAGTAGTCTGTGCCCACACGGGAGGTGAAGTTGGATTCCAGAAGCAGCCCGATGCCTTCAGCCTTGCCCTCTCCAAGGATCTCATCAGCGGATGATGGGAGACAGCACAGTGGAAGAAGTACAGGTTCAAGTGGTGGTGCTGCCCATCAACAACGTGGCCGCCAAGGTCTTGGTCAGGGAGCCTTACGTTGTCCATGAAGGTGGGAAGGGTGCCTTGACCTTACAACATCTCAGCATTGAAGATGTAGACACTCCCCAAGATGAAATTCTCTGCACAGCAAGTGGTCAGCCAGTCTCTGGCTACCTGGAAAATATGACACCAGCTCCTGGATCAGAAGAGACCCGAGCTGGTTATCCCATCAGCGCTTTCTCCATCAGAGATGTCCAGCTAAGACATATCAACTATGTACAGAGTATCCACAAGGGGGTAGAACCACAAAAAGATCAATTCACCTTTTATTGCTCTGATGGCATCAACTTCTCCCCAAATGTCTTCTTTCCTATAATGATCTGACCCACCAATGATCAGCAGCCTGAACTTTTTGCCCATGAGTTTGTGGTACTAGAGGGAATGAGCATCATCATAGACACCCCACTGCTCAATGGAGCCAATGCTGACCTGCCACCAAACGAGCTTCACTTTCAGCTCACAGCCCTCCCTCGGCATGGGCGAATTATACAGCAGCCGGCCACAGAGAGCCAGCCCATCCGTAGCTTCACCTTACAGGAGATTCAGGAAGCCTCCACCATTGTGTATGAGTACGATGACTCTGAGACCACAGAGGACAGTTTTGAGGTCTGGCTGAGTGACGGCAAGCATGCCACCCACAGGATGGTACCCATTGTGGTGATCCTGGTGGACGATGAAACCCCTCGGCTGACCGTCAACAATGGGCTGGAAGTAGAGACTGGACACACTGAGGTCATCACCAATCAGGTCCTCAAAGCCACAGATCTTGACTCAGATGGTAAGAGCCTCAGTTTTATCCTCCGCTCTGGGCCTCAACAAGGGCTTCTACAGTGACTGAGAAAACCCAGAGTGGAGGTGAGGAACAACCTCACCCTGGGAATGAACTTCACCCTGGGTGAGACTGACTGAGGCCTCATCTGTTACACCCACACAAGCCAAGGACTTCATGACCTTATCAAGTTTGATGTGACTGATGGGATTAACCCTTTGCTACACCGCTATTTCAACATCACCATTGGCAGCTTAGACAGGGTCTTCTTCCCTGAGGTGGTTAGCAAAGGGGTCACCTTGACAGAAGGTGGCAGAGTGACCCTCACCACGGATCTGCTTAGCACCAATGACATCAACAGCTTTGATGAACAGCTGCACTTCAGCATCACAAGGGCTCCTAGCCTGGGACACTTGGAAATCTCTGACCACCCTGGGGACCCATTACCTCTTTCACTCAGTGGCAGTTGGCTGGCCACAAGATAGTCTATGTTCCCACTTCAAATGATGAGATAAAGATGGACAGCTTTGAGTTTCAAGAGACTGATGAACATAATCCCGTGTTTCAAACCTTCAGGATCTTCATCACGGATGTGAATAATAAGAAACCTATCATGGCCATCCATTAACTGATACTGCAAGAAGGGGAAAGAAAATGCATCACTCCCTTTGAGTTGACAGCGGAAGACAAGGATACCCCGGATGATCTCCTCCTCTTTACCATCACCCAGGTCCCCATCCATGGCAGGATTTTGTATAATGGCAGTCGTCCTGTGACCACCTTCACCCAACGGGACCTGAACGAGAACTTGGTTTGCTACTGGCACGATACCTAGGAATCACTTGCATAGTTTACCAGTAAGTCTGGATTTCTGAAGATAGTGGTTTGGTGTCTTGATTCCAGATATAAAAATTACACTGCACATTTTATTGTACTACTCAAATTCAATTTCTATATGTAGAAAATGCTAGAACTAAGTTTGCCTAGGAGACACAGGAGACATGGGTTTGATCCCTGGGTAATGAAAATCCCCTGGAAAAGGAAATGGCAACCCAGTATTCTGCCTGGGAAATCCCATGGGCAGAGAGACTTGGCAGGCTATAGTCCATAGCATAGAGGCTTGACAGGACTGAGAAACTTAACACACATGCAGGCACAGAAGTTTGCCTAACTATGGGAGTATATGTTTTAATGATCATTTTTCTTTTACATTTGTTGTTACTACAAATGGTGAACTAAAGGCTGGTCCCGCTGGCTTCCCAGGTGATGATACTGGTACCTTTGACTGCTCTTCACATAGTCATAAAACTTTTTCATGTAACTCTATGCATGAGATGTGAAGAGATACATGGAATTTTACACATCCGATATGCATAAAGCTGGATGCAATTTTAGAGTAAAACTAAAGAAGGTTGTTTAAAAAACAGTTTCTTTACATTTTCAGAATTGCTTCTAAACCAAGTGAAATCATATCAGGTTCTATAAAAATTGTTCTTGCAAATGAATACCCCAAAATGCAAATTGTCTTGAAAATACTAGTATTAGCAATACAAAAACACAATTATAGACCCAACTGACACATTCTCAAATATCCAAGAGAATGGGCAATAGAAACACATCATGATTTTATTCTTATTTCCTTCTTACTGAGGATGCAATAGTTATTCTTGTTTAAATTCCTTTCAACAAATAGTTTGTGAGTATCCGAGTGTTTCAACCTTGGATAGAAGACCTAACACCAGCTGGATTAAGCTGCCTGTAGAGGACCATGGTACTGTGAAGTGTGCATAGGTGGAACCTGGGCATCCTTCTTGGATGCCCACCTCTCATCCCAGAGATCATATGTGGAGTAGCACAGTTACAGAATTTTAAATTATAAGGTTCCATTTTTTTGCTATTGCAACTTTAGAAAAAGTTAAATTCTTATTAACCTCATTATTTTTTAAAAAGTTAGATTTGTGTTCATTTAATCATTTTTAAATTTACTAATTGTAGTATTTTCATGCCCTATAAAAAACACTGAAGTTCTTATCATACTCATTTTCTCTGTGCCAACACGGTGTGTGTATGATGCTTGCTCTTTTGCTAGATGACATTGATGAGATGAGGATCTACTACATCTTGAATGAAGGCAGCAAGGCAACTAAAGACATCTTCTACTTCTCTGCTGAAGACAATGGTAAGTCAGTATTGAGACCATACCTGGCAGTCTTGGTTAACTAAAGTCAGTATGAGATGGAAAAGAATTAAATCATGTACATAGTAATCACAGTCAGTAATGTCATACTGTCACCAAATGAATTCCTTTGGTTTTACTTGTAGTCTTCTGCCAAAGCATCCTTGACAAATCACTTTTTAGGAAGGGAAAGCAATGAAAATTTTCAATAATTAATTTGAAGTATTTTACCTGACCAAGGTTATGTGTGACATCCTATAGGCGAGTAGATTTCCTCTTCAAGAGGATCTGAGAATGTAGCTGGTAGTTTGTCTTACTCTAAAACTAAAACAAATCTACAGAAGGGGAGGTTGGGATGAATTGAAAGACTAGCATTGACATATATGCACTACCATGTGTAAAATAGAGAGCTGGTAGGAAGCTGCTGTAGGTGAAGGCAATGGCATCCCACTCCAGTACTCTTGCCTGGAAAATCCCATGGATGGAGGAGCCTGGTAGGCTGCAGTCCATGGGGTTGCTAAGGGTTGGACACGATTGAAAGACTGAACTGAACCGAATGAATTTTATGACTATGATGGTAACCTTTTGCTCATTTTTATCTGGGCTAAGTGATCTTTTTCTCTAGGGCTCTCCCTTTGATATTGCTACTTATTTCTCAGTCATGATGATATTTAAAAGTCAAAAGGAAAGAAAATAAATCCAGAGCACAGAAGGTGAACATACTGCACCTGTTGAAGGCAACTGGGAAGGTGGGCCATGGCAATGGCATTGTGTCTGACCAGGAGACATAGTCTCATTCGCTAAGTCGCTAAGTCGCTCAGTCACTAAGTCATATCCAACTCTTCTCAAGCAAATCAGGCTAATATCCAATTGCTTTATAAATCTATTCAACACAAGATAAGGGTGATGTAAGACAGGGGTCCCCAACCCTTGTCAGGAACCGGGCCACATAGCAGGAGTGAGCAAAGCATCATCTGTATGTACATCGCCCCCATCACTCACATCGCCACCTGAGCTCCACCTCCTGTCAGATCAGCAGCAGCTTTAGATTCTCACAGGAACATGGACCCTGCTGTGAACTGCACATGGAAGGTACCAGGTGTGTGCTCTTTATGAGAATCTAATGCCTGATGATCTGTGGTGCAAATGGAGACTATAATTAGTAGAGAGGTTAATCTCAATTTAATCATAATAGAAACAAAGTGCACAATGAATGTAACATGGGTGATTCATCCCAAAACCCTCTTCTCCCGACCCTTGTCCACGGGAAAATTGTCTTCCGTGAAACTGATCCCTGTTGCCTGAAAGATTGGGGACTACTGATATTAGAACCTTTGAAAATGTAAGAAAAGATCCTAAAGATTAGGAAACTGAAGTTTCTACATGTTTATCTCGTCTGGAGCAATATTCTTGCTGCAGGCAGTGCATTAGACTCCAATGTCTGAGTACACAGATGATTCTAATACACAGCATCAAGAGTGAGCATACTGATCTAGTTTCTGTTTTCCCATTCATTATTGTCCAGCCAGGCATGAGAAGTATCAGTGCTGTGAGAAGTTTTGGATAACATTTTCCTTTTTTAACTAGAATTTTTCTCATCCAGTCTAACTTCCTTAATCCCACATGTAATATGTATAGGGAGTTTAGCTACTCAAATGCCGATATCTTAAAATAAAGCTGGCACATCTAAAGTATGTGAAATCTTCTTTAGTTCTGAAGATTCATGGTAAGCAAGAGTAATAGGACTGAAAGATGCTTAGCAGGAAAAAAAATGAGATTTCAGGTTATAAATTTATAATATTATTATAAATTATAAAATTCATAACCTGAAATTATTATAACCTGAAATAAATTACCAACCAGAAATACCTGTCCTTCCATAAGCTGGATCTGACCCTGGAGGTCATTCTACTCCTGTATGTTAAGGGAATAACCCTCTCATCCTCCGCTTCTGCACAATGT
Organism: Bos taurus; assembly: GCF_002263795.3. Taxonomy (NCBI): domain Eukaryota; kingdom Metazoa; phylum Chordata; class Mammalia; order Artiodactyla; family Bovidae; genus Bos; species Bos taurus. Next base: position 14,158,815 of record NC_037344.1, on the reverse strand, counting down.
AAATTATTATTTTTGCATCTTTTCAGTTAGCCCTGATTTGCTAGAAGGGAAGGCTTACTTGAGGGTTAGTTGCCTCATTTGGTGAGAATTTCAAATTTCAATGACACTTATTTGGTGCTGTCAAACTTTTTATTTTGCATAGATTATGACAAAATTTGGCAGACAGTTCTGCAGCCAAATAGGTGGGAATTCAAACTTCACCTCCACCATTTATCAATTTCGTGATCTTAGGCAAGTTCAGCAATGTTTCTGGTCATTGTTTTATTCCTCTACACATAATAATTAATACGTGATAGTATACTCTCAGGTAATTGTTTTGAAGAGAAAATGCCTAGAATCTAGTTAATACACAATGTGTTTGTTATGCATATTACTGTCTCAGAAATGCAAATGTCTATGATTTCAGAATGATGACGTACCTTAGGCAGAAGTCAAGTAGTCAGAAAGTCAAAGGATTACTTTTAATTAAAGAAAGCCAGACATCTCAAGTTAATAAATATAGCGCTTTTCCCTCTATGGGAAGATGCAAGAGTCTGGGCTTACTACAGTCATTCCTTTGATATACACCTTAACCATCTAGAGCCAGTAGCCTGCTTTCTGCACCCTGAATCCCCTTAGGGTCTACAGTCTGCGGTGGCAGCAATGGCTGAAAGCGTGGTGTCTGCAACATCCTTTGTTCACTGATACAGCAGGCAACTTTTTTTCATCCACACCATCAAGGCCTATGAAACACATCTGGATTCTAAACAATCATAAGATTTCATTTAGCTTTATCACACTATGCCAAGCACTGGGATCTTTTGGAGTTTTTAGCCTAAACCAAAGTAGGGGAGGTCAGAGAAGACCTCCCAATAAAAATGGCCTTGAACTGGGACCTGAGAAGTGGATAGCTAGCCAAGAAGGGGACGACGGGAGGGTATTTCAGGCAAAGAGAAGACGAGGTACAAAGTGTGGGCTTGGAGAAGAGTATGCTGCATCTGAGGAACCAAGAGCTGTCCAGATGCCTGGACCTCAAAGGAGAGTGAAGCTGCAAGCACTGATGGGCAGGCAGGCAGGGGCTGGGGCAGGCAGGGTCTTGTAGGTGTTCATAAAGAGGAGGGGCACCGACCCATAGACTGAGCACACCTCCCTAACTAACCACTGAAACTCCGGACTCAGACAGACAGAAAGCCTGGGGTAGCGCCATCTTTGCACTCAGTGAAAACTCTAGATGGCTTCAGGTAAACTTTTAGCTACCCAGGTGGCACTAGTGGGAAAGAACTCGCCTGCCAATGCAAGAGACCAGACATGCAGGTTCGATTCCTGGGTCAGGAAGATCCCCTGGAGGAGGAAATGGCAAGCCATTCCAGTATTCTTGCCTGAAGATCTCATGGATGGAGAAGTCCATAGGGTCGCAAACAGTTGGACACAACTGAAGTGACTTAGCACACACGCACTACTAAAAACTTTAAATTTGGTGTGGTTTTATTTTTTTGCTTTTTACTTTGGGACTTTTTTTTTTCTTGTACTGGTAAAATTGTGTGCTTGTTATTGAAACATCCAAAATATTGTGTCAGTCTGCTGTGGAGGCAGGTTTCCACTATTCTTACACTCATTGTGTGCATGCCTCTTTGCATGTGGCTTGTTTCATTCATCAGTACGTTCATTTTAGGCGCGATCTAGACACTCACCTCCCTGTCTCTCCATAAGAACCTGGTCAAACAATTCGTTGCTGTATGTGAATTATATCTCAAGAAAATGAGATCTTTTTTTAAAAGAAAGGAAATTGGCCAAACATTTACAACTGCTGGTATTTCACTGAATACCCACTATGTACGGAGCCCTGTTCTAGTGTGGAAAAGAGTGAAAATGTGCCAGGCCTGGGATCCACGAGCCCAAGGAAGCTTGTTTCAGAAAAGCTCACTGGTATCCACAGGGGTTATAAATGTGTGCCCTAAATGTGAGTGAATTGCACTGAACTGAAAGTTGTAAAGGAAGATGTAACATTAACAAACAGAGACAGATCATCTTTGTTCATTAGCTTTTCTTTTTTATTTTTATATACTTTCATTGATTCCTAATGAAAATCTTTCTTTCCATAATTTTAACCTCAATAGTTGCTGAAGCTCAACATTCCTATGATCTAGTTATTGTTTAAAAACACTTGGTCTTAACAGATGCTTGGTCTTAACTGCTGCTGCTAAGTGGCTTTAGTCGTGTCCGACTCTGTGCGACCCCATAGATGGCAGCCCACCAGGCTCTCCCATCCCTGGGATTCTCCAGATACACTACTATATGTAAAATACATAAACAACAAGGACCTGTTGTATAGCACAGGAGACTATATGCAATATTTAGTAATAACTTTAATGGAAAAGAACCTGAAAATTGCATATATATGTGTGTGTGTATAACTGAATTACTTTTGAATTATAATAAATCAACTATTTTCAATTGAGAAAAGCACTTGTCTTTACATTATATTTTACAGCTTTGCATCTGAATGATGAAGGATAACTTACAGATACTAGTCATTTTGTCACACCATATACCTAATGTGTATGATAATTGTTTATATACATGTAATGAATTAGGTGGGGCTTCGCAGGTGGCTCAGTGGTCAGGAATCCGCCTACAATGCAGGAAATGCAAATTCAGACCCTGGGTTGAGAAGATTCCCTGGAGAAGGAAATGTCAACCCACTCCAGTATTCTTGCTTGGGAAATTCCATGGACAGGGGAGCCTGGCAGGCTAGAGTCCATGGGGCTGCAGAAGAGTTGAACACAACTGAGCAACACAACAACCACAACAATGAATCAAGTAGTAGGACAAGTCAAGGAACAAGGTGGAAATAGGGTTTATAAGAGGGGAGAAGATATTTTAGTTTAGGGGCAATGAATCTTGTCTGAATTATTTGAGGGTGAACTGAGTAGCTGGCAGCTGGTAGAAAGAGGATAAAGCCTTGGAAATCTGTCCTTAGATAGACTGAGCAGAAGTGCCAACGACACTTTCAGTTCTTTATGGATTCTCCAGGAATCCATGCACATTTAGCTGAGGAGCCAAGGTGATGCTGTCCTGAGAAGTGAGGTCGTTCCACCCCTACAACATCACACTTGAGTACTAGTTCCTTTACTACAATGTCCTAAAAGAAAGAGCAGAGATGCATCACAAAGTTTAGTGCACTGATGTTTATCAGAGAATGGTATCAAATTTCGTAAGAGTAAAAACAGCATAAATGCTCAGAGACTGATAAAGTACAATATTCATACAATGGCACAGTATGCAGCAATTAAAATACTTGTAATAGAGGAGGATTCAAAACATTGGGCATATGCTCAGAGAATATATATTTTTTAAATGCTATTTACATATTTATATATATTTAAACACAATTATTCCATATTTAGACACAATAGCTAAAAGTTCAGATAGCTATATACCAAGATGATTAAATGTCTATTATTGGGTGGTGGGATGATGGATGATTTTTGTATTGCCTCACCCACTCTCTAGCTAGAAGAAAACTAAATTTAATGGTGTCTTTGTTTTCATTTTTACTGGGGAAGTAGGATTGTACCTGAGAGATGGAGGCAGGGGGGCATGGAGCAGAACATTAGTCTTTGTATAATTGTCATGAGTCTCCATCTTTCTTTACGTGGGCAATGTTCCAAAGTTATGTAAAATGCTATGCAAAAGCAGCTTCACGTCCCCATTTATAAGGACAATAATAATAGCCGGTTTGAATGTAATGTTCATTACATGCCTGTACTATACTAACTGGGGACTTCCCTGGTGGCTCAGTGGTCAAGAATCTGCCTGCAGTGCAGGAGATGCAAATTCAGACCCTGGGTTGAGAAGATTCCCTGGAGAAGGAAATGGCAACTCACTCCAGTAATCTTGCCTAAAAATCCCATGGACAGAAGAGCCTCATGCGCTAGAGTCCACAAGTCACAAAGAGTCGGACACGGCTGAGCGACTAACTACACACTATACTAACTGATGTGTGTGTGAAGGCACACAAATTATATACTAAACTTCGTCCTCTCAATAACATTTTGAAGTAGGTATTATCATTATACAGATGAGGAAATCAAGGCTCGCCTTCTTCACCTGTAAGGCCCTGCCACATGAAAATTCTGGAGCTGCCACTGGGAGAGATGTGGGATGAATTTGTCTTGTGTAATGTGCTCTGTGGTCCGCTCATTACCTCACCTTTACTCCCTTTCTCAACTTCTTTTTTGTGCAGCTGTGCCTTCTTCGACCAGTGCCATTCCTAGTACAGAGTCACGCAATCCTGGGCCTGCTGTTTATGCATCACAATGAGGTTTGTTGATGTTTTAAAACAGTTTTTCTCTGGAGTCACTGTTATGATGCAGCTCGACTTAATGGGACTGACTACTGCAGGGAAACTGACAAAGACCGAGAAATGGAAACAAAATAGACAAAGTCTCTCTCCTCTAGAGGATTTCTCGCTTCTGGAATGTTGCACAGGAATAATACGGTAGATTAAAGAAATTAAAGCTTCTAGCAAAACACATAAATGATGAATGTGAGCATGAAATGGTAGGCCAGGTAAAAGGGATCCAGTAGTGCAGTGGTGAGAGGGGCTTACGGTCAAACGTGGCTGGACTCAGCCCTGAGCTTGGCCCTGTGCCAGGTGCTGACCCTGAGTAGATTGAACCCTGAGTTCTCCAAAAGGTCATTGTCATCTTAATTTTAAAATGCGGCTCATTACACCTATCTCACAGTGTTTCTCTAAGGATTAAATTAAAAAATGTGTGTAAAATTGCTTGACTGAGAGCCCAATACATCATATGTGCCCAGTAAAATATAAGCCATCTGGGTCCTGAGATAAGGATGATCAGGTGGCATTCTCTCTCTCACTGACTATTCTTCTATGGAGAAGAATATGACTTAGAAAGAGCAGGTTGAAAGCAGAAAAGAAGAAGGTCTTTTGTAGGTGGGATTTCGGCAGGGTCCTCTGGATTTAAAGTGAAGCCTCACAGAAGACTTAGCATAGCTCTTGGATCATTAGCTCGTGGAAAAACTGAGAAAAAGGGAAGCAATGGGTTTTCAGAAGGACAGAGACCAAGAGAGGAAAATTAAGCTAAGTGCTTAGAACCAATTACTGGACTTCTGGGTCCAGTTAAATAATCTACTTTTCAAAGTGATTTCAGTGTGAAGCCAACATGATAGTGTCAAACCAGAAAACATTCATGGGTCCACTGCAGACACACACAGCACACATGCCATGAATCCTGTAAATAGTGAGCGGCAAAAGAATGACCCACTGTAATCACGTCTTTGACAAGGTCATGTAATGTGTGCAGTACGTTATTAGTAGTAAATTCAAGAAATGACATAAAATGGCATCGGGTGACAGCAGAAAAAGAAATACTATTGTGGACTGGTCAAGGGGGATTAACTCTACCAGAGCACTCAGTTTCAGTTCAGTTTAGTTGCCCAGTCATGTCTGACTCTTTGTGAAACCACACATCCCTACATGCAAGGCCTCCCTGTCCATTACCGTCTCCTGGAGTTTACTCACTCATGTCCATTGAGTCGGTTATGCCATGCCAATCACCTCATCCTCTGTCATCCCCTTCTCCTCCAACCCTCAATCTTTCCCACATCAGGTTCTTTTCAAATGCATCAGTTCTTAGCATCAGGTGGCTAAACTATTGGAGTTTCAGCTTCAACATCAGTCCTTCCAATGAACACCCAGGACTGATCTCCTTTAGGATGGACTGATTGGATCTCCTTGCAGTCCAAGGCACTCTCAAGAGTCTTCTCCAACACCACAGTTCAAAAGCATCAATTCTTCGGTGCTCAGCTTTCATTAGTCCAACTCTCACATCCATACATGACTACTGGAAAAACCGTAGCCTTGACTAGATGGACCTTTATTGGCAAAGTAATGTCTCTGCTTTTGAATATGCTATCTAGTTGGTCATACATCTTCCAAAGAGTAAGCCTCTTTTAATTTCATGGCTGCAGTCACCATCTGCAGTGATTTTGGAGCCCGCACGAAATAAAGTCTGCCACTGTTTCCCCGTCTATTTGCCATGAAGTGATGGGACCAGATGCCATGATCTTAGTTTTCTGAATGTTGAGCTTTAAGCCAACATTTTCACTCTCCTCTTTCACTTTCATCAAGAGGCTTTTTAGTTCCTCTTCACTTTCTGCCATAAGGGTGGTGTCATCTGCATAATTGAGGTTCTTGATATCTCTCCTGGCAATCTATTCCAGCTTGTGCTTCTACCAGCCCAGCATTTGTCATGATGTACTCTGCATATAAGTTAAATAACCAGGATGACAATATACAGCCTTGACGTACTCCTTTTCCTATTTCGAACCAGTCAGTTGTTCCATGTCCAGTTCTAACTGCTGCTTCCTGACCTGCATACAGATTTCTCAAGAGGCAGGCCAGGTGGTCTGGTATTCCCATCTCCTGAAGAATTTTCCACAGTTAATTGTGATCCACACAGTCAAAGCCTTTGGCATAGTCAATAAACCAGAAATAGATGTATTTCTGAAACTCTCTTGCTTTTTGATGATCAAGCGTACATTTGCAATTTGATCTCTGGGTCCTCTCTGCCTTTTGTAAAGCCAGCTTGAACATCTAGACATTCACGGTACTGTTGAAGCCTGGCTTGGAGAATTTTGAGCATTACTTTGCTAGCATGTGAGATCAGTGCAATTGTGCTATAGTTTGAGCATTCTTTGGTATTGCCTTTCTTTGAGATTGGAATGAAAACCGACGTTTTGCAATCCTGTGGCCACTGCTGAGTTTCCCAAATTTGCTGGCCTGTTGAGTGCAGCACTTTCACAGCATTCTCTTTTAGGATTTGAAATAGCTCAACTGGAATTCCATCACCTCCACTAGCTTTGTTCGTAGTGATGCTTCCTAAGGCCCACTTGACTTCACATTCCAGGATGGATGGCTGTAGGTGAGTGATCACACCATTGTGATTATCTGGGTCATGAAGATCTTTTTTGTATAGTTCTTCTGTGTATTCTTGCCACCTCTTCTTAATATCTTCTGCTTCTGTTAGGTCCATACCATTTAAGGTAACTATATTAGGAACGTTTGTAGAGTGGAATTGAGTGAGACTGCTGGGAAAAACTCAGCTGAGGCAAAGTAAGGGTTTGGATTCTGATGGTGGAAAATGGATAGCAACATGACTGAGCTTACATTCAGTCATGTCCACTCTTTTTGAGGATTGGACTGAAGTTCATGTGGGATAACAGCTCAGTATCTATTTCTGATCACCATTTTTACAATGCACTGCTTCTTATGGAAGTCCACAGATGGTTCTTCCAATAGTTTCTTATATCCTTCCCTTTAGTGCATTAGGTGGTCTACTAATTCCTGATGATTGGAAACTTGTTTGGTAGCTGAAAGTAGATATTGGGATTGTTAATGTTGAGGCTGACACATTACCTCATATATTTTACTTACTCACTGTTGAAAGCTGAACTGTGTAGTTCTTTAAACACATTAAGTAATAACAGACACCCACCAGACAGTCTAGTTCCAGAGGGGTGTTTCTTAAACATGCTGCATGTTTTTTACTTTATTTTGAAATATTGTCTTTTTAGAACCAAACCCAGAACATCAACATGGTTTCTCACAGTCAGGTATATTAATATTTGACAAAGAATGATGATCATTCCATTTAACATTTTGTTTTGTGAGTTTTAAATGCCTTGGAACTAGAACCATCAATTTTATTTTATTTTCTTTCTGATTAAAAAAATTTAATTGAAGTATAGTTACTGTACATTATTATTTGTTCTAGGTGTAGAATATAATGATTCACAACTTTTAAAAGTTATATTCCATTTATAGTTGTTATAAAATATGGCTACATTCCCTGTGTGCTGTACAATATATGTGCTGTACTTAGTTGTTCAGTCGTGTCCGACTCTCTATGACACCATGGACTGTAGCCCGCCAGGTTCCTCTGTCCATGGGCTTCTCCAGGCCAGAATACTGCAGTGGGTTGCCATTCCCTTCTACAGGGGATCTTCCCAACTCAGAGATCAAACCCAGGTGTCCTGCACTATAGGCAGATTCTTTACTGTCTGAGCCAACAGGGAAGCCCTGTACAATAATATATCCTTGCAGCTCATTTTACACATGACAGCTTGTACCTCTTATTCTCCTATCCCCATATTGCCTTTCCCTCTTCCCTCTCCCCACTGGTAACCACTAGCTAATTTTAAAAATAGGAGTGTTACTGATTTCAGTCCCACAAATTGTAAAAGGAAATAAAATATGCTCTTTTCAGAATCAAAATAGGCATTTCCAATTCAAAACATTTTAGAAACAGCAGTATATAATCTGATCATCATTTTTATTTTAAGTTATATATCTTTAGTTAGACCCTGTGCTACCAGTTGGGAACTACCTTCCAACACTGTATTTGAGGACTATAACCTTCCCCTGTTCATAGGGTTCTCTAGGCAAGAATACTAAGTGGTTTGCCATTCCCTTCTCCAGTGGACCACACTCTGTCAGACCTCTCCACCATGACCCATTCGTCTTGGGTGGCCCCACACAGCATGGCTTAGTTTCATTGAGTTAGACAAGGCTGTGGTCCATTCGATCAGATTGGTTAGTTGTCCATATATTGTCACCCTGCTGATTTAACTTCTATGCAGAGTACATCATGAGAAACACTGGGCTGGAAGAAGCACAAGCTGGATCAAGATTGCCGGGAGAAATATCAATAACCTCAGATATGCAGATGATTCCACCCTTATGGCAGAAAGTGAAGAACTAAAGAGCCTCTTGATGAAAGTGAGAGAGGAGAGTGAAAAAGTTGGCTTAAAGCTCAATATTCAGAAAACTAAGATCATGGCATCTGGTCCCATCACTTCATGGCAGATAGATGGGGAAACAGTGGAAACAGTGGATGATTTTATTTTTGGGGGCTCCAAAATCACTGTAGATGGTGATTGCAGCAATAAAATGCAAAGATCCTTACTCCTTGGAAGGAAAGTTATGACCAACCTAGACAGCACATTAAAAAGCAGAGACATTACTTTGCCAACAAAGGTCCGTTTGGTCAAGGCTATGGTTTTCCAGCAGTCATGTATGAATGTGACAGTTGGACTGTGAAGAAAGCTGAATGCTGAAGAACTGATGCTTTTGAACTGTGGTGTTGGAGAAGACTCTTGAGAGTCCCTTGGACTGCAAGGAGATCCAACCAGTCCATCCAAAGGAGAAGACTCTTGAGAGTCCCTTGGACTGCAAGGAGATCCAACCAGTCCATCCCAAAGGAGAAATGAATATTCATTGGAAGGACTGATGTTGAAGCTGAAACTCCAATACTTTGGCCACCTAATGAGAAGAACTGACTCGTTGGAAAAGACCCTGATGCTGGGAAAAATTGAGGGCAGGAGGAGAAGGGGACGACAGATGATGAGATGGTTGGGTGGCATCATCAACTCAATGGACATGGGTTTGGGTGGACCCTGGGAGTTGGTGATGGACAGGGAGGCCTGGCGTGCTGTGGTTCATGGGATCGCAAAGAGTTGGACACAACTGAGCAACTGAACTGAACTCTACTTTTCCCTGTAAAAAGACAAAGTGATATTACCCTGATTTTGCCTGCTTTATTTTACAAATGCTGTGTGGTCATATACTTCACACACAGCATCAAGCAGAAAAGAATCAAGCAGGATTTTATTTCTGTGTATACAGTTTTTGAGGTGGCTGTTTTCCACTTCTCTATTTTATCCTGAGTCTCCATATCAACTATTTTGAAAACACTTTAATAGCTGCTTACTAGTCTCTTGTGGGGATAGCTGCTCATTTATATACCCATTTTCAAAAGGAAATAAGCATTTTAAGGCTCATGTTAATTGCTTTCCTCTTGCAAATGTCTATCTGAAATAATCTTTTTTGCTCATATTAATTCCCCCTCAGGTCTCTTTGACTTGGTTATCTGTTGAGAAAAAGTTCTGCAGCCCAACCTGGTATTACCCCGGCAGCAAACAGTGAATTTAAGCAGGTTACTGTTTTGCTGAAGATTGGTTATGCTGATTTATCATAAACCTTTCTGCAGTTGTCTCACGTGCATCGGTGGGGCCTTCAGAGGGGCTCCAGGATTCTGGGGCTTTCGGACTTTGCACTGGTCCTCAGGGGCCCCTTTGTGCCCCTCAGCCTCCTCCCTGTCTGCATCTCAACACTTCCTCTATCCCCCAGTTTCAGGGAGCTTGGATGTCAACAGATATCTATCTCCATCTTTTCCCCAGTAAATATATTGTTTGCGGTGGCTCCATTTCCTGAAACTGCAAATATCAGTTTCATAAAAAGTTTTCTTTAAAACCACATGTGGCGATAACCCTGTATGTGAGACAGCAAAAGAGACACAGATGTATAGAACAGTCTTTTGGACTCTGTGGGAGAGGGAGAGGGTGGGATGATTTGGGAGAATGGCATGGAAACATGTATATTATTAGATGTGAAATGAATTGCCAGTCCAGGTTCGATGCATGATACAGGGTACTCGGGGCTGGTGCACTGGGATGACCCAGAGGGATGGTATGGGGAGGGAGGTGGGAGGGGGGTTCACGATAGGGAACACGTGTACACCCGTGGCAGATTCATGTTGATGTATGGCAAAACCAATACAATATTGTGAAGTAATTAGCTTCCAATTAAAATAAATAATTTATATTAAAAAAAAAAACCATCTGTGGGACTTCTCTGGTGGCTTAGTGGGAAAATATCCTCCTGCCAGTGCAGAAGGCACAGGTTTGATCCCTGATCTGGGAAGATCCCACATGCCATGGAACAACTAAGCCTGCTTGCCACAGCTATTGAGCCTGTGCTGTAGAGCACAGGAGCCACAACTACTGAAGCCCGTGTGCCCTAGAGCCCATGCTTCACACCAAGGGAAGTCTCTGCAATGGGAAGTCCAAGCACCACAGCTAGAGAGTAGCCCCCACTCTCCACAACCAGAGAAAAGCCCACACAGCAACAAAGACCCAGCACAGCCAAAAATAAAAATATGTGGGTAAAAATAGACGTAGACTCTATTTAACAAGTTGTTGATTTAACAAATTTATTTTCTGAGTCAAGCAGGAAGGACTTCCACAATTCTTAGAGGAAGTAAGACATTTGTGATAGAGTATCCAAACACCTTCTTTGGGGCTGTTTCAGATCTAGTTCATGTTGTTGCTGTTCCACCTCCTTGTAAAACTGATCTTTTTTTTTTTTTTTTAATTTTGACTTATTTTTTAACTTTACTATATTGTATTGGTTCTGCCATACATCGAAATGAATCTGCCACAGGTATACATGTGTTCCCCATACTGAACCCTCCTCCCTCCTCCCTCCCCATACCATCCGTCTGGGTCGTCCCAGTGCACCAGCCCCAAGCATCCAGTATCATGCATTGAACCTGGACTGGCGACTCGTTTCATATATGATATTATACATATTTCAATGCCATTCTCCCAAATCATCCCACCCTCTCCCTCTCCCACAGAGTCCAAAAGACTGTTCTACACATCAGTGTCTCTTTTGCTGTCTTGTATACAGGGTTATTGTTATCATCTTTCTAAATTCCATATATTTGCATTAGTATACTGTATTGGTGTTTTTCTTTCTGGCTTACTTCACTCTGTATAATAGGCTCCAGTTTCATCCACCTCATTAGAACTGATTCAAATGTATTCTTTTTAATGGCTGATTTATACTCCATTGTGTATATGTACCAAAGCTTTCTTATCCATTCATCTGCTGATGGACATCTAGGTTGCTTCCATGTCCTGGCTATTATAAACAGTGCTGCGATGAACATTGGCGTACACGTGTCTCTTTCCCTTCTGGTTTCCTCAGTGTGTATGCCCAGCAGTGGGATTGCTGGATCATAAGGCAGTTCTATTTCCAGTTTTTTAAGGAATCTCCACACTGTTCTCCATAGTGGCTATACTAGTTTGCATTCCCACTAATAGTGTAAGAGGGTTCCCTTTTCTCCACACCCTCTCCAGCATTTATTGCTTGTAGACTTTTGGATCGCAGCCATTCTGACTGGTGTGAAATGGTACCTCATAGCAGTTTTGATTTGCATTTCTCTGATAATGAGTGATGTTGAGCATCTTTTCATGTGTTTGTTAGCCATCTGTATGTCTTCTTTGGAGAAATGTCTATTTAGTTCTTTGGTCCATATTTTGATTGGATCATTTATTTTTCTGAAATTGAGCTGTAGGAGTTGCTTGCATATTTTTGAGATTAGTTGTTTGTCAGTTGCTTCATTTGCTATTATTTTCTTCCATTCTGAAGGCTGTCTTTTCACCTTGCTAATAGTTTCCTTTGTTGTGCAGAAGCTTTTAAGTTTAATTAGGTCCCATTTGTTTATTTTTGCTTTTATTTCCAATATTCTGGGAGGTGGGTCATAGAGGATCCTGCTGTGATGTATGTTGGAGAGTGTTTTGCCTATGTTCTCCTCTAGGAGTTGTATAGTTTCTGGTCTTATGTTTAGATCTTTAATCCATTTTGATTTTGTTTTTGTGTATGGTGTTAGAAAGTGCTCTAGTTTCATTCTTTTACAAGTGGTTGACCAGTTTTCCCAGCATCACTTGTTAAAGAGATTGTCTTTAATCCATTGTACATTCCTGTCTCCTTTGTCAAAGACAAGGTGTCCATATGTGCGTGGATTTATCTCTGGGCTTTCTATTTTGTTCCATTCATCTATATTTCTGTCTTTGTGCCAGTACCATACTGTCTTGATGACTGTGGCTTTGTAGTAGAGCCTGAAGTCAGGCAGTTGATTCCTCTAGTTCCATTCTTCTTTCTCAAGATAGCTTTGGCTATTCGAGGTTTTTTGTATTTCCATACAAATTGTGAAATTATTTGTTCTAGCTCTGAAGAATGCCATTGGTAGCTTGATAGGGATTGCATTGAATCTGTAAATTGCTTTGGGCAGTATACTCATTTTCACTATATTGATTCTTCCAATCCATGAACATGGTATATTTCTCCATCTATTAGTGTCCTCTTTGATTTCTTTCACCAGTGTTTTATAGTTTTCTATATATAAGTCTTTAGTTTCTTTAGGTAGATATATTCTTAAGTATTTTATTCTTTTCGTTGGAATGGTGAATGGAATTGTTTCCTTAATTTCTCTTTCTGTTTTCTCATTATTAGTGTATAGGAATGCAAGGGATTTCTGTGTGTTGATTTTATATCCTGCAACTTTACTATAATCAGTGATTAGACATCTCATTTTAATCTGTTTTGCAACAAGTTTTTTTGGGTCATCCTTTTTGATTTTGAGTGTTCACATTTATTGTCTCATCATTCGTTCATTTATGCTTCTTTTTTTTTTTTGCTAGCACAAAGTCTTTTGTATTTGTGATCCACACATATCTAAAATGCCTTAGATTTTTTAAAATTAATTTTTACCGGACTGTGATTCTTTTCGTAATATTCTGTTCAGTTCAGTTCAGTTCATTCACTTAGTCGTGTCCGACTCTTTGAGACCCCATGAATCGCAGCATGCCAGGCCTCCCTGTCCATTACCAACTCCCGGAATTTACTCAAACTCACGTCAATCAAGTCTGTGATGCCATCCAGCCATCTCATCCTCTGTCGTCACCTTCTCCTCCTGCCCTCAATCCCTCCCAGCATCAGGGTCTTTTCCAATGAGTCAACTCTTCACGTGAGGTGGCCAAAGTACTGGAGTTTCAGCTTTAGCATCAGTCCTTCCAATGAATACCTGGGACAGATTTCCTTTAGAATGGACTGGTTGGATCTCCTTGCAGTCCAAGGGACTCTCAAGAGTCTTCTCCAACACCATGGTTCAAAAGCATCAATTCTTCGGTGCTCAGCTTTCTTCACAGTCCAACTCTCACATCCATACATGACCACTGGAAAAACCATAGCCTTGACTAGACAAACCTTTGTTGGCAAAGTAATGTTTTTGCTTTTAAATACGCTGTCTAAGTTGGTCATAACTTTCCTTCCAAGGAGTAAGCGTCTTTTAATTTCATGGCTGCTAGTCTCCACTAAAATGAATCAACTATAGGAGGAGGAAATGGCAACCCATTCCAGTCTTCTTGCTGGGATAATCCCATGAACAGAGGAGCCTGGTGGGCTATGTCCATATGGTCACAAAAAATCGACCACAACTAAGTGACTTGACTATCACCACATAATTGTTTCATTGCATTGTGTCAGTCTCCACTATACAGTAAAGTGAATCAGCTATACATATACATATATCCCCTCATTTTTGGATTTTCCTTCCAATTTAGAGCATTGTCTAGAGTTCTCTGAGCTATCCAATATGTTCCCATTCATTGTGTATTTTATATATGTCAATTCCAATCTCCTAATTATCCACCCTATGCCTCCATAATGAGGCGTGTTTGGAGAGAAATCACCACACTGGTTCGGTGTGGGCCCTAGCTGTTCCATTCAAATTCCATTGTGAATTAAAGATTTCTTGCATCTCATATTATTATGTTGCTGTATGACTTGCCATGATCTAGAGAGTTTTTCAAACCTCATAGCACTCTAATAGTAATTCCAGTTCTCAAACACTTATCTCATGTAAGAAGCCATTTTCTCTGTGACCCATAAGAATCTCCACATTAAAACAATTTTCCTGGCTACCTCAGCCTGATTCAGGCCTTAGTCTCAGGCCTGCATGTGTGTATTTAGTCACTCAATCGTGTCCAACTCTTTGTGGCCAAATGGACTGTAGCCCACCAGGCTCCTCTGCCCATGGGATTCTCCAGGCAAGAATACTGGAGTGGGTTGCCATGCCCTCCTCCAGGGGATCTTCCCAACCCAGGGATCGAACCCAAGTCTCTGGCATTGTGGGAGGATTCTTTACCATCTGAGCCCCCAGGGAAGCCCAAGAATACTGGAGTGGGTAGCCTATCCCTTCTCCAGGAGATCTTTCCAACCCAGGAATCCAACTGGGGTCTCCTGCATTGCAGGCAGATTCTTTACCAGCTGAGCCATCAGGAAGTCCAATTTCAGGCCTTCACAGTCTCATTCTCATTTGTCTAATTGGGTGGCTCCTGACTGCTATTACCTTGAACTGCCCACTGAGTTTATGCAAAGTAATTTTAACATGTATGCACTTCCCTGAAGTGGAGACTTGACTGAAGGCTTTAATAGTCCTGGTTAAGCAGATACCCACATATCTTCATGGACAGATGGTGTGCAACTTTGCATCATTTAAAAATGCCACCCAGCCTATAAACTGATGCCTAGAGAATGTGAACCTGAAAGATAACAATGTGTAGGCTGAGGCCACAGATGTCACATCAGTCATCCTTGGCGGTTTTCTTGCACTGACCTTGGGAAGCCAGCTTATGATCTCAGAATGGACCGAAAACTGATCTTTGTATTACTATTGTCAGGTAGGTGGATTTTTTTTTTCTTAGCAGGATGCTGTTTTATGGGACATAGGATTATAGCTACAAGAAAAACTATCTCATTTTAGTCCTCTTTGACTTAACTGAATAACTGAATGAGTAGTATTCAGATCCCAGTCTTGTTGTTTAGTCACTCAGTCACATCTGACTCTTTTGTGACCCTATGGACTGTAGCCCACCAGGCTCCTCTGTCCATGGGATTTCCCAGGCAGGAATACTGGAGTGGGTTGCCATTTCCTTCTCCAGGGGTTCATCCCGCCCCAGGGATCAAACCCACATCTCCTGCACTGGCAGGTAGATTCTTTGCGCCTGAGCCACCAGGATCCCAGCCCAGTCTGGTGGATGGATTTTTTATTGTGAGTGGGTTGGTAAGGTGGTGAAGTTACCCATTGCTGGATGAGAGGTATGCTGTTCAATTACAAGCCTAGCCAGCCTTGAAACAATGTAATCAAATACTTTAAAAAACAAGTCTGTGTGAAAGAATGTTTTGCTTTATGGCATTTTCATGAGTTTAACTTTTAAATTAGAGTCATTAATGAAGGTGATGGTGGGTCTATGTTCCTTATTTTTCAAAAAGTTTTCCCCCAAATTATAATTTCCTCCTTCACCTGCCAAAAAATTACAAGCAACAAGTATGAACCCTGAATCCATGGCGCGGCCGTGGGGGCGCCGTTATTTTCCATTTTGTGGTCCATTACTGAGATGTGATACAGGGGAAAAAAAAGAAAGAAATAAAGAACTCTTATTGGCTGAGGGATTGTGTGGTTTGGACAGAAATGGAAATCAGTTCATTAAAATAAAAAGTAACATAGGTGCATTATGAAGTAGTATCAAATTAGCATTATTTTTGGCCTCTTCCTGAGAGTGTTAAGATTAAAAGTTCTTCTCAAATACAGCGTTTATGTGTCAGAAATACTAGTGCCCATAACCTAAATAAGGAGCAGGTAATTATTTGAAATGTGTTTAGCCCCCTCAGACGTGGTTGTAATTTGAGTTTACAGAGTCTCAAGAATCAACTGAGCCCTCTAGGAATTAGAGGAGGGATTCAGGAATTTCTTAGATATTAGTGTGGCTAAAAAATTCACTCATTCATGTTATGAAAATATCTGAACAAACTTTTTGCCTGACCCTGCACTAGGGGATAAAGTGTGTAATGGTTAAAGCACAGATATGAAAGTTTCAAACCTGGCTTCACATCTGAAAGCCAGGGAGAATTAAGGCAAGTTACTTTCCCTCCCTCAGCCTGTGTTCTTATCTGAGAAATACAGGAAATATTGGTACCTGCCTAGTGCTGTCAACGAGTAGTCACCTAAGGACTAAATAAAATCATTACCGTAATGTCCTTACTCCAGCGTCTGGTGGTAGTGAAGAGGTATTTAGCTATGCTAACAATTATAACCTAGGAAACAAACCTGGGTATAGGATGGTGACTTCTGAGAAGTGAAGGAGAAGGGGGAAATTCCAGGAAACAGAAGACTAGCAGAGTTATCTTCCTGGAGAAGGAAATGGGAGCCCACTCCAGTATTCTGGCCTAGAGAATCCCATGGACAGAGAAGCCTGGCTAGCTACAGTCCATAGTGTTGCAAAGAGTCGGACTCGACTGAAGCGACTTAGCACCCACGCTGGTGGCACTAGTGGTAAAGAATCCTCATGCCAAAGCAAGAGACCTGAGAGACACGGGTTTGATCCCTGGGTCGGGAAGATTCCCCTGGATGAGGGCATGGGAACCCACTCCAGGATCCTTGCCTGGAAAGTCCCATGGACAGAGGAGCCTAGTGGGCTTCAGTCCATACGGTTGCAGAGTTGAACACAACTGAAGGGATTTAGGATGCACGCACAGAGTTACTCGAATTTTTGTAAATAGCAAAGAATAAAGACAGTTAGCTTGAGGAAAAGGAAATACATGCCAGAAATATGACATAATATTTAAATATATCCAAATATATGTAAAGGTTTCACACAGAGGAGACCAGAGGTATTCATGGTGTGGTTCCAGAGGGCAGAGTGGGGTTACTGTCCCGAAGTAGACATGTTACCCATTTGGGGAAGCGGAGGGACACGATTTTGGAAAGGACTCCTGGAAAAGAAAGAAATTCATGCTACAAACGCTCAGGCAGAGTGAGTTAAAGCCTTAATGAGACTTCATGAGGTCAGCAAGTTTAAGTGACTCCACAGACTGCCTTGGTATCCAGTGCCAAGGCTGTCATCAGCTTTGCATTTTTGGAATCCTCCAAAGAAACTCTCTTGATGTGACTACTTTAGAAAATAAAAGGAAAGTATTGGAAATGATTGCCACCACCCTTACTCATTAGATGAAGAGAACATGAAAAGTGTGAGGAAATGAGGGGAAAAAGAGTTTGTTTGCTTTCTCCAGTAATCTAAAGGATAAAGCCAGTATTTCTAAGTGTATCAGAGATCATCCTCCTGTGGAGAGTAATTTTCTTTTCTATGATTTGATTCCCAATCCTTCAATTCCTTCACTCATTTGTGCCTTCAGTAATTATGCATGAGGTACCCTATACCAAGGCCACGACAGTGCCACGAATGAGCTCCTGAGTTCATGTTCAGGGCAGGTGGGGGCAGGGAGAGGGAGGGAACAGAGGCATTCAGCAGAAGAAGTATTGAAATAAAAAAGAGTGAAAAATAGCACCCAGAAATAAACTAGGGAAGGTGTTGGACATAATACAGAAGGCCAACATAGAGAAGGGTAGCAGGACCTTTTTCTCTGAGTTGGTGATGTTTCTGATGAAAGTTGAACAATGAGAAGAGGCCACACTTGCAAAATCTCGGGAGGGTGGTGGAGGTAGAAAGGAGAAGGACGAAAATTCTGAGGCAGAAGAAGGCAGAGTGTGTTCAAGGAAAAGCCAAAGCTCTGATTTGAGTATAGGGTCCTGATGCTAAACAGCACCTGGAGAGAGCTCTGGGTCCATAGGCCTTGGTGATCTGTGTGCATCTCACTACACACGCCTGCAAGCACCCCGTTAGAATGACTCAGCAAAGAAGCAAGGCTTCTCCTTTTCCTTCAGTAATCTAGGAAGAGAACATTTCTCTCAATTTAATTGTTTCAGGACTGAGTTCTGAACTGGGATTCAGGGACCACAGCACTCTAAATTTCTTAAAAGCCAAATCTGTGTCTTCATTTTTGTCTCCCCCACTCTGCTAGGCTTACATATGTGTGTAGTCTCTCAGTTTCATCCATGTGATCCCATGGACTGTAGCATACCAGACTCCTCTGTCCATGGAATATTCCAGCCAAGAATACTGGAGTAGGTGCCATTCCCTTCTCCATGAGATCTTCCTGACCCAGGGATCGAACCCACGTCTCCTGTATTGCAGGCAGATTCTTTACCATCTGAGCCACCAGGGAAGCCTGCCAGGCATGTACTAGGCTCTCAGTTAATACTAGTTGCAGAAACAACAAATGATCAGAAATTTGTTGCAGACCAGTTTAAGTGTGGAGAACTGATTGACTCGCATGGGTCTCAGTTTCGTCCTGCCTATCAAATAAAACACAGACTAGATGGCATCAAAATCCTTTTCATCTCTAATCTTCAGCGGTGCCTCAAAGGTCAGCCTGAGATGATCCATAGGCTAGTTTCCAAATCTCTAAATCTCTAGGTTGGTGTGAAGTTGGGTTTTTAGAAAGAAATGAACACTCTCATTCTGAACCCTTGGAGAAGGATTTCTAAGATGGGGAAGGAGGCACAGTATCTCAAAATCAACTTGCACTGGTTTCAAATTGGGAAGTTGGATTTAACATCATTGTGATGAATTTCTCTGTACTTTGGTCTCTAGAGGATGACTGAAAACATCTATGAACCTATTGGGGAAGTACATTTTAGATAATTTTCCCAAATGTCTTTATAGGTTATATTTTCACAAAACCTGTTGCAGCACAGACTCCAGGGCCACCTGACACTCCTGGTTTGCCAGGTAAGTTACCAACCAAAGCAGACAGGTAATAGATTTCCAGCCATTAGTATCATATCTGTGTATTTAATAAGCACCTATCTGTGTGGTTTTTTATGATACATAAGTCAAATTAAAGCAACAACACTAAAAAGGAACATTTCAGGGTTAACTCTGGCTATTGGAATTGGGGTAATTTTTTTCTGCTTTTTAATGCTTTCTAAATTCTCTGTGAAATGAATCATAAAATATAATTAGGAAAAGGTTTAAATTTTTTCAAATTAAGCCAAACATATACAACCTCTGCTTTCTAAGCTGTGTCTGTCATTAAGCAACAGTGACAAACACTAACAGAGAAAAACCTGGACATCAGCACGCTCATTTCATGTCCTTATTTACTGCTCAAAGAAACTTGGTTGTGATGGATACGGAAACTGATTTCCGGGATCTGATAGAGAGAAGAGCAAGAACTGACAGTAGACATATGAGGTAACCCAGGGTTAATATTTTCCCATTTTCTGTTTCTTTTAATTGAAATATAGTTGATTTACAGTGTTATATAGTAGTCAAGTGTACAAGATAGTGATTCAAAATTTTTATTGATTATGCTGCATTTAGAGTTTCATGCAATATTGACTATATTCCTTGTTCTCTACAATACATTCTTTTAGCTAATTTATATTATACATAATTGTTCATACCTCTTAATCCCTTACCCCTATTTTGCCCTTCCCGGCCCCCACTCCCTACTGGTAACCACTAGTTTCTTCTCTGTATCTGGGAATCTATTTCTGTTTTGTTATAGTTATTTATGTTATTTTTTCGATTCCACATATAAGTGATATAAAATATTTGTCTTCCTCTGACTTATTTCACTAAATATAACACCTTTTAGGCCCATCCATGTTGTTGTAAATGCCAGAGTTTCATTCTCTTTTGCAGCTGAATAATATTCCTGTGTGTGTCTGTGTGTGTCTGTGTGTGTCTATTTCTGTCTGTGTGTGTTTGTGTGTGTGTGTGTCTGTGTGTGTGTATGTCTATGTGTGTCTGTGTGTCTCTCTGTGTGTGTGTGTGTGTGTGTGTATCTGTATGTGTGTCTGTGTGTGTCTGTCTCTGTGTGGGTGTGTGTGTGTGTTGTACAGCTTCTCTATCCCCTCATCTGTTGATGGACTCTTCGCTTGCTTTCATACCTTGGCTATTGTAAACAATGCTGCTATGAACATTGCGGTTCATGCATTTTTTGGAGTTAGTGTTTTCTTTTCTTTGCGTATATACTGAGGAATGGAATTGCTGGATCCTATGGTAGCTCTATTTTTAATTTTTGGAGCAATTTCCATAGTATTTTCCATTATGGCTTCACCAATTTACATTCTCACCAGCATTATACAAGGATTCTGTTTTCTCTACATCCTCGCCAACTTTTGTAGATTTTTTTGATAGTCATTCTGACAGATGTGAGGTAGTATCTCACTGTGGCTATGATTTGCATTTCTCTGATGATTAGCCGTGTTGAACATCTTTTCATGTGTCTGCTGGCCATATATACATCTTCTTTGGAAAAGGCCCATTTTCTGTTTTATTGTAGGACTTGTTTCTCCTGTGATACAGTAACTCACCCACAAGTCCCCAGTTGCCACACTGTACTTGCTAAGAGTCATGGGACAGTGGCAGCATATAGAATCTTACGAAGGAATTCATGGAGAGACTTCTACCACACCTTGGGAGTTGGGCAATGTTCTGACCATGTCTGTCTCAGAAAAGCAAATGACTCCAAATATACTAAAAGCCCCAAGCCACAAAACACTATACATTCTTTTCTTGGTTCCCAAGCACCATACCAACCTCCAGTACATAGTGAAGGAGAGTTCCGACCTCAGTGTGTCTAGAGCCTTGTCTTCCTTGATATTTTGATCAGACTCTTCTTTCCTCATTTAATGGTCTTAATACCCTTGATGAAAGCCAGTTACCACAGATATAGGAGTTAATTTCTAGACTCTCAATTCTATTCCATTGATTCTTAGGGCAGCACCATACTGTTTTGACTACCATTGCTTTGTAGTAAGTTTTGAAATGATGCAAGGTAAGTCATCCACCTCTGTACTTTTTCAAGATGATTTTGGCTATTTGGGGTCCCTACAAGTTCCATATAATTTTAAGACCAATTTTTCTATTTTTGTAAACCTTTATATAAGTATATCTGTGTATACTTAATTCATTTAACTAGCCAGTAACTCTGCATGATTGACAATTATTATCCTCATTTTGTAAATTATGAACCAAAAGTATAGAGTATAAGTCTGCTGCCCAAGGTCTCAGCTAATAACTAGTGAAATTAGTTTGAAACCAGGCATTCAGGCTCTAGAGTCTGTGCATTTAATCCACACATTAAACTGCTTATTCATCATCCACATTGATGTTCTGAGCTTGGCCCTATCTTATTCTTTTTTCCTTTTTAACTTTTTTTTTTTCTTTTTGGTTGCACCATTTGGCATGTGGGATCCTAATTCTTAGGCCAAGGGTCAAACTCAGACCTCCAGCATTGAAAGTGAAGAGTCTTAACCTGTGAACTGTCAGGGAAGTCCTGGCTCTTCCATACTCTTGCAACATTGTCACTTAATGTTCTACTCATGCTTTCAGTAAAGTGAAGCCTGTATAAAGGCTCTTAGTCTGTCTTCTCCTTTTGGTACAGCTGCTGCTGCTGCTAAGTCACTTCAGTCGTGTCCGACTCTGTGCAACCCCATAGACAGCAGCCTACCAGGCTCCCCTGTCCCTGGGATTCTCCAGGCAAGACCACTGGAGTGGGTTGCCATTTCCTTCTCCAATGTATGAAAGTGAAACGTGAAAGTGAAGTTGCTTGGTCATGTCCGACTCTTAGTGACCCCATGGACTGCAGCCTACCAGACTCCTCTGTCCATGGGATTTTCCAGGCAAGAGTACTGGAGTGGGGTGCCATTGGTACAGCTAATGAACCCTAATTTTATGACTATGATGGTAACCTTTTGCTCATTTTTATCTGGGCTAAGTGATCTTTTTCTCTAGGGCTCTCCCTTTGATATTGCTACTTATTTCTCATTCATGATGATATTTTAAAGTCAAAAGGAAAGAAAATAAATCCAGAGCACAGAAGGTGAACATAGTGCATCTTTTGAAGGCCACTGGGAAGGTGGACCAGGAAAATGGCATTGTGTCTCACCAGGAGACACAGTCTCAGTCGCTAAATCATATCCAACTCTTCTCAAGTGAATCAGGCTAATATCCGATTGCTTTATAAATCTACTCAACACAAGATAAGGGTGATGTAAGACAGGGACCCCAACCCTTGTCAGGAACTGGGCCACATAGCAGGAGTGAGCAAACTATCATCTGTATGTACAGCCACCCCCATCCCTCACATCGCTCCCTGAGCTCCACCTCCTGTCAATCAGCAGCAGCTTTAGATTCTCACAGGAGCATGGACCCTGCTGTGAACTGCACATGGAAGGTACCAGGTGTGTGCTCCTTATGAGAATCTAATGCCTGATGATCTGCGGTGCAAATGGAGACTATAATGAGTAGAGGGGTTAATCTCAGTGTAGTCACAATAGAAACAACGTGCACAATGAGTGTAATGTGGGTGATTCATCCCAAAACCCTCTTCTCCCAACGTTCATCCATGGGAAAATTGTCTTCCATGAAACCGGTCCCTGGTGCCTGAAAGATTAGGGACTACTGATATTAGATGGAGAAGGCAATGGCACCCCACTCCAGTACTCTTGCCTGGAAAATCCCATGAATGGAGGAGCCTGTAAGGCTGCAGTCCATGGGGTCGCTGAGGGTCAGACACAACTGAGCGACTTCACTTTCACTTTTCACTTTCATGCATTGGAGAAGGAAATGGCACCCCACTTCAGTGTTTTTGCCTGGAGAATCCCAGGGACGGGGAAGACTGGTGGGCTGCCGTCTATGGGGTCGCACAGAGTCGGACACGACTGAAGTGACTTAGCAGCAGCAGCAGCAACTGATATTAGAACCTTTGAAAATGTAAGACATAGTCCTAATGATTAGGAAAATGAAGTTTCTACATGTTTATCTAGTCTGGAGCAATATTCTTGCGGCAGGCAGTGCATTAGACTCCAATGTCTGAGTACACAGATGATTCTAATACACAGCAACAAGAGTGAGCATACTGATTTAGTTTCTGTTTTCCCATTCATTATTGTCCAGCCAGGCATGAGAAGTATCAGTGCGTGAGAACTTTCATTTTTAATTAGAATTTTTCTCATCCAGTCTAACTTCCTTAATCCCATATCTAATATGTTTAGGGAGTTTAGCTACACAAATGCCCATATCTTAAAATAAAGCTGGCATATCTAAAATACGTGAAATCTTCTTTAATTCTGAGGATTCATGGTAAAGCAAGAGTAACTGGACTAGAAGATATTTAGCAGGGAAAAAAATGATATTTCAGGTTATAAATTGTTATCAACCAGAAATATCTGTCCTTCCATAAGCTGGATATGACACTGGATATCATTCTACCTCTATGTTAAGGGACTAATCCTCCCACCCTCAGCTTCTGCACAACAGAAATTATTGGTTTTGCATCTTTTCAGTTAGCCCTGATTTATTAGAAGGGATGGCTTACTTGAGAGTTAGTTACATAACTTGGTGAGAGTTTCATCTTCTTTTAATGACACTTATTTGGTGCTCTCAACCTTTTTTATTTTGCATAGATCATGGCAGAACTTGGCAGAGAGTTCTGCAGTCAAATAGGTGGGAAATGAAACACCACCTCCACCATTTATCAGCTTTATGATCTTAGACAAGTTAAGCGATGTTTCTGATCTTTGGGTTTTTTTTCCTCTACACATAATAAATTAATACATAATAATATACTCTCAGGTAATTGTTTTGAAGAGAAAATGCCTAGAATGTAGTTAATACACAATTTGTTTGTTATGAATATTACTGTCTCAGACATGCAAATGTCTATGATTTTGGAATAATGGAGTACCTTAGGTAGCAGTCCCCAACCTTTTTGGCACTGGGAACCAGTTTCATGGACAACCAATTCCATAGACCAGGAGTGGGAGGGGTGGTTTTGGGATGATTCAATTGCATGACATTTATTGTGCACTTAATTTCTATTATTATTATTACATTAGCCCCACCTCAGATCATTAGACATTAGATCCCAGAGTTTGGGGACCCCTGCCGTTTACTCGCATTTTATAAGTGAGACATGGAGGCTTAGAAAATTCGGTGACTTACTCAGGTCTTCCACCCCTTGGTGGCAAAGCCAGGACTAGAATCCTGATCTCCTTTCTCCCTGGGGCAATGAACAGAAATATCCCTTGCTTTCTATCTGTTGAGGCTGAAGAATGCACAGTGGCTGGGATTATAGGCTGGTTTTTCTCTCTCACTGGCTGGTTCAGTAATAGTTCGGAACAGCGAGAGTGACTAGAATCTGGGCAGGACATAGACTGACAGGGCCAGGCTATGAAGTTCCGTCAGGGAAACCACTGTCCTCCGAGGCAATAACAGCTTCAAGGCAGACTTAGTGAGGAGCTGTTCTCTACCAAGCTGGGGAAGACAGAGTTGTGACCCACTGGCTGCTGGGAACTGTCCAAGCAGGCCACTCTGTAGGTGAGCAGACACTGGGTCATTGCATTTGACATCCGGTCCACTGATTGCACCAGTGGACATGCTCTCTAAGAGTCATTAACCAGAGACTTCACACAAAATTTCGAGGGCTATTCAAAACACTTAAGTGCAAATGTTATCCCATCAACTTTTTTTTTTTTAAACTTTACATAATTGTATTAGTTTTGCCAAATATCAAAATGAATCCACCACAGGTATACATGTGTTCCCCATCCTGAACCCTCCTCCCTCCTCCCTCCCCATACCATCCCTCTGGGTCGTCCCAGTGCACTAGCCCCAAGCATCCAGTATCGTGCATCGAACCTGGACTGGCATCTCGTTTTATCCTTTAGAAAGTTCAATTTTTCTAAATTGTAACTAGCTACTTTGACTTACTAAATCTCTCCAAAAAATAAAAGTGAACAACAGCAGACAAAAGGGACATCTAACTATATTATCACAACTTGATCAGATTGATGTTGTCAACCCTTTGGTTCAAGGGCAAAACTGAGTATTTCTTTTAAAATATTGCTTCATGGCAATAGCTTTCTCCAAATATCTTTTGGAATAAGGAAGAGTCCTGTCCATTCTGTAAAAAAATAATAAGGTCTGGAAGAAAAGGCATTGAGTTGGAAGCCAGCAAATGTGAGTTTTTCCCAGTTTTACCACAAATAAGCTGTTCAGAACTTTCACAAATACATTACCGATCAGTTTTCCTGGTCATCCCAGTGCCAGAAAAGTCTAACACTTAGAAAATGTCACTTTCTGACTTGGAAACTATTGAAGGCCTTTCATAGGTGGGGTGTATCCTTGTAAGAGTTTGCTTTGCTGAGATAAGACTTCTATCAGTTGCAAGGCAGGAGGGAACCAAGCTAAAACCAACGACTGCATGAGATGACTTTATCACTTCATGACAGGAGCTCAGCAGCTAGAAATTTGGGCAGAGAGCAAAACTACAGGGTGTTGGTCCAACATTGCATTTTATATTCTTTCTAATGACATTCCATGTTAGAAAGTCAGTTGTTTGGGAGAGCTGTGTGCCTAGCAGTTAGAGCATAGTGCAGAGAGCTGGGAGACTAGATCTCCATGCCCGACTGTGTCTCTAACCCATGAGTCAACCCACCTCTCCCGCACTGTCGTGCTCCCTCCTGCAATACCCAGACATCTCAGGCTGGTAGAGTTTTTCTGAACAACTGTGAGGTCAGAGCCGTGACAATACAAGACAAAAGAGATGAATGTTCTGGAACAATTCAGATGTTATGCAAGTATGAGATGATACCACCACACAAATTTGGAATATTTAAGATTCTGGGTGGCATATTCATTCATTCATTCCTGCCTCTGAAACCTAAAATTAAAGTGATTCAGTCCAAGTAACAAATACATACTTTGTGCAAAGTGCCAGAGCAAATGTCATTTTAGTATTTGGGCACTATAAAAATTTTTTTAAGCTAGGAGTTTGAGGCCTTGCTAAACCTACCCTTTTATTCCCGTTTGCACTAATTTGCCACTTGAACATGAAACTCGTGTCAGTCTGAGAGGTTTGCCATCTTTGC
Organism: Bos taurus; assembly: GCF_002263795.3. Lineage (NCBI taxonomy): Eukaryota > Metazoa > Chordata > Mammalia > Artiodactyla > Bovidae > Bos > Bos taurus. Next base: position 14,132,341 of record NC_037344.1, on the reverse strand, counting down.
CTACTGGCTGCCCTCTAAGGCCCACGTAAATGCACACTGTATTCTCTTTCTTCATATTTTAGCCCATTTTAAGGTCACTTCTTCACCTTAATTCGACCTCGTCCACATTTCCGCCTAAAACTCTATCCATCCTTCAAGTTTCAGCCAGTGACTCAGTGCAAGCAGGCGAAGGGTGAGGCTTCAGAGTAAGTCTTTGGAGCCCAGTGAAGCTCAGGAACTGTGCCGTGTTGGTCCAAGACCCATGTGTTCCTTAGGTAGTGTGACACTGGACACATCTTCCATTATGCCTCGAGGTAAAAGTGCTTCTCTTGGAGACAGAGTGGAATTTTTCAGGTATAGTCTGGATATGTTCCTGAAAAAGAAGTAAAAGGGTTAAGGAAAAGACCCTCAGGTCAATATTGCTAGAGCAGAAAACAGTTTTTCTTAGAGGCTCTAACAAGAGGACATGGAAGTCTAAGAGGTATAAAGGAAGTAATACAATAAATTGGTGTGAACAAATCATCAAAATGAAGACTACGTGATTATTCTATCAATTCTAGCCCTTAGGGTATCTGGGAATTTCAAGGAACTTAGTTGTCATTTTTGTGTGTACAATGCATCCCAATGTTCACCAGCTAATATGCTAAAACATCGAAGAAATCCTGCTGACAAGATCTCAACCAGGTGGAGATCTGTGAAGTAGGAATATTATTGGAAAACAGCAGAATTCGGTCTCAGTTTTGTTCCTTACCTACTTTGTTAAACTGAGCCAATCATTTAATTTTCAAATTTATTATCTGTAAAATAAGCAAGTTAGATTAACTGTTCCAAGGGACTTGAAGGTAAAATGTAAAAGTATATTCTGAATTAATTAGGACAAAATTGAGATTGACTTTTAATCAATGAACAAGGCAAACAGGAAAAGACCCTGATGCTGGGAAAGATAGAAGGCAGAAGAAGGGGTCAGCAGAGGATGAGATGGTCGGGTGGCATCACTGACTCAATGAACATGAGTTTGAGCAAACTCCGGGAGACAGTGAAGGACAGGGAAGCCTGGAGTGCCGCAATCCATGGGGTCGCACAGAGTCTGAGCACAGAGGACAGAGACACAATTGAGCGACTGAACAACAAGTAACAGAAAGGGAAGGGCCTAGAGCAAAAGAGGGGAAAAAAGGCAGGAAAGAAATGCCTCCTGGAATCCAGCCCATAAGAGGTTCAGGCTAGACTGTTAAAATTGCTTTGCTAAAGTTCAAATTAATTTTAATGAGCTGTCTCTCCCTAAGCATTTTCTTATTTGGATAGCAAAAAGTTACACAGAACTGATTATCCCTGGCGAACACCATGTTCCTCTTCTCTGACTTTGCTTAAAATGAGAGGCTTGAAAGTGCCAGTTTTTAGAGGTGTGAGATCTTACCGTCGGCTCTGTGGCATATTCTTTTTACAACTTGCTGCAATTTTCTGTCCTTGAAGGTCTTAGTCCACAGGCCTTCCCTACCAAAGGCTGTGCTGACAAGTGATAAGGACCCTCTGTAAGGAGGAGCAGCCTATTTGCAAAATGATTTATCTTGACCAGTACTGAACACAAGATGGGATCGTCTTATGAAGAGCTCAGGCCATGGTTTTTTGGCTTGTTCTTTTTTTTTTCCTACATCCTCCTTTGTGCCATAGACAATGATCTTCTCCAAATGAAAGTCTGGTTCAAACACTTCAGAAGAGGTGGCAAGAATACACGGAAGAACTATACAAAAAAATCTTCACGACCCAGATAATCACGATGATGTGATCACTGACCTAGAGCCAGACATCCTGGAATGTGAAGTCAAGTGGGCCTTAGAAAGCATCACTACGAACAAAGCTAGTGGAGGTGATAGAATTCCAGTTGAGCTATTTCAAATCCTGAAAGATGATGCTGTGAAAGTGCTGCAACTCAATATGCCAGCCAACTTGGAAAACTCAGCAGTGGCCTCAGGACTGGAAAAGGTCAGTTTTCATTCCAATCCCAAAGAAAGGCAATGCCAAAGAATGCTCAAACTATCGCACAATTGCACACATCTCACATGCTAGTAAAGTAATGCTCAAAATTCTCCAAGCCAGGCTTCAGCAATACGTGAACCATGAACTTCCTGATGTTCAAGCTGGTTTTAGAAAAGGCAGAGGAACCACAGATCAAATTGCCAACATCCGCTGGATCATCAAAAAGGCAAGAGAGTTCCAGAAAAACATCTATTTCTGCTTTATTGACTATGCCAAAGCCTTTGACTGTGTGGATCACAATAAACTGTGGGAAATTCTTCAAGAGATGGGAATACCAGACCACCTGATCTGCCTCTTGAGAAATCTGTATGAAGGTCAGGAAGTAACAGTTAGAACTGGACATGGAACAACAGACTGGTTCCAAATAGGAAAAGGAGTACGTCAAGGCTGTATATGGTCACCCTGTTTATTTAACTTATATGCAGAGTACATCATGAGAAACGTTGGACTGGAAGAAGCACAAGCTGGAATCAAGATTGCAGGGAGAAATCTCAATAACCTCGTATATGTAGATGACACCACCCTTATGGCAGAAAGTGAAGAGGAACTGAAAAGCCTCTTGATGAAAGTGAAAGTGGAGAGTGAAAAAGTTGGCTTAAAGCTCAACATTCAGAAAACGAAGATCATGGCATCCGGTCCCATCACTTCATGGGAAATAGATGGGGAAACAGTGGAAACAGTGTCAGACTTTATTTTTCTGGGCTCCAAAATCACTGCAGACGGTGACTGCAGCCATGAAATTAAAAGACGCTTACTCCTTGGAAGGAAAGTTATGACCAACCTAGATAGCATATTGAAAAGCAGAGACATTACTTTGCCAACAAAGGTCCATCTAGTCAAGGCTATAGTTTTTCCTGTGGTCATGTATGGATGTGAGAGTTGGACTGTGAAGAAGGCTGAGCACCAAAGAATTGATGCTTTTGAACTGTTGTGTTGGAGAAGACTCTTGAGAGTCCCTTGGCCTGCAAGGAGATCCAACCAGTCCATTCTGAAGGAGATCAGCCCTGGGATTTCTTTGGAAGGAATGATGCTAAAGCTGAAACTCCAATACTTTGGCCACCTCATGCGAAGAGTTGACTCATTGGAAAAGACTCTGATGGTGGGAGGGATTGGGGGCAGGAGGAGAAGGGGATGACAGAGGATGAGATGGCTGGATGGCATCACTGACTCTATGGATATGAGTCTGAGTGAACTCTGGGAGTTGGTGATGGACACGGAGGTCTGGCATGCTGGGATTCATGGGGTCACAAGACTGAGCAACAGAACTGAACTGAGCCTGCTTCTCTGCATCCTGAATCCCCTCAGGGTCTACAGTCTGCAGGGGCAGCAATGGCTGAAAGCATGGTGTCTGCAACATCCTTTGTTCACTGATACGGCAGGCAATTTTTTTTCATCCACACCATCAAGGCCTATGAAAAACATCTGGATTCTAAACAATCATAGGATTTCATTTAGCTTTAACACACTATGCTAAGCACTGGGATCTTGTGGAGTTTTTAGCCTAAACCAAAGTAGGGGACGGAGAAGGCAATGGCACCCCACTCCAGTACTCTTGCCTGGAAAATCCCAAAGACAGAGGAGCTTGGTAGGCTGCAGTCCATGGGGTCGCTAAGAGTCAGACATGACTGAGCAACTTCACTTTCACTTTTCACTTTCATGCACTGGAAAAGGAAAGGCAACCCACTCCAGTGTTCTTGCCTGGAGAATCCCAGGGACGGGGCAACCTGGTGGGCTGCCATCTATGGGGTCTCACAGAGTCGGACACGACTGCAGCAACTTAGCAGCAGTAGCAGAAAGTAGGGGAGGTCAGAGAAGACCTCCCAATAAAAATGTCCTTGAACTGGGACCTGAAAAGTGGATAGCCAGCCAAGAAGGGGACGACGGGAGGATATATCAGGCAAAGAGAAGACTAGGTACAAAGGTGTGGGCTTGGAGAAGAGTGTGCTGCATTTGAGGAACCAAGAGCTGTCCAGATGCCTGGACCCCAAAGGAGAACGAAGTTGCAAGCACTGATGGGGAGGCAGGCAGGGGCTGGGGCAGGCAGGGTCTTGTAGGTGTTCATAAAGAGGAGGGGGCACCATCCCATAGACTGAGCACACCTCCCTAACTAACCACTGAAACTCTGGACTCAGACAGGCAGAAAGCCTGGGGTAGTGCAATCTTTGCACTCAGTGAAAATTCTAGATGGCTTCAGGTAAACTTTTAGCTACCCAGTTGGCACTAGTGGCAAAGAACTCGCCTGCCAATGCAAGAGACCAGAGATGCAGGTTCGATTCCTGGGTCAGGAAGATCCCCTGGAGGAGGAAATGGCAAGCCATTCCAGTATTCTTGCCTGAAGAATCCCATGGACAGAGAAGCTTGGTGGGCTACAGTCCATAGGGTTGCAAACAGTCGGACACAACTGAAGTGACTTAGCATGCATGCACTTCTTAAAAACTTTAAATTTGGTGTGGTTTTATTTTTTTGTTTTTCACTTTGGGATTTTTTTTTTCTCGTAGTTGTAAAATTGTGTGCTTGTTATTGAAACATCCAAAATATTGTGTCAGTCTGCTGTGGAGGCAGGTTTCCACTATTCTTACACTCATTCCGTGCATGCCCCTTTGCATGTGGCTTGTTTCATTCATCAGTACATTTATTTTAGGCGCTATCCAGACACTCACCTCCCTGTCTCTCCATAAGAACCTAGTCAAACAATTCGTTGCTGTATGTGAATTATATCTCAAGAAAATGAGAAGATCTTTTTAAAAAAGAAAGGAAATTGGCCAAACATTTACAACAGCTAGTATTTCACTGAATACCCACCATGTACGGAGCCCTGTTCTAGTGTGGAAGAGATTCAAAATGTGCCAGGCCTGGGATCTAGGAGCCCAGGGAAGCTTGTTTCAGAAAAGCTCACTGGTATCCACAGGGGTTATAAATGTGTGCCCTAAATGTGAGTGAATTGCACTGAACTAGAGAGACAGATCATTTTTGTTCATTAGCTATTCTATTTTGTTTTTACATGCTTTCATTGATTCCTAATGAAAATCTTTCTTTCCATGATTTTAAACTCAATAGTTGCTGAACCTCAACATTCCTATGATCTAGTTATTGTTTAAAAACACTTGGTCTTAACAGATGCACACTACTATGTGTAAAATACATAAACAACAAGGACCTGTTGTATAGCACAGGAGACTATATACAATATTTAGTAATAATTTAATGGGAAAGAACCTGAAAATATACATATATGTCTGTGTGTATGTGTGTGTGTGTATAACTGAATTCTTTTTGAATTATAGTAAATCAACTATATTTCAATTGAGAAAAGCACTTGTTCTTACATTATACTTTACACCTTTGCATCAAAATGATGAAGGATAACTTAGAGATACTAGTTATTTGTCACACCATATACCTAATTGAAACAGGAGAGTGAAAAAGTTGGCTTAAAGCTCAACATTCAGAAAACGAAGATCATGGCATCTGGTCCCATCACTTCATGGGAAATAGATGGGGAAAAATGGAAACAGTGTCAGACTTTTTTTTTTGGGCTCCAAAATCACTGCAGATGGTGATTGCAGCCACAAAATTAAAAGATGCTCACTCCTTGGAAGGAAAGTTATGACCAACCTAGATGGCATATTCAAAAGCAGAGACATTACTTTGCCAACAAAGGTCCATCTAGTCAAGGGTATGGTTGAGAGTTGGACTGTGAAGAAAGCTGAGCACTGAAGAATTGATGCTTTTGAACTGTTGTGTTGGAGAAGACTCTTGAGAGTCCCTTGGACTGCAAGGAGATCCAACCAGTCCATTCTAAAGGAGATTGGTCCTAGGTGTTCTTTGGAAGGAATGATGCTAAAGCTTAAACTCCAATACTTTGGCCACCTCATGTGAAGAGTTGACTCATTGGAAAAGACTCTGATGCTGGGAGGGATTGGAGGCAGGAGGAGAAGGGGATGACAGAGGATGAGATGGCTGGATGGCATCACCAACTCGATGCCTGTGAGTCTGAGTGAAGTCCAGGAGATGGTGATGGACAGGGAGGCCTGGCGTGCTGCGATTCATGGGGTTGCAAAGAGTCGGACATGACTGAGCGACTGAACTAAACTGAATTGATACCTAATTTGTGTAATAATTTTTTATATACATGGATGGCATCACTGACTCGATGGACATGAGTCTGAGTGAACTCCGGGAGTTGGTGATGGACAGGGAGGCCTGGCGTGCTGCGATTCATGGGGTCGCAAAGAGTCGGACACGACTGAGTGACTGATCTGATCTGATCTGAATGAGTCAGGTGGAGCTTCCCAGGTGGCTCAGTGGTCAAGAATTTACCTGCAACATAGGAGATGCAAATTCAGACGCTGTGTTGAGAAGATTCCCTGGAGAAGGAAATGGCATCTCACTCCAGTATTCTTGCCTGGAAAATCCCATGGACAGAAGAGCCTGGGGGCTACAGTCCACGAGTCACAAAGAATCGGACATGACCGAGCAACTAACTACACACTATACTAACTAATGTGTGTGTGTGAAGGCACACAAATTATATATTAAACTAACTTAGTCCTCTCAATGACATTTTGAAGTATTATCATTTTACAGATGGGGAAATCAAGGCTCGCCTTCTTCACCTGTAAGGCCCTGCCACATGAAAATTCTGGAGCTGCCACTGGGAGAGATGTGGGATGAATTTGTCTTGTGTGATGTGCTCTGTGGTCCACTCATTCCCTCAACCTTAATCCCTTTCTCAACTTCTCTTTCATACAGCTGTGCCTTCTTCGACCAGTGCCATTCCTAGTACAGCGCCACTCGCTCCTGAGCATATAATTGTTGAAACAGCAACAAGGGGTTTCTTGATGTTTTAAAACAGTTTTTCTCTGGAGTCACTGTTATGATGCAGCTCTACTTAATGGGACTGACTACTGCAGGGAAACTGACAAAGACCGAGAAATGAAAGCAAAATAGTCAAAGTCTCTCTCCTCTAGAGGAACTCTCGCTTCTGGAATGTTGGACAAGAATAATACTGTAGATTAAAGACATTAAAACATTCTAGAAAAACACATAAATGATGAATGTGAGCATGAAATAGTAGGCCAGGTATAAGGGATCCAGTAGTGCAGTGGTGAGAGGGGCTTACGGTCAAACCTGGCTGGAATCAGCCCTGAGCTTGGCCCTGTCCCAGGTGCTGACCTGAGTAGATCGAGCCCTGAGTTCTCCAACGGGTCTCCATCTCTTAATTTTAAAATGGGGCTCATTATACCTATCTCACAGTGTTTCTCTAAGAATTAAATAAGAAAATGTGTGTAAAATTGCTTGACTGAGAGCCCAAGACATCATATGTGCCCAGTAAAGTATAAGCCATCTGGGTCCTGAGATAAGGATGATCAGGTGGCATTCACTGTCTCTCTGATTATTCTTCTATGGAGAAGAAGATGACTTTGAAGAGCAGGTTGAAAGTAGAAAAGAAGAAGGTCTTTTGTAGGTGGGGTTTCAGCAGGGTCCTCTGGATTTAAAGTAAAGTCTCAAGGAAGACAGCATAGCTCTTGGATCATTAGCTAGTGGAAACACAGAAAAAGGGAAGCAATGGGTTTTCAGGAGGATGGAGACCAAGAGAAGAAAATTAGGCTAAGTGCTTAGAACCCATTACTGGACTTTTGTATCCAGTTAAATAATCTACTTTTCAAAGTGATTTCAGTGTGAAGCCCACATGATAGTGTCAAACCAGAAACATTCATGGGTCCACTGCAGACACACACAGCACACATGCCATGAATCCTGTAAATAGTGAGTGGCTAAAGAATGACCCACTATAATCAAGTCTTTGATGAGGTCATGGAATGTAGTGCAGTATGTTATTAGTAGTAAATTTAAGAAATGACATAAAATGGCATTGGGAGACAGCAGAAAAAGAAATATTATTGTGGACTGGTAAGGGGGTATTAACTCTAGCAAAGAATTCAGCTCAGTTCAGTTCAGTTGCTCAGTCATGTCCGACTCTTTGTGAAACCACACATCGCTACACGCAAGGCCTCCCTGTCCATCACTGTCTCCTGGAGTTTACTCACTCATGTCCATTGAGTCGGTGATGCCATCCAGCCATCTCATCCTCTGTCATCCCTTCTCCTCCAACCCTCAATCTTTCGCAGCATCAGGACCTTTCAAATGAGTCAGCTCTTCGCATCAGGTGGCCAAAATACTGGAGTTTCACCTTCAGCATCAGTCCTTCCAATGAATATTCAGGACTGATCTCCTTTAGAATGGACTGGTTGGATCTCCTTGCTGTCCAGGGGACTCTCAAGAGTCTTCTCCAACACCATCAATTCATCAGTTCAAAAGCATCAATTCTCTGGCACTCAGCTTTCTTTATAGTCCAACTTTCACATCCATACATAACTACTAAAAAACCATAACCTTGACTAGACGGATCTTTGTTGACAAAGTAATGTCTCTGCTTTTTAATATGCTGTCTAGGTTGATCATAACTTTTCTTCCAAAGAATAAATGTCTTTTAATTTCATAGCTGCAGTCACCATCTGTAGTGATTTTGGAGCCCCCCAAATAATGTCTGCCATTGTTTCCACTATTTCCCCATCTATTTGCCATGAAGTGATGGGAACAGATGCCATGATCTTCATTTTCTGAGTGTTGAGTTTTAAGCCAACTTTGTCACTCTCCTCTTTCACTTTAATCAAGAGGCTCTTGAGTTCTTCTCCACTTTCTGCCATAAGGATGGTGTCATATGCATATCTGCGGTTATTGATATCTATCCTGGCAATCTTGACTTAAGCTTGTGCTTCATCCAGTCCAGCGTTTCTCATGATGTACTCTGCATATAAGTTAAATAAGCAGGATGACGGAATACAGCCTTGACATACTCCTTTTCCGATTTGGAACCAGTCTGTTGTTCCATGTCCAGTTCTAACTGAATGGATGTTCAGTCATGTCCAGCTCTTTTTGAGGATTGGACTGATGTTCATGTGGGATTACAGCTCAATATATCTCTTTCTGATCACTATTTTTACATTTTTAAAAAATGCACTGCTTCTTGTGGAAGTCCATAGATGGTTCTTCAAATAGTTTCTCATATCCTTCCCTTTAGTGCATGAGGGAGTTTACTAATTCCTGATGAATGGAAACTTGTTGGGTAGCTGAAAGTAGATATTGGGATTATTAATGTTAAGACTGACACATCACCTCATATATTTTACTTACTCACTGTTGAAAGATAAACTATGTAGTTCTTTAAACACAGTTAAGGAATAACAAAAATCCACTAGACAGTCTAATTCCAAAGGGGTATTTTTTAAATATGACATATGTTTTCTGACCTTATTTTCAATATTGTCTTTTTAGGACAAATGATAGTAGTTCAACCTGATTTGACACAGCCAGGTTTGTTAATATTTGACAAAGAATGATGATCATTCCATTTAACATTTTGTTTTGAGAGTTTTAAATGCCTTGGAACAGAAGCATCAATTTTATTTTTTTAAGTTTATTTTCTTTCTGATTTTGCTTAAAAAAATTTAATCGAAGTATAGTTACTGTACATTATTATTTGTTCTAGGTGTAGAATATAATGATTCACACTTTTAGAAGTGACACTCCATGTATAGTTGTTATAAAATATGGCTGCATTCCCTGTGTGCTATACAATATACGTGCTGTGCTTAGTTGTACAGTCGTGTCCAACTCTCTATGACACCATGGACTGTAGCCCACCAGGGTCCTCTGTCCGTGGGATTCTACAGGCCAGAATACTGCAGTGGGTTGCCATTCCCTTCTACAGAGGGTCTTCCCAACTCAGAGATCAAACCCAGGTCTCCTGCACTATAGGCAGATTCTTTACTGTCTGAGGCAGCAGGGAAGCCCTGTACAATAATATATCCTTGCAGCTCATTTTACACATGACAGTTTGTACCTCTTATTCTCCTATCCCCATATTGCCTTTCCCTCTTCCCTCTCCCCACTGGTAACCACTAGCTAATTTCAAAAACAAGAGTGTTACTTATTTCAATGACACAAATTGTAAAAACAAATAAAATATGCTCTTTTCAGAACCAAAATAGGCATTTCCAATTTCCTTAAACATTTTAGAAACAGCAGTATATAATCTGATCATCATTTTTATTTTAAGTTATATATCTTCAGCTTTCTAGCCAACCGTGGGTACATCCAGAATAAATACAGATCCTTCCTGTCTTAGTCCAGATTTGTTTTAGACTCTGTGCTACCACTTTGGAGCTACCTTCCCAACACTGTTTGTGGACTATCACTTTCCCCTATAAAAAGACAAAGCGATATTACCCTGATTTTACCTGCTTTATTTTACATATGCTGTGTGGTCATTTACTTTACACTTTTATAATTTGCTCCTCTGTTTTTCTCCTATAGCAATGGTAATCGCTATTCTTGCGCTGATTGCTGGTATCATTGGAATTACCATCGGAAGTGTCAGCCTTTTTTTCATACTGCAAATGGTGAGGACTCAGTTTTAATTTTAAGTTCTGGTATAAATAGCTCCAGGAGGGTTTAACTCTACGGCTTCAACTAAACTCAAAAGGAAAACAAACCGCATGAAACTCCATCTTTTTCAACTGAACACAGAGAAGTCACTGAGTTACTCTAGCAGAATTTTTTATTTGGCATTTGCCTATGAAGAATCCCCAAATACCAATCTACCTGTTTTCCAACGAAACATCCTCCAAGGCTTCTAACTTGGTTTAATATATTTTGATGGATGTGTATGAAATAGTCAAATGTCTAATTATAGTATCTAGTTTAATTTGCATATGAAAAATCTTTAAAATAACACGATATATTTACTAATGCTGAAAATATTTGCTTTTTTATTCTATTTCCTGGGACAGATTTTTCAAATTCCACCTATGAATTTTCAGCCATGAATAATGTTTTTCATCACTAAAGATACTTTTGAGTCTGTATGACAGCATTCTAAAGCACATCACCTTTGCTATAACCTCCTGTTTAAGGTAGTTCAGACACAACATTTGTGTGTGTGATTATAATGCTAGTAATTTGGAATTATAATCCTAGGTCATTAAGTACCTAGTCACAAAAGAGTGGTGCAATTGAGTTCTCATTCACCCTCTATTTTTATCTTTCTTTGTGATCTCCATACCACAGCCATTCTATATACGTATATATTCTTTATAAAATGCTTGTTTTCGAGAGCTCACAAAACTGCAATGTCAGGGCTATAACAACAAGATTGATAGTAAATCTACATAGAGTTCCCTTGCCCTTTTCTTTTTTAACTATTTTTGTTAGGTGAGTTTGATAATCATTCAAATCTATGGTTGATTAGCTTTACTCCATGTAAATTTATCTTCTCTAAATAATAATTTCTTATTAAAAGTAAAGTAATTGAGAGTGTCTGCTCTAATATGAGAGATTTTGTAAGGACTTGAGTGGAAGATGACTCCTCTGTTTGCAGTTTAAATGTTGGGGACAAAGTCATCCCCTTGTTTTTGGGCACAGATGAGAAATTTAGTTGTCTTCTCTCTTGGCTGATGACCTAAATCTGAAAAAGACAATGACATACTTGGTTGGCAAAATTCAGAGAACATCTTGCATACGAATATAGTAGAATTGGGTCATGGTTATTATGACTAAAAGAACTATCGCTTTTTAAAAAAAATTTCAATTCAGCTTTTCATTACAGCAGGGAACTATGACACAGTCAGTGTTTGGAGTAATAGTTCTCCTATGGAAATAACAAATACTATTTACAAATACAAGTTTAAACCAAAGTTTATAGGTATCTATAAAATAACTGCTTTCTCCACAAAAGAACTCTACAACGTGAATTTAATTGAAAGAAAACAAACTTTAGCCAAAAAAATGTGCTTTTAATCTGAGGTATTTTTCTTACTGTGTCTAAGTGTATAAAATTGTGGCACTAACATTCTTCTCCCTTTTATTCATAGAGAAATCAAGTATCACCACGTGTTTCTGAAACTCCTGGACAAACAGAACAAAAAGGTTGGTGCTAATATTTTTATTGCCTTTTGCCATTTTGGAAGGAAAATAAATTAATAACTTACTTTTATACTCTTCAATATAATAAAATTCTCTCTTAGGTGTAAAGTATCTTTTAAAAAAAAGTAAAAAAAAATGCTACACATAAAGCAAAAAACAAGTTCTTTTCTGTACTTTTTATTTTTCAAGCTACAAAGTTGAGTATAGGAGAACCTGTAGGCGGCTAGTTCAATAGCCCCAAATCTGGAGCCAGACCTTGGTTTGAATCCGTACTCCACCACTTAGCAGCTGTGTAACCCTAAGCCAGCTATTCTTATGGAGATAATAATAGTGAGTGGGCTGATAATTCAACATGGGCATAATGATGGTGTTCACCTCACAGAGTTTCATGAGGATCGAATGAACTACCATAAGTACTAGAGTGCCTAGAGCAGTTCTTGGACTGAGTAAGCACCCAACGCCTGCTACTACTGCTGCTAAGTCACTTCAGTCGTGTCCGACTCTGTGCGACCCCAGAGACGGCAGCCTACCAGGCTCCCCCGTCCCTGGGATTCTCCAGGCAAGAACACTGGAGTGGGTTGCCATTTCCTTCTCCAATGCATGAAAGGAAAAAGTGAAAGTGAAGTCGCTCAGTCGTGTCCAACTCCCAGCGACCCCATGGACTGCAGCCTACCAGGCTCCTCCGTCCATGGGATTCTCCAGGCAAGAGTACTGGAGTGGGGTGCCATTGACTTCTCCAATGCCTAGTAGCTGTTAAAAATTTTGCAGGTTCCACACCCAATGATCTCTGCCAGTCACTTGGCTCCTTTATCATTTCCACTCTCAGGTGGAAAGGGGATACATAAACATGGTGAAAACAGCAGGTGTATCTTATTCACCCAGAACACTATTGACTTAAGTAGTGTTTTCCAAAAAGAGACAACCTTAAAAAGTGTGAAATTTTTACATTTACAAACACCCAGGTATTAGTACTTTCCTGCAGGAAAAAAAAAATGTAAACTCTAACAAGACTGAAGTATCCATTATCAACATGAGAGCAAATTCATAAGAGCTGAGTAGTAGTTGCTGCCTCTGCTATGTGTTTTTAATACCTAACTAATTTTATTAATTATGACCTGTTATATAATATCACTAATTGAGTATATAGTTCTATTACTATTAAATTTTGCCTGAGGTGTGAACCCAAATGACATGTGTTTCGGGAGATAATAACCAAACACAAGTCGCTGTAGAATGGGCTTTAAATGCTCAAGCAAAAGGGAACTGATCCTGCTTTCTACAAAATTGAAGTTTTTCCCATAATTATCAAAAATCGTGACAGATCTTAGGGGCTGTAAATTCCCAGATTCAAATATTTAACCCTAGACCTAGCACTTATCTTTAAAGGACTTGCTAGGTTTTTTAGACTCTGGGGTCATAAAAAACAGAATTTTAAACTCTCCAACCCAGCCACGTAACCTATATGCAGAACTAGGTTCATCACACTACCTTGTAGGTTCTTAAAGCTTGAAGATGATTAGTATGTAATTGTTTAGTCATAGAAGGTTCATGCTTGGTAGGGTGAATGGCGTACATGTCATTCTCAGCTAGCAGGATTAATAAAACCCCAAAGTGCAGATACCTTAAACAACATACATTTTGAGTCCTGAACCAGATTCACTTGTTTTAACTAGGGTTACTTCATTATAGGATTTGAAGCTAGGACAAATATGTGTTATTTCTTTTACCTACATTCTGCACTGTTTCCAAAAAAAAAAAAAATGCTTTGAAGCTGTTTTTAAAATGGAGCAATTACTAGGCAAGACCTAATGTTTGGTTACCTAAATTTCTATATGCTTTTAACTACTGATTTATTTTGGTGATGATTTTAGTGTTTAATGTTTTGTCCGATTTTTTTCCCATATAATCTTGAATCTTTCTGTGCGATAGCCCACAAAATTTGGGACAATTTAATCCATCAAAGTTCATTAAAATATCCTTGTAAGTTTAAGTGCAACAGATATTTTCCAAATGCTTACTGTGGTTTGGGCACCTACATGCTTATTAGATATACCAATAGGAGTCTCTGTCCTCTAGAAGTTGAGCATCTTTGGGGGAAACAGACTGTGGTCATTGTAGGGAACAGGTTTTAAGGTAGCAGAGGCATTAGTATCTAAAAAGATAGGGGCAGGCATTAATAGCAAAGGCTTCTGCAGATGAAATCAGCTGAGGTCAGTCTTAAGGATGGATAGATGTTTCTAGAGAAGAGTCCGTTCTAGGCAAAAGTCCAGCTTGAACAAAATAATAAAAGAAGACAGAATATGGTGTAGTCAAGGAACTGTGTGCATTTCCACATTCAGTTCAGTCAGTTCAGTTCAGTCGCTCAGTTGTGTCCGACTCTTTGTGACCCCATGGACTGCAGCACACCAAGCCTCCCTGTCCTTCACCAACTCCTGGAGTTTACCCAAACTCATGTCCCTTGAGTCGGTGATTCCATCCAGCCATCTCATCCTCTGTCGTCCCCTTCTCCTCCTGCCCTGAATCTTTCCCAGCATCAGGGTCTTTTCCAGTGAGTCAGCTCTTCTCATCAGGTAGCCAAAGTATTGGAGTTTCAGCTTCAGCATCAGTCCTTCCAATGAATATTCAGGACTGATCTGCTTTAGGATGGATTGGTTGGATCTCCTTGCAGTCCAAGGGACTCTTAAGAGTCTTCTCCGACACCATGGTCCAAAAGCATCAATTCTTCGGTACTCAGCTTTCTTTATAGTCCAACTCTCACATCCATACATGGCTACTGGAAAAACCATAGCCTTGACTAGACAGACCTTTGTTGGCAAAGTAATGTCTCTGCTTTTTAATATGCTAAGTTGGTCATAACTTTTCTTCCAAGGAGTAAGCGTCTTTTAATTTCATGGCTGCAGTCACCATCTGCAGTGATTTTGGATTTCCACATTAGCAAGATTAATGCCTCAGTTCTTCATTTATGTCTCAAATATACATAAAGGCAGTGGAAAGTGAGATGAATCAGATTTTAGGTTCAATTCATTTCTCCATATTTGTGCAAATGAAGTTATTAAATGTGTCCTAGTAAGTTAGTGAAATTGTTACCAGAGAGTAAATTCTTGGCAGAAAGAAATAGGAGATGAGACACGTAACTCAAGAAAATAGAGTTTATTAAGTGATAGGATGTTCTCGGGTGAGGATGAGTATATTCAGGTTGGGTAGCTGCCCTGAATTCCTTTAACAAACTGGTTATATGGGGTGTAAAAATGAGTGGGCAGAATGTTCATTTGGGAGGGGAGAGGTTTAGAGTGATACTTCCTGATTTTTAACCCAGCTCCACCTTTCTAAGAAAAGGAGGGATCTTTGTCCTTATTCAGTCTTGATCAGAAGTGTCACAGCATCAGTACATGATGGAAACTTCTTATCTGCACAGCTGATTGTATTGCAACAAGAACATAATGAGCAAAAGGTACATTTGGACACTGGAGATTCCACCTTTCGCTACCTTTCTTTGTCTGCCTCCAGGACACTTGTTACCCCCAAATGTATGGGTTCTTGTCAGTCCAAAGGTTTCCTGTTTTCTGTCTGCCCAAGGACCTGCTTTGTTTACAAGATGTGGGGTTTCCTGCCATTTGGTCTGTGCCTCCCTTTGTCTGCTCATTTCTAGCTATCTGCCTGTTCTAACAAAATGGGTTATCAAATCAGACCCCACTTCACAGGAAATTTAGGAAAACACACAAGATTTCAAGAAGTGGGTTAGCCCTATTTTTGTAGAATACTGCTCTAAAGTAACTCACAAGTCAAAGGCAATAAGAGATGGGAGTGATCATGCCATCTCAACAAGAACAAGAGATGTTGGGGTATAAAGAATGAATTGCTTTTACCTCCTTGAACTTGCACAGGATTAATGGTTGGTGGGAAATGAGAATAAGTCAATCTGAGTTAGCTGCCCACAGTGATGGCCACATGTGACTTCTACCAGTCCATTTGCTATGGCAGAATTTGGGGGTGCACCATTCCTGTAATTCCCCAATCAAAGGAGACTGTGGGAAATGCTCTGCTTCCATAACAGCAAAGTTTTAGCCCATCTGTTTCACACAGTTTCTGGAAGTAACATAAATCCAACCTACTAGCTAAGGAAAGGGGGATATCACACTTGGTGTGGGAGGCCGGCCCTTCTTTCACATGGTAGAATCAGAGAGGAATTTAGCAGTGAGTTTCTGTACAGCCTTGCCCGTGCTTATGTCTAAGAAAAAACAGTTACTTCTGAAAGAGATTACAAACTAGGAACCTTGTCTTAAATTCAAACACGTATGTGTAATTCCACCCACTTACCATTTACTGCTTTCACGATACATACATGATACTGTATGTATCATTTACATACACTCTATTCCACCCCTTCACAAGTTCTCTATTAGTTTCTCGTCTCTGCAGAAGTTAGGACAAGAGCAGTTATGTTTGTTCCTTAAGTTCTAAGGCTTTTAGAATAGATTTTCTAAGAAATTCTGTTTCACTACACAGAACTCTAATAGAGCTAATCTGAAAAGAAATTCCTTTCATTTCCTAACAGTTGTATTCAAGGACAACTCTGTAAGAATATAGAATCCTGAAATTTATTTTATGAATTGATTTCCCACTGTATTTAAATATAATTGTGTTTAATACCACCGTTTTGTTTTTTCTCTAGAAGATCTGCCACAGTAATCAATGAGAGTCGGTTCACCAAATCAAGTTTTGGAAGAACTCAAAGACAAGACTTCAATCATGTAAAAAATAAACATGTACATTTTGGTCAAGTGAAAAATGAGCATGTCAAAAAAACCAATATGTTGTATACCTTCCCAAGTTGTACAATTTCAGGATAAAAATTTCATCATAATGAGTCCAGTGACAAATGTTTTCTTTCATGCTTGGTTTTGTATGTTAACATAATTTTTATAATTAAATGACTTAGAATTCTTATTCAAAACTTTAGTTGGCTTCATGCACAGTTCTTTAAGACTGACATTCTATTCTTTGGCATTTTAATGATTATGCTTTCAAATGAACAGGTTTGTAACATCTAGATAAAATCTAAGTTTTCTTCTCATTCTAAACCTCTGAGTCTATTTTCATTATTTTGAATAAATTAAAAGGAGAGCAAAATGCTATTATTTCCTTCATTGCTGAACAGGCAAGGTATGTGTTACATTAAAGATGATGTTTTAATCACACTAATAAATCTTGTGCTTGGAAATGCCTTTCATACATACCTACATACATACATACACATAGGTACATATACATAGATAAAGACGTGGAATAGATTTAAATATATAAAATGACATACACATTCATCCTTTGATGCATAAATCAACACAAAAGTTTTTTCCTATTAAAAGAAGTGGGATAGTACACATGTATAAAGCACTCATTTACGATAACTTGTCTGAAAGTCTAAAGTGTTAAGTCATTCGGGGCACAGACATGAACTGAGTTCCACTGGAATATTTAATTATGTCAGTGGGCAGAGTATCCTGAGGAAAAGACTTAATGACTTTGCTTACAAAAAGAAACTTCTGAATAACTCTGTAAATGCAATAAGATATGCAAATTTGACATGTATTTGAATATATAAAAAGATTACCCTGTATTCTCAATTAAATGCTTTAATCTGTCCAGTCCTACTTTCTATTTTTAATAAAGTTTTGGAAATTGGTTTAAATAACTTAAAAGAAATTTCTGAATCCTGGAGACTAAGGTTTTGTGACTGTACACTTATCATTCATTTGTAGTAAAACTTGAAAAGCAATGTAAAAACATTGTGTATTCTTGTGATATTCCATTTAAACATTCATATGGCTTTTCATTATTGCATGATAATTAAGGAAATAGTATTATGTACATATTTGAGCTTGGCAACTTAGATTTACTTTCTTATATGTTAAAAAATCTAATTCTTAACCTACTTGCATGTTCAG
This sequence comes from Bos taurus, assembly GCF_002263795.3. NCBI lineage: Eukaryota > Metazoa > Chordata > Mammalia > Artiodactyla > Bovidae > Bos > Bos taurus. The sequence goes on along the minus strand of NC_037344.1, from coordinate 14,114,396 downwards.
AGAGTGTTGGTTGTACTAAATCAATTATAGAAAAATAAAGAATAAGAACAATGTATTTCTGTTGGTATATATATTATGAAAGTAGTTATAACAATATTATCGTGTTAAATTAATCAAGTGAATGGCCCAAGCATCGATACAACTTTCAGTTCAGTTCAGTTCAGTTCAGTCGCTCAGTCGTGTTTAACTCTTTGCGACCCCATGAATAGCAGCACGCCAGGCCTCCCTGTCCATCACCAACTACCAGAGTTCTATTCTTTTCAATAAAAACAAAATGTTAACCAAGAGAGAACACACAACTAAACTTGTCTCTAAAGCAATTTACAAGTCAGAGACAATAAGACATCAGATGGCCCTGCCATCTATACCAGAGCAAGAGTCCAGAGAAAAAATAGGAATTACTTTAACCTTGAACTTTTCCTCAATTTCTCTGTACTTCTATTGATGAATTTTTCATACTTAAATTTAATGTTTGTTGGAAGAAATGACCTTGACTCTTCATATTTTTATAATTAAGTCATCATAAGATTATAGTAAAGAAATCTTACCTACAAAGCTAACATGACCCTATAAATGGCAAACTTGAAATTTCTTAAATTTTGGGACTAGAGCCATGGGGTGTGAGTGAAGCTGATTAGAAAATGTTATCCTTCAGGCCTAGGTGCTTGCTTGTATAGATGTGAGCAAAGGGTCTACAATGGACAGAAAATGAATGGAGAACGGGCGAGATGCTGGAAGGCAGAACATGGAGAGGCAGGGAATGATATGGCAAAAGGGGTATTGTAGTGTACCCGTAATAGTAACTGAGGAAGAGTCTTCTGATTTATTCTAAGCATTTGTCTTGTCAAATGCTGCAAATTTCACACAAGCAAATCCTAAGAGCACTTAGGCAAAAATTAGTACAAAATTCTACCCAGTATTATGTATAGACTTCTTGTTATGTTCAGTTCAGTTCAGTCGCTCAGTTGTGTTTAACTCTTTGCGACCCCATGAATCACAGCACGCCAGGCCTCCCTGTCCATCACCAACTCCCAGAGTTCACTCAGACTCACGTCCATCAAGTCAGTGATGCCATCCAACCATCTCATCCTCTGTCGTCCCCTTCTCCTCCTTCCAAAGTACTGGAGTTTCAGCTTTAGCATCATTCCTTCCAAAGAAATCCCAGGGCTGATCTCCTTCAGAATGGACTGGTTGGATCTCCTTGCAGTCCAAGGGACTCTCAAGAGTCTTCTCCAACACCACAGTTCAAAAGCATCAGTTCTTCGGTGCTCAGCCTTCTTCACAGTCCAACTCTCACATCCATACATGACCACAGGAAAAACCATGGCCTTGACTAGACGGGCCTTTGTTGGCAAAGTAACGTCTCTGGTTTTGAATATGCTATCTAGGTTGGACATAACTTTCTTTCCAAGGAGTAAGAATCTTTTAATTTCATGGCTGCAGTCACCAACTGCAGTGATTTTGGAACTCAGAAAAATAAAGTCTGACACTGTTTCCACTGTTTCCCCATCTATTTCCCATGAAGTGATGGGACTGGATGCCATGATCTTCATTTTCTGAATGTTGAGCTTTAAGCCAACTTTTTCACTCTCCACTTTCACTTCCCAAGTGCTAATGTGTTTGTGCACTTAGCTCTATTTAGCTTGAATGTCCACTGGAAACAGGACTTTACACCACTAGCTTTAAAAAAGGCATCTAAATTCTCATGTGTTGCTTGTCTTATGATTTGAATTCCATCCCCTCATTAATGGACTTCCTTCAGGGCTCAGCAAGTAAAGAGTCTGCCTGCAATGCAGGAAACCTGGGTTCAATTCCTGAGTTGGGAAAATTCCCTGGAGAAGGAAATGGCAACCCATTCCAGTATTCTTGCCTGGGAAATCCCATGGACAGAGGAGCCTGGCAGGCTACAGTTCATGGGGTCGCAAAGAGTCGGACACGACAGAGCAACTTCACTTCTCTCCCTCCTTAACTGGGTGTCATTGAAAGATGGGACTTCCACTCATTTCGTAATTCCTCCATGGCTTCCCAAAACTTGTTTCTTATTTCATGACACTTTTCTTAATATTTAAAATGACATTATGCATAGTAATATCATAAAGATTTCACACAGCATGATGTGGAAAGAGAATCAATCTTGATGCCAGAGTTTAAAGCTTTGCTTATTTATTCACATATTTTCTGTTTCCTGGTCTGCAATGTGAGGATGAGAATAGTTACCTTGCAAAATGTCTTGAGATTTATTCAAAATGAAGTCTATAGGGTGGCCAGCACCAACGGGGTGCTTGTGTCCTCTGAACATTATAGAAGTCTGATTCTCACTTGAGAAATCTAAACAGCAGATGCTCTAGTGCTGCCTGATGGTGCAGCGTGGAATGGTAGTGATGCGGGTGTGACAGCATTTCTGAAGCTGGTGGGGGAGGTGCAATGAGAAAAAGGCTTTCCTGTGGGCTTTATATAGGATAGATTTGGGGAGGGGTGGTGTTGGGTATAGCAGAGATGGCTTCCTAGAGGAAGGAACAGGTTTTAATAGAAAATAGAAGTGCATCCAGACAACTAAGGACTGAACAAGATGGAAGCCACCAATTGAGGTAGAGATGGATCTAGAAATCCCAAGAGAATGGGAAGTGAGAGGTCCCCAGTGATGGGAAAGTTGCATAACCTGCAAAAGCACCTGCAAGAGAAAGATTCCAATGAAAAATCTCTGCTGAGAGTAGAACGCTGGGCCACTGTGAAGATATTGGTGTCGTCAAAACTTTCCCATTCTCTTACCTGTTTTTCCCTTACTCTGCTCCAATGCAAGGGGGAGGGATCAGAAGTTTCACATATCAAGATGCAGGAAGAGGAGTGAAAGCTCCAGGTAGGATGGGAGGAGGAAGATGACTATCTCTTTCCTAATCCTAGGGAGGTGGAAGGAGTACAAACATCAACTCAAAATCAGAATGGAAAGTTTGGTTACTGCATTGGTAATCAAAATCAACTAAAATTCAAAACTTTTTAGTTTTTGTACAGTCCATTTACAGTTATTATAAAATATTGGCTATATTCCGCATGTTGTACAATATGTCCCTGTAGCTTAGCTTCGCAGAAGGCAATGGCACCCCACTCCAGTACTCTTGCCTGGAAAATCCCATGGATGGAGGAGCCTGGTAGGCGGCAGTCCATGGGGTTGCAGAGAGTCGGACACGACTGAGCGACTTCACTTTCACTTTTCACTTTCATGCATTGGAGAAGGAAATGGCAACCCACTCCAGTGTTCTTGCCTGGAGAATCCCAGGGCTGGGGGAGCCTGGTGGGCTGCTGTCTATGGGGTCACACACAGGCGGACACGACTGAAGTGACTTAGCAGCTTAGCTTACACCCAATAGTATCTCCCACTCCCTCACCACTATATTGCCCTTTCCCCCAGTGATACCATTAGTTTGTTAGTGTGTTCTCTATATCTGTGAATCTGCTTCTTTTTTGCTGTATTCACTAGTTTGCTGTATTTTTTGCATCCCATATATAACTGATTTCATACAATATTTGTCTTTCTCTGTCTGACTTATTTCACTTAGCACAGTGCCCTCCAAGTCTATTCATGTTGCTGCAAATGGCAAAATTGCATTATTTTTTATGGCTGAATAGTGTTCATTGTGTGTGTGTATGTATATACATGTATATGTGTGTGCATATACGAACATATGCATGTATGTTCTGAACATATTGAAACACACTTGTTATTTACACATGCATGTGCTATATGTTGTATAACATATTTTATATGTCAATAACATATATATGTTATTAACACATACATATGTGTTATGTATATATGTTAATATATACATATATTGTATACTATATGTTAATAACACGTGTATGCTGCTAACATATGATGCATGCTACACATATCATGTATGTTATAGTGCATACATGTTATATGTGTGTACATACATATATGTTGTATTGCTCTGTGTTGGTATAGAATATTTATGTATGATTTATATAGGTTAACAACATATACATGAACACCTATATAACTGAACATATGTATATACATATATATATATCACATCTTCCTTATCCATTGATGAACACTTAGGTTACTTCTGTATCTTGGTGATTATAAATCATGTTGCTATGAACACTGAGCTCAAAGTATCTTTTCAAATTGGCTTTTTTGTTTTTTTTAGATCTATATCTGGAATTGCTGAGCAATATAGTATAGATGTTGTAATAACTAACTGGAGCATGATTGGTATTAATTAACAGTGATCAGGATAGTCCTGGAGTCCACCCAGGTTTTAACAGAGGAACAATGGAAGACCAGTTCCATAGATTAAATTTTAAATGACACAGGAGATATAACTAAAGTTATTTTTAATTTTATTTTGTGGATCTTATTCATTCAATATAATCATTATGTGTGTGTGTTAGTCTCTCAGTCATGTCCAACTCTTTGCAACCCCATAGACTATACCCCTCAGGCTCCTCTGTCCACGAATTCTCCAGGCAAGAATACTGGATGGGTTGCCATTCCCTTCTCCAGGGGATCTTCCTGAACCAGGTATTGAACTCAGGTCTCCTACACTGCAGACAGATTCTTTACCATCTGTACCATCAGGGAAGCCCCAACCATTATACTGATAGAATTATTAATGGAGCAAAATGATTTTTTGGTGAAAAATAGATAAGGCATAATGAAAAGAACACTTACACATGGTCAGATTTACTCTCTAAATTGACTCAGAAACAGTAGAAAAATGTATCCCCAAATTTAAAAATTTGTTCATATATTTTGGCTCGTATTTTCATTTTGAAGAATGTGCACTAATAAAAACACAAAAGAGCAATTTAGAATTCATTATTTTGTAATTTATTTTGTGCATTCATGGCAGAAGCTAACAATGAAATAGTTCAAATGTCCAACAACTTGGTACTGTCTATATGTCAGTCATAGTTTTCTTGTTAGTACATTAACAAAATAGACTGCTCCACAGCCATGAAAAGTAACAAGTATGTTTACTCCGTTTCCATGCAAAAATGTGCACACAAATTACTTTCAAGCAGAAAGGTAGAAAACATAGCATGTTTACTCTGAACTAAGCAGAAGTACAGGTGCATAAATAAACAAGTTCAGAAGAAAACGGGTACCGATATTCAATAGTTTCTTTCTTCCTGTTGTTGCTGAAGAATTATGGCTGCTGGTTTAAAAGTGGAATGCTACCAAAGTTTGTATGTTCCTGCTAAATATCTCTAAGTTAGAGCTAGAGCTCTATTTCAAAACTGAACATCAGAGACATTTTGGGATACCATTATCTGTATCTCATGAAACATTTTTTGGGGTGTGATTGAAATGCATGGTAACACGGCAAAAATAGTCCATGAAAAATAAATGCTTTGAAAAAGGGCGAAATAGAAAGATTTCTGTTTCCTAATTCATCAATAAGATAATCTAGTCTATACACCTTAGGAAGAATATGATCCTACATGTTTAATGTGTTGTAGTCTTTAAAACTGGGCTTTCCAGATGACTCAGTGGAAAAGAATCCACCTGCCAATGTAGGATACTTGGCTTCAATCCCTAAGTCAGGAAGATCCACTGGAATAGGAAAAGGCAACCCGCTCCAGCATTCTTGCCTGGGAAATCCATGGATTTAGGAGCCTGGCAGGCTACAGCCCATGGGGTCACAAGAGTTGGACACAACTGAGCAGGAATGTAGTCTTAAAAATTATTTTTTCTTATTAAGACGTATATCTATTTGCTGTAATGTTAGCAGAAGGTATGTATATGATCTTCCATCAACTCACCAAATTTTACATCATTCAAATCCAGTTTAAAAGAGTTGAATGAAATAAGGCCATCTGTAGAACATAGATGGACCTAGAGATTATCATACTAAGTGAAATAAGTCAGAAAGAGAAAAACAAATCCTGTAAGATATCACTTATATGTGAACTCTAAGATATGAGGCAAATGATTCTATGTACAAAACAGAAATGACTCAAGGACATAGAGAACAAATTTGTGGTTTCCAAGGGGAAAGGGGTTGGAAGAGAAATGGACTGGGAGGTTGAGTTAGCAGATATAAGCTATTATATATGGAATATATAAACAACAAGGTCTTTCTGTATAGATGAGAGAACTGTATTCAGTATCCTGTGATAAATCATAATGAAAAAAAGATATTTTACAAAGTATATATATGCTATTTTATATATTCTGAATATATATATATATATATATATATATGAATCAATTTACTATACAGCAAAAATTTTCATTAAAAAATGTTGGGAAATGTCTCTAAAAAAATGTTCATGTATAGATGTAGAGAATAGTGAACTCTCGTGCACTGTAGGTGGGAATGTAAATTGGTGCAGCCACTTAAAAATAGTATGGAGGTTTCTCAAAAAACTAAAAATAGAACTACCATATGACCCAGAAACTCCACTCCTGGGTGTGTATCTGAAATAAAAAAAATATTAATACAAAAAGACACATGCACTGCAAAGTTCATAGTAGCATTAGTTACAATTGCCAAGGTACAAAAGCAACCTAAGGGTCCACCAACAGGTGAATGGATAGAGAACATGTGGTGTATATACATATGATGGAATACTACTCAGCCATAAAAGAGAATGAAATTTTTGCCACTTGCAGCAATATGTTTGGATCCAGAGATTATCATAATAAGGTGAAATAAGCAAAACAGAGAAAGATGAATACTGCTTGATATCACTTACAAGTGAAATCTAAAAAATACAACAAACTAAATAAAACAAAGAAGAAACAGACACAGGTATAGAGAACAAACCAGTGGTTAACAGTGAGGGAGCAATATAAGGGTAGGTGGGAAAAGGGGTTAGTTATGGGTTTATATGAAATTACGTGTGTGAAAGTTTTGAAAATTGTAAAGCACTATAGAATTTTTTAAATCTTTCATTTATTAAAAATTATATACTTGAAAAAAATGATGATTTGCTATTTTCATCCAGTTTTTAAAATATGAAACCCTTTGCAGTAGGATAGGTGAGATGGAATGAAGTTCTCATCAAAGACAAGAGCAGAGAACATGCATAAAGGGAATGAAGGCTTCAGACTGAATTCTCACTGGGCGGCTGTCTCAGAGCAAATGGAATCACATGGGTGGGATGCAACAGGAATGATACAGAAAAATTAAGATTCATTCAAGTACCGCAGGAGCCTGACTGCTGAAACTGCACTGGTCAAGTATTTCATACTGTGAGTTCCTTGAGGGCAGGGGCTAAGTTTTATTCAAATCTTTGTCTCTAAGCCAGGGTTTCTGACTTTCTTCCATAGGTATGGATTGATCTCAAATATAATTCATGTGGCTGAAGTCTAGAGTCTTACAGCCATAAACAGTAGAACAAGGAGAGGGATGCGAGCACCCAGAGAAGGCGCTCTGGGGAGGACGGCAGATCCTGCTGAGAACGCTGAGTCAGAAGCCTTCTAGGGACTCCATGAGGCCCACGTGTCCACGAAGGAAAGTTAGAACCGCAGGATCTAGAGTCACCCTGTGTGGCACACCCTTCCCCACACACACCAGGCACATCATGACTGCCCTACTAGGGGCTGAGGGGTGTCTGAGACAGCTCTTCTCCTGTCCTGAAAGGCAGGAGGCCCTAGCCACAAGCCACATGCTCCCCTTGATAGACACCAAGAGGACCGTCACATATCTGTGCTGCACGAGACCAGCATTTGAATAAATGTATACTATGACCACCTGAAGCATCACTTTGAATGTATAAAATCTAGAGTAATTTAGAAACCTCAGGACACTACCTAACAGTCACATTATGCTGTAATTTGTTAAATTTAGTAATAAAGAATGATGTTTGTGGTATGTTTAAAGTGTGTGTTAGTTACTCAGTCATCTGACTCTTGGTGACCCCAGGGACTCTAGTCCACCAGGCTCTTCTGTCCATGGCAGAATTCTCCAGGCAAGAATACTGGAGTGGGTTGCCATTTCCTTCTCTGGGAGATCTTCCTGACCCAGGGATCAAACCTTCATCTCCTGCATTGCAGGCAGATTCTTTACCATCTGAGCAACCAGGGAAGCCCTATGTTTATAGATGGATCCTAAAGAACTCGTGTATGTGTGTGTGTGTGTGTGTTCATCTAGGTGATGGTATCACAACTATTTTTAGTTTCCTTCTTTGCATATTTTTCTAGCTTCCAAATTTTCTATTAGTAAGCCTGTATTACATTTTTCAAGAAGTACAATAAAAGTCATTAACTTTTTTCAAAGTTAAAAAGTAAAATCATGACAAGATAGTTGCTAAGCACATATCCCTAATGGACAGACTGCATTAACCTGCATGGGATTTTATTTATAATTGGTAAAAATGATCATCCAAATTTATGTTCTTTGATTCTGTTGCATGTCTGAAATGTTTCAGAGACTGGTTAGTTGTGTCTTACTGAGAATTCAAAATGGCAGTTCATATTAAACACCAGAGTTTTATTTCCACAGTGGGGATCCAAAAAGTTGTTCAGTAAATATGGGTTTGGGAATAGAACTGGAGATGATGAACATCTGTTGAGTGGTTCTTATTTTTTTTTAACTTATCTGACCCCCTTAGAGTCATTCTTAGAATTAATCTCATGCTCAGATCAATCATTTTGCAATAAACAATATACAATTTCTCAGACTTCCCTTTTCCCAAATGCTATGACTAGAGTTCAAGCTGAGTTCACATTATCAGTTGATGAACATCACTCAATGGAGCTTATTAACTAGGGTTGTTGCCTCAGTTTGGGTCTCTTCCAATTGACTTTGCCAAATTTGATCGGGGCATCATATATCAGGAGAATATGTTATTCCAATCTCTACTTAAGTTACTCATAGAATGTCCTTGACCCATCTCATGGCTCCTCTCTCTCATGGTGGTATTATTTGTAATAAGATGTCCTCTGAGGAAACCTAATAAAGTAATTTTTAGACCTTTTTTTTTTTCCAACTGAAGTTGAGTAATATTTCAAATATTTCCAACCATATGAGAATTATTTCCATTCTCAGCTGAAGGGTATTATCTTTAAATCGAATGCAATCAGTTTGATGTAAGTCTTACTTAACCTAAATCAATGAGATCCTTTCTAGGCCCATTCAAACATAAAAGTGCTGGATATTTTAATTTCCTCAGGTCAAAGTACTCCCTTCCTTAGGTATTTTGAAATTAAGAAAAGGAGGGCATTGAAAAATGACCAACATCATTTATTCTTACTGAAACATATAGGTGAGGTTATCTGTATGAGTGCCACATTTTGTCTTTCAGTTTCTACTCATATTTCCTACATTTTATTCATCACAATGCAATGAGAATAATTTTTCTAGAACATAAATTATGTCATGTACTTCCCATACTTAAAATCTCCAATGGGCTCCCATTACTCCAGAGTAAACCCCACTCTTCAAAGGTTTGCCCAACCTTTTCCGCCAGCCCCATCCCTCTCTAGTTCTCTCGTTGCTCACTAGTCTCCAGTCAAACCCTTTCCCTGAAACTCCAATACACTTGCTCCTTTATCAAGAATTTTATTCTTTTTTTTTTCTTCTCTTTTTTGTCTCATACCTTTGCTAGGCTGCCTCCTTCAGATCATTCTTGTCTCACACATTCAATCAAGAGTCTGTTGAGTCTGCTTGTCTGTTTGTCTGCTTTATTTACTACTGTATGTCCAAAGCTGGGACTAGAGAGTGGAATACCGAAAAACTCAAGAAAATGTTGATGAATGAATTAAGTCTCCCCAGCCAAGCGGAGACAAAGCAGCTTCTTTTCTATTCAATTCTTCCCCTCCCTATTCAATTCTACCTCTTTTTTTCCCCTTTATTTTCTTCATAACACTCAGTCCCTATGATTATCCTCGTACAGTTTTTTTGCAAACTGGTTATTGAGGAGTCTCCTTCTGGTAAGGTAAAAAACATTCAATCTTTTATTTATTTACCCAATAGGGAATATATTTTTCTTATTCCTTAGAGACCTCTTGGAGAGATAATAAATTCTCTGGTCCCTTTTATTGTTAAAATAATTTCAATTTCAAAATGATAATCTTGTTGTTCAGTCACTAAGTCATGTCCAACTCTTTGCGACCCCATGGACTATAGCACATCAGGCTACCCCTGTCCTTCACCATCTCCTGGAATTCACCCAAACTCATGTCCATCGAGTCAGTGATGTCATCCAACCATCTCATTGTCTGTCTTCCCTTTCTCCTCTTGCCTTCAATCTTGCCCAGCATCAAGGTCCTTTCCAATGAGTAGGCTCTTTGCATCAGGTGGTCAAAGTATTAGAGCTTAAGTTTCAGCATCAGTCTTTTCAATGAATATTCAAGACTGATTTCCCTTAGGATTGACTGGTTTGATCAGAAGAGAGTGTTTGCTATGACAAGTGTGTTCTCTTGGCAAAACTCTGTTAGCCTTTTTGTACTCCAAGGCCGAACTTGCCTGTTACTCCAGGTATCTCTTGACTTCCTAGTTTTTCATTCCATTCCCTTATGATGAAAAGGACATCTTTCTGGTGTTAGCTCTAGAAGCTCTGCTCTTCCCTAGTAGTATATTGGACACCTACTGACCTGGGGGAGTTCATCCTCCAATGTCATATCTTTTAACCTTCTCATACTGTTCATAGGGTTCTCAAGGCAATAATATTGAAATGATTTGCCATTCCCTTCTCCAGAGGACCACATTTTGTCAGAACTGTCCACCATGACCCATCCATCCTGGGTGGCCCTACACAGCATGGGTCATATCTTCACTGAGTTACACAAGGCTGTGATCCATGTGATTATTTTGTAAACAAAAACATTTTCTTGATTAAATGTAAATATATATTTATTACAACTTTGGGAAAAGTCACATACTATTTAAAAGAAAAATCTTTCAAAGATAACACAGAGGGGTTGAATGTAAAGAGGTAGAAAAAGATGTACACAGAAATTACCAAGTTAAATAAAAGGCTGATGACCAGCTGGGATACTGGAAAAGTTCTCTGTCTTCATCCAAGTGGCGGGTACAAGAAAAATTTCATCAAGCTCAACCCTGAAGATTAGCACCCTCCATGTTCTTTGCTGTATGTATATTAAATCTCAATAAAAAGGTAAAGAGTCTATAAGAAGTATATAAAGCTGATACACCCATATCAATATCAGACAAAATAGACTTACAAATAAGGCATTTTCAGAGATAAAGAGGACCACCACGTGATGTTAAAAATAAAAATTATCTAGGAAGTAAAAATAATCATTAAATAGCTTACCAAAAAATGAAGCAACAAACAGGAAAACAGTAAACATTTTAAACAATTCAGTACATCATTTGGAAAAAGCTAAAAGTTAACTAAATATGAACTTTAAAAGTTAGAAGAAAAAAAAAAAAAACAGAATAACCAAAAGCAAGGATAAGAAAGGAGACAATAAAGAGAAGTTAATAAAACAGAAGGTGAACTGCCTGGATCAGACAGCAGGAGAGAAGATGGAGAAAAATGGTTGAGATTTATTCTGCGTGAAACAATATTACTAAATAAACAAGCAACAAACAAAATATATGAAAAAATGATTTTCAGACAGTGGACCCCAGGCAGCAGTAGGACAGCAACTCCCAAGAGAGGGGACGTGAGCTCTTACAGCCTGAAGCATTTCCCAATGCCCTGTGCGGTCTACAAAATAGGAAAGCAGAATTGAGACCAACAAAAAGCTAAGGCAGCTGGAGTTCACAGGGCAGAGGATTCTGGAGGAAAATTCTGCACAGAGGACTCTAGAAATGTTCAGAGAGTCTTCTGAAGTCCCCTGAATAGCACAAGCATTTGAGGACACTAGGCCTATGTTTCAAAACTGTTTTAATAACATAATGACCAGTTTAAATGTCCAGAACCTCCTCTGGGTCCTCATTTTCTCATTTAGAGTAAAAGGTGGGGGTGGAATGACTCTGTCAGCACTAAAATGCTGTGACCTTTCTGTGAGCTATGTCTTTAAATGGATCCCTTTTTGTTCTTTAGTGCGGGGAGGCATACACATCAATATTTTTTGCTTCTAATTCAGGTGAAAGAAATAGAAACTCAGCCTCTCCCAAGGTGTCTTTCATTATAACCCTGCAGCTCTTCCACCTTTCAAGGGTAATTCTGGATACCATCAAAGTGTTCCAGTCCTGAGACAAGAGTAAGCCTCAGAATATTAGAAAACATTTGTCCCTTATGGAAACAAGTGTTTAAAGTCAAGAGCAGAAAGCATAAATGAAAAAGCATAGTAAATATAGATACCTTTTTTTTTTAACTTTACAATATTGTATTGGTTTTGCCATATATCAAAATGAATCCACCACAGGTATACATGTGTTCCCCATCCTGAACCCTCCTCCCTCCTCCCTCGCATACCATCTTTCTGGGTCGTCCCAGTGCACCAGCCCTAAGCATCCTGTATCATGCATCGAACCTGGACTGGCGACTCGTTTCATGTATAATATTATACATGTTTCAATGCCATTCTCCCAAATCATCCCACCCTCTCCCTCTCCCACAGAGTCCAAAAGACCGTTCTATACATCAGTGTCTCTTTTGCTGTCTCGTATACACGGTTATTGATACCATCTTTCTAAATTCCATATATATGCGTTAGTATACTCTATTGGTGTTTTTCCTTCTGGCTTACTTCACTCTGTATAATAGGCTCCAGTTTCATCCACCTCATTAGAACTGATTCAAATGTATTCTTTTTAATGGCTGAGTAATACTCCATTGTGTATATGTACCAAAGCTTTCTTATCCATTCACCTGCTGATGGACATCTAGGTTGCTTCCATGTCCTGGCTATTATAAACAGTGCTGTGATGAACATTGGGGTACATGTGTCTCTTTCCCTTCTGGTTTCCTCAGTGTGTATGCCCAGCAGTGGGATTGCTGGGTCATAAGGCAGTTCTATCTCCAGTTTTTTAAGGAATCTCCACACTGTTCTCCATAGTGGCTGTACTAGTTTGCATTCCCACCAACAGTGTAAGAGGGTTCCCTTTGCTCCACATCCTCTCCAGCATTTATTGCTTGTAGACTTTTGGATCACAGCCATTCTGACTGGCATGAAATGGTACCTCATAGTGGTTTTGATTTGCATTTCTCTGATAATGAGTGATGTTGAGCATCTTTTCATGTGTTTGTTAGCCATCTGTATGTCTTCTTTGGAGAAATGACTATTTAGTTCTTTGGCCCATTTTTTGATTGGGTCGTTTATTTTTCTGGAATTGAGCTGTAGGAGTTGCTTGTATATTTTTGGGATTAGTTGTTTGTCAGTTGCTTCATTTGCTATTATTTCCTCCCATTCTGAAGACTGTCTTTTCACCTTGCTTATAGTTTCCTTGTTGTGCAGAAGCTTTTAAGTTTAATTAGGTCCCATTTGTTTATTTTTGCTTTTATTTCCAATATTCTGGGAGGTGGGTCATAGAGGATCCTGCTGTGATGTATGTCAGAGAGTGTTTTGCCTATGTTCTCCTCTAGGAGTTTTATAGTTTTTGGTCTTACGTTTAGATCTTTAATCCATTTTGAGTTTATTTTTGTGTATGGTGTTAGAAAGTGTTCTAGTTTCATTCTTTTACAAGTGGTTGACCAGTTTTCCCAGCACCACTTGTTAAAGAGATTGTCTTTTCTTCATTGTATATTCTTGCCTCCTTTGTCAAAGATAAGGTGTCCATAGGTGCGTGGATTTATCTCTGGGCTTTCTATTTTGTTCCATTGATCAATATTTCTGTCTTTGTGCCAGTACCATACTGTCTTGATGACTGTGGCTTTGTAGTAGAGCCTGAAGTCAGGCAGGTTGATTCCTCCAGTTCCATTTTTCTTTCTCAAGATTGCTTTGGCTATTTGAGTTTTTTTTTTTTTTTTGTATTTCCATACAAATTGTGAAATTATTTGTTGTAGCTCTGTGAAGAATACCGTTGGTAGCTTGATAGGGATTGCATCGAATCTATAAATTGCTTTGGGTAGTATACTCATTTTCACTATATTGATTCTCCCAATCCATGAACATGGTATATTTCTCCATCTATTAGTGTGCTCATTGATTTCTTTCACCAGTGTTTTATAGTTTTCTATACATAGGTCTTTAGTTTCTTTAGGTAGATATATTCCTAAGTATTTTATTCTTTTCGTTGCAATGGTGAATGGAATTGTTTCCTTAATTTCTCTTTCTATTTTTTCATTATTAGTGTATAGGAATGCAAGGGATTTCTGTGTGTTGATTTTATATCCTCCAACTTTACTCTATTCATTGATTAGTTCTAGTAATTTTGTGGTGGAGTCTTTAGGGTTTTCTATGTAGAGGATCCAGAGAAGGCAATGGCATCCCACTCCAGTACTCTTACCTGGAAAATCCCATGGATGGAGGAGCCTGGTAGGCTGCAGTCCATGGGGTCGCTAGGAGTCAGACACGACTGAGCGACTTCACTTTCACTTTCCACTTTCATGTATTGGAGAAGGAAATGGCAACCCACTCCAGTGTTCTTGCCTGGAGAATCCCAGGGATGGGGAAGCCTGGTGGGCTGCCATCTATGGGGTCGCACAGAGTCTGACACGACTGAAGTGACTTAGCAGCAGCAGCAGCATGTAGAGGATCATGTCATCTGCAAACAGTGAGAGTTTTACTTCTTCTTTTCCAATTTGGATTCCTTTTATTTCTTTTTCTGCTCTGATTGCTGTGGCCAAACCTTCCAAAACTATGTTGAATAGTAATGGTGAAAGTGGGCACCCTTTTCAATATACCCAGAGGTCACAATGCAGATGTTTTCTAAGTGTTATTCTCCAAAAACATAGGAAAGTACAGGAACAAAGGAAAAAACTTAGAGGATATTAATTCATTCTGTTTGTAGTTAATTTTGTCACTGTCATCAAAAAGAGTGATAACAAAGTGATGACAAAGAGAGTTTCTGACAAAAGTGAGATTCTTGAGAATACATGAGAATATGGATGAGTGAAAACTCAGGATTTTATTTCATTTTCTTGATTCTGATTTCTAGCCTGTTCTAGAAGGGATCCTATCAAAGGAAAAAGTTGTACATGTAGATACTGTACGTATATATTAAAATTCAAAAAATTGCCATGAACATGCAGAACAAGCAAAATTTTAGATATATCTCTTCAGCAAGGTGACTTTTTGAGTGCCCTATTATATATATATATATTTTTATATTTTCATAACACTCTAACATTTAATAGAAACTATGTACAATAATTTTTTATTGTATCTTACATAAGATAGCCACTACAGAAATTTACATAGGTTAGAAGCAAGATGGATTGTTTAGGAAGGCCCAATCCTGTGGGCTATTTTCTCAAAGACTATGGGTCAGAGTTCACTGAGGAGGAGCTTCAGAGTACCCAATAAGGATGGGAGGTGAGGAAAGGCTAAAATACAGGCTGCTAGACAGAGATAACCTCCACCCCTGAGTCAAGAGTTGGAAACGGTAATAGCAGAAGCTGGTGGAATTTCAACCTTCCTGCCCACACTGACATTGCTGTCTATAGCTGAATGTTCTTGGGATAGTGTCAAACCTGGATTTAACTCAACCCAAAGGAGATGAAAATTTATATCCACACAAAAACCTGCACTTGGATTTTAATAACAGCTTCATTCATAATTGCCCAAACTTGGAAGCGACCAAGATGTCCCTCAGTAGGTGAATGGATAGTTAAAACATGGCACATGCAAAGAATGTAATATTGTGCAGTGGTAAGAAGAAATGAACTATTAAGCCAGAAAAGACATTGAGGAACTGTAAATGAATGTTATTAAGTGAAAGAATCCATTCTGAAAAGGACACACTGTACAATTCCAACTATACCACATACTGATTGGAGAAAAGGGTGAAGGAAAAGAAATTTAATTACTATGTAGACATCTAGAAATAAATTTTACCTTAAATATGAATAATACCAAAATGCATGTCATGCTACTAGCAAGATCATCCAGTCTGATACGGAGCCTGTTTATTCTTCTTTATTTTTCCATGAAGCTTTCCCAAGTTTAGAGAACATGAAGAATATTATTTGGAAAAATAGATGAGATAACATCATAAATACTTTTCAAATATCCCTTTGCCACCAGAAACTAAAACAGATCTGCCTACCATCACCTCAGCCAAATTAGTAAGTATCACCTTCCTTCCTTCTCACGATTCTCACAGATTCTACATCTTTTTAACCCAAGATGCCACAATGCATCTGCCTGAAGGAAATTTATCCAGCTATTTCAAAGACACACCTTCCAACAAAATGACCTTAAAAATGGAACTTCTGTAAGGCATAAATCTATCGGGGTTTTTTTTTTCTTCTAGGCTTTTTAAAAAAGATTTTTTGATGTAGACCATTTTTAAATTCCTTATTGAATTTGTTACAATACTGCTTCTGTTTTATGTTTTGATTTTTTGACCACAAGGCATATGGGATTTTAGCTCCCTGACCAGGGATTGAACCTGCAGCTTCTGCATTAGAAGGCAAAGTCCTCAACACTGGTCGGCCAGGGAAGTCCTTCTTCGAGGCTTCTACCTGTGTTCTTCAAGTTTGTTTTAATATCCTCTAGGTCTTACGATAACAGGTACATTAAACCATCGGATTTTGCTCACATATTAAAGAAAATGTGTAGCCTAAAAGAAACAAAGCAAAGAGAGGCTATAAGAGTAAATTTTATGCATAGATACAGGATAGAGTAAACTTGATGCACAGGAACAGATGTCATCTGCAGGAATAGATGCAGCCCTTCTTACGTGGCTGCTTCTGCTTGGGTCTTATGCGCATTTTATGGTCAGTGTAACACAAGGCAGCATCCATCACTGACAGAGCCTGTTCCAGGACATCTTCCTAAAGCTGGCGAGAAAGAGATCCAGGTTTAGTTCTCTTTGTTCAGAATAATCATAGCCCCGAGTCTCTCCACCTACAACTTTTCATTTATTTTATTGAAATTTCAGTGCTGTGAGCAACTAAACCCTGGTTAACATAAACATTTCTTCCATCTTCTTCAACATACCCAGTTCTGAATTTAATCTTAAGCTCTGACAGGACTGCACACTGTAGACTTAATTCTGTAAGACTTACAGTGTCTTAAATTCTCTTTCATCAGACTTTCAAATGCTAGTTGAATTCAGTTGAGTCGCTCAGTCATGTCCGACTCTTTGTGACCCCATGAATCGCAGCACGCCAGGCCTCCCTGTCCATCACCAACTCCCGGAGTTCACTCAGACTAACGTCCATCGAGTCAGCGATGCCATCCAGCCATCTCATCCTCTGTCATCCCCTTCTCCTCCTGACCCCAATCCCTCCCAGCATCAGAGTCTTTTCCAATGAGTCAACTCTTCTCATGAGGTGACCAAAGTACTGGAGTTTCAGCTTTAGCATCATTCCTTCCAAAGAAATCCCAGGGCTGATCTCCTTCAGAATGGACTGGTTGGATCTCCTTGCAGTCCAAGGGACTCTCAAGAGTCTTCTCCAACACCACAATTCAAAAGCATCAATTCTTCGGCACTCAGCCTTCTTCACAGTCCAACTCTCACATCCATACATGACCACAGGAAAAACCATAGCCTTGACTAGACGGACCTTTGTTGGCAAAGTAATGTCTCTGCTTTTGAATATGCTATCTATGTTGGTCATCATTTTCCTTCCAAGGAGTAAGTGTCTTTTAATTTCATGGCTGCAGTCACCATCTGCAGTGATTTTGGAGCCCAGAAAAATAAAGTCTGACACTGTTTCCACTGTTTCCCCATCTATTTCCCATGAAGTGATGGGACCGGATGCCATGATCTTCGTTTTCTGAATGTTGAGCTTTAAGCCAACTTTTTCACTCTCCACTTTCACTTTCCTCAAGAGGCTTTTTAGTTCCTCTTCACTTTCTGCCATAAGGGTGGTGTCATCTGCATATCTGAGGTTATTGATATTTCTCCCGGCAATCTTGATTCCAGCTTGTGGAGACCCCTAAATAATTACTTTTAAAATCTTTATACCTTTCTTCACACCCCTGTGTAAATAGATGCTCTGTTATCAAGAAATGCTAGAGAAATGCACAGGGGCTGTCAGCCTATCTTTTGAGCGGGGGAAGCAAAGCACCACAGTGATTAATTTGAGTGGCAGGCTGTCTAATTTATTTCTGCTGAGGGAAATTTATTCATTTGCCAGGAATAATAGTAACACAAAATAAAAGGGCCAATGCAAATGCCAGGAAATTAAACACGGTAATAGAATTACATCATGCTGCTGTGTGGGGTCCAGGTTTTAGTACAAGGGTAGGAAATTGATTTTTATTATCTAGGCTGATCATGTCTTTATATGTCTTATCCCACCAATTTGAAATACTTTAGTCTTCTTCATTGTTTTTCTCCTAAGATTAAGTCAGCTGGAGGGCACATTCCTTTACTTTTACATGCATAGTCTGTCAATGGACAGAAGTTTTCTTGTTATCCAGAGCTACAACAATAATATAAAACACAAACTTTCTCTGCCCTATAGAAGTACCTTAAATATTTGACTAAGTCTTCAAATAAAAAAATCAGTCCTCATGATATAAAACATGCTATTTTAAGCGTGCTTAACTGTACAGTTCAGTGACACTAAGTTGTATAGCTCTTACCATCATACATCTCCTGAATTTTTCACCTTCCTAAGTTGAAACTCTGTCCCTGTTAAACACTGACTCCCCATCCCATTCCCCTACCTCCCAGCCCCAGGCATCTACCCGTGTACTTTTTGACTCTATGAATTTGACTATTCTGGGTCCCTCATATAAGTGGAATCAAACAGTGTTTGTCTGCACCGAATGTATATTGCAATGCATTTTAAAGGTTAATTTAATATATGTCCTACAAACAGACTGTATCTTCTTCTACTTTCCCTGTGCTAAAAATTATGTTCTCATTAGTTATCTATTCTATGCATAGTGGTGTGTTTATGTCAATCCCAAACTCCCAATTTATTCCCACTTCATTGCCTTTCCCTGTTGATGTCCACATGTTTGCTCTCTATGTCTCTCTCTATTTCTGCTTTGCAAATAGGTTCATCTATATTATTTTTCTAGATTTCACATATATGCATTAATGTATGATACTTGTTTGTTTCTTTCTGACTTGTGACCATTACTATACAAAAAAAAAATTTACAAAAAAAATGCCATGATATCACGCCCACTTTAGGGCTGAAGACACTGAAGTTCAGACATATCTACAATGTTCCCCATTAGAGACACAAAGAGAACCCCAAGTTGTCTGAAATAAATAAAGCATTTAACTTGGCGGGGGGGAGGGAGTGGGAATTCAGACCACTAGAACTCTATCATCTACCTATATTCTAAACAGAAATTACAAAATATGTTATGATGGGGATTAAAAAATAGAAAAATGAGGGTTAAGTTTATTAAAGAATAGTGATTGACTAGATCCTGTTCTTACATCTTTCATACCCTTTAGAACTTTTAGTACTTTTGTGAGTGGGAACATGAAAATAGGAACAAGTTCTTTACATACAGAGATTCAACAGAGCACACATCCCTAATAAAGGCAACAAGTTGGTGTCCAAGTGGCTGCAGTTAAAAACGATAGTTTCTCACACTTTTTATTCTTGTGGGTCTCCTACTCTGTCATCCTCCCACACACCCCCATCCATAAAAGTGTAGTTCATCAAAAGGTATTATGTGTATATGGGATACTTTTCCTCTTTTAATTTCATGTTGTCTTCTAAATAAAAGGTATAAAGATTGATCTAGAATTGTATGTGAAAAATAGAATATGGAGTTTGTAAAACTCTATGGGAAGCTTCAGTAACAGAAGAACAAAACTTTGCTGTAGGAATAGATAAGCAAGTTCTGATATATCATTGATCAGGTGAGAAAATATCTTAGGTGATCACTATGTCTGTGCTCCCTATCCCAGAGAAATATCAATAAAACAGATTTGGTTCCTCATAAGGTCATAAAACTAACTGCAAAAAAAAAAAAAAACTAACTGCAGAAGTCCATCTTCCCCTTTTGCTGTTCACAGAAAAGATGTCCTCATCTGCAAGACATTTCTAGTGCCAGGATCTGGAACTTGCCAGCCCTAATATTTTCACATTAAGATATGTCATTCTGCAGGCACTCAGTGTGTTTCATTGTTTGTTTCAATTAGAAAGTAGAGTTTGGACTTCCCTGGTGGCCCAGTGGTTAAGACTCTACCTGCCAGTGCAAGGGACCCAGGTTCAATCCCTGGTCCAGGAAGATTGTACGTCTCAGAGCAACTAAGTCCGTGCACCACAACTACTGAAGCCCCTGCCCTAGAGCCTCCACAACAAGAGAGGCCATTGCAGTGAGAAGGCCATGCACCGCAACACAGAGTAGCCCCTGCTGGCCACACTAGAGAAAGCCCACGAGCAACAACAAAGACCCAGCACTAACTAAAATAAATAAATAAATTAAAATTTTAAAGCAGTTTTTAAAAAAGTAGAGTTCTCTAGAGATAGCAATGAATGTGTGCTTCCCAGCTAACTCAGAGATCACCTCCAGTTGTTGTTAACAGGATACACAAGAATGAGAAAAACATTTCCCCATACCTTACTATTGTTTAGGATAACATTGATTTATTAGATTAATTTCTTTTCTTTTTTTTTTCAAGAGTGGGAAAAGAGCTGCATTCATATTTCTTACCTAAGTGCTAGTTTAAGGTTAAATGAAGAATCAATACACCAGAGATTTCTTTACAGCTAATGGTCAGGAGGGATTTGTAGAAATTGGAGAATGTGTAATCACATTTTGATACAACCTTATAAATCCAGAATCAATATATTTAAATAGAGCCAGACCATTAGTTTCATTTAAAAACTTGGGCTTAGCTACATGACTTAAATGAAATTCAATGTTATATTTTGGCTCTGAAGTTGCATAATATAAACAACAGTTTCATTAAAGGAGCAAAATATCAAATCATAAAATTTTACTAAGCAAGTCTTTTTGCATTAGCCTCAACATTTCCTGCATTACCACAGAAAAGCTGAAATGGGCAATGGCATCAAATTATTCAGTATTACTTGAAATCAAGCCCCCTGTTTTGAGTGCTTGAACATTCAACATGTGGTTATTGTGGAAAATGAGATCCTTTGATGTTGGTGTTTTTGTTTCATGGACCGCATAATGGTCTGTGCTTACTGATTCAATATATGGCTCTTTATCAGTGTACTTTATCTACAGTTTCCCTTGGCCAAAACTTCACACATATATGTAATAACTCCTGTTTGCTCAACTGGCTTTGGGGCTGACTCATCTCATCATCAGTTTGGTAGGCAACTGGCCCTTATCGCCTTCCTTGAGATTCCTTTATGCTTTCCTCAATAAGAGGTGAAACAACATGTGTTTCCTGGGAACTAGAAAATAAGAAAGTATTAGAATTGTTTCTCTAGCAAGAAAATGTTTACTCACCTACACTGATTTTTCCCAATTCATAGGACCATCTCCTCTGAGCCAGAATCCTGTCCCATTTCCACCTCTCCCTCTCAGAATTCCAGAGAATATTGGAGGTGCTGGACAGTGAAAATGACCCATTTCACTCAGATCCATATCAGGGCTCTGGTCAAGCCAGTCATCCAAGATTTCTCCAAATTACATTCTTTTAGAATAGTTCTGACTGGATTAAATATATTTTTAATGTTTTTTAAAAAAGTAATGACCTTTTTTTTGAGTGCCACCTGTTTCTGACTTAATCACTGATGATAATTTTATCACTCAGTATCAGTTCAGTTCAGTTCAGTCGCTCAGTTGTGTCCAACTCTTTGCGACCCCATGAATCGCTGCAGGCCAGGCCTCCCTGTCCATCTCCAACTCCCGGAGTTCACTCAGACTCACGTACGCGAGTCAGTGATGCCATCCAGCCATCTCATCCTCTGTCGACCACTTCTCCTCCTGCCCCCAATCCCTCCCAGCATCAGAGTCTTTTCCAATGAGTCAACTCTTTGAATGAGGTGGCCAAAGAACTGGAGTTTCAGCTTTAGCATCAATTATTCCAAAGAAATCCCAGGGCTGATCTCCTTCAGAATGGACTGGTTGGATCTCCTTGCAGTCCAAGGGACTCTCAAGAGTCTTCTCCAACACAACAGTTCAAAAGCATCAATTCTTCAGCGCTCAGCTTTCTTCACAGTCCAACTCTCACATCCATACATGACCACTGAAAAACCATAGCCTTGACTAGACGAACCTTTGTTGGCAAAGTAACGTCTCTGCTTTTGAATATGCTATCTAGGTTGGTCATAACTTTCCTTCCAAGGAGTAAGCGTCTTTTAATTTCATGGCTGCAATCACCATCTGCAGTGATTTTGGAGCCTAGAAAAATAAAGTCTGACACTGTTTCCACTGTTTCCCCATCTATTTCCCATGAAGTGATGGGACTGGATGCCATGATCTTCGTTTTCTGAATGTTGAGCTTTAAGCCAACTTTTTCACTCTCCACTTTCACTTTCCTCAAGAGGCTTTTTAGTTCCTCTTCACTTTCTGCAATAAGGGTGGTGTCATCTGCATATCTGAGGTTATTGATATTTCTCCCGGCAATCTTGATTTCAGCTTGTGCTTCTTCCAGCCCAGCATTTCTCATGATGTACTCTGCATATAAGTTAAATAAGCAGGGTGACAATATACAGCCTTAATGTGCTCTCTTTCCTATTTGGAACCAGTCTGTTGTTCCATGTCCAGTTCTAACTGTTGCTTCCTGACCTGCATACAGATTTCTCAAGAGGCAGGTCAGGTGCTCTGGTATTCCCATCTCTTTCAGAATTTTCCACAGTTTATTGTGATCCACACAGTCAAAGGCTTTGGCATAGTCAATAAAGCAGAAATAGATGTTTTTCTGGAACTCTCTTGCTTTTTCCATGATCCAGCAGATGTTGGCAATTTGGTCTCTGGTTCCTCTGCCTTTTCTAAAACCAACTTGAACATCTAGAAGTTCACAGTTCACGTATAACTGAAGCCTGGCTTGGAGAATTTTGAGCATTACTTTACTAGCATGTGAGATGAGTGCAATTGTGCGGTAGTTTGAGCATTCTTTGGCATTGCCTTTCTTTGGGATTGGAATGAAAACTGACCTTTTCCAGTCCTGTGACCACTGCTGAGTTTTCTAAATTTGCTGGCATATTGAGTGCAGCACTTTCACAGCATCATCTTTCAGGATTTTAAATAGCTGAACTGGAATTCACTGAGTATAACTAATTATAATTCTTAAGGATAGGAAAGCTGAGCGATATATGGCAGAAGCTCTAGATTAGGAAATTTGGGATCTCCCACCACTCTTACAAGTTAGGTGCTGAGTTTCTGTAGTTAATTATCTTAACTTCTCTGTGCCTCATACTCTCATTGGTAAATGGAGAATGATGATAACTACTCCAAATGCTACATACAATTCCTCTGAGGATTAAATGAGATAAGAGGCTACAGAGTTATTGGAAAACTACAAGACATTGTGTAAAAATAACAAATTACTTTCATTAACCTCAGAGACATAACCTACCAAAAGTTTTAAGCCAATGGTAACTAAAGAAAAAACATGCTATTGAGAAGCAGCTATGTATTTCTCATTTACTACATTATAGTTTATAATTCTGGAGAAGGAAATGGCAACCCAATCCAGCATTCTTGCCTGGAAAATCCCATGGACAGAGGAGCCAGGCAGCCTATAGACCATGTGGTCACAGAGTTAAACATAACTGAGTAACTGAGCACACAATTTATGGTTTAAATATGTTTTTCTATGTGGGTTGGATATGCAAAAGAAAAAATTGCTTCTTCATCAACCATGTCTTTCCTTGGGTTAAAAGCATCATGAACTATTCAAATGACGTCCAACTTAACTTCAGCCTCCTCTTTGTCCCACACCCTCCATATCTGGCCAATCAAGTCATCGGGTCCTCTTGACTCTGTTCCTAGGAGGTCTTTACCTCCTTGCCTCACACCCACTGAAACTCTCCATGTTGTCAGGCCTGTTTTCGCTGCAAGTGGCTTGAGGAAGAAATGGAAGAACTGATTTATATAGCCAAAAATTTCAGTAGGAAAACCAGCTTCTGGTATATTTGAATTCAGGAGATCAAATGACATTGTTCGGACCCTAATGTCTCCACCAGAGGGCTCCATCTACCACACTGTCACTCACAGGCCCTACACTTACAGGGACAAGAAGGCCACCAGGAACTCGGGTTTATTCCCCCAGATGAAACAGTACCTCTCCCAGTCATTTTTATTTTTTGCCACACTGCATGGCTTGTGGAATCTCACTTCCCCAGCCAGGGACTGAACCCAGATTGTGGCTGTAAAAACCCAGAATCCTAACCACTAGACCACCAGGGAACTTCTCCCAGGAACTTTGATACAAGTCCAGCCTGAACTTGTATCAAAGTTGGCCAATCTGGATCACATGCCTGCCACACCCGCCCACATCCAAATATCAGGCCCAGGGACTATGTCAGCTCTACTTTCAATCACATGGACTGGCCGTGTACAAGAAGTGGCTTTCCATATAATCAGAATGATGAAATAATCAGAGAAGAAGGAGCTCAGAGGCTGGTCAAACAAAACATATGCCAATTATACTCCCTAGGGGCTTCCCAGGTGGCACTAGTGGTAAAGAACCCATCTGCCAATGCAGGAGACATAAGAGACATGGGTTCAATCCCTGGGTCAGGAAGATCCCCTGGAGTAGGAAATGGCAACCCACTTCTGTATTCTTGCCCAGAGAATCCTGTGGAAAGAGGAGCCTGGCGGGCTACAGTCCATGGGGTTGCAAAGAGCCAGACACGACTGAAGCGACTTAGCACGCAACCTAGGGCTTCATAATCTACTATCCACAACCAGATTTAATAAAACTGACCTAAGGCTACTCTTTGATAATACCAATTTTAAAAGTTTTTTCAAAAATTAAATTATGTAAATTTTTTAATCAAAAGAATTAAAAGAAGCCACATACATGTATTATGCGGCCATGTATATATTACTACAAAACCACAGTCCTGGTTGCATTGCTTCCTGTGCTTCCTCTTCTCAGGTTCCCAATCAATTTCTCCTTCAGCGTTGTAAAACCCTAATGCAAATTCTTTTTTCCTTTTCAAGTGTGTACACATCATTTTTTCCTTCTGGAAAAATTTTTCCTTCTGGAAACATTTTTTCTGCAAAAATCCAGACAATCACTTTCCTTTAAAACTGAACAGACACTATACAGTACTATAGACACTATATACTACTATTTGGTTTAAGCTAACCCATCTGTTTGTTTTGTTTTTACAGTTTTAATGCCTCGGGCTCTTTCTTTTTGATGCAAGATTGTATTTTCTCATATTTATGAGTTTATCTGTTCTAAAGTATTAAATGAATTTGAACAAATGCACCCATGTTATGTTAAAATTCCCTCGTTTTTCTTTGCTTCCTATGGTGAGAATCTTTTATTCCCTGTCTTACAACCTCTAGGCTTACCGTTTTCCTTCAGTGATTGTTACACTAACTTTTCTCTCACTTTCTTCCCTGGTGTTTCTGCTCTTCCTCAGTGTAGGGGGTGACTGCAGGAACATTTCAGCCATTCTGACTTATATGAAAATATGAAGGAGTGAGAATTTAATCCCCTTTGGCTCAATACTTCATTCATGAGGAAAGAGCCAGTGGACAAATATTCCCCTCTTGCACACTGTGGGCAAGCCATCTTGAAACATTTTACATGGTTCCTCATAGCGACCCCAGTGGAACTGAACCCCTGTTGCCTACACCAGTAACCGAATTTAGCTCATTCCCTTGAATTTTCTTTCCTTTCTCTATTTAACTCTTTGCAGTGTTCCCCCGCCAATTTCCCAGTATCCTCCTCTCCCCATAATCTACCTGTATCCACCTAAACAGTGCTCTTAATCTAGGGGCTATGGGAGTATCCAACTAAGATAATCCATGATTACAATTCTTATCCCTCCTAACAAATATGAACCTTTTGATTCCAGAAATTATATTTTCTTCATCCTTAAAACTCTGACACTTAATACATTATTTGGAATAGAGCAAATATTTAATAAATATTTGTTTCAACAGTTGAATGACTATGATTACTCTTAAATTGGAAATCAGGAACTTTCACTTTTACCTTATTGAAAGTTGCTTGTTGCAGACTATCCCTCATGCCAAGAACAATAAGAAAACCCAACTAAAAAAAATTTTTTAAGCAATTTGTTTAAAGGCTGGAACACTGATGAGGCAACCAACACTTAAGGGGTCAAGATCCCAGTGACTAGAGAGGTGCAGAAAGGTTAGATGAATTCTGAATGTTGCTTGCCTCTCAGGGCCTCTGCTAATTATAAATTTCAAAAGATAGGTTTAAAATCTTTAGCCATCGCTAAAAAAGCAGATGGGCTTCCCAGGTGGCACAGTGGTAAAGAATCTGCCTGCCAAGGCAGGAGACTTAAGAGACACAGGATCCATCCCTGGGTCAGGAAGATTTTCTGGAGGAGGAAATGGCAACCCACTTCAGTATTCTTGCCTGGAAAATTCCTTGGACAGAGAAGCCTGGCAGGCTACTATCCAAGGGGTTGCAGAAGAGTCAGGTACGACTCAGTACACACACACACACACACACACACACACACACACACAAGTAGATAACCTAAGCAAGAATTTTTGTAATCTCACAAGGCTCAGTAAACAAAAATCAAGTTTGGTGTTGACGAGGCAGCCAAGATTTGAGAGTATAGACTGAAGGGAAGACAGGTGTAAAAGGTGAGCATGATACTCAGTTGGTTCTCCTTGTCAAGACATTTTCTGAACTGAGCTAATTAGGGCAAGAAGCTAAAAGGCTAAACATAAGCCACTGCAAATCAAGACAGATTTTTTAAAAAATCTTTTATAGTTGAGAAGACAAAACTGAAGACCATGATCCATCAAGGGAGAGGCACTACAGTGACCACTTAACACACTCTTTCAAAACCACCAGGAAGGTGGTTAAATCTTCAGGAAACTGAAACCCAGATTTTGGTTCACTTGATTAGGTTGATTTGCCTCCACTAGACATACTGAGCAGAGGATACAGTAAACTCTCTGGAAAGAGATAACACAATCCAGATCACCTCCAAATTTTCATATGCAAGGCCTGGTAGTTAATAAAAGTATACTGAGTAAGCAAAACAAAACAGCAATGCAGTAACAAAGAGGAACTGAGAGAAACAATAGACAATAGGAAAAGAATCTGAGATGATCCAGATAAATTTTCTTCCCTCTGAGGTTTGCAAATATCCCAAATGATGACCTAGAGTCAGACTCAGGTAGAAATTGGGAGTTCATACCTTGTATCATACCACCATTGCAACCTCTTGGAAACGAGCCAAGAATGTATTGGCAGATGGCCATTGTCATATTGTTAGTTGTAGGCTTTATGTTTTTTCAAGCTATTGTAAATCAGTGTCTAATAGCTGACAAGCCAACAACACAAGGGCAAGCTGCCCAGGGAATATAATTTAAGAAAGGACATTGAAATAGTTATCGTTGTTGTTTCGTCAGTAAGTCATATCCAACTCTTTTGTGACCCTATGGACTGTAGCTTGCCAGGACAGAGTCCATGGGATTTCCCATACAAGAATACTGGAGTGTGCCGGGGTCCAGCCCCGGTGGATCCAGGGAATTCGAAGCGGGGACAGCATCGGCGAGGATCAGGAAACAATTGCTTAATTAAACATTAATTAAGGATATAAAGAGTAAATGAATAAGGATAGCTCAGTGAGAAAATTTAGTGGAGAAAAGAGGCTGAATAATTCAGCCAGAAGGTGAGAGAAAGAACGACATGGGGAGACCAATTTTCAGTGAACAAGGCCCGCACTTTATTTTTCAAATTAGTTTTTATACCTTAAGTTATGCATAAAGGATAATGGGGGAAGGGGTAGAGTCATGCAGTAAGCCAGGCTTTCTTCCTGCAAACTTATCATATGCAGAAGTTTAGGTGATATGCATCATCTTCTGGCCCGGAGGCCTGTTAACATTTTAAGACCCTGTCTTCAGAAAACTTATTTTTCTCTAAAGGTGATTAGTCAGGCGCCACCCTCCAAAAGCATTAGATAATACAGGGCAAAGGTGTGGTGGGCTATAACAAGAAAAAGAATTAACTCAAGGGTCCAAGGTTACAAACATTAAAGCTACTACTTACACCAATTATATTAATCAATACACTGCCAGGGACACAGCAGGTACGGGATATGGAAACTTATCAGCAAACATTGGCCCAACAAGTGAAAAACCCTTCACCAATACAATTTCTAATCAATCTTTTAACTGCTCAAAGGAATCTGTATTTAGACAGTTTAGAACATCTCATGCCTCTCACGGTTGGGAGGCTCTGAACAATCACATGTGGCCGGAAAAACCTATTCAGGCAGGCTAGAGGACTTCCAAAGGAGTTTGTAGGTTGTAACACTACCACACCCAAAAACTTTATTAACTGGAGCTGTAAGTTAACTCTTTCTTCAGAGAGAGGTAGTGGGGGACAGCCCCCCATAAAGTCAGAGGTGTAGGTGAGAGCACAAAGCAGAAAGTAGGCAGACTCTGGTTTTGGGGGTAGATGCTCAAGAATTTCCAGGAGGACTCCTGAGGCTCGATCCCACCTTTGCATATGCCGAGCCTCCTTCCTCATGACCTTTGCCACGGGCGGAGTTCCTCACACTGGCTACCGGCAGGAGTGGGTTGCCATTTCCTCCTCCAAGGGATCTTCCCAGCCCAGGGATCAAACCCGTATCTCCTTCATTGGCAGGCAGATTCTTTACCACTGAGTCACCAGGGAAGCCAGTTAAGACATTCCAGATTCAAATGGCGGACAGCTGTTGAAAGAGACCCTGAGGCAAGGCACTTTTAAAAAATATATCTTGGAAGACAGAAAGATGGAGTCTGAAAAGTTTAATTTGTTGATCACTCCTGACCTGAGACGTTGTCCCTCATGCGTGGAAACAGCTCCAAACCCTGCCGTTGACCCTCCACACACCATACTCTTCTTTTTTTCTTTTTTTTTTAGTAATCAAATATCTTCATTTACCAAGTCTAACACCTGGCTTACAATTACTGGCAACACTACAGCTCAGAAATACAGACTGCTCTTCTGAACTTAGCTTGAAAACCTCACTTTGATCTTTATAGCCAGAGGCAATAGTTAATAAGTTTCAAACACTTCAGACTCCAGAGACTCTAGTTTTCCTCTTTCTTGTTGAGAAAAGCAAGTATAGATAAATATAAAAATCCTACCATGGAAATAGTTACATTTCTGGCTCATAATACTTAAAAACACTTAATAATGATAATAATGCTTGGGCTTCTCTGGTGGCTGAGTGGTAAAGAATCTGCCTGCCAATGCAGGAGACATAGGTTTAATCTCTGAGCCGGGAAGATCCCACATGCCTCAGAGCAACTAAGACTGTGGGCCACAACTACTGAGCCTCTGCTCTAGCCCTGGAGCCACAACTACTGAAGCCCGCTTGCCCTAGCGCCTGTGTTCCAAAACAAGAGATGTCACTGCAGTGAGAAGTCCACACACAGCAGCTAGAAAGTAGCCCCTGATCACTGCAACTAGAGAAAAGCCCACCCAGCAATGAAGACCTAGCACAACCAAAATAAAATAAATAAATTAAATTATTAAAAAAATAATAATGCTTAAAGAAACACAGGAGCCATCCAAGGAGCCGTGCTGCGTGGGCGCAGGAGGGCCTAGAGGAGCTATCCCATGTTGAAGGTCAGGAAGGGTGGCGGTGAGGAGATACCCCTCGTCCAAGGTAAGGAGAAATGGCTGCGCTTTGCTGGAGCAGCCATGAAGAGATACCCCATGCCCAAGGTAAGAGAAACCCAAGTAAGACGGTAGATGTTACAAGAGGGCATCAGAGGGCAAACACACTGAAACCATACTCACAGAAAACTAGTCAATCTAATCACACTAGGACCACAGCCTTGTCTAACTCAATGAAACTAAGCCATGCCCGTGGGGCAACCCAAGACGGGCAGGTCATGGTGGAGAGATCTGACAGAATGTGGTCCACTGGAGGAGGGAATGGCAAACCACTTCAGTATTCTTGCCTTGAGAACCCCATGAACAGTATGAAAAGGCAAAATGATAGGATACTGAAAGAGAAACTCCCCAGGTCAGTAGGTGCCTAATATGCTACTGGAGATCAGTCGACAAATAACTCCAGAAAGAATGAAGGGATGGAGCCAAAGCAAAAACAATACCCAGCTGTGGATGTTACTGGTGATAGAAGCAAGGTCCGATGCTGTAAAGAGCAATATTGCATAGGAACCTGGAATGTCAGGTCCATGAATCAAGGCAAATTGGAAGTGGTCAAACAAGAGATGGCAAGAGTGAATGTCGACATTCTAGCAATCAGTGGACTGAACTGGACTGGAATGGGTGAATTTAACTCAGATGATCATTATATCTACTACTGCAGGCAGGAATCCCTCAGAAGAAATGGAGTAGCCATCATGGTCAACAAAAGAGTCCGAAATGCAGTACTTGGATGCAATCTCAAAAACAACAGAATGATCTCTGTTCGTTTCCAAGGCAAACCATTCAATATCACAGTAATCCAAGTCCATGCCCCAACCAGTAACGCTGAAGAAGCTGAAGTTGAACGCTTCTATGAAGACCTACAAGACCTTTTAGAACTAAAACCCAAAAAAGATGTCCTTTTCATTATAGATGAATGCAATGCAAAAGTAGGAAGTCAAGAAACACCTGGAGTAACAGGAAAATTTGGCCTTGGAATACGGAATGAAGCAGGGCAAACTCTAATAGAGTTTTGCCAAGAAAATGCACTGGTCATAACAAACACCCTCTTCCAACAACACAAGAGAAGACTCTACACATGGACATCACCAGATGGTCAACACCGAAATCAGATTGATTATATTCTTTGCAGCCAAAGATGGAGAAGCTCTATACAGTCAGCAAAAACAAGACCAGGAGCTGACTGTGGCTCAGACCATGAACTCCTTATTGCCAAATTCAGACTTAAATTGAAGAAAGTATGGAAAACCACTAGACCATTAGGTATGACCTAAATCAAATCCCTTATGATTATACAGTGGAAGTGAGAAGTAGATTTAAGGACCTAGATCTGATAGATAGAGTGCCTGATGAACTATGGAATGAGGTTCATGACATTGTACAGGAGACAGGGATCAAGACCATCCCCATGGAAAAGAAATGCAAAAAAGCAAAATGGCTGTCTGGGGAGGCCTTACAAATAGCTGTGAAAAGAAGAGAAGTGAAAAGCAAAGGAGTAAAGGAAAGATATAAACATCTGAATGCAGAGTTCCAAAGAATAGCAAGAAGAGATAAGAAAGCCTTCTTCAGGGATCAATGCAAAGAAATAGAGGAAAACAACAGAATGGGAAAGACTAGAGATCTCTTCAAGAAAATTAGAGATACCAAAGGAACATTTCATGCAAAGATAGGCTTGATAAAGGACAGATGGTATGGACCTAACAGAAGCAGAAGATATTAAGAAGAGGTGGCAAGAATACACAGAAGAACTGTACAAAAAAATCTTCACGACAGATAATCACGATGGTGTGATCACTCACCTAGAGCCAGACATCCTGGAATGTGAAGTCAAGTGGGCCTTAGAAAGCTTCACTATGAACAAAGCTAGTGGAGGTGATGGAATTCCAGTTGAGCTATTCCAAATCCTGAAAGATGATGCTGTGAAAATGCTGCACTCAATATGCCAGCAAATTTGGAAAACTCAGCAGTGGCCACAGGACTGGAAAAGGTCAGTTTTCATTCCAATCCCAAAGAAAGGCAATGCCAAAGAATGCTCAAACTACTGCACAGTTGCACTCACCTCACATGCTAGTAAAGTAATGCTCAAAATTCTCCAAGCCAGGCTTCAGCAAAACGTGAACCGTGAACTTTCTAATGTTCAAGCTGGTTTTAGAAAAGGCAGAGGAACCAGAGATCAAATTGCCAACATCCACTGGATCATGGAAAAAGCAAGAGAGTTCCAGAAAAACATCTATTTCTGCTTTATTGACTATGCCAAAGCCTTTGACTGTGTGGATCACAATAAACTGTGGAAAATTCTGAAAGAGATGGGAATACCAGACCACCTGGCCTGCCTCTTGAGAAATCTGTATGCAGGTCAGGAAGCAATATTTAGAACTGGACATGAAACAACAGACTGGTTCCAAATAGGAAAAGGAGTACGTCAAGGCTGTATATTGTCACTCTGCTTATTTAACTTATATGCAGAGTACATCATGAGAAACGCTGGACTGGAAGAAACACAAGCTGGAATTAAGATTGCCAGGAGAAATATTAATAACCTAACATATGCAGATGACACCACCCTTATGGCAGAAAGTGAAGAGGAACTGAAAAGCCTCTTGATGAAAGTGAAAGTGGAGAGTGAAAAAGTTGGCTTAAAGCTCAACATTCAGAAAACGAAGATCATGGCATCTGGTCCCATCACTTCATAGGAAATAGATGGGAAAACAGTGTCAGACTTTATTTTTCTGGGCTCCAAAATCACTGCAGATGGTGACTGCAGCCATGAAATTAAAAGACGCTTACTCCTTGGAAGGAAAGTTATGACCAACCTAGATAGCATATTCAAAAGCAGAGACATTACTTTGCCAACAAAGGTTCGTCTAGTCAAGGCTATGGTTTTTCCTGTGGTCATGTATGGATGTGACAGTTGGACTGTGAAGAAAGCTGAGTGCCGAAGAATTGATGCTTTTGAAGAAGCTTTTGGAGAAGACTCTTGAGAGTCCCTTGGACTGCAAGGAGATCCAACCAGTCCATTCTGAAGGAGATCAGCCCTGGGATTTCTTTGGAAGGAATGATGCTAAAGCTGAAACTCCAGTTCTTTGGCCACCTCATGCGAAGAGTTGACTCATTGGAAAAGACTGATGCTGGGGGGGATTGGGGGCAAGGGGAGAAGGGGACGACAGAGGATGAGATGGCTGGATGGCATCACTGACTCTATGGATGTGAGTCTGAGTGAACTCCGGGAATTGGTAAGGGACAGGGAGGCCTGGCGTGCTGTGATATGGGATGGCAAAGAGTCAGACATGACTGAGCGACTGATCTGATCTGAAAGAAACACAGAGAGTCACAAAGACTTCTTTCTTGGCAATAATTCAGCCAGTGAAATAACATGGACTCATTATTTATTGTAATCCTCCCAACTTCCTTTTCCTCTCAATAAGGTTCTCCTTCCTTGCTCTTTGGGGACTTGCACATGACTTACTGTGGTTCAGTTCAGTTCAGTTCAGTCGCTCAGTCATTTCCAACTCTTTGCGACCCCATGAACTGCAGCACGCCAGGCCGCCCTGTCCATCACCAACTCCAGGAATCCACCCAAACCCATGTCCATTGACTCAGTGATGCCATCCAACCATCTAATCCTCTGTCGTCCCCTTCTCCTCCTGCCCTCAATTTTTCCCAACATCAGGGTCTTTTCCAATGAGTCAACTCTTCGCATGAGGTGGCCAAAGTACTGGAGTTTCAGCTTTAGATCAGTCCTTCCAATGAAAAACCAGGCCTGATCTTTAGGATGAACTGGTTGGGTCTCCTTGCAGTCCAAGGGACTCTCAAGAGTCTTCTCCAACACCACAGTTCAAAAGCATCAATTCTTCGGCACTCAGCTTTCTTCACAGTCCAACTCTCACATCCATACATGACCACTGGAAAAACCATAGCCTTGACTAGATGGACCTTTATTGACAAAGTAATGTCTCTGCTTTTCAATATGCTGTCTAGGTTTGTCATAACTTTCCTTCAAAGGAGTAAGCATCTTTTAATTTCATGGCTGCAGTCACCATCTGCAGTGATTTTGGAGTCCCCCCCCAAAAAAATCTGACACTGTTTCCAGTTGTATGTGTTGTTTCTTAATTTGGAGCATGGATAATATTCAAAACATTTAATCACTTGGACCACATAGTACTAACTAATTAGAATGATTACTGGCTGACATAACAATGCAGGCCAGCTAAATATCAGCCCTGATTTTAGGCAAAATTAGTAAAATGAGTGAAACAATAAGGGTTCATATCCTATCTTTCCCCCTAAACCTTTAACATAAATGCTTACAATGGTAAGGATGCATATTCTTTAATTGGTCATATTGAGAAATGTTCTAATACCAATGCTGCAAACCAATGGGGGCATTTCTGGTCTGAGGGCAAGGTGTCCATGGACTGCACAGCATGGTTTAATGTGAATTAATTGACAACATTCAGTAGTAAGGTGTCTCAGATGGTAAAGCGTCTGCCTACAATGTGGGAGACCCGGGTTCAATCCCTGGGTCGGGAAGATCTCCTGGAGAAGGAAATGGCAACCCACTCCAGTATTCTTGCCTGGAAAATCTCATAGACGGAGGAGCCTGGTAGGCTACAGTCCATGGGGTCCCAAAGAGTCGGACACGACTGAGCGACTTCACTTTCACTTTCAGACTTCGCATAGGCTTCCCAGGTGGCGCCTGTGGTAAAGAACCGTCCTGCCAATGCTGGATAAGTAAAGAGAATGAGGGTTTGATCTTGCTTTGGGAAGATCCCCTGGAGGAGGGCATGACAACCTACACCAGTATTCTTGCCTGAAGAATCCCATGGACAGAGGAGCCTGGCAAGCTACAGACCATGGGGTCACACAGGGTTGAACATGACTAAAGCGACTTAGCACGCAGGCAGACTTCACATAAAAGATTTTGGTTTCCCTTGAAATATCAAAGATCTATGAATAAACGACCCCACAATGCCTCATGACAACAATGACCAGCAGCTGCTGCCTTCAGAAAAGACACGTGGATGAAGTTGCCACCGGCCCTGTTTCACACTTTTAAAGACCCTGCTTTGCCTATGGAGGCTTGAGCTTGGAAGCTATTTAAAGTTCAGTTAGCCAAACGACAGAGAGCAGCCTCACGCTTCCTGTGAGCTTAAATTACCTAACTAGAGTTTCTCAAGCCTCTGTTACCATCCACAAAGCAATTAAATGGTTGGCATAAGTAAGAACAGTTTCAAATATAAAAAAGTGACTTGGAAATGAATACAAATGGTATGAACACGCTGTCCACAGAAAAAAAAGCAGAATAGAGGATATTTTACCACTTTAGGAATAGTGCTTCTTGTGTCATTTCCTTAAGATTTACCGTAATACCTCTTTACAAGGTGTTATTATTCCAAACATCTTGCCCTTAAATTGCAGCAAGAATTGGATTTCAGATGAACAATTTCATGTCTCCTAAAATTTCAATAAAAACCCAGGCTTGCTTTATCTTGCTAATAAAGGCCTTGGTTTCGCTGTCGTTAACTAAAGTGTAAGAGACACAAAGCACCTAGTGTGCTCCGTATCTTTTTGTGTCTCAGAAACACATTCGTAAAATCGTCAGACTATAATCCAAACTATTTCACTTGACAATAAGTATAAAATACCTCCAAATCTAGCTGCTTAATAACAGTCAATTAGTATTGATCAAGGAACACACAGAAGAGGAATGTAAAGACCAGTCAAAACTTAGTTGGTTCAAATAAAACTCACTCCCTTTTCCCTGCTAGGTTGGTAGGTTAGGAGAATGTGGCTATATGGTATATTTGTAAAAATAAGAAGGTTTGTTTTTCCTTTATATTCTCGTAGAGTGATGAAGGAATATGAGCTAAATAAAATCAGAAGGATTTTTATCTTTTACCTAAACTCCAGGGATTTCTTTCTTTATTTTGTGGTGCTATCACTCACCACCAAACATCCAAGCTAAAAATCTAGACATCATCCTGATTCCTTTCTTTCCCTCTTCACTCCATTCAATATTCTATTATTTCTAAAACACAGTCTCTTTTCCTCACCATTGCTGCTTCTCTGATGCAAATTCTCCCACTGTAGTAACTTGTTCTCAACTTCCAATCTCTTCTCTTTAAATGGATCCCTACAAGGCCACCAGATAACTTAAAATAAAAGTCACACCATGGCACTACTCCACATAAAACTCATTGATGATTCCCCATCCAAAGCCCTCACTAATTTTAGATTGCATTAATGAAATCCAAGACCTAGAATATAGGCAGGGGATGCACCATTCTGTTCCTTATTAAAAGATCATCCCCAGATATGGGAAAACCAGAAAGAAACCAGAATCACCAATAACCACATAGCGTTTTCACATAAAGTAGAGATGTTTTATGTAGAAGTAAAAAAATCTATGGGTGAACTGAGCAATCTAGAAATAACTGTAAGATTGTAGATTTGTTCTGCAAGGCTGAAGACATGGATCTAAGAGCTATATATATATTAGAGAATCAAACTTTGCCTATTACAAGAAATAGCTTTTAATGCTCTAAATTGAACAGGATTAAGCAAAGAAAGTGGTACATTTCCTACCACTGAAAGTATTCAAACATAGATTTGACAATTACCTTGACTGATCATAGTATTATACAAGCTGTCGAAGCCTCCAATAATTCAAATTAGTCATTTAATGTGAACTTAAAAGTCCTTCAAATTCCAATATGCTATGATTATTTTTCCAAAATTATAAAGTATAAAACACTTTTCCATTATAAGACTTAATGTTTAAAATACTGGCAACCACTGGCTTACCTATAATAACACAATTTCTCTCTAATCCCTTTTGGCCAATCACAACCACCTTCCAATTACCTGCCTCAACATTCTTAACTCTCTTTTTTCCTTTTTATTTATTTTTTTGTTCAAGTATAGTTGACATAAAATATTATATTAGTCTCAGGTATATGTCATAGTGATTTGACATTTATATACAGTCTATTAACCATCTGTCACGATATAAACTTATCACAATATTATTGACTATGTTCCCTAGGATGTATATTACATTCCATCTTTTACGGACATATATTTGAGCAAACTCTAAGAGAGAGTGGTGGAGCAGGAAATGGAAACCAACTCCAGTATTCTTGCCTGGAAAATACCATGGACAGAGGAGTCTGGTAAACTACAGTTCATAGGGTCTCAAAGAATTGGACACGACTTAGCTACTGAACAACAATAACAGCAATAGTCATTTTATAACTGGAAGTTTGTATCTCTTAATCACCTTCACATATTTTGCCTAATTCCCAAATCTCCTCTGTCTGACTTATCTCACTTAGCATAATGCCCTCTAGGTGCATCCAGCTTGTTGCAAATGGCAAGATTTTATTCTTCTTTATGGCTTATATTCCATTATATATGCATATGTATGAGTAATTTTAAAGGGCTATTGAGTAAGTATCACCAAATAATATTCTGAAGTTGAATGTGTGGGATCTTCCTACCTCACCATCTTGATCCAAACTCCTCAGTTTTAACATTCTTAGCTAAAGTAAGTAAGATCTCCTTGATTTAGACAAAACTCTATGATATAACTAAAACCCACAAGTTTCTCACAGAAATCAGTGGGCAGCACCATCACCCAAGAAGTGCCAATCTCAGAGCACTGCCCCTCCAAGTCCTTCAGAGGTATCTTTGCACACTAACAGATAATAAAAAAATTTTTAATATTTTATTTTTTAACTCAATTTTAAAGCTTCTGATGAAATAAAAGATTCCTATGAATATTCCTCCCTCTACTACCCAGAGTTTATACACCCAGAGCCTGAAGGAGGGGGAAAAGCCATGTAGGAAAAAAAAATAAAACAAATTCTCCATAAATAATTCTGTAAAGTAGCTTATGTGGTATAATTTTCATTATTGTGGATGACAAGTTTTGTTACTTTCATAGTAAGAAACAAGTTTCCAGAACTAAAACTCTCTTCTTGGAAGAAATTAGGTCTTAAGTTTCCCATATGTCTCCTTTCAAGGAAAATTGGGAAAAGCTAAATAAATGCAATATAATTATGGCAAGGGGGGATGATATCCTATCATTTTGCTCCTGCTGTTCAAGCCTCTTCCTCTTGCTAAGTTCAGAGGTACTGAGCATATAAGATTTCTGGCCACTGCCTAGAAAAAACATGACCAAGGGCTATCCTGAAATCTTGAAATTCACAACTGTGGATTCACAACTGTGAAGCTAGGAGTCAGAATTCTTCCTTGAGGATTCTCCAAGCATCTAAAAGAAGCAGGCCTGTGTCAAATGAGGTTTCTGAAGGCCAGGGAAAGGTTACAAGATGGTGGCCAACCTATAAGCAAAGGATCCTGGCTCCTATTCTAATGTGGCAATGCTAATCAGATGAAAACCCAGTGGAAATGCAGAAGGGACAGATTTGGGGAGTGTAAGTCGTTCAGTCATGTCTGACTCTTTGCAACCCCATGGACTATACAGTCCTTGGGATTCTCCCAGCCAGAATACTGGAGTGGGTAGCCTTTCCCTTCTCCAGGGGATCTTCCCACCCCAGGGATCGAACCCAGGTCTCCCATGGTAAAAGAGGCTTAGTAATAGTAACTCAGACTTTTGCACAGCTTGCCCTTTCCTGGACATATGCCATGTGTCCGAAGTGGGAGAATCTGTGCCTATTCTCAGTCTAAACCTTGGCAGGCAAGGGGTGGAGGAAGGGAGGTTGATGCGTCTTCTGGAGCCTTCACTTCAGAAATTTGAATAGAGGAAAGTTTCTTCTCACTACACCTAAGGATGAAATATCAATAAATCACCCTCAGTGCTTTTTCCAAAAACCCGATTATGTATGGACTCTAATGGAATGTTAATGTCAGGCAAAATCAGAAAGGAAATTTCACTGATCATTCAGTCGCTTGAATCTTCCATGCAAAACAATTTGCACCCCTTCTGGAAATGACTAGGTATGTTTGGAACTGTATGTCTCATTTTGTGGTCATACTAACAGCAATAACAATATTCTGTGGGATATTATAGTGTTCACCAAAAGGGTATAATAATTATGCCAGTCAGTTATAAGTGAATTACCCTGGTAGGCACCCTGGGAATTGAAGACTTGTGATCACTGACCTAGAGCCAGACATCCTGGAATGTGAAGTCAAGTGGGCCTTAGAAAGCATCACTACAAACAAAGCTAGTGGAGGTGATGGAATTCCAGTTGAGCTATTTCAAATCCTGAAAGATGATGCTATGAAAGTGCTGTACTCAATATGACAGCAAATTTGGAAAACTCAGCAGTGGCCACAGGACTGGAAAAGGTCAGTTTTCATTCCAATCCCAAAGAAAGGCAATGCCAAAGAATGCTCAAACTACCGCACAATTGCACTCACCTCACATGCTAGTAAAGTAATGCTCAACATTCTCCAAGGCAGGCTTCAGCAATATGTGAACCATGAACTTCCTAATGTTCAAGCTGGCTTTAGAAAAGGCAGAGGAACCAGAGATCAAATTGCCAACATCTGCTGGATCATGGAAAAAGCAAGAGAGTTCCAGAAAAACATCTATTTCTGCTTTATTGACTATGCTAAAGCCTTTGACTGTGTGGATCACAATAAACTGTGGGAAATTCTTCAAGAGATGGCAATACCAGACCACCTGATCTTCCCCTTGAGAAATCTGTATGCAGGTCAGGAAGTAACAGTTAGAACTGGACATGGAACAACAGACTGGTTCCAAATAGGAAAAGGAGTACATCAAGGCTGTATATTGTCACCTTGTTTATTTAACTTATATGCAGAGTACATCATGAGAAACGCTGGGCTGGAAGAAACACAAGCTGAAATCAAGATTGCTGGGAGAAATATCAATAAACTCACATATGCAGATGATGCCACCCTTATGTCATAAAGTGAAGAGGAACTCAAAAGCCTCTTGATGAAAGTGAAAGTGGAGAGTGAAAAAGTTGGCTTAAAGCTCAACATTCAGAAAATGAAGATCATGGCATCTGGTCCCATCACTTCATGGGAAATAGATGGGGAAACAGTGGAAACAGTGTCAGACTTTATTTTGGGGGGCTCCAAAATCACTGCAGATGGTGACTGCAGCCATGAAATTAAAAGATGATTACTCCTTGGAAGGAAAGTTATGACCAACCTAGATAGCATATTCAAAAGCAAAGACATTATTTTGCCAACAAAGGTTCATCTAGTCAAGGCTACAGTTTTTCCTGTAGTCATGTATGGATGTGAGAGTTGGACTGTGAAGAAGGCTGAGCACCGAAGAATTGATCCTTTTGAACTGTGGTGTTGG
Organism: Bos taurus; assembly: GCF_002263795.3. Classification (NCBI taxonomy): domain Eukaryota; kingdom Metazoa; phylum Chordata; class Mammalia; order Artiodactyla; family Bovidae; genus Bos; species Bos taurus. Next base: position 14,074,352 of record NC_037344.1, on the reverse strand, counting down.
AGAAGACTCTTGAGAGTCCCTTGGACTGCAAGGAGATCCAACCAGTCCATTCTGAAGGAGATCAGCCCTGGGATTTCTTTGGAAGGAATGATGCTAAAGCTGAAACTCCAGTACTTCGGCCATCTAATGCGAAGAGTTGACTCATTGGAAAAGACCCTGATGCTGGGAGGGATTGGGGGCAGGAGGAGAAGGGGACGACAGAGGATGAGATGGCTGCATGGCATCACTGACTCCATGGACGTGAGTCTGGGTGAACTCCAGGAGTTGGTGATGGACAGGGAGGCCTGGCATGCTGCGATTCATGGGGTCCCAAAGAGTCAGACACAACTGAGCGACTGAACTGAACTGATACAATCTTCCTTGCTGGCTCATAGGTTAAAGCATCTGCCTGCAGTGCAGGAGGTCTGGGTTCGATCCCTGGGTCAGGAAGATCCCCTGGAGAAGGAAATGGCAACCCACTCCAGTATTCTTGCCTGGAGAATCCCATGGATGGTGGAGCCTGGTGGGCTACGGTCCACGGGGTTGCAAAGAGCCGGACACGACTGAGCGATCTATAGATAGATGTAGATAGAAACAATCTTTCGAGCCTCCCTGGTAACTCAGTCAGTAAAGAATCTACCTGCAATTCAGGAAACTGGTGTTTGAACCCTGGGTTGGGAAGATCCCCCTGGAGAAGGGAATGGCAACCCACTCCAGTATTCTTGCCTGGGAAGACCCTTGGACAGAGGAGCTTGGTGGGCTACAGTCCATGGGGTCGCAAGAGTCAGACATGACTTAGTGACTAAACCACTACCAAACAATCTTTCTTAGCTGCCCACACAAAAGAAGAGCTCTCTCACTCAGAATGGAGGGTAAATCTGAGTACCTTTCTCAGGACCTTTGGAAGAAATTGTGCCTGGAAATCTGAAAATAAAAAACAAGCAAGCCAAAAAACCTTCTGATTGTATCATTTGTTTTTAAATACTGATAATCTGAGAAGTTAAAAAAATACCAGTCTCCAAGACACATTTTCCCTGTAGTAGGTGATATTTATTGCCAAGCCTGGTTTTCTTCTTGCTAATAAGTCACTTAACCCTTCTTCCCATAGCTCACAGCTTGTAGCAGTCATGATTTTAAACCATTGATTTTTTTCATTGTAGATGGACTTTTGTGATTGTTTAAAATTAGGTGATATTACGATCTATTTTCTTTTTTTTAATTTAATTTAATTTTTTAATTTTATTATTTAACTTTACAATATTTTATTGGTTTTGCCATATATCAACATGAATCTGCCACAGGTATACACGTGTTCCCCATCTTGAACCCTCCTCCCTCCCCATACCATCCCTCTGGGTCATTCCAGTGCACCAGCCCCAGGCATCCAGTATCGTGCATCGAACCTGGACTGGTGACTCGTTTCATATATGATATTATACACGTTTCAGTGCCATTCTCCCAAATCATCCCACCCCCTCCCTCTCCCACAGAGTCCAAAAGACTGCTCTATGCATCAGCGTCTTTTTTGCTGTCTCGTATACAGGGTTATTGTTACCATCATTCTAAATTCCATATATATGCATTAGTATACTGTATTGGTGTTTTTCTTTCTGGCTTACTTCACTCTGTATAATAGGCTCCAGTTTCATCCACCTCATTAGAACTCATTCAAATGTATTCTTTTTAATGGCTGAGTAATACTCCATTGTGTATATGTACCAAAGCTTTCTTATCCATTCATCTGCTGATGGACATCTAGGTTGCTTCCATGTCCTGGCTATTATAAACAGTGCTGCGATGAACATTGGGGTACATGTGTCTCTTTCCCTTCTGGTTTCCTCAGTGTGTATGCCCAGCAGTGGGATTGCTGGGTCATAAGGCAGTTCTATCTCCAGTTTTTTAAGGAATCTCCACACTGTTCTCCATAGTGGCTGTACTAGTTTGCATTCCCACCAACAGTGTAAGAGGGTTCCCTTTTCTCCACACCCTCTCCAGCATTTATTGCTTGTAGACTTTTGGATTGCAGCCATTCTGACTGGCATGAAATGGTACCTCATAGTGGTTTTGATTTGCATTTCTCTGATAATGAGTGATGTTGAGCATCTTTTCATGTGTTTGTTAGCCATCTGTATGTCTTCTTTGGAGAAATGTCTATTTAGTTCTTTGGCCCATTTTTTGATTGGGACATTTATTTTTCTGGAATTGAGCTGCAGGAGTTGCTTGTATATTTTTGAGATTAGTTGTTTGTCAGTTGTTTCATTTGCTATTATGTTCTCCCATTCTGAAGGCTGTCTTTTCACCTTGCTTATAGTTTCCTTTGTTGTGCATAAGCTTTTAAGTTTAATTAGGTGCCATTTGTGTATTTTTGCTTTTATTTTCAATATTCTGGGAGGTGGGTCATAGAGGATCCTGTTGTGATGTATGTCGGAAAGTGTTTTGCCTATGTTCTCCTCTAGGAGTTTTAGAGTTTCTGGTCTTACGTTTAGATCTTTAATCCATTTTGAGTTTATTTTTGTGTATGGTGTTAGAAAGTGTTCTAGTTTCATTCTTTCACAAGTGGTTGACCAGTTTTCCCAGCACCACTTGTTAAAGAGATTGTCTTTCATCCATTGTAAATTCTTGCCACCTTTGTCAAAGATAAGGTGTCCATAGGTATGTGGGTTTACCTCTGGGCTTTCTCTTTTGTTCCATTGATCTATATTTCTGTCTTTGTGCCAGTATCATACTGTCTTGATGACTGTGGCTTTGTAGTAGAGCCTGAAGTCAGGCAGGTTGATTCCTCCAGTTCCATTTTTCTTTCTCAAGATTGCTTTGGCTATTTGAGGTTTTTTTGTATTTTCATACAAATTGTGAAATTATTTGTTGTAGCTCTGTGAAGAATACCATTGGTAGCTTGAAAGGGATTGCACTGAATCTATAAATTGCTTTGGGTAGTATACTCATTTTCACTATATTGATTCTTCCAATCCATGAATAAGGCAATGGCACTGTACTCCAGTACTCTTGCCTGGAAAATCCCATGGATGGAGGAGCCTGGAAGGCTGCAGTCCATGGGGTTGCTGAAGGTCGGACATGACTGAGCGACTTCAAATTCACTTTTCACTTTCATGCATTGGAAAAGGAAATGGCAACCCACTCCAGTGTTATTGCCTGGAGAATCCCAGGGACAGGGGAGCCTGGTGGGCAACTGTCTATGGGGTCGCACAGAGTCGGACATGACTGAAGTGACTTAGCAGGGAGAAAGGGCAATATAGTGTTGACGGAGTGGGAAATACTAACTATTGGGTGTAAGCTAAGCTACAGGGACATATTGTACAACATGAGGAATAAAGCCAATATTTTATAACTGTAAATGGACTGTACAAAAACTAAAAAGTTTTGATTTTTAGTTGATTTTGATTACCAATGCAGTAATCAAACTTTCCATTCTGATTTTGAATTGATGTTTGTATTCCTTCCACCTTCCTAGCATTAGGAAAGAGATGGTCATCTTCCTCCTCCCATCCTACCCAGAGCTTTCATCCTCTTCCTGCATCTTGACATGCAAAACTTCTCATCCCTCCCCCTTGCATTGGAGCAGAGTAAGGGTAAAACAGGTAAGAGAATGGGAAAGTTTTGACTACACCAATAGCTTCACAGTGGCCCCGCATTCTACTCTTGGCAGAGATTTTTTGTTTGAATCTTTCTCTTGTAGGTGCTTTTACAGGGTATGCAACTTTCCCATCACTGGGGACCTCTCACTTCCCATTCTCTAGGCATTTCTAAATCCATCTCTACCAATTGACTGCTTCCATCTTGTTCAGTCCTTAGTTGTCTGGCTGCACTTCTATTTTCTATTAAAACCTGTTCCTTCCTCTAGGAAGCCATCTCTGCTATACCCAACAGCACCCCTCCCCCAACCTATTCCATATAAAGCCCACAGGAAAGCCTTTTTCTCACTGCACCTCCCCCACCAGCTTCAGAAATGCTGTCACACCCACATCACTACCATTCCTGGCTGCACCATCAGGCAGCACTAGAGCATCTGCTGTTTAGATTTCTCAAGTGAGAATCGACTTCTATAATGTTCAGAGGACACAAGCACCCCGTTGGTGCTGGCCACCCTATAGACTTCATTTTGAATAAATCTCAAGACATTTTGCAAGGTAACTATTCTCATCCTCACATTGCAGACCAGGAAACAGAAAATATGTGAATAAATAAGCAAAGATTTAAACGCTGGCATCAAGATCGATTCTCTTTCCACGTCATGCTGTGTGAAATCTTTATGATATTACTATGCATAATGTCATTTTAAATATTAAGAAAAGTATCATGAAATAAGAAACAAGTTTTGGGAAGCCATGGAGGAATTACGAAATGAATGAAAGTCCCATCTTTCAATGACACCCAATTAAGGAGGGAGAGAAGTGAAGTTGCTCGGTCGTGTCCGACTCTTTGCGACCCCATGAACTGTAGCCTGCCAGGCTCCTCTGTCTATGGGATTTCCCAGGCAAGAATACTGGAACGGGTTGCCATTTGCTTCTCCAGGGAATTTTCCCAACTCAGGGATTGAACTTGGGTCTCCTGCATTGCAGGCAGACTCCTTACTGGCTGAGCCCTGAAGGAAGTCCATTAATGAGGGGATGGAATTCAAATCATAGGACAAGCAACACATGAGAATTTAGATGTCTTGTTTAAAGCTAGTGGCCTAAAGTCCTTTTTCAGTTTCCAGTGGACATTCCAGCTAAATAGAGCTAAGGGCACAAACACATTCAGTTCAGTTCATTTCAGTCACTCAGTCGTGTCCGACTCTTTGCCACCCCATGAATCGCAGCACGCAGGCCTCCCTGTCCATCACCAACTCCCAGAGTTCACTCACACTCATGTCCATCGAGTCAGTGATGCCATCCAGCCATCTCATCCTCTGTCATCCCCTTCTCCTCCTGCCCCCAATCCCTCCCAGCATCAGGGTCTTTTCCAATGAGTCGACTCTTCGCATGAGGTGGCCAAAGAACTGGAGTTTCAGCTTTAGCATCATTCCTTCCAAAGACTCCCAGGGCTGATCTCCTTCAAAATGGACTGCTTGGATCTCCTTGCAGTCCAAGGGACTCTCAAGAGTCTTTTCCAACACCACAGTTCAAAAGCATCAATTCTTCGGTGCTCAGCTTTCTTCACAGTCCAACTCTCACATCTATACATGCCCACTGGAAAAACCATAGCCTTGACTAGACGGACCTTTGTTGGCAAAGTAATATCTCTGCTTTTGAATATGCTATCTAGGTTGGTCAAAACTTTCCTTCCAAGGAGTAAGCGTCTTTTAATTTCATGGCTGCAGTCACCTTCTGCAGTGATTTTGGAGCCCAAAAAAAAACAAAGCCTGACACTGTTTCCACTGTTGCCCCATCTATTTCCCATGAAGTGATGGGACCGGATGCCATGATCTTCGTTTTCTGAATGTTGAGCTTTAAGCCAACTTTTTCACTCTCCACTTTCACTTTCATCAAGAGGCTTTTGAGTTCCTCTTCACTTTATGCCATAAGGGTGGTGTCATCTGCATATCTGAGGTTAGTGATATTTCTCCCGGCAATCTTGATTCCAGCTTGTGCTTCTTCCAGCCCAGCATTTCTCATGATGTACTCTGCATAGAAGTTAAATAAGCAGGGTGACAATATACAGCCTTGACCTACTCCTTTTCCTATTTGGAACCAGTCTGTTGTTCCATGTCCAGTTTTAGCTGTTGCTTCCTGACCTGCATACAATTTTCTCAAGAGTCAGGTCAGGTGACCACTGGGTTAATATAGTAAGAAGTCTATACATAATACTGGGTAGAATTTTGTACTAATTTTTGCCTAAGTGCTCTTAGGATTTGCTTGTGTGAAATTTGCAGCATTTGATAAGACAAATGCTTAGAATAAATCAGAAGACTCTTCCTCAGTTACTATTATCGGAACACTACAATACCCCTTTCACCACATCATTCCTTGCCTCTCCATGTTCTGCCTTCCAGCATCTCACCCATTCTCCATTCACTTTCTGTCCACTGTAGACCCTTTGCTCACACCTATACAAGAAAACACCCAGGCCTGAAGGATAACATTTTCTAATCAGCTTCACTCACACCCCATGGCTCTAGTCCCAAAGTTTAAGAAATTACAAGTTCGCCATTTATAGGGTCATATTAGCTTTGTAGGTAAGATTTCTTTACTATAATCTTATGATGACTTGATTATAAAAATATGAAGAGTCAAGTTTGTGGGAAGTTTCTTCCCACAAACATTAAATTTAAATATGAAAAATTCATCGATAGAAGTACAGAGAAATTGAGGAAAAGTTCAATGTTAAAGTAATTCCTGTTTTAATTTTTCTCTGAACTCTTGCTCTGGTATAGATGGCAGAGCCATCTAATGTCTTATTGTCTCTGCCTTGTAAATTGCTTTAGAGACAAGTTTAGTTGCGTGTTCTCTCTTGGTTAAACATTTTGTTTTTATTGAAAAGAATAGAACTCCGGGAGTTGGTGATGGACAGGGAGGCTTGGCGTGCTGCGATTCATGAAGTCACAAAGAGTTGGACACGACTGAGCGACTAAACTTAACTGAACTGAAAGTTGTACTGATGCTTGGGCCATTCACTTGATTAATTTAACACAATAATATTGTTGTAACTACTTTCACAATATATATACCAACAGAAATACATTGTTCTTATTCTTTATTTTTCTATAATCGATTTAGTCCAACCAACACTCTCTGAACATGCAAGCAGGTTAAAAATTAGATTTTTTAACATATAAAAAAGTAAGTCTAAGTTGCCAAGCTCAAATATGTACATAATACTATTTCCTTAATTATCATGCAATAATGAAAAGCCATATGGATGTTTAAATGGAATATCACAAGAATACACAATGTTTTTACATTGCTTTTCAAGTTTTACTACAAATGAGTGATAAGTGTACAGTCACAAAACCTTAGTCTCCAGGATTCAGAAATTTCTTTTAAGTTATTTAAACCAATTTCCAAAACTTTATTAAAAATAGAAACTAGGACTGGACAGATTAAAGCATTTAATTGAGAATACAGGGTAATCTTTTTATATATTCAACTACATGTCAAATTTGCATATCTTATTGCATTTATCAGAGAAGGCAATGGCACCCCACTCCAGTACTCTTGGCTGGAAAAACCCATGGATGGAGGAGCCTGGTGGGCTACAGTCCATGGGGCCGCTAGGAGTCAGACACCACTGAACGACTTCACTTTCACTTTTCGCTTTCCTGCATTGGAGAAGGAAATGGCAACCCACTCCAGTGTTCTTGCCTGGAGAATCCCAGGGACAGGGGAGCCTGGTGGGCTGCCCTCTATGGGGTCGCACAGAGTCGGACACGACTGAAGCGACTTAGCAGCATTGCATTTATAGAGTTATTCAGAAGTTTCTTTTTGTAAGCAAAGTCATTAAGTCTTTTTCTCAGGATACTCTGCCCACTGACATAATTAAATATTCCAGTGGAACACATTTCATGTCTGTGCCCTGAATGAGTTAACACTTAAGACTTTCAGACAAGTTATCATAAATGAGTCATTTATACATGTGTAGTATCCCACTTCTTTAATAGGAAAAAACTTTTGTGTTGATTTATGGGTCAAAGGATGAATGTGTATGCCATTTTATATATTATATCTATTCCACTTCTTTATCTATGTATATGTACATATGTGTATGTATGTATGTAGGTATGTATGAAAGGCATTTCTAAGCACAAGATTTATTAGTATGATTAAAACATCATCTTTAATGTAACACATACCTTGCCTGTTCAGCAATGAAGGAAATAATAGTATTTTGCTCTCCTTTTAATTTATTCAAAATAATGAAAATAGACTCAGAAGTTTAGAATGAGAAGAAAGCTTAGATTTTATCTAGATATTACAAATCTGTTCATTTGAAAGCATAATCATTAAAATGCCAAAGAATAGAATGTCAGTCTTAAAGAATTGTGTACAAAGCCAACTAAAGTTTTGAATAAGAATTCTAAGTCATTTAATTATAAAAATTATGTTAACATACAAAAGAAAGCATTAAAGAAAACAGTTGTCACTGGACTCATTATAATGAAATTTTTATCCTGAAATTGTACAACTTGGGAAGGTATACAACATATTGGTTTTTTGACATGTTCATTTTTCACTTTACCAAAATGTACGTGTTTATTTTTTACATGATTGAAGTCTTGTCTTTGAGTTCTTCCAAAACTTGATTTGGTGAACCGACTCTCATCGATTACTGTGGCAGATCTTCTAGAGAAAAAACAAAACGGTGGTATTAAACACAATTATATTTAAATACAGTGGGAAATCAATTCATAAAATAAATTTCAGGATTCTATATTCTTACAGAGTTGTCCTTGAATACAACTGTTAGGAAATGAAAGGAATTTCTTTTCAGATTAGCTCTATTAGAGTTCTGTGTAGTGAAACAGAATTTCTTAGAAAATCTATTCTAAAAGCCTTAGAACTTAAGGAACAAACATAACTGCTCTTGTCCTAACTTCTGCAGAGATGAGAAGCTAATAGAGAACTTGTGAAGGGGTGGAATAGAGTGTATGTAAATGATACATACAGTATCATGTATGTATCATGAAAGCAGTAAATGGTAAGTGGGTGGAATTACACATATGTGTTTGAATTTAAGACAAGGTTCCTAGTTTGTAATCTCTTTCAGAAGTAACTGGTTTTTCTTAGACGTAAGCACGGGCAAGGCTGTACAGAAACTCACTGCTAAATTCCTCTCTGATTCTACCATGTGAAAGAAGGGCCGGCCTCCCACACCAAGTGTGATATCCCCCTTTCCTTAGCTAGTAGGTTGGATTTATGTTACTTCCAGAAACTGTGTGAAACAGATGGGCTAAAACTTTGCTGTTATGGAAGCAGAGCATTTCCCACAGTCTCCTTTGATTGGGGAATTACAGGAATGGTGCACCCCCAAATTCTGCCATAGCAAATGGACTGGTAGAGGTCACATGTGGCCATCACTGTGGGCAGCTAACTCAGATTCACTTATTCTCATTTCCCACCAACCATTAATCCTGTGCAAGTTCAAGGAGGTAAAAGCAATTCGTTCTTTATACCCCAACGTCTCTTGTTCTTGTTGAGATGGCATGATCACTCCCATCTCTTATTGCCTTTGACTTGTGAGTTACTTTAGAGCAGTATTCTACAAAAATAGGGCTAACCCACTTTCTGGAATCTTGTGTGTTTTCCTAAATTTCCTATGAAGTGGGGTCTGATTTGATAACCCATTTTGTTAGAGCAGGCAGATAGCTAGAAATGAGCAGACAAAGGGTGGCACAGGCCAAATGGCAGGAAACCCCACATCTTGTAAACAAAGCAGGTCCTTGGGCAGACAGAAAACAGGAAACCTCTGGACTGATAAGAACCCATACATTTGGGGGTAACAAGTGTCCTGGAGGCAGACAAAGAAAGGTAGGGAAAGGCGGAATCTCCAGTGTCCAAATGTACCTTTTGCTCATTATGTTCTCATTACAATAAAATCAGCCTTGCAGGTAAGAAGTTTCCATCATGTACTGATGCTGTGACACTTCTGATCAAGACTGAATAAAGACAAAGATCCCTTCTCTCCTTAGAAAGGTGGAGTTGGGGTGAAAATCAGGAATTATCACTCCAAACCTCTCCCCTCCCAATGAACATTCTGCCCACTCATTTTTACACTCCATATAACCAGCTTGCTAAAGGAATTCAGAGAAGCTACCCCCCTGAATATACTCACACTCCCCCAAGAACATCCTATTACTTATTAATAAACCCTTTATTTTCTTGACTTATGTGCCTCGTCTATTAATGCTTTCTGCCAAGAATCTACTCTCTGGTAACAATTTCACTAACTTACTATGACACATTTAATAACTTCATTTGCACAAATAAGGAAAGGTGAATTGAACCTAAAATATGATTCATCTCACTTTCCACTGCATTTATGTGTATTTGAGACATAAATGAAGAACTGAGGCATTAATCTTGCTAATGTGGAAATGCACACAGTTCCTTGACTACACCATATTCTGTCTTCTTTTATGCTTTTGCTCAAGCTGGACTGTTGTCTAGAACTGACTTTCCCCTAGAAATGTCTATCCAGCCTTTAAGGCTGACCTCTGGTGATTTCATCTGCAGAAGCCTTTGCTATTAATACCTGCCCCAGACTTTTTAGATGCTAATGCCTCTGCTACCTTAAACCTGTTCCCTACAATGACCACAGTCAGTTTCCAATAGATGCTCAGCTTCTAGAGGACAGAGACTCCTACTGGTATATCTAATAAGTGTGTAGGTGCCCAAACCACAGTGAGCATTTGGAAATTGTCTGTTGCACTTAAACTAACAAGGATATTTTAATGAACTTTGATGAATTAAATTGTCCCAAATTTTTGTGAGCTATTGCACGGAAAGGCTCAAGTTTATATGAAAAAAAAAGCAGACAAAACATTAAACACTAAAATTGTCACCAAAATAAATCAATAGTTAAAAGCATATGGAAATTTAGGTAACTAAACATTAAGTCTTGACTAGTAATTGCTCCATTTTAAAAACATCTTCAAACATTTTTTTTGAAACAATGCAGAATATAGGTAAAAGAAATAACACATATTTGTCCGAACTGCAAATCCTATAATGAAGTAACCTTAGTTTAAAAAAGTGAATCTGCTACAGGACTCAAAACATTTGCTGTTTTAGGTATCTGTACATTGAGTCTTATTAATCCTGGTAGCTGAGAATGACATGTACACTATTCACCCTACTAAGCATGAAACTCCCAGGACTAAATAATTATATACTGATCATCTTTAATCTTTAAGAACCTACAAGATAATGTGATGAAGCTAGTTCTGCATATAGGTTATATGGCTGCAGTAGAGAGTTGAAAACTCTCTGTTTTTTATGACCCCAAAATCTAAAAAACCTAGCAAGTCCTTTGAAGATAGGTGCTAGGTCTAGGGTTAAATATTGGAATCTGGAAATTTACAGCCCCTAAAATCTGTCATGATTTTTGATAATTTTGAGAAAAACTTCAATTTTGTAGAAAGCAGAATCAGTTCCCTTTTGCTTGAGCATTTAAAGCCCATTCTACAGCGACTTGTGTTTGGTGATTATCTCCCCAAACAGATGTCAAAGTTTAATGTTAACAGAACCATATACTCAATTAGTGAAATTATGTAACAGGCCATAATTAATAAAATTGGTTAGGTATTAAAACACATAGTAGAAGCAGCAACTACTACTCAGCCTTTAGGAATTACTCTCATGCTGGTAATGGATGCTCCAGGCTTGTTAGAGTTTACATTTTTTTTTTTCCTGCAAGAAAGTACTAATATCTGGATACTTTTAAATATAGAAATCTCACACTTTTTTAAGGTTGTCTGTTTTTGGAAAACACTATTTAAGTCAATACTATTCTGGGTGAACAAGATACTCCTGCTATTTTTGCCATGTTTATGTATCCCCTTTCCACCTGAGAGTGGAAATGATAAGGAAGCCTAGTGACTGGCCACTTGTGCAGAGGTCATTGAGTGTGGAGGCTGCAATATTTATAACAGCTACTAGGCACTGGGTGCTTACTCTGGCCAAGAACTGCTCTAGGCACTCTACTACTTATGGTAGTTCATTCGATCCTCATGAAACTCTGTGAGATGAACACCATCATTATCCCCATGTTGAATTATCAGCCCACTCACTATTATTATCTCCATAAGAATAGCTGGCTTAGGTTTACACAGCTGCTAAGTGGTGGAATACGGATTCAAACCAAGGTCTGGCTCCAGATTTGGGGCTATTGAACTAGCCGCCTACAGGTTCTCCTATTCTCAACTTTGCAGTTTGGAAAATAAAAAGTACAGAAAAGAACTTGGTTTTTGCTTTATGTGCAGTATTTGTTTTACTTTTTTTAAAAAGATAATTTATACCTAAGGGAAAATTTCATTATATTGAAGAGTATAAAAGTAAGTCATTAATTTATGTTCCTTCCAAAAAGGCAAAAGGCAATAAAAATAGCACCAACCTATTTCTTCTGGTTGTTCAGAAGTTTTAGGAGTACTTGTTCGTTCTCGATTTCTCTATGAATAAAAGGCAGAAGAACGTTAATGCCACAATTTTATAAACTTAGACACAGTAAGAAAAATAGATTAAAAGCACGTTTTTTGGTTAAAGTTTGTTTTCTTTCAATTAAAATTCACGTTGTAGAGTTCTTTTGTGGAAAAAGCTATTATTTCATAGATAACCTACAAACTTTGCTTTAAAGTTTTATTTCAAAATAATATTTGTTATTTCCATAGGTGAACTATTACCCCAAACATTGACTGTGTCATAGTTCCCTGCTGTAATGAAAAGCTGAATTGATAACCATGACCCAATTCTACTATATTCGTATGCAAGATGTTCTCTGAATTTTGCCAACCAAGTATGTCATTGTCTTTTTCAGATTTAGATCATCAGCCAAGAGAGAAGACAACTAAATTTGTCATCTGTGCCCAAAGACCAGGGCATGACTTTGTCCCCAACATTTAAACTGCAAACAAGAGGAGTTATCTCCCATTCAAGTCTTTACAAAATCTCTCATATTAGAGCAGATTCTCTCATTACTTAACTTTTATTAAGAAAATATTATTTAGAGAAGATAAATTGTCATGGAGTAATGCTAAACAATCATAGATTTGAATGATTATCAAAGTCACCTAACAAAAATAGTTAAAATAGAAAAGGGCAAGGGAACTCTATGTAGATTTACTATCAATCTTGTTGTTATAGCCCTAACATTGCAGTTTTGTGAGCTCTCGAAAACAAGCATTTTATAAAGAATATATACATATATAGAATGGCTGTGGTATGGAGATCACAAAGATAAAAATAGAGGGTGAATGCGAACTCAATTGCACCACTCTTTTGTGACTAGGCACTTAATGACCTAGGATTATAATTCCAAATTACTAGCATTATAATCACACACACAAATGTTGTGTCTGAACTACCTTAAACAGGAGGTTATATAGCAAAGGTGATGTTCTTTGGAATGCTGTCATACAGACTCAAAAGTATCTTTAGTGATGAAAAACATCATTCATGGCTGAAAAGTCATAGGTGGAATTTGACAAATCTGTCCCAAGAAATAGAATAGAAAAGCAAATATTTTCAGCATTAATAAATATATCATGTTATTTTAAAGATTTTTCATATGCAAATTAAACTAGATACTATAATTAGACATTTGACTTTCATCCACATCCATCAAAATATACTAAACCAAGTTAGAAGCCTTGGAGGATGTTTCATTGGAAAACAGGTAGATTGGTATTTGGGGATTCTTTATAGGCAAATGCAAATAAAAAATTCTACTAGAGTAACTCAGTGACTTCTCTGTGTCCAGTTGAAAAAGATGGAGTTTCATGCAGTTTTGTTTTCCTTTTGAATTTAGTTGAAGCCACAGAGTTAAACCCTCCTGGAGTTATTTACACCAGCACTTAAAAATTAAAACTGAGTCCTCACCCTTCGCAGTAGCAAAATAAGGCCGGCACTTCCGACGATAATTCCAACGATACCAGCAATCACCGCAAAAATAATGCTTACCATTACTATAGGAGAAAAACAGAGGAGCAAATTATAAAAGTGTGAAGTAAATGACCACACAGCATTTGTAAAATAAAGCAGGTAAAATCAGGGTAATATCGCTTTGTCTTTTTATAGGGGAAAGTGATAATCCACAAACACAGTGTTGGGAAGGTAGCTCCAAAGTGGTAGCACAGAGTTTAAAAACAAATCTGGACTAAGACAGGAAGGATCTGTATTTATTCTGGATGTACCCACGGTTGGCTAGAAAGCTGAAGATATATAACTTAAAATAAAAATGATGATCAGATTATATACTGCTGTTTCTAAAATTTTTAAGGAAATTGGAAATGCCTATTTTGATTCTGAAAAGAACATAATTTGTTTTTACAATTTGTGTGACTGAAATAAGTAACACTCTTGTTTTTAAAATTAGCTAGTGGTTACCAGTGGGGAGAGGGAAGAGGGAAAGGCAATATGGGGATAAGAGAGTAAGAGGTACAAGCTGTCATGTGTAAAACGAGCTGCAAGGATATATTATTGTACAGCAGGGCTTCCATGCTGCCTCAGACAGTAAAGAATCTGCCTATAGTGCGGGAGACCTGGGTTTGATGTCTGAGTTGGGAAGATCCTCCGTAGAAGGGAATGGCAACCCACTGCAGTATTCTGGCCTGGAGAATCCCATGGACAGAGGACCCTGGCGGGCTACAGTCCATGGTGTCATAGAGAGTCGGACACGACTGTACAACTAAGCACAGCACATATATTGTAGAGCACACAGGGAATGTAGCCATATTTTATAACAACTATACATGGAGTGTCACTTCTAAAAGTGTGAATCATTATATTCTACACCTAGAACAAATAATAATGTACAGTAACTATACTTCGATTAAATTTTTTTAAAGCAAAATCAGAAAGAAAATAAACTTAAAAAATAAAATTGATGCTTCTAGTTCCAAGGCATTTAAAACTCGCACTACATAATGTTAAATGGAATGATCATCATTCTTTGTCAAATATTAACATACCTGGCTGTGAGAATTTATGTTGAAGTACTATCCTTGGTCCTAAAAAGAAAATATTTGAAAATAAGGTCAGAAAACATATGGCATATTTAAAAAATACTCTTTTGGAATTAGACTGTCTAGTGGATTTTTGTTATTCCTTAAATGTGTTTAAAGAACTACACGGTTCAACTTTCAACAGTGAGTAAGTAAAATATATGAGGTAATGTGTCAGCCTCAACATTAACAATCCAATATCTACTTTCAGCTACCCAACAAGTTTCCATTCATCAGGAATTAGTAAACTCCCTCATGCACTAAAGGGAAGGATATGAGAAACTATTGGAAGAACCATCTATGGACTTCCACAACAAGCAGTGCATTTTTAAAAAATGTAAAAATGGTGATCAGAAAGAGATATTGAGCTGTTATCCCACATGAACATCAGTCCAATCCTCAAAAAGAGCTGGACATGACTGAATGTAAGCTCAGTCATGTTGCTATCCATTTTCCACCATCAGAATCCAAATCCTTACTTTGCCTTAGCTGAGTTTTTGCCAGCAGTCTCACTGGATTCCTTTCTGCAAACGTTCCTAATACAGTTGCCTTAAATGGTATGGACCTAACAGAAGCAGAAGATATTAAGAGAGGTGGCAAGAATACACAGAAGAACTATACAAAAAAGATCTTCATGACCCAGATAATCACGATGGTGTGATCACTCAACTAGAGCCAGACATCCTGGAATGTGAAGTCAAGTGGGCCTTAGGAAGCATCGCTACAAACAAAGCTAGTGGAGGTGATGGAATTCCAGTTGAGCTATTTCAAATCCTAAAAGATGATGCTGTGAAAGTGCTTCACTCAATATGCCAGCAAATTCAGAGAACTCAGCAGTGGCCACAGGACTGGAAAAAGTCAGTTTTCATTCCAGTCCCAAAGAAAGACAATGCCAAAGAATGCTCAAACAACTGCACAATGAGAGGAGAGTGAAAAAGTTGGCTTAAAGCTCAACATTCAGAAAATGAAGATCATGGCATCTGGTCCCATCACTTCATGGCAAATAGATGGGGAAACAGAGGAAACATGGCTGACTTTATTTTTCTGGGCTCCAAAATCACTGCAGATGGTGACTGCAGCCATGAAATTAAAAGACGCTTACTCCTTGGAAGGAAAGTTATGACCAACCTAGATAGCATATTAAAAAGCAGAGACATTATTTTGCCAACAAAGGTCCATCTAGTCAAGGCTATGGTTTTTCCAGTGGTCATGTATGAATGTGAGAGTTGGACTATAAAGAGGGATGAGTGCTGAAGAATTGATTCTTTTGAACTGTGGTATTGGAGAAGACTCTTGAGAGTCCCTTGGACTGCAAGGAGATCCAACCAGTCCATCCTAAGGGAAATTGGTCCTGGGTTTTCATTGGAAGGATTGATGTTGAAGCTGAAACTCCAGTATTTTGGCCACCTGATGTGAAGAGCTAACTCATTTGAAAAGACCCTGATTATGGGAAAGATTGATGGCAGGAGGAGAAGATGACAGAGGATGAGATGGTTGGATGGCATCACCGACTCAATGGACATGAGTTTGGGTAGATTTCAGGAGTTGGTGATGGACAGGGAGGCCTGGCATGCTGCACTTCATGGGGTCGCCAAGAGTCAGACATAACTGAGAAACTGAACTGAATTGAACTGAACACACACTAATAAAGTAAAGCTCAAAATTCTCTAAACCAGGCTTCAATAGTAAGTGAACTGTGAACTTCCAGATGTTCAAGCTGATTTTAGAAAAGACAGAGGAACCAGAGATCAAATTGCCAACATCCGTTGGCTCATAGATAAAGCAAGAGAGTTCTAGAAAAACATCTATTTCTGGTTTATTGACTATGCCAAAGTCTTTGACTGTGTGGATCACAATAAACTGTGGAAAATTCTTCAGGAGATGGGAATACCAGACCACCTGGCCGCCTCCTGAGAAATCTGTATGCAGGTCAGGAAGCAACAGTTAGAACTGGACATGGAACAACAGACTGGTTCCAAATAGGAAAAGGAGTACGTAAGGCTGCATTCTGTCACCCTGCTATTTGACTTCTATGCAGAGTACATCATGAGAAATGCTGGGCTGGATGAAGCATAAGCTGGAATCAAGATTGCCAGGAGAGATATCAATAACCTCAGATACGCAGATGACACCACCCTTATGGCAGAAAGTGAAGAGGAACTAAAGAGCATTTTGATGAAAGTGAAAGAGGAGAATGAAAAAGTTAGCTTAAAACTCAATATTCAGAAAACAAAGATCATGGCATCTGGTCCCATCACTTCATGGCAAATGGATGGGGAAATAGTGGAAACAATAGCAGACATTATTTTTTGGGCTCCAAAATCACTCAGATGGTGAATGTAGCCATGAAATTAAAAGACATTTATTCCTTGGATGAAAAGTTATGACCAACTTAGACATCATATTAAAAAGCAGAGACATTACTTTGTCAACAAAGGTCTGTCTAGTCAAGGCCATGGTTTTTCTAGTAGTCATGTATGGAATTGAGAGTTGGACTATAAAGAAAGCTGAGTGCCGAAGAATTGATGCTTTTGAAGTGTGGTGTTGGAGAAGACTCTTGAGAGTCCCATGGACAGCAAGGAGATCCAACCAGTCTATCCTAAAGGAGATCAGTCCTGAATATTCATTGGAAGGAATGATGTTGAAGCTGAAACTCCAGTATTTTCACCACTTGATGCGAAGAGCTGACTCATTTGAAAAGACACTGATGCTGGGAAATATTGAGGGTGGGAGGAGAAGGATATAACAGAGGATGAGATGGTTGGATAGCATCACCAACTCGATGGGCATGAGTTTGGGTGAACTCTGGGAGATCGTGATAGACAGGGAGGCCTGGTGTTTTGCAGTCCATGGGGTCACAAAGAGTCGGACATGCCTGAGCAACTGAACTGAACTGAACTGAATGCTCTGCTAGAGTTAATCCGCCCTGACCAGTCCACAAGAGTATTTCTTTTTCTGCTGTCACCCGATGCAATTTTACGTCATTTCTTGAATTTACTACTAATAACATACTGCACACATTACATGACCTTGTCAAAGACGTGATTACAGTGGGTCATTCTTTCGCCACTCACTATTTACAGGATTCATGGCATGTGCGCTGTGTGTGTCTGCAGTGGACCCATGAATGTTTTCTGGTTTGACACTATCATGTTGGCTTCACACTGAAATCACTTTGAAAAGTAGATTATTTAACTGGACCCAGAAGTCCAGTAATTGATTCTAAGCACTTAGCTTAATTTTCGTCTCTTGGTCTCTGTCCTTCTGAAAACCCATTGCTTCCCTTTTTCTCAGTGTTTCCACTAGCTAATGATCCAAGAGCTATGCTAAGTCTTCTGTGAGGCTTTACTTTAAATCCAAAGTACCCTGCCAAAATCCCACCTACAAAAGACCTTCTTCTTTTCTGCTTTCAACCTGCTCTTTCAAAGTCATCTTCTTCTCCATAGAAGAATAATCAGAGAGACAGTGAATGCCACCTGATCATCCTTATCTCAGGACCCAGATGGCTTATACTTTACTGGGCACGTATGATGTATTGGGCTCTCAGTCAAGCAATTTTCACACATTTTTTAAATTTAATCCTTAGAGTAACACTGTGAGATAGGTAAAATGAGCCCCATTTAAAAAATAAGATGACGGAGACCCTTTGGAGAACTCGGGGTTCAATCTACTCAGGGTCAGCACCTGAGACAGGGCCAAGCTCAGGGCTGAGTCCAGCCAGGTTTGACCATAAGCCCCCCTCTCACCACTGCACTACTGGGTCCCTTTTACCTGGCCTACCATTTCATGCTCACATTCATCATTTATGTGTTTTGCTAGAAGCTTTAATTTCTTTAATCTACCGTATTATTCCTGTGCAACATTCCAGAAGCGAGAATTCCTCTAGAGGAGAGAGATTTTGTCTATTTTGCTTCCATTTCTAGGTCTTTGTCAGTTTCCCTGCAGTAGACAGTCCCATTAAGTAGAGCTGCCTCATGACAATGACTCCAGAGAAAAACTGTTTTAAAATACGAACAAATCTCCTGGTGGTGTATCAACAATAGGCCCATCAATGAGTGACTCTGTACTAGGAATGGCACTGGTCGAAGAAAACTCAGCTGTACAAAAGAGAAGTTGAGACAGGGATTAAGGTTGAGGCAATGAGCGGACCACAGAGCACATCACACAAGACAAATTCATCCCACATCTCTCCCAGTGGCAGCTCCAGAATTTTCATGTGGCAGGGCCTTACAGGTGAAGAAAGTGAGCCTTGATTTCCTATCTGTAAAATGATAATACTTACTTCAAAACGTCATTGAGAGGACTGTTAGTTTAATATATAATTTGTGTGCCTTCACACACACACATCAGTTAGTATAGTGTGTACTTAGTCGCTCAGTCGTGCCCGACTCTTTGTGACTCGTGGACTGTAGGGTGTGATAAATGACTAGTATCTCTAAGGTATCCTTCATCATTCAGATGCAAAGCCGTAAAGTCTAATGTAAAAACACGTGCTTTTCTCAACTGAAATTTAGTTGATTCACTATAATTCAAAAGTAATCCAGTTATACATACACACACATATATATGCAATTTTCAGGTTCTTTTCCATTAAAGTTATTACTAAATATTGCATATAGTCTCCTGTGCTATACAATAGGTCCTTGTTATTTATGTATTTTACATATAGTAGTGTGCATCTGTTAAGACCAAGTGTTTTTAAACAATAACTAGATCATAGGAATGTTGAGGTTCAGCACCTATTGAGATTAAAATTATGGAAAGAAAGATTTTCATTAGGAATCAATGAAGGTATATAAAAATAAAAAAGAATAGCTAATGAACAAAAATGTTCTCTGTTAGTTAATGTTACATCTTCCTTTACAACTTTCAATTCAGTGCAATTCATTCACATTTAGGGCACACATTTATAAATCATGTGGATACCAATGAGCTTTTCTGAAACAAGCTTCCCTGGGCTCCTAGATCCCAGGCCTGGCACATTTTGAATCTCTTGCACACTAGAACAGGGCTCCGTACATAGCGGGTATTCAGTGAAATACTAGCTGTTGTAAATGTTTGGCCAATTTCCTTTCTTTTTTAAAAAGATCTTCTCATTTTCTTGAGATATAATTCACATACAGCAACGAATTGTTTGACCAGGTTCTTACAGAGAGACAGGGAGGTCAGTGTCTGGATCGTGCCTAAAATAAATGTACTGATGAATGAAACAAGCCACATGCAAAGGGGCATGCACGGAATGAGTGTAAGAATAGTGGAAACCTGCCTCCACAGAGGACTGACACAATATTTTTGATGTTTCAATAACAAGCACACAATTTTACAACTAGAAGAAAAAAAAATCCCAAAGTAAAAAACAAAAAAATAAAACCACACCAAATTTAAAGTTTTTAAGAAGTGCATGCGTGCTAAGTCACTTCAGTTGTGTCTGACTGTTTGCGACCCTACGGACTGCAGCCCATCAGGCTTCTCCGTCCATGGGATTCTTCAGGCAAGAATACTGGAATGGCTTGCCATTTCCTCCTCCAGGGGATCTTCCTGACCCAGGAATCGAACCTGCATGTCTGGTCTCTTGCATTGGCAGGCGAGTTCTTTGCCACCAGTGCCACCTGGGTAGCTAAAATTTACCTGAAGCCATCTAGAGTTTTCATTGAGTGCAAAGATTGCGCTACCCCAGGCTTTCTGCCTGTCTGAGTCCGGAGTTTCAGTGGTTAGTTAGGGAGGTGTGCTCAGTCTATGGGTCGGTGCCCCTCCTCTTTATGAACACCTGCAAGACCCTGCCTGCCCCAGCCCCTGCCTGCCTCCCCATCAGTGCTTGCAACTTCACGCTCCCTTGGAGTCCAGGAATCTGGACAGCTCTTGGTTCCTCAAATGCAGCATACTCTTCTCCAAGCCCACACTTTGTACCTCGTCTTCTCTTTGCCTGAAATATCCTCCCGTGGTCCCCTTCTTGGCTGGCTATCCACTTCTCAGGTCCCAGTTCAAGGCCATTTTTATTAGGAGGTCTTCTCTGACCTCCCCTACTTCGGTTTAGGCTAAAAACTCCACAAGATCCCAGTGCTTGGCATAGTGTGTTAAAGCTAAATGAAATCTTATGATTGACTGTTTAGAATCCAGATGTGTTTCATAGGCCTTGATGGTGTGGATGAAAAAAATTGCCCGCCGTATCAGTGAACAAAGGATGTTGCAGACACCATGCTTTCAGCCATTGCTGGCATCGCAGACTGTAGACCCTGAGGGGATTCAGGCCACTGGCTCTAGATGGTTAAGGTGTATATCAAAGGAAAGACTGTAGTAAGCCTGGACTCTTGCATCTTCCCATAGAGGGAAAAGCACTAAATTTATTAACTTGAGATGTCTGGCTTTCTTTAATTAAAAGTAATCCTTTGACATTCTGAGTACTTGACTTCTGTTGTAAAACTCATATAAATCCTCCCTTACTTCTTCGATGCAGTCCCTCAGAGCTATCTAAGAGGCTTTTTCTGGGCCTAAGTCCTCAGAAATTCCGCCAAATAAAACATAATTCTCAACTGTAAAGTTGTGCATCCTTTTCAGCCAACAATGGTTCCTGGGCCCCTTAGACACTTACTCACTTGTGTGTTCCTTTACACGAATGTTTAGGCATGTCTCTTTTGTACTAGGGATACAATGAAATAATAAATAATTCATGGTTTTTCCATCAAGGAAATCCCAGCTTAGGAAAGAGACAAAATTTTAATTTAAGTGTATTTAAGTATTTTAGGGGGATGGTGAAGTGGTGGCACAGGAAACAGTGGTCAGTTCTATTCGCAAAAGGAGGAAATGGAAAGACCTCATGGAGGGGTTCTCTGAACTCACCTTGAAGGTGGTCTAGGGTTTCACCAGGTCGACTCTGTGGACATTTAGGTACAGAGTCAGTGGTGTCAGCGATGACCCAGCACTCAAGACACCCTCGTGGGATGCAGGAACCACAAAAATCTATGTGGCTGCACCAGAGGGTGTGAGAAGCAGAGAAGGCAGTGACGTGCCGGGTGTTGTGGACCAGGGCATGAAATTTCACTGCCTAAGGCAGCTGGAAAGATGAAGTGTTTGAACCAGACTTTCATTTGGGGAAGATCACTGTCTATGGCACGAAGGAGGATGTAGGAAAAAGAAAGAACAAGCCAAACAACCATGCCCAGAGCTCTTCATAAGAGGATCCCATCTTGTGTTCAGTAGTGGTCAAGATAAGTCGTTTTGCAAATAGGCCGCTCCTCCTTACAGAGGGTCCTTATCACTTGTCAGCACAGCCTTTGGTAGGGAAGGCCTGTGGACTAAGACCTTAAAGGGACAGAAAATTGCAACAAGTTGTAAAAAGAATATGCTGAAGAGCCGACGTAAGATCTCACACCTCTAAAAACTGGCACTTTCAAGCCTCTAATTTTAAGCAAAGTCAGAGAAGAGGAACATGGTTTTCGCCAGGGATAATCAGTTCTGTGTAACTTTTTTGCTATCCAAATAAGAAAATGCTTAGGGAGAGACAGCTCATTAAAATTAATTTTAACTTTAGCAAAACAATTTTAACAGTCTAGCCTGAACCTCTTATGGGCTGGATTCGAGGAAGCATTTCTTTCCTACTTTTTTTTTTCCCCTCTTTTGCTCTAGGCCCTTCCCTTTCTGTTATTTGTTGTTCAGTCGCTCAGTTGCGTCTCTGTCCTCTGTGCTCAGACTCTGTGCGACCCCATGGATTGCGGCACTCCAGGCTTCCCTGTCCTTCACTGTCTCCAGGAGTTTGCTCAAACTCATGTTCATTGAGTCAGTGATGCCACCCGACCATCTCATCCTCTGCTGCCCACTTCTTCCGCCTTCTATCTTTCCCAGCATCAGGGTCTTTTCCTGTTTGCCTTATTTGTTGACTCAAAGTCAATCTCAATTTTGTCCTAATTAATTCAGAATATACTTTTACATTTTACCTTCAAGTCCCTTGGAACAGTTAATCTAACTTGCTTACTTTATAGATAATAAATTTGAAAATTAAATGATTGGCTCAGTTTAACAAAGTAGGTAAGGAACAAAATTGAGACCGAATTCTGCTGTTTTCCAATAATATTCCAACTTCCCAGATCTCCACCTGGTTGAGGTCTTGTCAGCAGGATTTCTCAATGTTTTAGCATATTAGCTGGTGAACATTGGGATGTACTGTACACAGAAAAATGACAACTAAATTCCTTGAGATTGCCAGATACCCTAAGGGCTAGAATTGATAGAATAATCACGTAGTCTTCATTTTGATGATTTGTTCACACCAATTTATTGTATTACTTCCTTTATACCTCTTAGACTTCCATGTCCTCTTGTTAGAGCCTCTAAGAAAAACTGTTTTCTGCTCTAGCAATATTGACCTGAGGGTCTTTTCCTTCATCATTTTACTTCTTTTTCAGGAACATATCCAGACTATACCTGAAAAATTCCACTCTGTCTCCAAGAGAAGCACTTTTACCTCAAGGCATAATGGAAGATGTGTCCAGTGTCACACTACCTAAGGAACACATGGGTCTTGGACCAACAGGGCACAGTTCCTGAGCTTCACTGGGCTCCAAAGACTTACTCTGAAGCCTCACCCTCCGCCTGCTTGCACTGAGTCACTGGCTGAAACTTGAAGGATGGATAGAATTTTAGGTGGAAATGTGGACAAGGTCGAATTAAGGTGAAGAAGTGACCTTAAAATGGGCTTAAATATGAAGAAAGAGAACACAGTGTGCATTTACGTGGGCGTTAGAGGGCAGCCAGTAGCAAAGATGGCAAACCTCTCAGACTGACACAAGTTTCATGTTCAAGTGGCAAATTAGTGCAAACGGGAATAAAAGGGTAGGTTTAGCAAGGCCTCAAACTCCTAGTTTAAAAAAATTTTATAGTGCCCAAATACTAAAATGACATTTGCTTTGGCACTTTGCACAAAGTATGTATTTGTTACTTGGACTGAATCACTTAATTTTAGGTTTCAGAGGCAGGAATGAATAAATGAACATACAACCCAGAATATTAAATATTCCAAATTTTTGTGGTCATATCATCTCATACTTGCATAACATCTGAATTGTTCCAGAATATTCACCTCTTTTGTCTCGTATTGTCATGGCTCTGACCTCACAGTTGTTCAGAAAAACTCTACCAGCCTGAGATGTCTGGGTATTGCAGAAGGGAGCACGACAGGTCCCCTGTTCCCAGTGTGCGGGAGAGGTGGGTGACTTGTGAGTTAGAGACACAGTTGGGCATGGAGATCTAGTCTCCCAGCTCTCTGCACTATGCTCTAACCGCTAGGCACACAGCTTTCCCAAACAACTGACTTTCTAACATGGAATGTCATTAGAAAGAATATAAAATGCAATGTTGGACGAATACCCTGTAGTTTTGCTCTCTGCCCAAACTTCCAGCTGCTGAGCTCCTGTCATGAAGTGATAAAGTCATCTCACACAGTCCTTGGTTTTAGCTTGGTTCCCTCCTGCCTTGCAACTGATAGAAGTCTTATCTCAGCAAAGCAAACTCTTACAAGGATACACCCCAACTATGAAAGGCCTTCAATAATTTCCAAGTCAGAAAGTGACATTTTCTAAGTGTTAGACTTTTCTGGCACTGGGATGACCAGGAAAACTGATCAGTAATGTATTTGTGAAAGTTCTGAACAGCTTATTTGTGGTAAAACTGGGGAAAACTCACATTTGCTGGCTTCCAACTCAATGCCTTTTCTTCCAGACCTTATTATTTTTTTACAGAATGGACAGGACTCTTCCTTATTCCAAAAGATATTTGGAGAAAGCTATTGCCATGAAGCAATATTTTAAAAGAAATACTCAATTTTGCCCTTGAACCAAAGGGTTGACAACATCAATCTGATCAAGTTGTGATAATACAGTTAGATGTCCCTTTTGTCTGCTGTTGTTCACTTTTATTTTTTTGGAGACATTTAGTAAGTCAAAGTAGCTAGTTACAATTTAGAAAAATTGAACTTTCTAAAGCATAAAAAGTTGATGGGATGACATTTGCACTTAGTGTTTTGAATAGCCCTCGAAATTTTGTGTGAAGTCTCTGGTTAATGACTCTTAGAGAGCATGTCCACTGGTGCAATCAGTGGGCCAGATTCAAATGCAATGACCCAGTTTCTGCTCACCTACAGAGTGGCCTGCTTGGACAGTTCCCAGCAGCCAATGGGTCACAACTCTGCCTTCCCCAGCTTGGTAGAGAACAGCTCCTCACTAAGTCTGCCCTGAAGCTGTTATTGCCTAGGAGGACAGTGGTTTCCCTGACGGAACTTCATAGCTTGATTCTGTCAGGCTATGTCCTGCCCAGATTCTAGTCACTCTTGCTGTTCCGAACTATTACTGAACCAGCCAGTGAGAGAGAAAAACCAGCCTATAATCCCAGCCACTGTGCGTTCTTTAGCCTGAACAGATAGAAAGCAAGGGATGTTTCTGTTCATTGCCCCAGGGAGAAAGGAGATCAGGATTCTAGTCCTGGCTTTGCCACCAAGGGGTGGGAGACCTGAGTGAGTCACTGAATTTTCTAAGCCTCCGTGTCTCACTTATAAAATGAGAGTAAAGGGCAGGGGTCCCCAGACTCTGGGATCTTACGTCTAATGATCTGAGGTGGGGCTAATGTAATAATAATAATAATAGAAATTAAGTGCACAATAAATGTCATGCAATTGAATCATCCCAAAACCACCCCTCCCACTCCTGGTCTATGGAAAATTGTCGTCCATGAAACTGGTTCCCAGTGCCAAAAAGTTTGGGGACTGCTGCCTAAGGTACCTGATTATTCCAAAATCATAGACATTCACATGTCTGAGACAGTAATATTCATAACAAACAAATTGTGTATTAACTACATTCTAGGCATTTTCTCTTCAAAACAATTACCTGAGAGTATATTATTATGTATTAATTTATTATGTGTAGAGGAAAAAAAAAAACAAAGATCAGAAACATCGCCTAACTTGCCTAAGATCATGAAGCTGATAAACGGTGGAGGTGGAGTTTCCATTCCCACCTATTTGACTGCAGAACCATCTGCCAAGTTCTGCCATGATCTATGCAAAATAAAAAGGTTGAGAGCACCAAATAAGTGTCATTAAAAGAAGATGAAACTCTCACCAAGTTATGTAACTAACTCTCAAGTAAGCCGTCCCTTCTAGCAAATCAGGGCTAACTGAAAAGATGCAAAACCAATAATTTCTGTTGTGCAGAAGCTGAGGGTGGGAGGGTTAGTCCCTTAACATAGAGGTAGAATGATATCCAGTGTCATATCCAGCTTATGGAAGGATAGATATTTCTGGTTGGTAACAATTTATAACCTGAAATCTCATTGTTTTTCTTGCTAAATATCTTCCAGTCCAGTTACTCTTGCTTAACCACGAATCCTCAGAATTAAAGAAGATTACACGTAGATATCTACATGATTAGATATGGCAGCTTTATTTTAAGATATGGGCATTTGTGTAGCTAAACTCCCTAAACATACTAGATATGGGATTAAAGAAGTTAGACTGGATGAGAAAAATTCTAATTAAAAAAGGAAAGTTCTCACAGCACTGATACTTCTCATGCCTGGCTGGACAATAATGAATGGGAAAATAGAAACTAGATCAGTATGCTCACTCTTGATACTGTGTATTAGAACCATCTGTGTACTCAGACATTGGAGTCTAATGCACTGCCTGCAGCAAGAATATTGCTCCAGACTAGATAAACATGTAGAAACTTCAGTTTCCTAATCATTAGGATCTTTTCTTACATTTTCAAAGGTTCTAATATCAGTAGTCCCCAATCTTTCAGGCACCAGGGACCAGTTTCATGGAAGACAATTTTCCCGTGGACGAACATTGGGAGAAGAGGGTTTTGGGATGAATCACCCACATTACACTCATTGTGCACATTGTTTCTGTTATGACTACACTGAGATTAACCTCTACTAATGATAGTCTCCGTTTGCACTGCAGATCGTCAGGCATTAGATTCTCATAAGGAGCACACACCTGGTACCTTCCATGTGCAGTTCACAGCAGGGTCCATGCTCCTGTGAGAATCTAAAGCTGCTGCTGATCTGATAGGAGGTGGAGCTCAGGTGGCGATGTGAGGGGTGGGGGTGGCTGTACATACAGATGATGCTTTGCTCACTCCTGCTATGTGGCCCGGTTCATGACAAGGGTTAGGAACCCCTGTCTTACATCACCCTTATCTTGTGTTGAATAGATTTATAAAGCAATTGGATATTAGCCTGATTTGCTTCAGAAGAGTTGGATATGACTTAGTGACTGAGCGACTTAGCGACTTAGCGAATGAGACTGTGTCTCCTGGTCAGACACAATGCCATTGCCATGGTCCACATTCCCAGTTGCCTTCAACAGATGCAGTATGTTCACCTTTTGTGCTTTGTATTTATTTTCTTTCCTTTTGACTTTTAAATATCATCATGACTGAGAAATAAGTAGCAATATCAAAGGAAGAGCCCTAGAGAAAAAGATCACTTAGCCCAGATAAAAATAGCAAAAGGTTACCATCATAGTCATAAAATTAGGGCACATTAGCTGTATTAAAAGGAAAAGACAGACTAGGAGCCTTTACACAGGCTTCACTTTAGCAAAAGCATGAGTAGAACATTAAGTGACAATGTTGCAAGAGTACAGAAGAGCCAGGACTTCCCTGACAGTTCAGTGGTTAAGACTCTTCACTTTCAATGCAGGAGGCGTGAGTTTGACCCTTAGTCTAGGATTTATGTTCCCACATGCCAAATGGTGCAACCAAAAAGAAAAAAAAAAAATGTAAAAAAGAACAAAGAATAAGATAGGGCCAAACTCGGAACATCAATGTGGATGATGAATAAGCAGTTTCATGTGTGGATGAAATGCACAGACTCTAGAGCCTGAATGGCTGGTTTCAAGCTAATGTCACTAGTTATTAGCTGAGACCTTGGGCAGCAGACTTAACCACTCTATACTTTTGGTTCATAATTTACAAAACGAGGATAATAATTGTCAATCATGTCAACCATTGTCAACCACTCCCATCGCTCACATCGGCACCTGAGATCCACCTCCTGTCAGACCAGCAATAACTGTCTACATGATTCATTTACTGGCTAGCTAAATGAATTAAGTATACACAGATATAATTATATAAAGTTTTACACAGATAGAAAAATTGGTCTTAAAATTCATATGGAACTTGTAGGGACCCCAAGTAGCCAAAATCATCTTGAAAAAGTACAGAGCTGGATGACTTACATTTCATCATTTCAAAACTTACTACAAAGCAATGGTAGTCAAAACAGTATGGTGCTGCCCTAAGGATCAATGGAATAGAATTGAGAGTCTAGAAATTAACTCCTATATCTGTGGTAACTGGCTTTCATCAAGGGTATTAAGACCATTAAATGAGGAAAGAAGAGTCTGGTCAAAATATCAAGGAAGACAAGACTCTAGACACGCTGAGGTCGGAACTCTCCTTCACTATGTACTGGAGGTTGGTATGGTGCTTGGGAACCAAGAAAAGAATGTACAGTGTTTTGTGGCTTGGGGCTTTTAGTATATTTGGAGTCATTTGCTTTTCTGAGACAGACATGGTCAGAACATTGCCCGACTCCCAAGGTGTGGTAGAATTCTCTCCATGAAGAAGGCTTCCTAAGATTCTATATGCTGCCACTGTCCCACGACTCTTAGCAAGTAGAGTGTGGCAGCCGGGGACTTGTGGGTGAGTTACTGTATCATAGAAGAAACAAGTCCTACAAGAAAACAGAAAATGGGCCTTTTCCAAAGAAGACGTATATATGGCCAACAGACACATGAAAAGATGTTCAACACAGAGAAATGCAAATCAAAGCCACCGTGAAATATTACCTTACATCTGTCAGAATGACTATCAAAGAAATCTACAAAAGTTGGCGAGGATGTGGAGAAAACAGAATCCTTGTATACTGCTGGTGAGAATGGTAATTGGTGAAGCCATAATGTAAAATACTATGGAAATTTCTCCAAAAATTAAAAATAGAGCCAGCATAGGATCCAGCAATTCCATTCCTCAGTATATATGCAAAGAAAATGAAAACACTAACTCCAAAAAAATATGAACCCCAATGTTCACAGCAGCATTGTTTACAATAGCCAAGGTATGAAAGCAAGTGAAGAGTCCATCAACAGATGAGAGGATAGAGAAGATGTATAACACACACCCACACACCCACACCCACCCCCCCCCACACACACAGACACATAGACACACACACACAGACACACACACAGACACACACACAGACACAGACACACAAACACAGAGACACACACATACAGACACACACACACACAGACACAGACACACATAGACACACACACACAGACACACAAACACACACACAGACACACACACACACAGAAGAATATTATTCAGCTGCAAAAAAGAATGAAACTCTGCCATTTGCAACAACATGGATGGGCCTAAAAGATGTTATACTTAGTGAAATAAGTCAGAGGAAGACAAATATTTTATATCACTTATATGCGGAATCCAAAAAATAACATAAATGACTATAACAAAACAGAAATAGATTCCCAGGTACAAAGAAGAAACTAGTGGTTACCAGTAGGGAGTGGGGGGCGGGGAGGGCAAAATAGGGGTAAGGGATTACGAGGTATGAACTATTATGTATAATATAAATTAGCTAAAAGGATATATTGTAGAGAACAAGGAATATAGTCAATATTGCACAAAATTCTAAATGCAGCATAATCAATAAAAATTTTGAATCACTATGTTGTACACTTGACTACTATACAACACTGTAAATCAACTGTATTTCAATTAAAAGAAACAGAAAATGGGAAAATATTAACCCTGGGTTACCTCATATATCTACTGTCAGTTCTTGCGCTTCTCTCTATCAGATCCCGGAAATCAGTTTCCGTATCCATCACAACCAAGTTTCTTTGAGCAGTAAATAAGGACATGAAATGAGCATGCAGATATCTAGGTTTGTCTCTGTTAGTGTTTGTCACTGTTGCTTAACGACAGACACAGCTTAGAAAGCACAGGTTGTATGTGTTTGGCTTAATTTGAAAAAATTTAAACCTTTTCCTAATTATATTTTATGATTCATTTCACAGAGAATTTAGAAAGAATTAAAAAGCAGAAAAAAGTTACCCCAATTCCAATACCAAGAGTTAACCCTGAAATGTTTCTTTTTAGTGTTGTTGCTTTAATTTGACTCGTGTGTCATAAAAAACCACACAGATAGGTGCTTATTAAATACACAGATATGATACTAATGGCTGGAAATCTATTACCTGCCTGCTTTGGTTGGTAACTTACCTGGCAAATGAGTAGGGTCACTTATCCCTGGAGTCTGTGTTGCAACAGGTTTTGTGAAAATATAACCTATAAAGACATTTGGGAAAATTATCTAAAATGTGCTTCCCCAATAGGTTCATAGATGTTTTCAGTCATCCTCTAGAGACCAAAGTACAGAGAAATTGATCACAATGATGTTAAATCCAACTTCCCAATTTGAAACCAGTGCAAGTTGATTTTGAGATACTGTGCCTCCTTCCCCGTCTTAGAAATCTTTCTCCAGGGGTGCAGGGTGAGAGTGTTCATTTCTTTCTAAAAACCCAACTTCACACCAATCTAGAGATTTAAAGATTTGGAAACTAGCCTATGAATCATCTCAGGCTGACCTTTGAGGCATCACTGAAGTTTAGAGATGAAAAGGATTTTGATGCCATCTAGTCTGTGTTTTATTTGATAGGCAGGACGAAAATGAGACCCATGCGAGTCATTCACTTCTCCACACTTAAACTGGTCTGCAACAAAATTCTGATCATTTGGTGTTTCTGCAACTACTATTAACTGAGAGCCTAGTACATGCCTGGCAGGCTTCCCTGGTGGCTCAGATGGTAAAGAATCTGCCTGCAATACAGGAGACGCAGGTTCGATCCCTGGGTCAGGAAGATGTCATGGAGAAGGGATGGCAACCTACTCCAGTATTCTTGGCTGGAATATTTCATGGACAGAGGAGTCTGATATGCTACAGTCCATGGGATCACATGGATGAAACTGAGACTAAGCACATATGTAAGCCTAGCAGAGTGGGGGAGACAAAAATGAAGACACAGATTGGGCTTTTAAGAAATTTAGAGTGCTGTGTCCCTGAATCCCAGTTCAGAACTCAGTCCTGTAACAGTTAAATTGAGAGAAACGTTCTCTTCCTAGATTACTGAAGGAAAAGGAGAAGCCTTGCTTCTTTGCTGAGTCATTCTAACCGTGTGCCTGCAAGGCGTGTGTGGTGAGATGCACACAGATCACCAAGGCCTATGGACCCAGAGCTCTCTCCAAGTGCTGTTTAGCATCAGGACCCTATACTCAAATCAGAGCTTTGGCTTTTCCTTGAACACACTCTGCCTTCTTCTGCCTCAGAATTGTCTTCCTTCATCTCCCTTCTACATCCACCACCCTCCCGAGATTTTGGAAGTGTGGCCTCTTCTCATTGTTCAGCTTTCATCAGAAACATCACCAACTCAGAGAAAAAGATCCTGCTATCCCTCTCTATATTGGCTCTCTGCATTATGTCCACCACCTTCCCTGGTTTATTTCTGGGTGCTATTTTTCACTCTGTTTTATTTCAATACTTGTTCTGCTGAATGTCTTTGTTCCCTCCCTCTCCCTGCCCCCACCCGCCCTGAACATGAACTCAGGAGCTCATTCGTGGCACTGTCGTGGCCTTGGTATAGGGTACCTCATGCATAATTACTGAATGCACAAATGAGGGAAGGAATTGAGGGATTGGGAATCAAATCATAGAAAAGAAAATTACTCTCCACAGGAGGATGACCTCGGATACACTTAGAAATACTGGCTTTATCCTTTAGATTACTGGAGAAAGCAAACAAACTCTTTTTCCCCCTTATTTCCTCACACTTTTCATGTTCTCTTCATCTAATGAGTAAGGGTGGCGGCAATCATTTCCAATACCTTCCTATTATTCTCTAAAGTAGTCACATCAAGAGAGTTTCTTTGGAGGATTCCAAAAATGCAAAGCTGATGACAGCCTTGGCACTGGATACCAAGGCAGTCTTTGGAGTCACTTAAACTTGATGACTTCATGAAGTCTCATTAAGGCTTTAACTCACTCTGCCTGAGCATTTGTAGCATGAATTTCTTTCTTTTCCAGGAGTCCTTTCCAAAATCATGTCCCTCCACTTCCCCAAATGGGTAAGGTGTCTACTTCGGGACAGTAACCCCACTCTGCCCTCTGGAACCACACCGTGAATACCCCTGGTCTCCTCTGTGTGAAACCTTTATATATATTTGAATATATTTAAATATTATGTCATATTTCTGGCATGTATTTCCTTTTCCTCAAGCTAACTGTTTTTATTCTTTGTTATTTACAAAAATTCGAGTAACTCTGTGCGTGAATGCTAAGTCACTTCAGTTGTGTTCAACTCTGCAACCGTATGGACTGCAGCCCACTAGGCTCCTCTGTCCATGGGATTCTCCAGGGGAGGATCCTGGAGTGGGTTGCCACGCCTTCCTCCAGGGGAATCTTCCCGACCCAGGGATCAAACCCGTGTCTCTCACGTCTCTTGCTTTGGCATGAGGATTCTTTACCACTAGTGTCACCAGCGTGGGTGCTAAGTCGCTT
The DNA here is from genome assembly GCF_002263795.3 of Bos taurus. Classification (NCBI taxonomy): domain Eukaryota; kingdom Metazoa; phylum Chordata; class Mammalia; order Artiodactyla; family Bovidae; genus Bos; species Bos taurus. Next base: position 14,042,077 of record NC_037344.1, on the reverse strand, counting down.
CAGTCGAGTCTGACTCTTTGCGACACTGTGGACTGTAGCTAGCCAGGCTTCTCTGTCCATGGGATTCTCCAGGCCAGAATACTGGAGTGGGCTCCCATTTCCTTCTCCAGGAAGATAATTCTGCTAGTCTTCTGTTTCCTGGAATTTCCCCCTTCTCCTTCACTTCTCAGAAGTCACCATCCTATAACCAGGTTTGTTTCCTAGGTTATAATTGTTATCATAGCTAAATACCTCTTCACTACTGCCAGACGCTGGAGTAAGGACATTACGGTAATGACTTTATTTAGTCCTTAGGTGACTACTCGTTGACAGCAGTAGGCAGGTACCAATATTTCCTGTGTTTCTCAGATAAGAACAGTGAGGCTGAGGGAGGGAAAGGAACTTGCCTTAATGGGCCCTGGCTTTCAGATGTGAAGCCAGGTTTGAAACTTTCATATCTGTGCTTTAACCATTACACACTTTATCCCCTAGTGCAGGGTCAGGCGAAAAGTTTGTTCAGATATTTTCATAACATGAATGAGTGAATTTTTTAGCCAACCTAATATCTAAGAAATTCCTGAATCACTCCTCCAATTCCTAGAGTGCTCAGGTGATTCTTGAGACTCTATGTAACTCAAATTACAACCACGTCTGAGGGGGCTAAACAGATTTCAAATAATTGCCTGCTCCTTATCTAGGTGCTGGGCACTAGTATTTCTGACACATAAACGCTGTATTTGAGAAGAACTTTTAATCTTAACACTCTCAGGAAGAGGCCAAAAATAATGCTAATTTGATACTACTTCATAATATGCCTATGTTACTTTTTATTTTAATGAACTGATTTCCATTTCTGTCCAAACCACACAATCCCTCTGCCAATAAGAGTTCTTTCTTCCTTTCTTTTTTTTCCCCCCTGTATCACATCTCAGTAATGGACCACAAAATGGAAAATAACGGCGCCCCAACGGCCGCGCCATGGATTCAGGGTTCATACTTGTGGCTTGTAATTTTCTGGCAGGTGAAGGAGGAAATTATAATTTGGGGGAAAACTTTTTGAAAAATAAGGAACATAGACCCACCATCACCTTCATTAATGACTCTAATTTAGAAGTTAAACTCATGAAAATGCCAATAACCAACACATTCTTTCACACAGACTTGTTTTTCAGAGTATTTGATTACATTGTTTCAAGGCTGCCTAGGCTTATACTTGAACAGTATACCTCTCATCTAGCCATGGGTAACTTCCTCACTTTACCAACCCACTCACAATTAAAAAATCCATCCACCAGACTGGGCTGGTGTCCTGGTGGCTCAGGGGCAAAGAATCTACCTGCCAGTGCAGGAGATGTGGGATCTGCTAGTGCAGATCCCTGGGGCGGGATGATCCCCTGGAGAAGGAAATGGCAACCCACTCCAGTATTCCTGCCTGGGAAATCCCATGGACAGAGGAGCCTGGTGGGCTACAGTCCATAGGGTCACAAAAGAGTCAGATGCGACTTAGTGACTAAACAACAAGACTGGGATCTGAATACTACTCATTCAGTTATTCAGTGAGTCAAATAGGACTAAAATGAGATAGTTTTTCTTGTAGCTATAATCCTATGTCCCATAAAACAGTATCCTGCTAAAAAAAAAAAAAAAATCCACCTACCTGACAATAGTAATACAAAGATCATTTTTCGGTCCATCCTGAGGTCATAAGCTGGCTTCCCAAGGTCAGTGCAAGAAAACCGCCAAGGATGACTGACGTGACATCTGTGGCCTCAGCCTACACATTGTTATCTTTCAGGCTCACATTCTCTAGGCATCAGTTGATAGGCTGGGTGGCATTTTTAAATGATGCAAAGTTGCACACCATCTGTCCATGAAGATATGTGGGTATCTGCTTAACCAGGAATATTAAAGCCTTCAGTCAAGTCTCCACTTCAGGGAAGTGCATACATGTTAAAATTACTTTGCATAAACTCAGTGGGCAGTTCAAGGTAATAGCAGTCAGGAGCCACCCGATTAGACAAATGAGAATGAGACTGTGAAGGCCTGAAATTGGACTTCCCGATGGCTCAGCTGGTAAAGAATCTGCCTGCAATGCAGGAGACCCCAGTTGGATTCCAGGGTTGGGAAGATCTCCTGGAGAAGGGATAGGCTACCCACTCCAGTATTCTTGGGCTTCCCTGGGGGCTCAGATGGTAAAGAATCCTCCCACAATGCCAGAGACTTGGGTTCAATCCCTGGGTTGGGAAGATCCCCTAGAGGAGGGCATGGCAACCCACTCCAGTATTCTTGCCTGGAGAATGCCATGGGCAGAGGAGACTGGTGGGCTACAGTCCATGAGGTCACAAAGAGTTGGACACGACTGAGTGACTAAATACACACATGCAGGCCTGAGACTAAGCCCTGAATTAGGCTGAGGTAGCCAGGAAAATTGTTTTAATGTGGAGAGTCTTATGGGTCACAGAGAAAATGGCTTCTTACATGAAATAAGTGTTTGAGAACTGGAATTACTATTAGAGTGCTCTGAGGTTTGAAAAACTCTCTAGATCATGGCAAGTCATACAGCAACATAATAATATGAGATGCAAGAAATCTTTAATTCACAATAGAATTTGAATGGAATAGCTAGGGCCCACACCGAACCAGTGTGGTGATTTCTCTCCAAACACGCCTCATTACGGAGGCACAGGGTGGATAATTAGGAGATTGGAATTGACATATATAAAATACATAACGAATGGGAACCTACAGGATAGCTCAGAGAACTCTAGTCAATGCTCTAAATGGGAAGGAAAATACAAAAAAGGGGATATATGTATATGTTTAGCAGATTCACTTTACTGTATAGTGGAGACTGACACAACGCTATGAAACAATTATGTGGTGATGGTCAAGTCACTTAGTTGTGGTCGATATTCTGTGACCGTATGGACGTAGCCCACCAGGCTCCTCTGTTCATGGGATTATCCCAGCAAGAAGACTGGAATGGGTTTGCCCATTTCCTCCTCCTATAGTTGATTCATTTTAGTGGAGACTAGCAGCCATGAAATTAAAAGATGCTTACTCCTTGGAAGGAAAGTTATGACCAACCTAGATAGCATATTCAAAAGCAGAGACATTACTTTGCCAACAAAGGTCTGTCTAGTCAAGGCTATGGTTTTTCCAGTGGTCATGTATCGATGTGAGAGTTCGACTATGAAGGAAGCTGAGCACCAAAGAATTGATGCTTTTGAATTGTGGTGTTGGAGAAGACTCTTGAGAGTCCCTTGGACTGCAAGGAGATCCAACCAGTCCATCCTAAAGGAAATCTGTCCTGGGTATTCATTGGAAGGACTGATGCTAAAGCTGAAACTCCAGTACTTTGGCCACCTCATGTGAAGAGTTGACTCATTGGAAAAGACTCTGATGCTGGGAGGGATTTGGGGCAGGAAGAGAAGGGGACGACAGAGGATGAGATGGCTGGGTGGCATCACAGACTTGATGGACGTGAGTTTGAGTGAACTCCAGGAGTTGGTGATGGACAGGGAGGCCTGGCGTGCTGCAATTCATGGGGTCTCAAAGAGTCGGACACGACTAAGTGAATGAACTGAATTGAGCTGTACACAATATTATTAAAAAAAATCACAGTCTGGTAAAAATTAATTTTAAAAAATCTAAGCCATTTTAGATATGTGTTGATCTCAAATACAAAAGACTTTGTGCTAGCAAAAAAAAAAAAGGATGCATAAATGAATGAATGATGAGACAATAAATGCAAACAGTCAAAATCAAAAAGGACGACCCAAAAAATTCGTTGCAAAGCAGATTAAAATGAGACGTATGGTCATTCAAAGAACAGAAGATCAGATTTACAAGGAGGTGGAACAGCAACAACATGAACTAGATCTGAAACAGCCCCAAAGAAGGTGTTTGGATACTCTATCACAAATGGCTTACTTCCTCTAAGCATTGTAGAAGTCCTTCCTGCTTGACTCAGAAAATAAATTTGCTAAGTCAGCAACTTGTTAAATAGAGTCTGTGTCTGGTTTTACCCACATATTTTTATTTTTATTTCTGGCTGTGCTGGGTCTTTGTTACTGTGTGGGCTTTACTCTGGTTGTGGAGAGTGGGGGATACTCTCTCACTGTGGTGCTTGGATTTCCCATTGCAGAGACTTCCCTTGTGAAACATGGGCTCTAGGGCACATGGGCTTCGGTAGTTGTGGCTCCTGGGCTCTACAGCACAGGCTCAATAGCTGTGGCAAGCAGGCTTAGTTGTGCCATGGCATGTGGGATCTTCCCAGATCAGGGATCAAACCTAAAGAGAGAGATATGTGCAACGAAAAAAGAAAAAAAAAAGAAAGAAAAGAATAAGATAGGCCAAGCTCAGAAATCAATGTGGATGATGAATAAGCAGTTCATATGTGGATTAAATGTACAGACTCTAGAGCATGAATGCCTGGTTTCAAATTAATTCACTAGTTATAAAGCTGAACCTGGGCAGCAGACTTAACCACTCTCTACTTTTTTGTTTCATAATATATAAATGAGGATAATAATTGCAATCAGTAGAATTAACATGGCTAGTTAAATAATTAGTATACACAGATATACTGTATAAAGGTTTACAAAAATAGAAAAATTGGTCTTAAACTCATATGTAGGGACCCAAATAGCCAAAATCATCTGAAAAAGTACAGAGCTGGATGACTTACATTTCATCTTTCAAAAACTACTACAAAGCAATGGAGTCAAAACAGTACGGTACTGCCCTAAGGATCAATGGAATAGAATTGGGAGTCTAGAAATTAACTCCTATATCTGTGGTAATGGCTTTCATCAAGGGTGTAAGACCATTACGTGAGGAAAGAATATCTGGTCAAAATATCAAGGAAGACAAGGCTCTAGACATGCTGAGGTCGGAACTCCCTCCTTCACTATGTACTGGAGTTGGTATGGTGCTTGGGAACCAAGAAAAAGAATGTACAGTGTTTTGTGGCTTGGGGCTTTATATTTTTTGGAGTCAATTCTTTTCTGAGACTGACATGGTCAGAACATTGCTGACTCCCAAGATGCGGTAGAAGTCTCTCCGGAGTAGGCTTCCTAAGATTATACCTGGCAACTTCCTGCTACTCTTAGAAAGTAGAGTGGGCAAGCCAGCGACTTGTGGGTGAGTACTGTATCATAGAAGAAACAAGCCTACAAGAAAACAGAAATGGCCTTTCCAAAGAAGACATATATATGGCCAACAGACACATGAAAATGTTCAACACGGCTAATCATCAGAGAAATTGCAAATCAAAGCCACAGTGTGATATCACGCACATTGTCATGTCAGAATGACTATCAAAGAAATCTACAAAGTTGGCGAGGATGTGGAGTAAACAAATCCTGTATGCTGCGGTGAGAATGGTAATTGGTGCAGCCATATGGAAATACTATGAAATTGCTCCAAAATTAAAAGAGAGCTACCATAGGATCCAGCAATTCCATTCCTCAGTATAATGCGCAGAGAAAATGAAAAACTATCTCAAAAATATATGAACCGCAATTCATAGCAGCATTGTTTACAATAGCCAAGGTATGAAAGTAAGCGAAGAAGTCCATCACAGATGAGAGAAGAGAAGATGTAACACACACCACACACACACAAACA